>NC_057814.1:49531632-50135192 GCF_018294505.1 Triticum aestivum | reverse complement strand
ATATGTATATATAGAGAGAGAGAGAGGGTGGCGAATACCTATTCCTCACCCAGGGTGACGAATAGTCAACCTCTATATATATATATATATATATATGAATACAATGTATAGAAAAAAGTTAATGAATTTTGACATTTGATCCAATGTATAGAAATTAGTACTTGCCAAAGTTGTGTATTTTAATGTTGTATTTGCAAAAGTTTGTTATGTATTTGCAATTAATTAGTATACGTATGTATACAATAGATTCTCTTAGTCCTTTAATAAGAGATAATCCCTAAAGTATTCATGTTGATCCACCGTGTCTACCATTACATAATTGAATGGGGTTTTCTCAGGATTATTGAAGTAGTGCATAATATCTTTCACATAATGAGCATCGAGGGTTTTAGGAGGTTCCCATCTCCATGAGTAGCAAGTAAACCTGATTTTTTTGATATTTTGTGTTCCATATCCATAACTAAAGATATAAAACAACTTAGAACAGCAAATGAAATCTACTTAGTGATAAAGCAAACAAGCACACACGAGAATATTCACCCCATGCTATTGCTCCCCGGCAACGAAGCCAGAAAAAGGTCTTGATAACCCAGAAGTATAGGGGATCAGTTGTAGTCTCTTTCAATAAGTAAGAGTGTCGAACCCAACGAGGAGTTAAAGGTAGAACAAATATTCCCTCAAGTTCTATCGACCACCGATACAACTCTACGCACGCTTAACGTTCACTTTACCTATAACAAGTATGAAACTAGAAGTACTTTGTAGGTGTGATAGGATAGGTTTGCAAGATAATAAAGAGCACGTAAATAAAAACTAGGGGTTGTTTAGATAAACAAACAACTAAGTTAGTTTTAGTAGAGAGCGTTTTGTCACAAGAAAGTTATTTGTCCCTAGGCAATCGATAACTAGACCGGTAATCATTATTGCAATTTTATATGAGGGAGATGCATAAGCTAACATACTTTCTCTTCTTGGATCATATACACTTATGATTGGAACTCTAGCAAACATCCATGTTTGTGTTTCTATCACTCACGCAACGCATACAATAAGCAAACCATGAACATATTGCAAACCTACAGCGAGGATCCCTCACGCTTGCGCGACACGGAGAGCACCATAGGATAGCACCAATAATAAAACATGCAACTCAAACCAATCACGATCATCAATCAACCCATAGGACAAAACGGATGTACTCAAACATCATAGGATAGCCATACATCATTGGGAAATAATATATAGCATTGAGCACCATCTTTAAGTAGAGATTACAGCGGGTAAAAGAAGTGTTACACCGCTGCATAGAGGGGGAGAGAGTTGGTGATGACTGCGCCGAAGTTGTTGGTGTAGATCACCGTCACAATGATGGCCCCGGCGGCGTTTCGGCGCCACCGAGAGAGAGGGGGAGGGAGCCCCCATCCTTCTTCTTCTTCCTTGACCTTCCCCCTAGATGGGAGAAGGGTTTCCCCTCTGGTCCCTGGCCTCCATGGCGGCAGAGGGGTGGGAGCCCCTCCGAGATTGGAACTCTCTCTCTCTCTCTCTATCTCTCTCTGTTTCCTTCTGTTTGTGCGCTCCCTGTTTCTGGCCTTTCACCGTTTCTTAAATTCCCGGAGATCCGTAACTCCGATTGTGCTAAAATTTTAACACGATTTTTATCCCGATATTAGCTTTCTTGTGGCGAAAGAAGGGCACCAACCGCCTTACTGGGTGACCACAAGGGCCCAGGGGGCGCCCTACCCCCTAGGGCGCACCCCCTGCCTTGTTTCCCCCTCAAGCATCGTCTCGCATTGATTCTTTTTCCCAAAATTCACATATATTCCAATAAAAATCTCCGTAAGTTTTTATCATGTTTGGACTGCGTTTGATATGGATTTTCTGCGAAACAAAAAACATGTAACAAACAGGAACTAACACTGGGCACTGGATCAATATGTTAGTTCAAGAAAATCATATAAATTGTTGCTAAAAGTATGTAGAAGTTGTAGAATATTGGCATGGAACAATCAAAAATGATAGATACAACAAAGACGTATCAGCATCCCCAAGCTTAATTCCTGCTCGTCCTCGAGTAGGTAAATGATAAAAAAAGATAATTTTTGATGTGGAATGCTACCTAGCATAATCTTGATCATATAATCTAATCATGGCATGAATATTAAGACATGAGTGATTCAAAGCAATAGTCTATCATTTGACATAAAGACAATAATACTTCAAGCATACTAATAAAGCAATCATGTATTCTCAAAATAACATGGCGAAAGAAAGTTATCCCTACAAAATAATATAGTCTGGCTATGCTCCATCTTCACCACATAGAGTATTTCATCATGCACAACCCCGATAACAAGCCAAGCAAATGTTTCATAATTTTTATGTTCTCAAGCCTTTTCAACTTTCACGCAATACATGAGCGTGAGCCATGGATATAGGACTATAGGTGGAATAGAATATGATGGTGGAAGTTGTGTGGAGAAGACAAAAAGGAGAAAGTCTCACATCAACTAGGCAAATTAATGGGCTATGGAGATTCCCATCAATCGATGTCAATCCGAGGAGTAGGGATTGTCATGCAACGGATGCACTAGAGCTATAAGTGTATGAAAGCTCACAAGTGAAACTAAGTGGGTGTGCATCCAACTTGCTTGCTCATGAAGACCTCGGGCATTTGAGGAAGCCAATCATCGGAATATACAAGCCAAGTTCTATAATAAAAATTCCCACTAGTATATGAAAGTGATAACTCAAGAGACTCTGTATATGAACAACATGGTGCTACTCTGAAGCACAAGTCTGGTAAAAGGATAGTAGCATTGCCCCTTCTCTCTTTTTTCTCATTTTTTTTTGTTTTTTTGGTGGGCTTCTTTGGCCTCTTTTATTTTTTGTGGGCTTATTTGGCCTCTTTTATTTTGTTGTAAAGTCCGTAGACTCATCCCTACTTGTGAGGGTGTCAGGACCCCGATTCCAAGTCACATCGATCTAGCTGGTAACACCTCATATCACTTTGCGGCCTCACGTACGGTATTCCCACGGGTGTCGCCTTACCATGGCCCGGGACCGTTTGCGCCTTTTGGCTCACGTATATGATAGTGTCGCTAGCATCCATATGACAGAGAACCCGGGCCGACATGACTAGTCGTGAACCCAAAGTGGCACTAACTTACGGGGACAGGCATACATGAATCAACATCGAGCATGTCGGTCAGCAGCGTGCGAATCCAGGCTGTAGCACTGGGCTAACAGGACTCCGGTGAACTGGGCTGTAGCAGGCTAGGCAGGACTTCGGATGTCACCGCGTGACATTTCCCCGAAAGGACAGACACAGGAACGAAGTGAATCACATGCCGGCCAGTCAAGTGTTCCGGAGCAGTAGTGCTGGGCTAGCAGGACTCCGGTGAACCGGGCTGTAGCGGACTACTATGGCTCATGGAAGCACGAGACTACATTTCCCCATAAGAGAGGCTACCAAGGATAAACAACTAGGTTGTCGGATCCCACACATACCAAGCATTTCAATCATACACACAATATGCTCGATATGTGCAAATACAACATGGTATCAAAACATGACTCTACAACTCAAGTATTTATTCATTAGGCTCCGAAGAGCCAGATATTACAAACATGGGTCTGATGACCCAGCATTCAAGTCATACAAGCAACAAGCACAAGCGGAAGCTTAACTTGTCTGAGTACAGACAACTACAAATGAAAAAGGCTAAGAAGCCTGACTATCTACAAGACCCTGCCGAGGGCACAAGATCGTAGCTGAGGTAACAAGCTAAACGTCGAAGTCCGCGCGGAACTACTAGTGAGACTGAAGTCTCTCTGCAAAACATAAATTAAGCAAACGTGAGTACAAATGTACCCAGCAAGACTTACATCGGAACTAACTACATATGCATCATTATCAACAAAGGGGATGGTGGGGTGTAACTACAGCAACCAGCTTTGACTCGGTGGCTAACCTGAACTACAATTGCAAGTAACTCTTTTGAGGTGGCGCACACGAGTCCACATAGTGACCAAATCATTACACCACTATGGATCAGCTCCCGTCTCCCTACGAGAACGCCATCCATAGCACTCACGCTTATCTTGCGCATTTTAGAGTATCCACTTTCACTTGTCTATGAACTGTCATAGGCAACCCAGAGGTCCTTTACCGCGGACACGGCTATTCGAATAGATCGTTTATAACCCTGCAGGGGTGTACTTCTTCACACATGTTTCCACCACTTAGCGTCTGCACACGACATGTGCTCGGCAGACTTCAAGCGAAAGCCAACGTGGGTGAAGACCACGACCTAACTAAACACTCAAGTCTCTAGTCCAGGTTTATCGCCTATTCAGGTTCCATCCGCAGGGAGTCCGGCCGAGGTTTCCACATACGGCCCCAAACGATGTGTACAGGGTTCCGCGACACCAAACTGGCGCCCGGCATACCCGGCCACGTGCCTACCGCATCACAGCCCACCCCTCGGGTCAGCACAGCGCACGGCCTCCAGCATACTACAAGCACCAGAAACTACTTGCAACTCTTGGACAGAGGACTAGGGTGGTTAAGAAGTCGAGCGGGGTCATATTTCAGGGCCCAATGCATGGTAGTAGCTGTTTCATGGATCACAAACACAGAACTCAGTTCCCGAGGACAGCTTCAATGAGAGAACCCACCATGTACTCCTACATGGCCTCTCACCGCTACCTTTACCAAATCATGTTCACACACTTAGCTCACACACAGTAGGACATGTTCATCACCATTCCAATTCATCCCCGATTAATCAGACCTGACTCAACTCTAAGCAGTAGCAAGCATGAAAAACAAGCATGAATGAGTAGGCACATCAGGGCTCAAACAACTCCTACTCATGCTAGTGGGTTTCATCTATTTACCGTGGCAATGACATGTCATGCAGAGGAAAGGGGTTCAACTACCGCAGCATGTAACAGTTGAATCGTTGTTGTCCTAATGCAGTAAAAGAGAGCAGGAGCGAGAGAGTGGGATTGTATCGGAATGAACAAGGGGTTTTTGCTTTCCTGGCACTTCTGAAGATAGTATAGTTCTTCATCGGTGTCATCGATCACGTCGTCAGAAACATCGTCGACTGAGAGGGGACGGTTACCGGCAAATAGAGAAGGACACAATCAATGCAATGCAACAATATGATGCATGAATGTGACATCGCAATATGAGTGTGTTGGCCTAATGCAACTACAACCAAATAGGTTTGGGTCATTTTGAACCAAAGGTTCAATCCCAAACTCAATTTATGAATTTAAATAGTGCCTCATCATGTTTTGCACTAAACAGCAAGTTTAAGTTGCTTTATCATGCATGCAACCAGTACATATGGATAGATTGGATTTTTCTGATCATTTTTCATATATAACTTATTTCATTCTGAGCTACGGTTGAATTTCTATGATTTTTAGAAGTTTTAACTATTTTCTGGAATTTTCTGAATTATTTAAAAATCCAGAAAATCACTTACTGCGTCAGCATGACATCGGTGTGACGTCAGCAGGTCAACTGGGTCGGCCAGGTCAAACCTGACCTGTGGGACCCATACGTCAGTGTCTCGGGCTGGTTTGGGTGGATGACAGGTGGGACCGGTCAACGTTGACTTGACCAAAGTCAAAGCTGACACGTGGGGTACACAGGATTAGCACTAATCTAATAGGAAATGTAGACTAACCTGATTAGGCTCTGGGAACCACACATCAGTGGCTCTAGAGGGGTAATTAGCGGGCTCATTAGCAGCTATTGGCGTTGCCACGTCAGCTCGCCGGCGTTCAAACACGGCGGCGCGCCGGCGGTGACCTAAATGACGACGGCGAGCTTCGGGAAAAGGCTATGGGGCTCGGTTTTGAGCGCGGTTTGCGGCTACGGAAAGCTGGCAGTGCGCCGCATCCATTGCGGCAAGCAGCAGAAGCTGGGGTGGCCGGAATCATGGCCGGCGATGAGGTTTGGCGGCGGCCGGAGATCGGGCTAGGTCGGTTCGATGCTAGGGTGCGCGGGAGGGGGAGCTGGTGGGAGCTACTGCCTCCTGGGAACATGCGGAGCACGCAGGCGTTCTCGGACGAGAGTCGCTGCGGCTGTGGTCACGGCTACGCCATGGCCGGCGGCGAGAAGCTTTCAGCCTTGATGGTTAACCCAGCTACGTCACGCGAACGGCAAGGATAATAGGGGAAACGGGCATGAGCTCACTGCGGTTCTGGTGGTGCAGCTGGCGAGCTCGGGGACGGGCTGTGGACGACGAATCGGCGACGGCAATCGGTTGAAGACGATGGCATGGAGGCGATGCAGAGCTTCCCGGCTCCCGTGGCTCAGAAAGAAGGACGGGGGCGTCATGGTGGTTCTTCCGGATGCGTCGGGTGGTCGAGGGGGGCAAGGCATTGGCTGCGCGAATGGCGGCTGCGGTCGGCGGCTGCGCTCGGATGCGAGCGAGGGAGCAGAGGGGGGAGCCATAGAGCGACGGTAAAGTGAGCAAGGGGTTGCGAGGGGGTCTCCAGGCGCGGATAGGCTCCAAGGGGAGGCCGCCAGCACGAAGCAGGAGGTGGAAACCTCAGTTGCGTGCGCGGGCGACACGGCGTCGTCCTCCTCGCAGGAGCTGGGAGATGACTGGCAACGTGGGTTGGGCTGCCTGGCTGCCAGGTAAGTGGCCCAGGTAAGCCTGCTCTCTTTTAATTCTGTTCTGTTTTCTTTTTATTTATTTATTTGCCACTATTTTGAATTTAACAAATTCAAACAATGCCAAATATCCTCTGAATAATTTTATGTTGCTAGATGGACTTTTCCAACAGCACATAAAACATTTCGAAGTTATTTGAAAATATATCCTATATATTATGAATATAATTCCAAATTCAAATACAATAATGATTTAAATTCAGTGCCAAAAATAATTCCTGAAAAATGTTCCAGAATTTTGGTTTGATATATAAATCTTGCCAAAATTCTTAAAACTATTTTTAGGGCATTTTGGATTCACTGAATGCAATTTTTTAAGGGTGCTTGCCCTTCTTTTAAGATAATTCTATTGAGGCTTTGGGAATTCCCTCAAGTCCAATTTCATTGAAATTTAAACATGACGCATGGATGCTGATGCAACGAATTACAAACAATTCTGGGGCTGTGACAACTCACCCCCACTAAACAAGAATCTCGTCCCGAGATTCAAGACGTGAGGTAAGAAGACAGAGGGGACACAAGGCTAACACAATCTTCATGATCAAATGTATTTCTCAAGGATGTTGATTCATTGCATCACCTTGGTCTTGACGTCTTGCTTTGAGAACTACATCCAACATGACAACAAGAAGAAAGGGAGAATTTTAGAAGAATCGATCTTCTTGAGGTTCGAGCAACTTAGGATCATCTTGATGATCACAAGATCAACTCATGGAATGAGACGTAGAAACATCTCTGGAGCTGAGAGGCAAAACATGCATCAGGTGGGACAGAAGAAACAATTTGACGAGGGTTTCAAAGTAGCGAGGAAACAATTACCATGGTCCCATAACGGGGCACCTTGGGAGAGGTGACTCTTAAAATTATTCCCTTAAGTGGCAAAAAGAATTACTTTTGATGCATAGATCATTGAAACTCTCTATACCATCCTAAGGAAAATCACAATCGATCATTTGAAGGAATTCGAAAGAATGGCATACTCAGCTTGGAAAGGAAACTAGAGTTATAAGACAACTCGGCAAATGGAAGGCACATTCCAATTGATACCGAGGATGTAGCCTAGTGTCTGAGTGTGCTCTCAAGCACTTGAGCATTTCCATATTCATCAAGGTTTTACCAACATCCGTGGCAAGGATCCTGGCAACATGACATACTACCATGCTGACTAGTGATGGATGATGCGGATACAAAGGAAGATAACACCTTCTCAGACTTCCCCTTAGCGAGGCTAAGGAAACAGAATCTGGATGATCGACCGAGAGACATTTAGCACTCCACTTCTAATGTTCTCCTTGATGTGCTAGCGTAACCCATTCATAGATATGGTTTGATATCTAGAACATCAAGTAAAAGGTTGGACTTCGGGAACACAAACATCCATAAGGAACAACTATTGGAATAAATTCTACGAGATCCTTATGGGGAGGTGGTCAACTTTCTCAATCAAGATACTACAAATAAGTCTTCCGGTTGGGTGTGTTGGCCACAACATCCACTTTACCGGGTTACAGAGAGACCAATATTATAGTTCTTGAGAAACGTTCCAACCATCATATCTGCCTGAGATTCAGATCTGGCTGGTGTCAGGATAATCCTGACTCATCGGGTCTGGAAAGAAAAATGAAAGTTTGCAACACAAATCGACGAGATGACATTGCGAGATTCTCGGGGGAATGAACTACGGTAGTAAGCTCCAAAACATGAGCCAGTTCTGCTACAAGCATGTGAACACGTTGTCCAAGACAAGCATGACCACATAGTAGTCTTACAACAAAACACTACCGAGTTTAGGTGGGGAACCATCATCAAGGATAACGAAGTCCTAACATAAGTCATGATTCTTAAGAAGGAACTTTCTTTTCCTTGAACAAATCAATCAGTGCCTTGAGGTGTAACTAATTACACATGGAGGGGAGGTAGCGAGCCTATGAAACCATGGAATACTTCGCACATGCATGACTGACTTGGGATGATTCCGGAGAAAGCAAAAAACAATCTTTCTCAAATTCATGGCGGCAACTTGCACCTAATGCACGTGAACTTGGAGAAAGTCACTTCTTACACCAAACATGTATTTCATGAACGGGACATGAAGATAATTCTTACAAAAGTTTCCAACACTAGCGTTATGTTCAACATGAATCATGGAGGAGACAAGATGCTGCTGATGGGCTCAATAGCAACTCATCGGAATTTCCATATCACTGGACTTCCACCATCATGTGAACACGGTGATAGCATTGGTCAGACCAAAAGATGTAATGGTGTATGCTTGAGGGATCAACCACGAGTAAGACAACATTACGAGCATCGTTGGTTCTGATTTGACTTGACGATAGCCCATAATCAAGTCAAAGTTTTGACAAGGCAATAGATCCAACAACTGATCACGAGGACCAATCGATGGAGATATCATCTTTCTTCAACACACACACACACACAAAAAGATATCCCTTAACATGAACTAAGTCAAACAAGCTTTTATCTTCCAACTCAGTTGTTGTTTGGCTTAACCAACTAGCTCAGGGGTATCCAACACAGATTCTTGGAGAAAGAGTGGTTTATTGGAAAACCAACTTGATCATGAACTCAACATATCGGTCAGGGGACGACCTGGTGATACTTCCGAGAAGAAATTCGGAGAATCATGAACCACCGATATGTTACTAAGCTCAAGAAGATCTTGCTTTTCAGGCAAGATGATGTGATCACATGAACAAGGATTGACACCATCCTAACTCTTGATCGAAGAGTGCACCAGGAAAAATGGACTAGGTAGCACGATCAATCTTAGAATGATGGTTCAGTAACCAACACGCTAAGAGTGAGAGTATTGTCCATTAACTACCAAGCAACAAGGTTGCTAGGAGTATTGATTTCACACATGCATCATAGTTCACTTGTCAGCATTCCGGTTGCAACAACACAGAGACCGAGGAATGAAGAACGATGGCGAGAAGTATCACTGCATCAAGAGTTCATAAGAGGTTGTGCAATTCCCATGACATACTTTGATATGAAATAGAGTAACACTCCAAGGTAGAACAGAACAAAAGCTGGTTTAGCATTTGATCTGCGGATTACAACTACTTTGACCCAATCCTAGATATGGATGAGGTGCTGGAGTTTGTTTCTCCTAGTCATTCCGGAATAGAATGGCTTGACGGACCACAAGAATAATAGGCATCGATGAGCACGAATGCACACATACTCCTGACTATCAATTGATAGATGAAGGTCGAAATACAAATGAAGAGGGACAACTCAAGGGGACATATATCTTTGTGAGTTGTGGATGCATAAATTAATATGTCGAACCAAGTTCAACAGGTTTCTTCCAGATAACCCATGCAGAAAGGTAGAACTGGCAGAATCACAATTATGAATGGAGAACTCCTCAAGAGTACTCTGATTGTGATCTTTTGGTTCAAAGAACTTCTGCCTTAATGGTTCATGGTATTTCGAAGAAGGAAATACCACGGACCTCGAGGACTGTCGCAAGGTTACTAATATCCTAAAGGAACGAGCAACACTATCTACACGAATTATGTAGAGTGAATCTTGGGTTCAAGAACCCAGAAATAGAATGCCTACTAACTAAATGGCATCACGGGATGCTTTCAAGAATAATGGCCAGAATCATCACACTGGGAATACAACGCATTGCTAGATTACTAGGTGACTCCCTAAGACACCTAGGGTCATAATAATAGCTCCAACATATATGTCGAGGCAATAGAGTACCTCAACTCACCGATTAGTGTGGTTGAATTGGCCCAAAGGGACATCGGGAATGGAAAGAAGGGATTTGCAAATGCATCAGACTATTTAGAAACCTGGGAAGACTCGGACAGCATAACGGCTGTAAATGCTCAAAATGATTTGAGACATCCTGCAAAATGGTGTCATAACCACTTGACATCACAATATCAAAGTTTTGAGATCAACTGTCAACACCCAAAAGTAGTAGGAACTGAACTCGGGCTTGAATCCATCATTCCTATAAGTCTATGGATTAGTAACACGTCATCCTGATAGATAGATAGATAGATAGATAGATGAGAAGGCCTAGTTCTTAATCCCCGCAGAAAAGAAGAGGGTGACTTAGATCAGAAGGGCATAGGGTATAAGAAGTAAAAACAGCCTTACGTTCCCTTCCACAATCAATTCCCTTACATAACTAAAGCATTTCTAGACTCAACTTCGACCAGTTTGGCTTGGTAATCCTACAGGCAGTCAGGCTCTGATACCAAAGCTGTCAGGACCCCGATTCCAAGTCACATCGATCTAGCCGGTAACACCTCATATCACTTTGCGGCCTCACGCACAGTATTCCCACGGGTGTCGCCTTACCATGGCCCGGGACCGTTTGCGCCTTTTGGCTCACGTATATGATAGTGTCGCTAGCATCCATATGACAGAGAACCCGGGCCGACATGACTAGTCGTGAACCCAAAGTGGCACTAACTTACGGGGACAGGCATACATGAATCAACATCGAGCATGTCGGTCAGCAGCGTGCGAATCCGGGCTGTAGCACTGGGCTAACAGGACTCTGGTGAACCAGGCTGTAGCAGGCTAGGCAGGACTCCGGATGTCACCGCGTGACATTTTCCTGAACGGACAGACACAGGAACAAAGTGAATCACATGCCGGCCAGTCAAGTGTTCCGGAGCAGTAGTGCTGGGCTAGCAGGACTCCGGTGAACCGGGATGTAGCGGACTACTATGGCTCATGGAAGCACGAGACTACATTTCCCCATAAGAGAGGCTACCAAGGATAAACAACTAGGTTGTCGGATCCCACACATACCAAGCATTTAAATCATACACACAATATGCTCGATATGTGCAAATACAACATGGCATCACAACATGACTCTACAACTCAAGTATTTATTCATTAGGCTCCGAAGAGCCAGATATTACAAACATGGGTCTGATGACCCAGCATTCAAGTCATACAAGCCACAAGCACAAGCGGAAGCTTAACTTGTCTGAGTACAGACAACTACAAATGAAAAAGGCTAAGAAGCCTGACTATCTACAAGACCCTGCCGAGGGCACAAGATCGTAGCTGAGGTAACAAGCTAAACGTCGAAGTCCACGCGGAACTACTAGTGAGACTGAAGTCTCTCTGCAAAACATAAATTAAGCAAATGTGACTACAAATGTACCCAGCAAGACTTACATCGGAACTAACTACATATGCATCATTATCAACAGAGGGGATGGTGGGGTTTAACTGCAGCAAGCCAGCTTTGACTCGGTGGCTAACCTAAACTACAATAGCAAGTAACTCTTTTGAGGTGGCGCACACGAGTCCACATATTCCCCAAATAAATACACCACTATGGATCAGCTCCCGTCTCCCTACGAGAACGCCATCCATAGCACTCACGCTTATCTTGCGCATTTTAGAGTATCCACTTTCACTTGTCTATGAACTGTTATAGGCAACCTAGAGGTCCTTTACCGCGGACACGGCTATTCGAATAGATCGTTTATAACCCTGCAGGGGTGTACTTCTTCACACATGTTTCCACCACTTAGCGTCTGCACACGACATGTGCTCGGCAGACTTCAAGCGAAAGCCGACGTGGGTGTAGACCACGACCTAACTAAACACTCAAGTCTCTAGTCCAGGTTTATCGCCTATTCAGGTTCCATCCGCAGGGAGTCCGGCCGAGGTTTCCACATACAGCCCCGAACGATGTGTACAGGGTTCCGCGACACCAAACGGGCGCCCGGCATACCCGGCCACGTGCCTACCGCATCACAGCCCACCCCTCGGGTCAGCGCTGCGCACGGCCTCCAGCATACTACAAACACCAGAAACTACTTGCAACTCCTAGACAGAGGACTAGGGTGGTTGAGAAGTCGAGCGGGGTCATATTTCAGGGCCCAATGCATGGTAGTAGCTGTTTCCTGGATCACAAACACAGAACTCAGTTCCTGAGGACGGCTTCAATGAGACAACCCACCATGTACTCCTACATGGCCTCTCACCGCTACCTTTACCAAATCATGTTCACACACTTAGCTCACACACAGTAGGACATGTTCATCACCATTCCAATTCATCCCCGATGAATCAGACCTGACTCAACTCTAAGCAGTAGCAGGCATGACAAACAAGCATGAATGAGTAGGCACATCAGGGCTCAAACAACTCCTACTCATGCTAGTGGGTTTCATCTATTTACTGTGGCAATGACATGCCATGCAGAGGAAAGGGGTTCAACTACCGCAGCATGTAACAGTTCAATCGTTGTTGTCCTAATGCAGTAAAAGAGAGCAGGAGCGAGAGAGTGGGATTGTATCGGAATGAACAAGGGGTTTTTGCTTGCCTGGCACTTCTGAAGATAGTATAGTTCTTCATCGGTGTCATCGATCACATTGTCGGAAACATCGTCGAGTGAGAGGGGACGGTTACCGGCAAACAGAGAACGACACAATCAATGCAATGCAACAATATGATGCATGAATGTGACATGGAAATATGAGTGTGTTGGCCTAATGCAACTACAACCAAATGGGTTTGGGTCATTTTGAACCAAAGGTTCAATCCCAAACTCAAATTATGAATTTAAATAGTGCCTCATCATGTTTTGCACTAAACAGCAAGGTTAAGTTGCTTTATCATGCATGCAACCAGTACATATGGATAGATTGGATTTTTCTGATCATTTTTCATATATAACTTATTTCATTCTGAGCTACGGTTGAATTTCTATGATTTTTAGAAGTTTTAACTATTTTCTGGAATTTTCTGAATTATTTAAAAATCCAGAAAATCACTTACTGCGTCAGCATGACATCGGTGTGACGTCAGCAGGTCAACTGGGTCGGCCAGGTCAAACCTGACCTGTGGGACCCATACGTCAGTGTCTCAGGATGGTTTGGGTGGATGACAGGTGGGACCGGTCAACGTTGAATGGACCAAAGTCAAAGCTGACACGTGGGGTACACAGGATTAGCACTAATCTAACAGGAAATGTAGACTAACCTGATTAGGCTCTGGGACCCACACGTCAGTGGCTCTAGAGGGGTAATTAGCGGGCTCATTAGCAGCTATTGGCGTTGCCACGTCAGCTCGCCGGCGTTCAAACACGGCGGCGCGCCGGCGGTGACCTAAATGACGACGGCGAGCTTCGGGAAAAGGCTATGGGGCTCGGTTTTGAGCGCGGTTTGCGGCTATGGAAAGCTGGCAGTGCGCCGCATCCATTGCGGCAAGCAGCAGCAGCTGGGGTGGGCGGAATCTTGGCCGGCGATGAGGTTTGGCGGCGGCCGGAGATCGGGCTTGGTCGGGTTCGATGCTAGGGTGCGCGGGAGGGGGAGCTGGTGGGAGCTACTGCCTCCTGGGAACATGCGGAGCACGGAGGCGTTCTCGGACGAGAGCCGCGCGGCTGTGGTCACAGCTACGCCATGGCCGGCGGCGAGAAGCTTTCGGCCTCGATGGTTAACCCAGCTACGTCACGCGAACGGCAAGGATAATAGGGGAAACGGGCATGAGCTCACTGTGGTTCTGGTGGTGCAGCTGGCGAGCTCGGGGACGGGTTGTGGACGACGAATCGGCGATGGCAATCGGCGGCGTCCGAGGTTGAAGAAGATGGCGCGGAGGCGATGCAGAGCTTCCCGGCTCCCGTGGCTCGGAAAGAAGGACGGGGGTGTCATGGTGGTTCTTTCGGATGCGTCGAGTGGTCGAGGGGGGGCAAGGCATTGGCTGCGCGAATGGCGGCGGCGGTCGGCGGCTGCGCTCGGATGCGAGCGAGGGAGCAGGGGGGGGAGCCAGAGAGCGACGGTAAAGTGACCAAGGGGTTGCGAGGGGGTCTCCAGGCGCGGATAGGCTCGAAGGGGAGGCCGCCAGCACGAAGCAGGAGGTGGAAACCTCAGTTGCGTGCGCGGGCGACACGGCGTCGTCCTCCTGGCAGGAGCTGGGAGATGACTGGCAACGTGGGCTGGGCTGCCTGGCTGCCAGGTAAGTGGCCCAGGTAAGCCTGCTCTCTTTTAATTCTGTTCTGTTTTCTTTTTATTTATTTATTTGCCACTATTTTGAATTTAACAAATTCAAACAATGCCAAATATCCTCCGAATAATTTTATGTTGCTAGATGGACTTTTCCAACAGCACATAAAACATTTCGAAGTTATTTGAAAATATATCCTATATATTATGAATATAATTCCAAATTCAAATACAATAATGATTTAAATTCAGTGCCAAAAATAATTCCTGAAAAATGTTCCAGAATTTTGGTTTGATATATAAATCTTGCCAAATTTCTTAAAACTATTTTTAGGGCATTTTGGATTCACTGAATGCAATTTTTTAAGGGTGCTTGCCCTTCTTTTAAGATAATTCTATTGAGGCTTTGGGAATTCCCTCAATTCCAATTTCATTGAAATTTAAACATGATGCATGGATGCTGATGCAACGAATTACAAACAATTCTGGGGCTGTGACAGAGGGAATCATAGTTTCCATCATCCTTTCCTCACATGGGACAATGCTCTAATAATGATGATCATCACACTTTTATTTACTTACAACTCAATATTACAACTCGATATCTCGAACAATATGACTCCATATGAATGCCTCCGGCGGTGTACCGGGATGTGCAATGATCTAGCGTAGCAATGACATAAAAAACGGACAAGCCCTGAAAACATCATGCTAGCTATCTTACGATCATGCAAAGCAATGTGACAATGATGATGCTCAAGTCATGTATATGATGATGATGGAAGTTGCATGGCAATATATCTGGGAAGGCTATGGAAATGCCATGATAGGTACGTATGGTGGCTGTTTTGAGGAAGATATAAGGAGGCTTATGTGTGATAGATCATATCATATCACGGGGTTTGGATGCACCGGCGAAGTTTGCACCAACTCTTGAGGTGAGAAAGGGCAATGCACGGTACCGAAGAGGCTAGCAATGATGGAAGGGTGAGAGTGCATATGATCCATGGACTCAACATTAGTCATAAAGAACTCACATACTTATTGCAAAAATTTATTAGCTATCGAAACAAAGTACTACACGCATGCTCCTAGGGGGA
Organism: Triticum aestivum; assembly: GCF_018294505.1. NCBI lineage: Eukaryota > Viridiplantae > Streptophyta > Magnoliopsida > Poales > Poaceae > Triticum > Triticum aestivum. The sequence goes on along the minus strand of NC_057814.1, from coordinate 50,119,428 downwards.
TAGATTGGTAGGAAAAGACCATCGCTCGTCCCCGACCGCCACTCATAAGGAAGACAATCAAAAAATAAATCATGCTCCAACTTCATCACATAACGGTTCACCATACGTGCATGCTTCGGGAATCACAAACCTCAACACAAGTATTTCTACCAATCCACAATTACTAACTAGCATGACTCTATATCACCATCTTTGTATCGCAAAACTATTGCAAGGAATCAAACATATCATATTCAATGATCTACAAGTTTTATGTAGGATTTTATGACTAACCATGTGAATGACCAACTCCTGTCAACTCTCTAAATAGATATAAAGCCACAGAGTTTAATTCTTTCTACAAAAGATATGCCCATGCTCTAACAAATATAAGTGAAGCGAAAGAGCATTCTACAAATGGCGGTTTTCTATGTGTGGAGAAACAAGTAATCCAAACTTCAAATGATATAAGTGAAGCACATGAAGTATTCTATAAAGCCATACTCAAAATATATAAGTGAAGTGCAAAGAGCATTCTATAAATCAACCAAGGACTATCCCATACCAGCATGGTGCATTATTAAAAGAAAAATAAAAAACACCCGACACTCCAAGATTTACGCATATCATGTGATGAATAAAAATATAGCTCCAAGTAAAATTACCAATGATCGTTAGAAGAAAGAGGGGCTGCCTTCCGGGGCATCCCCAAGATTAGTTGCTTGGGAGTCCTTGAATATTACCTTGGGGTGCCTCGGGCATCCCAAGCTTAGGCTCTTGCCACTCCTTATTCCTTCATCCATCGTGATCTCACCCAAAACTTGAAAACTTCAATCACACAAAACTTAACAAAACCCTCGTGAGATCCATTAGTATAATAAAGCAAATCACCACTTTAAGTAATGTTGCAAACCCTTTCATATTTTATTTTTGCATTTTAGCTACTGTAATATAACTTTTCCATGGCTTATACTACCTATACAATCGATAGTTTCATCAAAACGAGCAAAACAATGCATCAAAAACAGAATCTGTCTTAAACAGGACAGTCTGTAGTAATCTGAACATCTACCATACTTATGTAACTCCAACAATTCTTGAAAGTTAGGAAAAAATAAACAATTTGTGTAGAAGTACTGTGCAAGAAGTTTTAGAAGCATTCGACGTTCCAGTAAAAAAATGAAAATTCAAGCACTACAGCCAAAGTGTCTGTTTTTGCACTGCACACACACCAAACAATCAATCTAATCATCCTAAAGGCAAATCTTTGCACATTTTTTATAATACAATGGATTTACACAAGGGGGTAATTATTTTTGTTGAAAAGTGTGTAATCAAGGTTTGCAAAGTCTCCATGGGCATGAACCAAGTTCGAGGAGCTCCCCCACTTCAACGATGCTCGTCCTTCTTACTTGCACCTTTCTTTCTGAAACGTTTTAGGTTTCCCACTTTATTTTTTTGTTTTAAAACTTTATAAAAGCACTCAACAGAAATAAATGACTCTAAAACTTCCGGGTTGTCACCCTGGCAGCGCTTTCTTTAAAGCAATTAAGCTAGGCATATAGTGCTCAAGTAATGGATCCACCCGGATCCCTAGGTATATCAAAGCCAAATTTAATTAAGAACGATTTGTGATTTATTAGTGAGCACAAACTAACATGTATCATGCAACATCGAAGTCTCTCTTCCTTTGCATCGGCATGTCATAAAAGAACAATTCATGCACACAAAGTAAAGGCCAATACATAGCATAAGAAGTTTCTTGCAATTTTATCGTATTGGAAACATAGAGAGGCAGAGATGTAGTTCCTCTCTCATAATAATTGCAAGTAGGAGCAGCAAGCACACATGTGTATTATATCTATCAAAATCATCATGTGTATAAGTAAAACGCAACCCATGAATATAATCCTTAATAAGTGCAAACTTCTCTGATATAGTGTAGTAGGGAGAATTCAAAAAGATAATAGGACTATCATGTGTGGGTGCAATAGCAACAATTTCTTTCATAACATAAGGAACTATAGCAAGTTCATCTCCATAAACACCATTCATATTGGCATCATGGCCACAACCATAGCAAGCATCAAGTTCATCAAAAAGGGATATTTCAAATCAATCAAAGGGATCATAGCAATTATCATAGCAATCATCCTTCGGTAAGCACGGAGGGTAATTAAACAATGTATGAGTCGAAGAGTTACTCTCATTAGAAGGTGGGCACGGGTAGCTAATCCGCTCTTCCTCCTTTTGTTCTTCGCTCTCCTCGTCATTTTTTTCATCTAATGAGCTCACAGTGTCATCAATTTCTTCTTCCATAGTTTTCTGCAAAATGTTAGTCTCTTCTTGGACAGCGGAGTCTTTCTCAATAAACGCATCAATATCGGCATTATATTCATAATTCTCATAGCAATATTTAAGTATAGCAAAATTTTCAGGCCTATAGACATCATCATCGAAAGCTTCATACTTTTCAAACAAAGAATCAATTTCAAAAGCACCCTTAAAAGCAACGAATTCTTCAATTTGTTCCACATCATAGTAATCATATATACCATTAGCATAAGAAGCTAAGGTTTCATTATCGTTAAATTTGCATGAAAAGGGAATGTGTGGAGCCTTCATCCTAGAGCAACAAGTATGATCATATCTCAAGCATAGTTGCCGAGCATACCAATGCAACATATGAATTTGATCTCATAAGAGTTTCCCTTTTTGAGTCAAGCGATAATCCCTAAATTATTCACGTTGATCCAACGTGTCTCCCATTACATAACTGAATGGGGTTTTCTCAGGATTATTAAAGTAGTGCATAATATTTTTCACATAATGAGCATCGAGGGTTTTAGGAGGTTCCCCATCTCCATGAGTAGCAAGTAAACCTAATTTTTTTCATATTTCGTGTACCATATCCATAACTAAAGATATAAAACAACTTAGAACCGCAAATAAAATCTACTTAGTGACAAAGCAAACAAGCACACATGAGAATATTCACCCCACGCTATTGCTCCCCGGCAACAGCGCCAGAAAAAGGTCTTGATAACCCACAAGTATAGGGGATCAGTTGTAGCCTCTTTCGATAAGTAAGAGTGTCGAACCCAACGAGGAGCTAAAGGTAGAACAAATATTCCCTCAAGTTCTATCGACCACCGATACAACTCTACGCATGCTTAACGTTCACTTTACTGAGAACAAGTCTGAAACTAGAAGTACTTATTAGGTGTGATAGGATAGGTTTGCAAGATAATAAAGAGCACATAAATAAAAACTAGGGGCTATTTAGATAAAAGAAACAACTAAGTTAGTTTTAGTAGAGAGCTTTTTGTCACAAGAAAGTTATTTGTCCCTAGGCAATCGATAACTAGACTAGTAATCATTATTGCAATTTTATATGAGGGAGAGGCATAAGCTAACATACTTTCTCTTCTTGGATCATATGCACTTATGATTAGAACTCTAGCAAACATCCGTAACTACTAAAGACCATTAAGGTAAAATCCAACCATAGCATTAAAGTATCAAGTCCTCTTTATTCCCATACGCCATAACCCACTTATCTGTGTTTGTGTTTCTATCACTCACGCAACACAGACAATGAGCAAACCATGAACATATTGCAAACCCTACAGCAGGGATCCCTCATGCTTACGCGACACGGAGAGCACCATAGGACAGCTCCAATAATAAAACATGCAACTCAAACCAATGACGATCATCAATCAACCCATAGGACAAAACGGATCTACTCAAACATCATAGGATAGCCATACATCATTGGGAAATAATATATAGAGTTGAGCACCATCTTTAAGTAGATATTACAGCGAGGAGAAGAGGTGTTACACCGCTGCATAGAGGGGTAGAGAGTTGGTGATGATGGCGGCGAAGTTGTTGGTGTAGATCGCCGTCATGATGATGGCCCCGGAGGTGTTCCAGCGCCACCGGGAGAGAGGGGGAGAGAGCCCCCCTCCTTCTTCTTCTTCCTTGACCTTCCCCCTAGATGGGAGAAGGGTTTCCCCTTTGGTCCGTGGCCTCCATGGCGGCGGAGGGGCGGGAGCCCCTCCGAGATTGGATCTCTCTCTCTCTCTCGGTGTGTGTGTGTGTGTGTGTGTGTTTCCTTCTGTTTCTGCGCTCCATCTTTCTCGCATTTCACTATTTTTTAAATTCCCGGAGATCCGTAACTCCAATTGGGCTGAAATTTTAACATGATTTTTATCCGGATATTAGCTTTCTTGCGGTGAAAAAAGGGCACCAACCTCCTTACGGGGTGGCCGCAAGGGCCCAGGGCACGCCCTACCCCCTGGGGGGCGCCCCCCTGCCTTGTGGCCCCCTCGGGGATCGTCTCGCGTTGATTCTTTTTCCCAAAATTCACATATATTCCAAAACAAATCTCCATAAGTTTTTATCGTGTTTGGACTCTGTTTGATATGGATGTTCTGCGAAAGAAAAAACATGCAACAAACAGGACCTGGCACTAGGCACTGGATCAATATGTTAGTCCAAGAAAATCATATAAATTGTTGCCAAAAGTATGTAAAAGTTGTAGAATATTGGCATGGAGCAATCAAAAATTATAGATACGACGGAGAAGTATCAAGTACCTGGCAGGTTCTTCAGGGATCTCACCCGAGCTATGATCCTGTGATGGTTCCTTCTCTTTGGGTGTCCACCGCGAGTGAACTAGATTCTTCGATAATATTTGGTCTGTTTTAGCTAGTGATGTATTCGAGAAAATATTCGAGACGATGTATTTGAGATTATTCGAGACGATGTATTCGAGATTATATTCGATGATGCATATTAATTATCTGGATTATTTGAGATGCATATTATCTATTATGATTCAGTTTTTCCTTATTGATTGCATGCATGCATTCTAATTTGAATACTAAATTGTTTTATCTTTCTTCTGGGTTAGTTAGATAAAAGTTATGGACAATACCGTTAGAGAAGGAGAAGAGACTATGTTCGACATCATACGCTCCCCGAGCCCAGATGGGAATGAAGAAGATGACGGCTCGCAATATCTGAACCCTACCGGTGAGGGTATGATATTTGATGAAGACGAACGAATAGATGAAGTCCAAAACAATGATGGCGAAGGAAATGTTGTTCTCCAAATAACAAAGACCGGCGAGGAATATTTATATAAGAAGGCATCTGGTGATCATCACATGTTTTAATTGATTTGTATGTATATTAATGAATCGATCTTTCTTCTTTTAGCCCTCCGGATCGAGCAAATCTTCTACAAGCAGCAGGACAGTTCGAGGTCCGGCCAAAAAGTTGAAGGATGGCGTAAAGTACAACATCGATGCCATCAAACCTAATGGCGAACCGCGCGAACCTAAGAAGAATGCGAACAAGTTCATTCGTCAATGCGGGGTTATTGTCAGGGACCAAATCCCGATCTCCATTCAAGAATGGAAAAGGCCAGCAAAGGAAGATCCAGATGTTACTTTTGTCGACCAAAGAGCAAAAGATCTGCTTTGGGAATCTCTCATGTCACATTTCACCCTACCAGATCATTTGACAGATGCAGTTCTGGAGAAAGTCAAGAACTCTGCTCTTAAGAAGATGACGATAGCATTCAACAACCACAAGAAAAATATATGGGCCGTGTACGTCAACGCAGGAAAGAAGACTCCAGAATTCAAGGGAACATTGGAGAAGGCAAGAGATCACTAGGATGCTTTCGTTCAAGGAATCGGAAGTAGCTCAGGAACGGTCGAGAAAAAACAACATTAATGTCGCGAAAAAGCAAGGGCACCATAATCTGGGGCCAGGTGGCTACGAGGTGGCCCGGCCTAAGTGGGATCTCGCTGAGCGAGAGATGATGGCTGCAGGGGTCACTCCAGTTACATTGAGCTGGCCCCCTAGGTGCAGGACTTGGTTCTATGCGCATGGGAGGAAGTTGCACCAAAATACAGGCGATGTTTTGGAGCGGGGAAGTCTTAAATGAGCCACCGACAGTTTACATGTTGCAATAGAAGATGCTCAAAGGGTGTTCACGCCCAACAGAGAGAACGACGAGCTTACGCATGCCTTGAAGAATCCTGAACACCCGGGAAGAACACGAGGCAAAGGCATTGTTCCGTGGTTTGAGGGGTTTGCGGATTGGAATGCCGACTACAGAAGCCGTGCAAGAAGGAAGCAGCAGGAGGAGCAGAAGAGGAAACTGGAGGAGGAGGAGAGGAAGCAGACCACCTTCGCATCGTAGAATCAAAGTACGCGGAGTTGGAACTCGCTTTCAAGCGGCAACAGCGGCAGATCGACTCACTTAGCCAGGAAAGGGGGTCTCAGCAGCGGCAGTAGCTAGCAGATCCAGCATTGGATAGCACCGTCCCATCCATGCCGAGAAGCAGCATGGGTTCCACCCCGGGCGATGATGCACTGCTGGATAGATACCCTGTGGATGATATCATAACTAAGACAACTTGTGAGCTACACATAAAAGTGAATAACATATCCATGAAGGTGGCGGATGGCTATGCTTATACAAATCCCACAGAAGCAACCTTCCATTGCAATCCGATTCCAGCTGGCTATGCTCGTGCCGGGGTTGATGAAGTGGTGGCAGGATATTTGGGGCTAGAGCTTGACATTCATGGAGGTGATGACGAGCGCACACTGGGAGAGGCCATACATCATATCATTCTATGGAGAAAGGATTGCATCGTCTTTCCAAGGCCACCGACACCGCGTCAACCGGCTCCTCCTCCTAGTCCGCCACTGCATCAGCAGACTCCCGCTCCCCCAAGTCCGCCACCGTGTCAACAGACTCCCGCTCCACCAAGTCCGCCACCGCGTCAGCAGACTCTTGCTCCTCCAATGCCGCCACCGCGTCAGCAGACTCCTGCTCCTCCAATGCCGCCACCGCGTCAGCAGACTCCTGCTCCTCCAAGTCCGCCACCGAGTCAGCCCACTCCTCCTCCTCCATGTCCGGCACCGCGTCAACCGACTCCTCCTCCTCCAAGTCCAGCACCGCATCAGCCGACTCCTCCTCCAAGTTAGGCACCACGTCAGTCGTCTCCGCCGCCTCAGCGGGCTACGCCGCCTCAACAACAGCGGAAGAGAGGCACCGCGGCTACGGCGGCTAGCGGTACAATAGGAGGCAAGAAATACAAATTTGGTCCAAGCCTCAAGCCTCTTCCGAGGTTGCCTTACCACTTGACTGAAGAGGAAAATGAAGCCGAAGTCGCTGCCCAAGGGAAGGCCCATTTTGGACCGAAACCACCCCCGCCGCCAGAGGAGAAAGTACCTGACCATGTCATGCAGCACTTTATTGATATGGCTCAACCAGCTGTCAAGCATAGGGACTCAGACTATGAGCGGCTCTATCAAGAAGTCATATCAAGCACACAAAAAAGAAGGAGTCGAGCTCGAGCTCGAGCTCAAGCCAAGAAGCTGCCAAAAGAAGCGGGAAAATTGTTCCCTAGCTGGGAGAACAGGCGGTGCAATCGATCCCCCCGCTCATTGTACAAACACATGTGAATACCAGCGTTGATCAGCTGGTAATAATCGACGATCATAGAAGGCATGATGAACAGGCCGGTGTCACTATAGAACAACTCCTAGGCATCGAGGACTTTGAAACGTTTAAAGAGGAAGAACTACAATGGAAATATGTCTGCGGCGAACCTATGGTCAAGCCTGAGTAGATCCCACTTCTATCAACGAGAATGAATGAATTTCATCAATGGTACATGAGAGAAGTAAAGACTACCGATCGAGACTCCCTCATGGTGAAAGTCAAGGCAAAGCATTACTTCCATGAAAAAGATCTATCGGTTGAGTTTCAAGAAATGTTTAAGTTATTCAATCAAGACGCACTCGACAAATATATCGTCAGTTGCTATTGTCTGTAAATGAGTTTTTTCTATAATTTAACTCTCTAGCTAGCTATAGTGCTTGTTCATTACCTGTAATTATCCTCACTATATTATTTTTTGTGGTATTACGCGGAATGAAGATGTATGAAATGAAAAAAGCTGGATGTTATGGCATTGGGTTCATTGACCCAAATACAATTAATGAAAAGAAATGGTCACAAGAATATGATCGACCATACACAGAGAAAAGCTTGCTGCAATTCTTAAAGCACCTAAATACCCAACCAGAAATACTACTAACTTACAAATTCGGGTGAGTGACACTGTCTTGTACTACAAATTCTATTTTTGCTTACTAGATGTTAATAAGTGTAGTTGATGAGTTATGCACATGCCCGCTTAATTGTACAAACATGTGCGCATGCAGTTTTCACTGGATCCTGCTAATCATTGAAGTTGAAGAGGGAAAAGTTCAAGTACTGGACTCACTATTTAAAGACGTTGATGACTACACAATCGTGAGGGGGGTGGTCGACAGGTTCAATCATTATTGAACTATATGTCGGCCTCTTTAGTTCATTTCCCGATATCAAATAATTAATAACTCCTTTATTCATTTTCTTTTTCGGCGGGCAGGGCTTCGGAAAAGTTCATCAAACAGGTTGAAGGCCAATGGAAACAAACGTTGAAATGGTGTCGACCCAAGGTAATTAATTAAGTAGCAACCATCTCTTTAATGGTGTCGATCCAAGAAATGCATAACGTGTACAATATGTAGTAGCGTAAAATATGTTTGAAATGAAAAAGAATAAAATGGAAAACACAAACCTAAAAGAAAAAATAAGTCATAAACCCATAAACCCCTAAACCTTTTAGTCTGGGTTGGTGTAACCAACCGGGACTAAAGGCCCCCAGCCCCCCGGCGCGGGCTTGTGCCACGTGATGGGCCTTTGGTCCCGGTTCGCGATGAACCGGCACTAAAGGGGGGGCCTTTAGTCCCCACCTTTTAGTGCCGGTTGCAGAACCGGAACTAAAGGTCCTTATGAACCGGGACCAAACCCCGATTCTACACTAGTGACCTCTAGGAATGGAATGACATGCAAACGTTAATGTTGCGGAATCCAATCAATCACTTCAGGCCAGACCATGGATTTTTACCTGAGGTCAAGACTGAGCAAGCTCCAAGCAATACATTCAAGAAGGAAGCAGCGCAGAAACACCATCATTGTCTTGAATATATTTTTTGTCACTAGTTCCGGCCATCGTGGTTCGGATTAAGGATTGCATTTTTTTTCCTATGTCATTTTGTCCTTGGTTCCAATCATCGCAGTTTGGATCAAGGATTGCATATGTTTTAGTTCCGGCCATCGTCGTTCGGATTAAAGATTGCATAATTTTTCTTATGGGCATATCCTTAGTTTGGACTATCGCGGTTGGGATTCCTCATATTTAGTCATCCCTCGCATATATCTACGGGTCATTCTCCTCTTAGGTTCGGTCCTCCAAAAAAGGTATACGAGTCAAGATGGTAAACAAAATTACTTTGACAATAACGCATGGGAAACACATGGAATACTTAAAACACCAATAATTCTCCGTGCATGGGTTCTTTTACGCAAATTCCTTGACCCGAGCCAGAAATAACTATAACACATGCTATCCTCGACACATGGGTTCTCCCACAAGAATTCTATGACATGGGGCACAAAATTCTACAATGTTTGATTCTTATGTTATACTCAGCGCATTTCTTCTCTATGAATTCCATGACATGAGCCATAAAATATTTAACTCTACGCATGAGTTCTTTTTATATGTATTCGATGACCTGGTCAATAAAATATTTAAAATACAAATTATGTTTTGCGCATGGATTCTTGTATGTGAATTCCATGACATGAGCACAAAATGTTACAATCACAAGTTACGATTTGTGCATGGGTTCTTTTGTATGAATTCTATGAAATCACCCGTAAAATACTTAAAATATAAATTATGCTCTGTGCATGGATTCTTATATATTAGTGATATGAGACATAAAATACTTAAAATACAAATTATGCTCTCTGCATGGATTCTTATATATTAATTCCATGATATGAGACATAAAATACTTAAAATAGAAATTATGCTCGGAGCATGGGTTTTTACATGAATATCGTGACATGAGCCATAAAACACTTAAAAATATAAGTCGTGCTCTCGGTATGCATGGGTTTCTTTCTAATCACGACATGAGTCACAAATTTCACAAAAGATATATCATCAAAGTATGGGTTCCACAAGAATATAAGATTATGTCATAAAGCTTTACTTGTTTATGCTAAACACAGGCTCTATGTTGGTGTTACACGGTGTTAGTCATATATAACATACAAGTGTGGCAGAACCTAATGATAAAATGTTCGATGTCCAGGCGCCACTTGGTAAGTGAAGCAGGAACCACAAAGACAAAGGCGCATATCATGAAGGCAACCTCCAAGGCAACAAGTGTGGTGCTGCCCCGTAACCTCCGGTGTGTCCAGAGAGCTATTGGACCGCCCCTGGGTCTGCTCAGAACCTCTAGGCCAATGTCCAGGCACGTACAGAGAGTTGCTAGATAGCCCGAAACCTGAACCAGAATTTCCAAGCCGAAGTCATAAATCCTCTGAATCAGTCAAAACCTGGCGGGAGGAGCCTTGGAACCTCGAGACCGTGCCTAAACACACCAAAACAGGCTAGGCCCACGTATCTATTCCTGTCGAGGCAACGAACCTGACAATGAGTACTAGGGGAATTGGCTAAGGGCAAAGCCTAGCTACGGTGTAAGTGTATGACTCGGATTTAGATAGTGCAGGCCCCTCTCGAAGAGGTAACAACCCTACGTCTCATGCCCGAAGGTTTGTTTTTTCTCTTGGGGTGTATGATTACAATGGGTCCTGAACCCTTGCCACGGAGCTGAGGGGACGCTTATATAGAGTGTGCCTCGGCCCATTAATGCCATGTTACAAGGGGTTCAATGAGCATAACTACAACAGTTACTAGTAACGGCAACTATAACTACACTTGAAGTCTAAGGTTAAGGCACCCGACCGTTGCGGTTCCGACGTCGCCTCCACGCCTCCACTGTCCGAGTGATGCTGGCGAGGCCGACTGGCGGAAGACATCCAAATGTTGTTAGAATATCCAAGTGGATTTCCAGGGGTGCGCATCCGAATGCGCCTCGGTCCAGGGACCTTCCAATGATGGTGTGGGACCCTAGGTGGGCCTTAGTTGTCAGGTCCTTGACCCTACCAATAGTAGGTGACCCATCATTAGCCCCCAAATTGGCTGAGGTTTTGTAGGACGAATGGGTTGAACCATTGGCTTGCCCTGAGTACTTCAGGGGTACCCATGATCCGTTGCCAAGTGGTTACCTATCGTGACCTGGGTGAAACCATAGTGGATTCTAGACTAAAGGTTTTTCCGAGTGATCGAATCATGTTTGACTGTCGGGCAAAACTTGGTGGCATTCGTATGTCTCTTAGGAGAGATAGACTAGGGTTCCGAATGAGGACATGCCATAAAAATCAAGTGACGACACCGGCGTGTAGTCTGATTCTTCGGAGAGACTCCACTCATTATCCCAGGAGGACGCCAGCACAGGCCATATCTGAGTCCAAGTTTATGAGGCTCACATCTTGGAGCCTAGAAAAAGGGCCAAGTCAACCCGCAGAGGGGTGTCGAGCTCATCACATCACAATCCTGAAGATGATTTCAGTCGAGCATTTTATGTGTCCGAGTGCACAGTGACCCTCGGAGGGTGGTCTGTCGGACTGACGAGTGTCCTTTTGGGAAACGGACAGAGGGCAATCAATCGGACTGATTTGCTGCTGAAATCTCGACATTTGAAATCATGTGTGGGCGCACAGAAGCAGTTACACCGTGGCTATTGTGGAAAGTGGGGCACGGCACCTCGATCTCCGCCCCAAAAAAACTGCCACGTGCCCTCTTTTATCTGTGTGCCTAACCGGCACGGACGTCGTCTGATCCAGGGATGTGTGGTCATGATCCCGTGAAGCGGTTTTTACCCGTGGTATAAAGGGCTGGTGGGCTAGGCTAATTCCCAGATCCCCTTTCTCCCTCGCCCACTCCGCACCCCATCTCCTCCGCTTCATCAACCAACGCGCGCGAGCACTCGAGCTGATGGGGAAGGCTCCACCGCCAAGCTAGAGAAGGGGAAGAAGGTGGGGAGCTGTGCCGCGGGGGATTAGATTCCCTCGCTCGTCATGACGAAGCGACTGGAGGAGCTTGTTGAGGAGGGGCTTATTTCGGTGGATGGATGGAGGCAGCCAGAGGTGGGCGAGGTCAAGTCGGCGCCGCAGGGGAATGAGCGCATCCTCCTTGTTACTTATATCGAACGAGGCTTTTCGATGCCTCCCCGTCCTTTCTTATAGACAAAAACACGATATAAAGTGTTAGTCAAGAACTCAAGATCGAGAATTTATTATACAATCAAATTCTTATAGACAAAAAACAATAGTGACCCACATGGACTGCGAGAATGGTTCCACAGAAGCAACACCTCCAGGAATGGAACAACATGAAAAAGTTAATGTTGCCGAATCCAATCACTTATCACTTCAGGCCAGACCATGGGTTTTCACCTGAGGTCAAGACTGAGTAAGCTCCAAACAATACATTCAAGAAGGGAGGAGCGTGAAAACACCATCATTGTCTTGAATATATTTTTGTCATCAGTTCCGGCCATCATGGTTTGGATTAAGGATTGTACTTTTTTTTCCTACGTCATTTGCCCTTGGTTCCGATTATCGTGGTTTGGATCAAGGATTGCATATATTTTAGTTCCGGACATCGTCGTTCGGATTAAAGATTGCATATTTTTTCTTATGGGCATATCCTTAGTTTGGGCTATCGCAGTTGGGATTCCTCATATTTAGTCATCCCTCGCATATATCTACGGGGCATTTGAAGGAAATATGCCCTAGAGGCAATAATAAAGTTGTCATTTATATTTCCGTATATCATGATAAATGTTTATTATTTATTCTAGAATTGTATTAACCGGAAACTTAGTACATGTGTGAGTACATAGACAAACAAAGTGTCACTCGTATGCCTCTACTTGACTAGCTCGTTGAATCAAAGGTGGTTAAGTTTCCTAGCCATAGACATGAGTTGTCATTTGATTAACAGGATCACATCATTAGAGAATGATGTGATTGACTTGACCCATTCCGTTAGCTTAGCACTTGATCGTTTAGTTTGTTGCTATTGCTTTCTTCATGACCATACATGTTCCTATGACTATGAGATTATGCAACTCCCGAATACCAGATGAACACTTAGTGTGCTATGAAACGTCACAACGTAACTGGGTGATTATAAAGATGCTCTACAGGTGTCTCCGATGGTGTTTCTTGAGTTGGCATAGATCGAGATTAGGATTTGTCACTCCGATTGTCGGAGAGGTATCTCTGGGCCCTCTCAGTAATGCACATCACTATAAGCCTTGCAAGCAATGTAACTAATGAGTTAGTTGCGGGATGATGCATTACGGAACGAGTAAAGAGACTTGCCGGTAACGAGATTGAACTAGGTATTGAGATACCGACGATCGAATCTCGGGCAAGTAACATACCGATGACAAAGGGAACAACATATGTTGTTATGCGGTTTGACCGATAAAGATCTTCGTAGAATATGTAGGAACCAATATGAGCATCCAGGTTCCGCTATTGGTTATTGACCGGAGATGAGTCTCGGTCATGTCTACACAGTTCTCGAACCCGTAGGGTCCGCACGCTTAACGTTCGATGACGATCGGTATTATGAGTTTATGTGTTTTGATATACCGAAGGTAGTTCGGAGTCCCGGATGTGATCACGGACATGACGAGGAGTCTCGAAATGGTCAAGACATAAAGATTGGTATATTGGACGGATATGTTTGGACACCGGAAGTGTTCCGGAGAAGTTTCGGATAAAACCGGAGTGCCGGAGGGTTATCGGAAACCCCGGGGGAACTAATGGGCCTCATTGGGCCTTAGTGGAGAGAAAGAGGGGCGGCCAGGGCTGGCCGCGCGCCCCCTCCCCCTTGAGTCCAAATTGGACTAGGAAGGGGGGGCGGCACCCCCCTTTTCCTTTCCCCTCTCCCTCTCCTTCCTTCCCCCTCTCTCCCTTTTGGTGGAAACCTACTAGGACTTGGAGTCCTAGTAGGATTCCCCTCTTGGGGGCGCGCCAAGGAGGGCCGGCCGGCCTCCCCCTCCCTCCTTTATATACGTGGGGAAGGGGGCACCCTAGAACACACAAGTTGACAGTTGTCTTAGCCTTGTGCGGTGCCCCCCTCCACAGATTTCCACCTCGGTCATATCGTTGTAGTGCTTAGGCGAAGCCCTGCGTCGGTAACTTCATCATCACCATCATCACGCTCTCGTGCTGACGAAACTCTCCCTCGACCTTAGCTGGATCTAGAGTTCGTGGGACGTCACCGAGCTGAACGTGTGCAGATCGCGGAGGTGCCGTACTTTCGGTACTAGGATTGGTCGGATTGTGAAGACGTACAACTACATCAACCGCATTGCCATAACGCTTCCGCTTTCGGTCTACGAGGGTATGTGGACAACAATCTCCTCTCTCGTTGCTATGCATCACCTAGATGGATCTTGCGTGTGCGTAGGAAATTTTTTGAAATTACTGCGTTCCCCAACAGTGGTATCCGAGCCAGGTCTATGCGTAGATGTTATATGCACGAGTAGAACACAAAGAGTTGTGGGCGATAATAGTCATACTGCTTACCAGCATGTCATACTTTGATTCGGCGGTATTGTTGGATGAAGCGGCTCAGATCGATATTACGCGTAAGCTTACGCAAGACTGGTTCTACCGACGTGCTTCTCACACAGGTGGCTAGTGGGTCTGTTTCTCCAACTTTAGTTGAATTGAGTGTGACTACGCCCGGTCCTTGTTGAAGGTTAAAACAGCAAATTTGACGAAAAATCGTTGTGGTTTTGATGCGTAGGTAAGAACGGTTCTTGCTAAGCCCGTAGGAGCCACATAAAACTTGCAACAACAAAGTAGAGGACGTCTAACTTGTTTTTGCAGGGCATGTTGTGATGTGATATGGTCAAGACGTGATTATATAAATTGTTGTATGAGATGATCATGTTTTGTAACACAGTTATCGGCAACTGGCAGGAGCCATACGGTTGTCGCTTTATTGTATGAAATACAATCGCCATGTAATTGCTTTACTTTATCACTAAGCGGTAGCGATAGTCATAGAAGCAATAGTTGGCGAGACGACGACGATGCTATGATGGAGATCAAGTTGTCGCGCCGGTGATGATGGTGATCATGACGGTGCTTTGGAGATGGAGATCAAAGGCACAAGATGATGATGGCCATATCATATCACTTATATTGATTGCATGTGATGTTTATCCTTTATGCATCTTATTTTGCTTAGTTCGGCGGTAGCATTATAAGATGATCTCTCACTAAATTTCAAGGTACAAGTGTTCTCCCTGAGTATGCACGGTTGTGAAAGTTCGTCGTGCCGAGACACCACGTGATGATCGGGTGTGATAAGCTCTACGTTCACATACAACGGGTGCAAGCCAGTTTTGCACACGCAGAATACTCGGGTTAAACTTGACGAGCCTAGCATATGCAGATATGGCCTCGGAACACTGAGACCGAAAGGTCGAGCGTGAATCATATAGTAGATATGATCAACATAGTGATGTTCACCATTGAAAACTACTCCATCTCACGTGATGATCGGACATGGTTTAGTTGATTTGGATCACATGATCACTTAGATGATTAGAGGGATGTCTATCTAAGTGGGAGTTCTTAAGTAATATGATTAATTGAACTTTAATTTATCATGAACTTAGTACCTGATAGTATTTTGCATGTCTATGTTGTTGTAGATCAATGGCCCGTGCTACTGTTCCTTTGAATTTTAATGCGTTCCTAGAGAAAGCTAAGTTGAAAGATGATGGTAGCAACTACACGGACTGGGTCCGTAACTTGAGGATTATCCTCATTGCTGCATAGAAGAATTACGTCCTGGAAGCACTACTAGGTGTACCACCCGCGCCGGCAACTGCAGACATTATGAATGCCTGGCAGTCGCGTGTTGATGACTACTCGATAGTTCAGTGTGTCATGCTTTACGGTTTAGAACCGGGACTTCAACGATGTTTTAAACATCATGGAGCATATGAGATGTTCCAGGAGTTGAAGTTAATATTTCAAGCAAATGCCCGGATTGAGAGATATGAAGTCTCCAATAAGTTCTATAGCTGCAAAATGGAGGAGAATAGTTCTGTCAGTGAACATATACTCAGAATATCTGGGTACCACAACCACTTGACTTAGCTGGGAGTTAATCTTCCTGATGATAGTGTCATTGACAGAGTTCTTCAATCACTGCCACCAAGCTACAAGAGCTTCATGATGAAATATAATATGCAAGGGATGGATAAGACGATTCCCGAGCTCTTTGCATAAAGGCTGCGGAGGTAGATATCAAGAAGGAGCATCAAGTGTTGATGGTCAACAAGACCACCAGTTTCAAGAAAAAGGGTAAAGGGAAGAAGGGGAACTTCAAGAAGAACGGCAAGCAAGTTGCTAATTGATGACCCACAAGTATAGGGGATCTATTGTACTCCTTTCGATAAGAGTGTCGAACCCAACGAGGAGCAGAAGGAAATGACAAGCGGTTTTCAGTAAGGTATTCTCTGCAAGCACTGAAATTATCGGTAGCAGATAGTTTTGTGATAAGGTAATTTGTAATGGGTAACAAGTAATAAAAGTAAATAAGGTGTGGCCCAATCCTTTTTGTAGCAAAGGACAAGCCTAGACAAACTCTTATATAAAGGAAAACGCTCCCCAGGACACATGGGAATTATTGTCAAGCTAGTTTTCATCATGCTCATATGATTCGCGTTCGTTACTTTGATAATTTGATATGTGGGTGGACCGGTGCTTGGGTACTACCCTTCCTTGGACAATCATCCCACTTATGATTAACCTCTCTCGCAAGCATCCGCAACTATGAAAGAAGAATTAAGGTAAACCTAACCATAGCATGAAACATATGGATCCAAATCAGCCCCTTACGAAGCAACGCATAAACTAGGGTTTAAGCTTCTGTCACTCTAGCAACCCATCATCTACTTATTACTTCCCAATGCCTTCCTCTAGGCCCAAACAATGGTGAAGTGTCATGTAGTCGACGTTCACATAACATCACTAGAGGAAACACAACATACATCTCATCAAAATATAGAACGAATACCAAATTCACATGACTACTTATAGCAAGACTTCTCCCATGTCCTCAGGAACAAACGTAACTACTCACAAATCATATTCATGTTCATAATCAGAGGGGTATTAATATGCATAAAGGATCTGAACATATGATCTTCCACCAAATAAACCAACTAGCATCAACTACAAGGAGTAATCAACACTACTAGCAACCCACAGGTACCAATCTGAGGTTTTGAGACAAAGATTGGATACAAGGCATGAACTAGGGTTTGAGAGGAGATGGTGCTGGTGAAGATGTTGATGGAGATTGACCCCTTCCCGATGAGAGGATCCATGGTGATGACGATGGCGATGATTTCCCCCTCCCGGAGGGATGTTTCCCCGGCAGAACAGCTCCGCCGGAGCCCTAGATTGGTTCCGCCAAGGTTCCGCCTCGAGACGGCGGCGCTTCGTCCCGAAAGCTTCCTTTTGATTTTTTTCAGGGCGAATGACTTCATATAGCCAAAGATGGGCACCGGAGGCCTGCCAGGGGGCCCACGAGGCAGGGGGGCGCGCCCAGGGGGTAGGGTGCGCCCCCACCCTCGTGGATGGTGGGTGGGCCCCCCTTTGGTACTTTCTTCGCCCAATATTTTTTTATATTTCAAAACTGACTTTCATGGAGTTTCAGGACTTTTGGAGTTGTGCAGAATAGGTCTCTAATATTTGCTCCTTTTCCAGTCCGGAATTCCAGCTGCCGGCATTCTCCCTCTTCATGTAAACCTTGTAAAATAAGAGAGAAAAGGCATAAGTATTGTGACATAATGTGTAGTAACAGCCCATAATGCAATAAATATCGATATAAAAGCATGATGCAAAATGGACGTATCAACTCCCCCAAGCTTAGACCTCTCTTGTCCTCAAGCGGAAGCCGATAACGAAAAATATGTCCACATGTATAGAGATAGAGGTGTCAATAAAATAAAATACGGACATGAGAGTATCATGATCATTCTTATAACAGCAACATAAATATATATATTGTCATATGATTTCTTATGCTAAAGTAACAATCTATTCACAATGTCAAGTACGAATCAGAAACTTCATTGAAAACTAACAAACTATAATCTCAGTCATTGAAGCAATTGCAATTTATCATAACATCGGAAAGAGTCAATATAAGAGCTTTTCAGCAAGTCCACATACTCAACTATCATTTAGTCTTTCACGATTGCAGTCCGTCGCTTTTATTTCTTCCCTATCACAAGTTTGTATAAAGCTTATTTTCTTCGCACTAATAGATCATACATATTGAAGGAGCAATTTTTTATTGCATGCACCGATGACAACTTACTTGAAGGATCTTACTCAATCCATAGGTAGGTATGGTGGACTCTCATGGCAAAACTGGGTTAAGGAATGTTTGGAAGCACAAGTACTATCTCTACTTGTTGCAAAGAGTTTGGCTAGCATGAGGGGGAAAGGCAAGCTCAACATATTGGATGATCCATGACAATATGCTTTATTTCGGATATAAGAAAACATAACCCATTACGTTGTCTTCCCTGTCCAACATCAACTTTTTAGCATGTCATATTTTAATGAGTGCTCACAATCATACAAGATGTCCAAGATAGTATATTTATATGTGAAAACCTCTCTTTATTTATTACTTCCTATTAATTGCAACGATGACCAAAACTATGTTTGTCAACTCTCAACAACTTTTATTCATCATACTCTTTTATATGTGAAGTCATTACTCTCCATAAGATCAATATGATCTCTTTAATTCTTTTTATTCTTTCCTTTATTCCCTCAAGATCATAGCAAGATACTCAAGCCCTTGACTCAAAACTATTCTTTATTATATATAGCTCATGGACTCAGTTACATAGAAGGATCATAAAGCAAGACTCAAAACTAGATCATCCTAAAACTTTATTCTACTAGATCAAGATCTTACCAAAAGGATCGAACTAAGAAAAACGGTAAAGATAGAGGTGTGATGGTGATACGATACCGGGGCAACTCCCCCAAGCTTGGCAGTTGCCAAGGGGAGTGCCCATACCCATGTATTTATCTCTCCTTCTTCGGAGGTGGTGATGTGATATTCTTGGCGATGATGCCCCTCAGGATACGATTCTCTTCCTCGGGCTTATTGACTTGCTGCTTGAAGTCCATTATTTCCTTATGGAGCTTGCCCGTGACGGCTGAAGATCCTTTCACCCATGGATGTCGCATAGCTGCGGGAGAAGAAGCAACACTCTTTTTCATATTTTTATAAGAAAGAAATCTAACATTGAAGGGATGACCGAGTTTGGAATAGCTGAGCTCTGTAGTTCCCCCATCGTGAATCCGGCTCAGAAACAAGAAGTAACTTCTTGATCCTCTTCCATAGCATCTATCCTTTTTAAGTCGGCCTCCATCTCTTCCTCCGTTGACGGACCAAAGTGGTTAGCATCACTGTTTGCTCCTGGCCCCGGTGTCGGATGAGACACCCGACTCTCCCCGACTGACTCTTGAGAAGACATCTTGCTCTAATCTGCGGTAGAAACAACTCAAAACGAAAAACAGGGGATATTTGCGTGGTACAGTGGTCAAAACCTTCGGGAGATTATATAATGAATTTTTACCGACCAAAAGAAGTATCATGCAGGAAGACGGAGTCCGGAGAGCACACGAGGTGCCCACGATGCAGGGGGCGCGCCCTCCACCCTCGTGGATGCTCGTGTCCCTTTCAGACTACTTCTTATTTTCCTATTTTCTTAAATATTCCAAAATGGAGAAAAATTGCCATTAGAACTGTTTTGGAGTCGGTTTACTTAACGTACCACATACCTACTCCTTTTCGGAGTCTAAAACGTTCTGGAAAGTGTCCCTTATATATTCCTCCGGGGTTACGGTTTCAATAACATTAGTTTCAGCATTTATTGGATTATCTGAGATATAATGTTTGATTCTTTGACCGTTCACCACCTTTGGATTTGTGCCTTCGAAGTTGTTGATTTTTATGGCACCGGAATGATAGACCTCCTCGATAACGTAAGGACCTTCCCATTTAGAGAGAAGTTTACCTGCAAAAAATCCTAAAAGAGAGTTGTATAACAAAACATAATCACCTACATTAAACTCATGCTTTTGTATCCTTTTTTCAGGCCATCTTTTAACTTTTTCTTTAAACAGTTTGGCATTCTCATAGGCCTGGGTTCTCCATTCATCAAGCGAGCTAATGTCAAATAGCCTCTTTTCACCAGCAAGTTTGAAATCATAAATCATAATTGAGCTCTTTAATGGCCCAATATGCCTTATGTTCTAGTTCGATAGGTAAGTGACATGCTTTTCCATAAACCATTTTATACGGAGACATACCCATAGGATTTTTATATGCAGTTCTATAGGCCCATAATGCATCATCAAGTTTCTTGGACCAATTCTTTCTAGATCTATTAACAGTCTTTTGCAAAATTAATTTAATCTCTCTATTACTCAGTTCTACTTGACCACTAGACTATGGGTGGTATGGAGATGCAATTCTATGATTAACATCATACTTAGCAAGCATTTTACGAAAAGCACCATGAATAAAATGTGAACCACCATCAGTCATTAAGTATCTAGGGACTCCAAACCTCGGAAAAATAACTTCTTTAAGCATCTTAATAGAGGTGTTATGATCAGCACTACTAGTTGGAATAGCTTCTACCCACTTAGTAACGTAATCAACAGCAACTAAAATATGTGTATACCCATTAGAGGAAGGAAACGGTCCCATATAATCAAAGCCCCAAACATCAAATGGTTCAATAACAAGTGAATAGTTCATAGGCATTTCTTGACGTCTACTAATATTACCAACTCTTTGACATTCATCACAAGACAAGACAAACTTACGGGCATCTTTGAAGAGAGTAGGCCAATAAAAACCGGATTGCAATACCTTATGTGCAGTTCTATCTCCAGCGTGGTGTCCTCCATAAGCCTCGGAGTGACACTTGCGTAGGATCTGTTCCTGTTCATGCTCAGGTACACAATGTCTAATAACACCATCTACTCCTTCTTTATAAAGGTGTGGGTCATCCCAGAAGTAATGTCTTAAATCATAGAAAAACTTTTTCTTTTGCTGGTATGTGAAACTAGGTGGTATAAATTTAGCAACAATATAATTGGCATAATCAGCGTACCATGGAGCAGTACGAGAAGCATTTATGACAGCTAATTGTTCATCAGGGAAGCTATCATCAATAGGTAGTGGGTCATCAAGCACATTCTCTAACCTAGATAAGTTGTCTGCAACGGGGTTCTCAGCTCCCTTTCTATCAATAATATGCAAATCAAATTCTTGTAGTAGGAGAACCCATCTAATAAGTCTAGGTTTAGCATCTTTCTTTTCCATAAGATATTTAATAGCAGCATGATCAGTGTGAACAGTTACTTTAGAATCAACAATATAAGGTCTGAACTTATCACAAGCAAATACAACTGCTAAAAATTCTTTTTCAGTAGTAGCATAATTTCTCTGGGCACTGTCTAGAGTTTTACTAGCATATTGAATAACATTTAATTTCTTATCAACTCTTTGTCCTAGAACAGCACCTACAGCATAATCACTAGCATCACACATAATTTCAAAGGGTAAATTCCAATCAGGTGGCTGAACAATAGGTGCAGAAATCAAGGCTTTCTTAAGTATTTCAAATGCTTCTACACAATCATCATCAAAGACAAAGGAACATCTTTTTGTAAGAGATTAGTCAGAGGCCTAGAAATTTTTGGGAAGTCTTTAATGAACCTCCTATAAAAACCAGCAGGACCAAGGAAACTTCTTATACCTTTAATGTCCTTAGGACACGGCATCTTTTCAATAGCATCAACTTTAGCTTTATCAACTTCAATACCTCTTTCAGAAATTTTATGCCCCAAGACAATACCTTCATTAACCATAAAGTGGCACTTCTCCCAATTCAAGACAAGATTAGTTTCTTCACATCTCTGCAAAACTCGATCAAGGTTGCTTAAGCAATCATCAAAAGAAGTTCCATATACAGAGAAATCATCCATGAAAACCTCAACAATCTTTTCACAAAAGCCAGAGAATATAGCAGTCATACATCTTTGAAAGGTAGCAGGTGCATTACATAAACCAAAAGGCATACGTCTATAAGCAAAGGTACCGAAAGGGCAAGTAAAAGTGGTCTTTTCTTGATCCTCTTTTGACACAGGTATTTGAGAGAAACCAGAATAACCATCTAGAAAGCAAAAATGTGTATGTTTGGATAATCTTTCTAGCATTTGATCAATAAAAGGTAAAGGGTAATGATCCTTTTTAGTAGCTTTATTTAGTTTGCGGAAATCAATTACCATTCTATAACCTGTAACAATTCTTTGTGGGATCAATTCATCTTTATCATTAGGAACAACAGTAATACCTCCCTTCTTAGGGACACAATGGACAGGACTTACCCACTGACTATCAGCAACAGGATAAATTATACCTGCCTCCAGAAGCTTTAGTATTTCTTTTCTTACCACTTCTTTCATCTTAGGATTTAACCGTCGTTGGTGATCAACAACCGGTTTAGCGTCTTTCTCCAATTTTATTTTGTGTTGGCATAGAGTGGGACTAATGCCCTTAAGATCATCAAGAGTATATCCAATAGCAGCACGGTGCTTCTTCAGAGTTTTCAATAATTTCTCTTCTTCCTGCTCTGAAAGGTTAGCACTAATAATAACAGGATATATCTTCTTTTCATCAAGATAAGCATATTTAAGAGTATCAGGTAATGGTTTAAGCTCAAACACGGGATCACCCTTGGGTGGAGGAGGATCCCCTAGAATTTCAACAGGCAAGTTGTATCTCAGAATAGGTCCCTGTTTAAAGAATACTTCATCTATTTCCCTTCTTTCATTCATAAACATGTCATTTTCATGGTCTAACAAATATTGTTCTAAAGGATCATTGGGAGGCACGGCAATAGAAGCAAGACCAATAATTTCATCTTTACTAGGCAATTCTTTATCATGGGGTTGTCTACGAAATTTAGCAAAATTAAAATCATGAGACATATCCCCTAAACCAACAGAAACAATATCCTTTTTGCAATCTATCTTAGCATTAATAGTATTCAAGAAGGGTCTGCCAAATATAATGGGACAAAATTTATCTTGTGGGGAATCAACAACAAGAAAACCAGTGGGATATTTAATTTTTTTCACACAAGACTTCAACATCTCTAACAATCCCAACCGGTGAAATAGTATCTCTATTGGCAAGCTTAATTGTAACATCAATACCTTCTAACTCAGCAGGTGCAATATCATGCATAATTTCTTCGTATAAAGAATGAGGTATTGCACTCGCACTAGCACCCATATCACATAAGCCATGATAGCAATGATATCCTATTTTAACAGAAATAACAGGCATGCCTACAACAGGTCTATGTTTATTTTTAGTATCAGGTCTAGCAATTCTAGCAGCTTCATCACAGAAGTAAATAACATGCCCATCAATATTATCGACCAAGAGATCTTTAACCATAGCAATACTAGGTTCAACTTTAATTTGCTCAGAGGGTGTAGGTGTTCTAATATTACTTTTTGACCACAGTTGAAGCTTTAGCATGATCCTTTATTCTAACAGGGAAAGGTGGTTTCTCAATATAAGCGGTAGGAACAATAGGATCAACATTATAAGTGATAGTCTTTTCTTCAACTTTAATAGGTTCAACTACTTTTACTTCAATGGGAGGATGATATTTAAACCACTTCTCCTTAGGGAGATCAACATGAGTAGCAAATGATTCACAGAAAGAAGCTACTATCTCAGAGTCAAGTCCATATTTAGTGCTAAATTCACGGAAAACATCGGTATCCATAAAAGATTTAACACAATCAAACTTAGGTGTTATACCTGACTCCTTACCTTCGTCGAGTTCCCAATCTTCAGAGTTGCGTTTAATTCTTTCCAATAAATCCCATCTGAATTCAATAGTCTTCATCATAAAAGAACCAGTACAAGAAGTATCGAGCATGGAGCGATTATTGAGAGAAAGCCGAGCATAAAATTTTGAATAATAATTTCTCTTGAGAGCTCATGATTGGGGCATGAATATAACATTGACTTAAGTCTCCCCCAAGCTTGAGCGATGCTTTCTCCTTCGCGAGGCCAAAAATTATATATATAATTACGATCACGATGAACCAGATGCATAGGATAAAACTTCTGATGAAATTCCAATTTCAATCGCTTGTAGTTCCATGATCCAATATCATCGCATAGCCTAAACCATGTCAATGCATTTCCCTTCAAATATAAAGGGAAGACCTTCTTCTTGATAACATCCTCGGGCATACCTGCAAGCTTAAATAAACCACAAACTTCATCCACATAGATTAGGTGCAAATCGGGATGCAATGTTCCATCTCCTGTAAAAGGATTAGCTAGCAGTTTCTCTATCATACCCGAAGGAATTTCAAAGTAAACATTTTCAGTAGGTTGAGGAGCAACTCTTTGCTCTACTGGTCGGGGTGAAGATACCCCGAACAAGCCCCTCAAAGGATTACTTTCCATAGTAACAAGTGACAGTAAATTTCAGCACACTATATAAATTTTTCCTTACCAAATTCCACTTACCAAAGGCGCTTCACTCCCCGGCAACGGCGCCAGAAAAGAGTCTTGATGACCCACAAGTATAGGGGATCTATCGTAGTCCTTTTGATAAGTAAGAGTGTCGAACCCAACGAGGAGCAGAAGGAAATGACAAGCGGTTTTCAGTAAGGTATTCTCTGCAAGCACTGAAATTATCGGTAACAGATAGTTTTGTGATAAGGTAATTTGTAACTAGTAACAAGTAATAAAAGTAAATAAGGTGCAGCAAGGTGGCCCAATCCTTTTTGTAGCAAAGGACAAGCCTGGACAAACTCTTATATAAAGGAAAACGCTCCCGAGGACACATGGGAATTATCGTCAAGCTAGTTTTCATCATGCTCATATGATTCGCGTTCGTTACTTTGATAATTTGATATGTGGGTGGACCGGTGCTTGGGTACTGCCCTTCCTTGGACAAGCATCCCACTTATGATTAACCCCTCTTGCAAGCATCCGCAACTACGAAAGAAGAATTAAGGTAAACCTAACCATAGCATGAAACATATGGATCCAAATCAGCCCCTTACGAAGCAACGCATAAACTAGGGTTTAAGCTTCTGTCACTCTAGCAACCCATCATCTACTTATTACTTCCCAATGCCTTCCTCTAGGCCCAAACAATGGTGAAGTTTCATGTAGTCGACGTTCACATAACACCACTAGAGGAAAGACAACATACATCTCATCAAAATATCAAACGAATACCAAATTCACATGACTACTTATAGCAAGACTTCTCCCATGTCCTCAGGAACAAACGTAACTACTCACAAATCATATTCATGTTCATAATCAGAGGGGTATTAATATGCATAAAGGATCTGAACATATGATCTTCCACCAAATAAACCAACTAGCATCAACTACAAGGAGTAATCAACACTACTAGCAACCCACAGGTACCAATCTGAGATTTTGAGACAAAGATTGGATACAAGAGATGAACTAGGGTTTGAGAGGAGACGGTGCTAGTGAAGATGTTGATGGAGATTGACCCCCTCCCGATGAGAGGATCCATGGTGATGACGATGGCGATGATTTCCCCCTCCCGGAGGGATGTTTCCCCGGCAGAACAGCTCCGCCGGAGCCCTAGATTGGTTCTGCCAAGGTTCCGCCTCGAGACGGCGGCGCTTCATCCCGAAAGCTTCCTTCTGATTTTTTCCAGGGCAAAATACTTCATATAGCCAAAGATGGGCACTGGAGGCCTGCCAGGGGGCCCACGAGGAAGGGGGGCGCGCCCAGGGGGTAGGGCGCGCCTCCCACCCTCGTGGATGGTGGGTGGCCCCCCTCTGGTACTTTCTTCGTCCAATATTTTTTATATATTCCAAAACTGACTTTCGTCGAGTTTCAGGACTTTTGGAGTTGTGCAGAATAGGTCTCTAATATTTGCTCCTTTTCCAGTCCAGAATTCCAGCTGCCGGCATTCTCCCTCTTCATGTAAACCTTGTAAAATAAGAGAGAAAAGGGATAAGTATTGTGACATAATGTGTAGTAACAGCCCATAATGCAATAAATATCGATATAAAAGCATGATGCAAAATGGACGTATCACTGCTCAAGTGAAGAAGCCCAAGTCTGGACCTAAGCCTGAGACTGAGTGCTTCTACTGCAAAGGGACTGGTCACTGGAAGCGGAACTGCCCCAAGTATTTGGCGGATAAGAAGGATGGCAAGGTGAACAAAGGTATATGTGATATACATGTTCTTGATGTGTACCTTACTAATGCTCGCAGTAGTGCCTGGGTATTCGATACTGGTTCTGTTGCTAATATTTGCAACCCAAAACAGGGACTACGGATTAAGCGAAGATTGGCTAAGGACGATGTGACAATGCGCGTGGGAAATGGTTCCAAAGTCGATGTGATCGCCATCAGCACGCTACCTCTACATCTACCTTTGGATTAGTTTTAGACCTGAATAATTGTTATTTGGTGCCAACGTTAAGCATGAACATTATATCTGGATCTTGTTTGATGTGAGACGGTTATTCATTTAAATCCGAGAATAATGGTTGTTCTATTTATATGAGTAATATATTTTATGGTCATGCACCCTTGAAGAGTGGTCTATTTTTGTTGAATCTTGATAGTAGTGACACACATATTTATAATATTGAAGCCAAAAGATGCAGAGTTGTTAATGATAGTGCAACTTATTTGTGGCACTGCCGTTTCGGTCATATTGGTGTAAAGCGCATGAAGAAACTCCATTCTGATGGACTTTTGGAATCACTTGATTATGAATCACTTGGTACTTGCGAGCCATGCCTCATGGGCAAGATGACTAAAACTCCGTTCTCCGGAACAATGGAGCGAGCAACCGATTTATTGGAAATCATACATACTGATGTATGTGGTCCGATGAATATTGAGGCTCGCGGCGGGTATCATTATTTTTTGACCTTCACAGATGATTTGAGAAGATATGGGTATATCTACTTGATGAAACATAAGTCTGAAACATTTGAAAAGTTCAAAGAATTTCAGAGTGAAGTGGAAAATCGTCATAACAAGAAAATAAAGTTTTTGCGATCTGATCGTGGAGAAGAATATTTGAGTTACGAGTTTGGTCTACATTTGAAACAATGCGGAATAGTTTCGCAACTCACGCCACCCGGAACACCACAATGTAATGGTGTGTCCGAACGTCGTAACCGCACTTCATTAGATATGGTGCAACCTATGATGTCTCTTACTGATTTACCGCTATCGTTTTGGGGTTATGCTTTAGAGACGGCTGCATTCACGTTAAATAGGGTAGCATCTAAATCCATTGAGACGACACCTTATGAACTGTGGTTTGGCAAGAACCCAAGTTGTCGCTTCTTAAAGTTTGGGGCTGCCATGCTTATGTGAAAAAGCTTCAACCTGATAAGCTCGAACCCAAATCAGAGAAATGTGTCTTCATAGGATACCCAAAGGAGACTGTTGGGTACACCTTCTATCATAGATATGAAGGCAAGACATTCCTTGCTAAGAATGGATCCTTTCTAGAGAAGGAGTTTCTCTCGAAAGAAGTGAGTGGGAGGAAAGTAGAACTTGATGAGGTAACTGTACCTGCTCCCTTATTGGAAAGTAGTTCATCACAGAATCAGTTCATGTGACTCCTACACCAATTAGTGAGGAAGCTAATGATGATGATCATGTAACTTCAGATCAAGTTACTACCGAACCTCATAGGTCAACCAGAGTAAGATCTGCACCAGAGTGGTATGGTAATCCTGTTCTGGAGGTCATGTTACTTGACCATGACGAACCTACGAACTATGAGGAAGCGATGATGAGCCCAGATTCCGCAAAATGGCTTGAGGCCATGAAATCTGAGATGGGAACCATGTATGAGAACAAAGTGTGGACTTTGGTTAACTTGCTCGATGATCGGCAAGCCATCGAGAATAAATGGATCTTCAAGAAGAAGACTGACGTTGACGGTAATGTTACTGTCTACAAAGCTCGACTTGTTGCGAAAGGTTTTCGACATGTTCAAGGAGTTGACTACAATGAGACCTTCTCACTCGTAGCGATGCTTAATTAAGTCCGTCCGAATCATGTTAGCAATTGCTGCATTTTATGATTATGAAATTTGGAAAATGGATGTAACGACTGCATTCCTGAATGGATTTCTGGAAGAAGATTTGTATATGATGCAACCCGAAGGTTTTATCAATGCAAAGGATGCTAACAAAGTGCAAGCTCCAGCAATCCATTTATGGACTGGTGCAAGCATCTCGGAGTTGGAATAAACGTTTTGATAGTGTGATCAAAGCATATGGTTTTATACAGACTTTTGGAGAAGCCTGTATTTACAAGAAAGTGAGTGGGAGCTCTGTAGCATTTCTAGTATTATATGTGGATGACATATTGTTGATTGGAAATTATATAGAATTTTTGGATAGCATAAAAGGATACTTGAATAAGAGTTTTTCAATGAAAGACCTCGGTGAAGCTGCTTATATATTGGGCATCAAAATCTATAGAGATAGATCAAGACGCTTAATTGGACTTTCACAAGGCACATACCTTGATAAAGTTTTGAAGAAGTTAAAAATGGATCAAGCAAAGAAAGGGTTCTTGCCTGTGTTACAAGGTGTGAAGTTGAGTCAGACTCAATGCTCGACCACTGCACAAGATAGAGAGAAAATGAAAGTCATTCCCTATGCCTCAGCCATAGGTTCTATCATGTATGCAATGATGTGTACTAGACCTGATGTGTGCCTTACTATAAGTTTAGCTGGGAGGTACCAAAGTAATCCAGGAGTGGATCACTGGACAGCGGTCAAGAACATCCTGAAATACCTGAAAAGGACTAAGGATATGTATCTCGTTTATGGAGGTGACAAAGAACACGTCATAAATGGTTACGTCGATGCAAGCTTTGACACTGATCCGGATGACTCTAAGTCACAAACCGGATACGTATTTATATTGAACGGTGGAGCTGCAAGTTGGAGCAGTTCTAAGCAAAGCATCGTGGTGGGATCTACGTGTGAAGCGGAGTACATGGCTGCTTCGGAAGCAGCAAATGAAGAAGTCTGGATGAAGGAGTTCATATCCGATCTAGGTGTCATACCTAGTGCATCGGGTCCAATGAAAATCTTTTGTGACAATACTGGTGCAATTGCCTTGGCAAAGGAATCCAGATTTCACAAGAGAATTAAGCACATCAAGAGACGCTTCAATTCCATCCGCGATCAAGTCAAGGAG
Organism: Triticum aestivum; assembly: GCF_018294505.1. Lineage (NCBI taxonomy): Eukaryota > Viridiplantae > Streptophyta > Magnoliopsida > Poales > Poaceae > Triticum > Triticum aestivum. The sequence continues at coordinate 50,090,016 of NC_057814.1, read as the reverse complement.
GGAGACATAGAGATTTGCAAGATACATACGGATCTAAATGTTGCAGACCCGTTGGCTAAGCCTCTCTCATGAGCAAAACATGATCAGCACCAAGACTCCATGGGTGTTAGAATCATTAATGTGTAATCTAGATTATTGACTCTAGTGCAAGTGGGAGACTGAAGGAAATATGCCCTAGAGGCAATAATAAAGTTGTTATTTATATTTCCTTATATCATGATAAATGTTTATTATTCATGCTAGAATTGTATTAACCGGAAACTTAGTACATGTGTGAGTACATAGACAAACAAAGTGTCACTAGTATGTACCTTGACTAGCTCGTTGAATCAAAGATGGTTAAGTTTCCTAGCCATAGACATGAGTTGTTATTTGATTAACGGGATCACATCATTAGAGAATGATGTGATTGACTTGACCCATTCCGTTAGCTTAGCACTTGATCGTTTAGTTTGTTGCTATTGCTTTCTTCATGACTTATACATGTTCCTATGACTATGAGATTATGCAACTCCCGAATACCGGAGGAACACTTAGTGTGCTATCAAATGTCACAACGTAACTGGGTGATTATAAAGATGCTCTACAGGTGTCTCCGATGGTGTTTGTTGAGTTGGCATAGATCGATATTAGGATTTGTCACTCCGATTGTCGGAGAGGTATCTCTGGGCCCTCTCGGTAATGCACATCACTATAAGCCTTGCAAGCAATGTAACTAATGAGTTAGTTGCGGGATGATGCATTACCGAACGAGTAAAGAGACTTGCCGGTAACGAGATTGAACTAGGTATTGAGATACTGACGATCGAATCTCGGGTAAGTAACATACCGATGACAAAGGGAAGAACGTATGTTGTTATGCGGTTTGACCGATAAAGATCTTCGTAGAATATGTAGAACCAATATGAGCATCCAGGTTCCGCTATTGGTTATTGACCGAAGATGAGTCTCGGTCATGTCCACATAGTTCTCGAACCCGTAGGGTCTGCACGCTTAACGTTCGATGATGATCGGTATTATGAGTTTATGTGTTTTGATGTACCAAAGTTAGTTCGGAGTCCTGGATGTGATCACAAACATGACGAGGAGTCTTGAAATGGTCGAGACATAAAGATTGATATATTGGACGGATATGTTCGGACACCGTAAGTGTTTCGGAGAAGTTTCGGATAAAACCTGAGTGCTGAAGGGTTATCGGAAACCCCGGGGGAACTAATGGGCCTCATTGGGCCTTAGTGGAGAGAGAGAGGGGCGGCCAGGGCAGGCCGCGCGCCCCCTCCCCCTTGAGTCCGAATTGGACTAGAAAGGGGGGCGGTGCCCCCCTTTTCCTTTCCCCTCTCCCTCTCCTTCCTTCCCCTCTCTCCCTTTTGGTGGAAACCTACTAGGACTTGGAGTCCTAGTAGGATTCCCCTCTTGGGGGCGTGGCAAGGAGGGCCGGCCGGCCTCCCCCTCCCTCCTTTATATACGTGGGGAAGGGGGCACCCTAGAACACACAAGTTGACAGTTGTCTTAGCCGTGTGTGGTGCCCCCCTCCACAGATTTCCACCTCAGTCATATCGTTGTAGTGCTTAGGCGAAGCCCTGCGTCGGTAACTTCATCATCATCGTTATCACGCCGTCGCGCTGGCGAAACTCTCCCTCGACCTCAGCTGGATCTAGAGTTCGTGGGACGTCACCGAGCAGAACGTGTGCAGATCGCGGAGCTGCCGTACTTTCGGTACTAGGATCGGTCGGATCGTGAAGACGTACAACTACATCAACAGCGTTGTCATAACGCTTCCGCTTTCGGTCTACGAGGGTACGTAGACAACACTCTCCCCTCTCGTTGCTATACATCACCTAGATGGATCTTGCGTGTGTGTAGGAACATTTTTGAAATTACTGTGTTCCCCAACATCATTCTCCTCTAAGGTTCGGTCCTCCAAAAAAGGTATACGAGTCAAGATGGTAAACAAAATTACTTTGACAATAACGCATGGGAAACACATGGAATACTTAATGCACCAATAATGCTCCGTGCATGGGTTCTTTTACGCAAATTCCTTGACCCGAGCCAGAAATAACTACAACACAAGCTATCCTCGATACATGGGTTCTCCCACAAGAATTCTATGACATGGGGCATAAATTTCTAAAATGTTTGATTCTTATGTTATACTCGGCGCATTTCTTCTCTATGAATTCCATGACATGAGCCATAAAATATTTAAATCACAAGTTATGCTCTACGCATGAGTTCTTTTTATATGTATTCGATGACCTGGTCAATAAAATGTTTAAAATACAAATTATGTTTTGCGCATGGATTCTTTTATGTGAATTCCATGACATAAGCAATAAATGTTACAATCACAAGTTACGATGTGTGCATGGGTTCTTTTGTATAAATTCTATGAAATGACCCGTAAAATACTTACAATATAAATTATGCTATGTGCATGGATTCTTATATATTAATTCCATGGTATGAGACATAAAATACTTAAAATACAAATTATGCTCTGCGCATGGATTCTTATATATTAATTCCATGATATGAGACATAAAATACTTAAAATACAAATTATGCTCGGAGCATGGGTTTTTACATGAATATCGTGACATGAGCCATAAAACACTTAAAAATATAAGTCGTGCTCTCGGTATGCATGGGTTTCTTTCTAATCACGACATGAGTCACAAATTTCACAAAAGATATATCATCAAAGTATGGGTTCCATAAGAATATAAGATTATGTCATAAAGCTTTACTTGTTTATGCTAAACATGGGCACTATGTTGCGGTTACACGGTGTTAGTCATATATAACATACAAGTGTGGCAGAACCTAATGATAAAATTTTCGATGTCCAGGCGCCACTTGGTAAATGAAGCAGGAACCACAAAGACGAAGGCGCATATTGTGAAGGCGACCTCCAAGGTAACAAGTGAGGTGTTGCCCCATAACCTCCGGTGTGTCCAGAGAGCTATTGGACCGTCCCGGGGTCTGCTCAGAACCTCTAGGCCAATGTCCAGGCGCGTATAGAGAGTTGCTAGATAGCCCGAAACCTGAACCGGAATTTCCAAGCCGGAGTCATAAATCCTCTGAATCAGTCAAAACCTGGCGGGAGGAGGCTTGGAACCTCGAGACCGTGCCTAAACACACCAAAATAGGCTAGGCCCACGTATCTATTTCTGTTGAGTCAACAAACCTGACAATGAGTACTAGGGGTATGAACTAAGGGCAAAGCCTAGCTACTGTGCAAGTGTATGACTCAGATTTAGAGAGTTCGGGCCCCTCTCGGAGAGGTAACAACCCTACGTCTCATGCTTGAAGTTTTGTTTTCTCTCTCGGAGAGGTAACAACCCTAGATTGATTTTCTTGCAATGGGATAGGTGTTTTGTGATTGTTCCATCTCTAAAGAGACGCCACTCATTATGCCGGAGGAACGCCAGCGCGGGCCATATCCGAGTCCAAGTTTATGGGGCTCGCATCTTGGAGCCTAGAAAAAGGGCCAAGTCAACCCGCAGAGGGGCATCGAGCTCATCCCATCACAGTTCTGAAGATGACTTCAGTCGGGCGTTTTATGTTTCCGAGTGCACGGTGACCCTTGAGGGGTGGTGGGTCAGGCCGACGAGTGTCCTTTTGGGAAAGGGATAGAGGGCAGTCAATCAGATTGATTTGCTGCTAAAATCTCGGCATTTGCTGCTAAAATCTCGGCATTTGAAATCGTGCGTGGGAGCGCGGAAGCAGTTACACCGTGGCTAGTGGGGGGAAAGTGGGGCACGACGCCTTGAATGCCGCCCCAAAAAACCGCCACGTGCCCTCTTTTATCTGTGTTTGCAACCTCCACGTACATCGTCTGATCCAGGGATCTTTGGCTGTGATCTCGTGAAGCAGTTTTTACCACTGAAAAAAATAGCGCGCTATAGCGTCGCTAATAGCACGCTATAGCGTATTGAGAATTGCCTCGCTAAATATATCGGTGTACAATGTCTCGCTAATAGCACGCTATAGCGCGATATAGCACGCTAATAGCATATTTTGAGGTCGCCGCTATTTTGCTGTAGCGCGCTATTTTTTTCATTGGTTTTTACCCGTGGTATAAAGGGCTGGTAGGCTAGGGTAATTCACAGATCCCCTTTCTCCCTCGCCCACTGCGCACCCCATCTCCTCCGCTTCATCAACCAACGCACGCGAGCACTCGAGCTGATGGGGAAGGACTCCGACGTCAAGCTGGAGAAGACGAAGAAGGCGGGGAGGGTTGCGTCGTCGAGCTCCAGCCCACCGGCGAGCTGTGCCGTGGGGGATTGGATTCCCTCACTCGTCACGATGAAACGAATGGAGGAGCTTGTTGAGGAGGGGCTCATTCCAGTGGACGGATGGAGGCGGCTGGAGGCGGGCGAGGTCGAGTCGGTGCCGTAGGGGGACGAGCGTGTCCTCCTCGTCACTCATATCGAACGAGGTTTTTCGATGCCTCCCCATCCTTTCTTCCGCGCATTTCTGGATTATTTGGGCCGCAGTTTCATCATCTTCCCCCCAATGCAATCATCTACTTGTCGTCCTTCATTTCCCACTGCAAAAACTTCATCGGCTGCTACCCGCACTAAGGCTTATTCAAGCACATCTTCACCTGCCGGTTGATGGTCGTGAAGAAGGATTTGCCGGATGGCAGGAAGATCCATGTGACCCGGCTGTGCGGCGGACTGGGCATACAGGTCCGGGGGCAGAGTGCTTTCCCCAAAATGAGTATTCCCGATTTCGTGAAGGGATGGCAGGACAGTTGGGCGTACTCGGGAGCAAGATTGCTTCATGGCTGACGCCCTAGTTGGAGTCCTGAACGCCATGGTCAATGGGATGGACCTGCTGGAGACATTTCTCAATCAGCGGATCCAGCCGCTGCAGGCGAGGTCGCACCCGATGTGGTTGTACGTACTGCCATCACCTCGGTCTGTGATAATCCGCGTGGGGCTAGGAGAGTTCCCCAATATGGGAAGGACACCCCGCCGATTGAGGTAATGTCACGGGCCTTACTACTGCCCGGCACCGGCCTGCTCATCAGGAAACAGTACAAGGACGGCCCAGGCGGGAGAGGAGGCCCAACAGTCGTTACAATGGCCCAAGTTGGAGCAAGTGACCTAGCTATATAAACTTGTGTGTGTGGAGTGGAAGGGCAAGAAAGAACAGAACCCTGAACCGGCCGCCTGTGGCGTTATCCCCTTTCCATCCCCTGGCTCTCAATTCCCGATCCCCTTTCTTGCTGCTACCAAATTCATCAATTGTACCCAGATATGTGATGAACTAATATTCGATCGAGCAGAGGGAGTTGAGGATCGTATCATCTGGTATTCAGAGCCTCCAAAAGCCACCACAAAAATTTTCCTTCCCCGTGCGCGATCGATCTGGCGCCGCATACTCGCAGTCTCAAGGAGATCATGACGGGGCTCGATGTCCAGAAGCAGTTGGAGGATGCAGCGGCGGAGCGGAGCGGCATCGCCAAGGCTCTCCTCTCGATCCAGCAGACGCTGGACCGGATGGCGCCGTCCGTCGAGAAGATGGAGCCGGTGGTCGCCAAGATGGAGCCGGCGCTTGTTGCCCTTGAGCCAGTCGTCCAGGATCTCGCAGCCTGGCGCCCGGGCGTTGATGCGGCGGTTGGGCGACTTCAGGACGACCTCAGCGACATCCGGACGCAGCTTTCCAAGATCGCGTTCGGTGCGGGCGCGGCAAGCACGGCGACGGCACCGTTGCCCTCGCCAACGGCGGTCGCGCCGCTCGTCGACCAAGTTACCAGTGGTGACGACCACAGGCCAATAGGCCGCCGCGAGCCTTCTCCTACTCGGGCCTCGACGTTTGGGGGGGGGGGGCTCCTCCCAGCGCCGATCCCGGCCAATGGTACGTTTCGCACGCCTTTCCCGAACATTCCCATTCCGAATCCTCTGGAGTTGGGTAGCGCCAGCGGATCCCTGGGGTGCGCAGTGGAAATTCCAGAGTGGACTGCCCTGAATTTGACGGGGACAACCCCACGGGGTGGAAAATTCGCTATGAAGCGTGTTTTCGCATTGGGGGCGTAGATCCGTCCGTGTGGATCGATACTGCAGTAGTCAATTTCACTGGTGCGGCGGCACTCTGGTTAGAGTGGTCGCAAGCACATGTCCGGAGCCACAATTGGGATCAGTTTGTTGCTGCGGTGTTGGAGAAGTTTGGTCGCACAGAGTTTCAGCAGTTACTTAGGAAGTTTTCTAAGCTGAAGCAGTCGGGGTCAGTGTTGGAATATGCGGAGCAGTTTAATGTTGCCATGCATAGCTTACTAGCACATCACAGTAGTTGGGATCCCTTGTTCTTTACCACTCACTTCATAGATGGATTGCATTCTGGAATTAAAGTTGCTGTTATGCTTCATCGCCCCAAGGATTTGGATACTGCGGTTGCTTTGGCTGAATTGCAGGAAGAAGCAGTGGAGATGGTGAGGCAGGAGCAGGAGTCTCAGGTGACTGCTCGTGGGCTGACATCGATGGCCCGCGCAGGGCGCTTCTCGGCGCGGCCCTCGTTGCCCGTCACGGTGGCGTCCTCCTCCAATGGGCTAAAAGGGGCGCCCACTTCACCAGGCACACCTGCGCCAGATGGTCGGCGTAGTCCTGATAGTGCTCGCATCGCTATTGGTGTGCCGTCGGTGGATGACAAGCTCAAGACCCTGCGCGCGTACCGGAGAGCGCGTGGTCTATGCTTTACTTGCGGTGAGCGATGGGGGCAAGGGCACACCTGTGCTGCCACAGTGCCACTGCATGTTGTGGAGGAGCTCGTGGGCATGCTCGCCGTGCCCGCGTCGCCGGAATCAGCAGCGTCACAAGACAATTCAGAGGAAGAGGACCTTTGTTTGCTCTCGACTGCGGCTACTTCAGGAACGGAGTCGCCCAGGGCCTTCCGTATGTTGGGAACCTTACAAGGGAAGTCTCTATTGATGCTGGTGGATTCTGGTTCATCGCATAGCTTCATTAATTCAGAAATTGCCAAGGATTGGCCAGAGGTGCAGGCCATGTCCAAGCCACTGCGGGTGAGGGTTGCCGATGGGGCTGTGACAGTTTGCAATACTGAGGTACCAGGGTGTGAGTACCACATCCAAGGACATGTCTTCCAGTCAACTCTCAAATTGTTTCCATTGGGTAGCTATGATATGATACTTGGGATGGATTGGTTGGAATCTCGTGGATTGATGAACATCGATTGGGGTGCCAAGAGCATGATTTTTCAGCATCAGGGGCAGTTTATTCAGCTACAAGGAGTGTCTGCGGACGCACACAAATGCCCGAGCATCTCTACGGTTCAGTTGCAACTACTGCAGGCTCAAGAGGCAGTGTTTGCCTTAGTACAACTCTGTTCGGTGAAGCCAGAGGGTGATTCATCAAGTATACCGGCTGTAGTCCAAGAATTGCTTGCGGAGTTCTCAGAACTGTTTGAGGAACCACGCGGATTACCTCCTCACCGTTCCTTCGACCACGCCATTGACCTGCTGCCAGGAGCGATCCCTGTCAACATCAGGCCTTACCGGTAGAGCCCGGCGCAAAAGGATGAGATTGAGGCCCAAGTGGCTGACATGTTGGCTCAAGGGATCATTCAGATCAGCCGCAGTCCGTTCTCGTCGCCGGTGTTGTTAGTGCAGAAGAAGGATGGAGAATGGCGTTTTTGTATTGATTTCCGGCACTTGAATGCAATCACAGTGAAGAATCGCTATCCCCTGCCGGTGATCGACGAGTTGTTAGATGAGCTGCATGGATCAAAATGGTTCACTAGTTTGGACCTACGGTCAGGGTACCATCAAATTCGGATGAGACCTTCGGACGAAGCAAAAACTGCCTTCCAAACTCACCATGGTCACTTTGAGTTCAAGGTCATGCCGTATGGAGTGACCGGTGGTCCGGCAACGTTTCAGACCGGGATGAACACAATGTTTTCTCCTTACCTGCGGAAAGGGGTGCTCGTCTTCATAGACGACATCTTGGTTCACAACAAAACTTTGGACGAGCACGTGGCCCTCTTACGGTCGGTATTTCAAACTCTGAAGGAGAACCAAATGAAAGTCAAAATGAGCAAGTGCACATTTGCGAGCGATCGATTGAGGTACTTGGGGCATGTCATTAGCGCCGAAGGGGTGCAAACTGACCCCACTAATATTGACAAGGTGCAGCAGTGGCCGACTCCGCAATCGGCGAAAGAAGTGCGCCAGTTCCTCAGATTGGCAGGGTACTACAGAAAGTTTGTGAGTCACTTTGGTCTGATCAGTCGTCCGTTAACTGAGTTGCTCAAGAAGGGAGTGGTTTTTCGTTGGACATCCGCTCATGAGGAGTCGTTCGGAGCCTTGAAAAGAGCCTTAACCTCAGCTCCTGTTTTGGCATTGCCAAATTTCTCCAAGCCCTTCGTGGTGGAGACGGATGCCTCGGACAAGGGCATTGGGGCTGTGTTGATGCAGGACCAGCACCCGCTTGCGTTCCTAAGCCAAACTCTTGGTCCACGGCTTCGTACACTCTCTACCTATGAAAAAGAGAGCTTGGCTGTACTCATGGCTGTTGAGCGTTGGCGTTCCTATTTGCAAACCTCGGAGTTTGTGATCCGCACTGATCATCGCAGTCTGTCCTGTCTGGACGAGCAACGGTTGACTACTCCGTGGCAGCAAAAGGCCTTGACCAAGCTTCTTGGGCTGAACTACCGCATTGAATACCGGAAAGGAGCTCTCAATCAAGCGGCTGATGCCTTGTCCCGTCGCCCAGAAGCTGCTGTGTGTGCGATCTCGGTTTGTGTTCCTCGCTGGTTGGAGGATGTGAAGCGCAGCTACACTCAAGACCCTCAATGCACCAAGATATTAGCAGCAGCGTCAGTTCCAACAGCAACCAATGGCTCATTTCAAGTGCATGGAGGACTCATCCGTTACAAAGGACGCGTGTGGATTGGGAACAATCCGGTGGTGCAGCAACAGGTGTTGGCCGAACTCCATTCTGGAGCGATCGGAGGACACTCGGGTGTCCAGGCTACTTACAGTCGCCTTAAACAGCACTTTGCTTGGCCCCAGATGAAGCAGACAGTGAAGGCGTATGTAGCAGCGTGTGCCATTTGCAAGCAAGCCAAACCAGAGCATGTCAAGTATCCAGGTTTACTTCAGCCGTTGCCTGTTCCAAAGCAAGCATGGGAGATGGTCACACTGGATTTTGTGGAAGGGTTACCAACATCCAAGGGGTTTAACTCTATTCTGGTGGTGGTGGACAAGCTCACTCGTTATGCTCATTTTATACCTCTGCGGCACCCCTTCTCCTCCCTTCAAGTAGCCAAAGCCTACATGGATAATGTGTTCAAATTGCATGGTCCTCTGGATGCAATGGTGTCGGACTGTGATCGAATCTTCACCAGCAAGATTTGGCAAGAGCTGTGCAAGCTGGCACACATCACCTTGAACATCTCCTCAGCAAGGCACCCTCAAACGGACGGAACCACGGAGCGAGTAAACCAATGCATGGAGCTGTACCTTCGTTGCTTCGTGCACAATTGCCCAAGTAAGTGGGTTGACTGGATCTCTCTGGCTGAGTTTTGGTATAATACCTCGTACCATTCTACTCTCAAATCCACTCCGTTTGAGGTGTTGTATGGACACAAGCCGCGGTTCTTTGGGATCTCCAACATAGCAGATGTAGCCATGCCAGATTTGGCTGAATGGACCCAGGAGCGCGCCACCATGTTGGCTTGTCTACGCCAACACTTGAATCGGGCCCGACAGTGGATGAAGGATAAGGCGGATCGCCACCGTTCGGATAGGACCTTTGCAGTGCAGGACTGGGTCTACTTGAAGTTGCAGCCCTATGCCCAGTCCTCGGTGGCTGCTCGCGCTAACCATAAACTCGCCTTTCGCTATTTTGGCCCGTTTCAGGTTCTGCAACGTGTCGGCGAGGTGGCTTATAAGTTGGCCTTGCCTGACCAGGCTAAGATTCACCCTGTGGTCCACGTCTCCCAGCTACGCGCGACAGTTCCTCCTACAACAACAATTCTACCGGAGCTGCCCACGCTTGACAAAGACCTGCTTCCGTTTCAAGTCCCTGAGAAGCTTCTGGATAGGCGGACAGTGCAGCGCGGGGCGCGTCAAGTGGAGCAGGCGCTGGTGAAGTGGTCTGGGTTCCCCGACTCTCTGTCGTCGTGGGAGGATGTCATTCCCCTGCAGGCGCGTTTTCCGCGAGCCCTGGCTTGGGGGCAAGCTCAGGCTAAAGGGGGAGGAAATGTCACGGGCCTTACTACTGCCCGGCACCGGCCTGCTCATCAGGAAACAGTACAAGGACGGCCCAGGCGGGAGAGGAGGCCCAACAGTCGTTACAATGGCCCAAGTTGGAGCAAGTGACCTAGCTATATAAGCTTGTGTGTGTGGAGTGGAAGGGCAAGAAAGAACAGAACCCTGAACCGGCCGCCTGTGGCGTTATCCCCTTCCCATCCCCTGGCTCTCAATTCCCGATCCCCTTTCTTGCTGCTATCAAATTCATCAATTGTATCCAGATATGTGATGAACTGATATTCGATCGAGCAGAGGGAGTTGAGGATCGTAGCAGGTAACTCCGTGTTTAATCAGTCGGACTGACCCAAAATTTCTTTCTGTGCATCTTGGAGTTGTGATCTTTTTCCTTCTTCTCAGAGTTTCCAGCAGCTGATCTCCCATGTACTAGTGGTCGACCGATCGCCAGAAGACGTGATGAGTGACACGAAGCGCCATCGCTCCGAGGAGAGCTATAAGGAGGAGGAGGAGGAGGAGGAGGAGAGCGACACCAAGGACGGCGACAAGGCTGACTCCTCCTCGTCCGAGACCGTCCCCAAGGAGCACCGCACCAAGGCGCAGAATGATCCGAGTGCTCGAGCGGGCGGTGCCCGGGCGCCGAGTGACGACCCGAAGTCGACTTCCCGGGTTCCAGCCCCCAGCACGAAGCACATTGCCACCAAGCCTCGCAAGGCTTCCATGCCGAAGATCAAGGTGGTGGTGCAGGTGGCTTCGACGTAAGTGCCGGAGACTGAACTTCCTCTTTGCGTAATTTTGACTCGGCTGATAGACGAGTGACTTTGCAATTTGCAGCAATGAGACATCGACGACCTCATTGGATACGAACGCCTCCAAGCAAGGCCAAACAGAGGGTGATGCCGTGGACACCGCCACCTCCAAAGGTATTGATCCACCGAGTGATTTGTCCTTCGAGTCTTGTCTGATTGGTTTATAGACTGACGTTTTGCCATTCGTGCGGATGTAGCGCCGACTGAGAAGATCCAACAGGACGACGACGACAAGGCCAGCCTGCTGAACCCGAAGGTTGACATGAGGGAGACGACTGGCACCGACGTAGCCATGCGCAACACCTCGCCGAGCCGAGTGGACAGCGTTTCTCCTGCCAAGGCTGTCGCGAAACCTGCATGTCCGAGTCCTCTGGCTCAGGCAGGCTTAGAGCTCGTGACTACAGTCTCGGCATCCAGGCCCGCGCTCGTGCCGCACCTGATCCCCGTTACCGCCTTCACACTGCATAGGGTCCCAGAGGACCAGGTGGGTGCGAGCAAGGAGGTCTTGATCCAGGTGAAGCTAATGAATGAGTGGCTAGGCGTATAACGCCAGCGAGGCACTACAGATCAATGTCCGAGTAAGTACCATTATAAGTACCATTGTAGTTTTTGAGTTTTTGTCTGTCTTCCAAATGGGTAGTTGAATTCTTGTCAGTGAGTTTGCGTGGGGCATATCCATTGGGTATTTTTTTTTCCAGTGAAGGCATGCTGAGTGCACCCTTTGGATGTAGTCCCCGAGACTATCATCGACTGGAAGCAGTCGGCGGGAGTCTTTAAAACTGCGTTTGTTTGTTTAGCACTCGGAGTGCGACCTTCCACTCGGTTGACCGAGTGGGTGGTTTGATAGATTGTAGGTGTGTTCGGAAGTCTCGGATTGATCAAGTTTGTTCCTTCCATGGGAGGATTAACTCCCGTATTTGGTACTGGTCAAGCTTGTTTCTTCCCTGGCGGGGTTTTACTTCGATATTTGGTATTGGTCAAGCTTGTTCCTTCCTCCGAAAGGTTTTTGTCTCCCATCCGACTAACTTTTTTTGTTTTGTAACAGACGTCTTATGAGCTCGGTGCCCCCTACGCCATGTTGGAAAGGAGGTGTTGCAGCTCCGAGTGGACCTGGAAGCTGAGAAGCACAAGAATGAGTGCCTCGAGAAGGAGAAGCGTGCCTTAGGAGGTTGGTTTCTTCGTCGGACTGTTCTCCAAAAAGTTATTTCCTTTTGATTCGATCGAACTCGCTTTAGCAGATGTTCATAGCGAGAATGTTCACCTTGTAAATAGGCCAAGACCAAGACCAAGGCCGCCGAGGACAAGTTGGCATCAGTCAGGAAGCTTGAAGAGGAGAACAAAACTCTGAAGGATGCTGCTGCAGTGGCCGGGCATGAGATCTCCGAGCTCAAAAAGCAGTATGCCAAGTGGGAGACGAAGTGTACCACTCAGGCGAGTGCCTTTGAGCAGGAGAAGAAGACTTTGGACGAGAAGGTCATCCAACTCCTCAAGAAGAAAGCAGCCCTTGAGCAGTACATTGAAGACTTCAGCGAGGAGATGAACGCGAAGCTCGCAGGTAGGACTTTCAGTCAAGTGAATCCCGCCTGCTTCCGAATTCTTGCAAGTGTTGACTCTTGTGTTGTTTCTGTTGACAGAATACTACCCCAGCGTGGAGCTGGAGACTGAAAGGATCGAGAGAGATATCTAGACCCTACAAGGTTGCATTGCTCGTCAACGACAAGGCTGCCCTGGCCATCCTTCGTTGGAAGATCGTCTCGACAATGCCCTGGGGTACATCACTTGGCTGAGGGGCGCGATGGGAAGGATCGACAAGGAGCTGCAGCCAGAGGGGGCCGCCTAGAATGATCTGGAATCGATGATGGCCCATCTGAACGAGATTCCCCGCCGAGTGCAGGCATGCAAGAAATCAGCAGCCTGCTGCGAAGCCGATGTTGCAATCTCGTTCATCGGTGTCCACTACAAGGACGTGAATGAAGAGAAGCTGAAGTCCCTCAAGGTCGCTAACACGAAGAAACTCAAGTTTGAGGACTTCATGGAGACGTTCATTGAAGCCACCACTCGGATCGCAGACGGTGTCGACTTGGACACCTTTGCCGGTCCAGCCAATCCTCGGCCCGATGTGTAATCGAAAACTCTTAGTCCCGGATGAATTTGCCTTTGTATGTGATACGTCTCCAACGTATCTATAATTTTTAATTGTTTCATGCTATAATAGTATCAATCTTGGATGTTTTATATGCAATTACAAGCAATTATATATCATATTTTGGGACTAACCTATTAACTTACTGCCTAGTGCCAGTTGTGTTTTTTGCCTGTTTTTGGTTTTTCAGAATATCAGTACCAAACGAAGTCGAAATGACATGAAACTTTTTGGAGATTTTTTTCTATACAAAAGAGGTGCTAAAGGAACAACTGCAGCGGGCTCAAACAAGGATCAAACGATCAGAATAGTCTGAAAGAGTATATCTGTAGTTACAGCCAAATGCAGCAGCTTGGGGACAAGATGCGTCTTCAGGGAACCTGTCAGCACTACGGTGCAAGCGCTGACGGATACAAGTGAGGGGGCAAACAGCTGCCATGGCAGCGGTTCAGAGAAGGATGCCATGGCAGCAGAGATCGACTGCCTGGGCAAGGATTCAGAGACAAGCAGCGACAGTGGCCGAAGAAAGGCGGAGCGTAGCTGGCCAGTGGGCCCGGGTGACAGCTGGAAAGTAGCTAGTGTGTGCGTGAGCGGTGGGTTATAACTTATAAACCGCAGACGTCTCCTGTATCAGTTTATTGAAGAAATGAAATAGAAACTATTTTTTGTAATCTCTGCCCTGAAGAAACACACACGGACAGGAGGTAGAAGACACTCACAAACTTGGCACCACGCACACTTGTGCCTTTTTCTCTATTTCTTCACACACCGAATGAACTGGATTATATGAGATTAAATAGAGCAGCCAACACACGCGCTAGCTAGCATGCAAACACACTGGTCAAGCCACTAACGGCTTGACCCACTAATCTCTCCACTAACTGCTCACACCTACAGACTTTGAGTCACTCCCAAGTTTCTGCAGATGGATAAGCCCTCACTTGGTGCATGCCGCAACTGCCTGCGCCCGCTTTTTTCTCCATCTATGGTCTGCTACACAACTCGGTCGGCCGGACTCCTCACAAACTGACACATGCAGCTAACTAATCATAACCCATTTAGCTTTGCATTGTGCACGTGAACACAACTCTACGTGACACACTGCAGCAGCTTCAACTACATGAATGAACTGGAAATAAACATGACACAAGAAAAACCAAGAAATGATCTAAACCTAGCACTAATAACAAGATTGGTTCTAACATTTTTCCCCTTGCCTCCCTTCTTCTTCCTCCTCAAGCTATCAGTTTATTGGAGAAATGAAATAGAAACTATTTTCCCCTTGCCTCCCTTCTTCTTCCTCCCCAAGCTATCTTCTCCCTCACCTACCCTGATCTACCGGATCTCTACGATCCATGGCCATCACACGAAGGTGCTGCGGCCGATCGTCACCGGCGGTGAAGGAGGCGCGCGGTACAAGAGCGCGACGATGGAGGAGCTGCTCCGGGACTACAGGGCCAAGGGCCTCGACGGCACCTCCACGCTCGACCACTTCAGGATCTGAATGGAGCGCAGATAGTGTATCTTCAGTTTACTTCATCCGTTTGATAACTCAGTATTTTCTATGCATTACAAGAATACTACAGTTTTTATGATTACCACAGTTTAAATTACTGTGAGCTGTTTGGTAACCACACAAAACTGCAATATTAATACAGCAGTATTCCCTAAACCACGGTATTTTCTCTGCATAAAAAAAAACAACCTAGGACCTCTTTTTTTAAAAGAGAACGCGAAAAGAAGGAGCTCATCCTTAGCCGCCGCCGCTGCCCTGTCGTTCCAGGAGGCTGTCTTGGTCGCCGGCCATGAACAAATCAAAAAGGTTCCTCCCGCTGCTATCTCCGATTTTCCATGGAAGTCGTGTCCGTCCGTTTTTCGCTCTGCATGATGGACTGGCCTGGCCGGGATGATCAAGCCGTTCTCATTCATGCGCCGCTCCGCTTTGCGTGGTGCGCCGCCGGCATAGCCGTGTTGCGGAGCGTCAGGTTGTTGCTCCGCGCCAGTACGTTGTACTAGTTCGATTGCATCCTTGGTGAGTGTAACATGCATCGAGCATGTCCATCCGTTCAATTAGTCTGTGGTCGTACTAGTTTGTGCATGCTGATGCTCTGTGCATGGCTGTTCATCAGCTGTTGCAACTCTAGCTAGCTAGGAACGCGAGCGTTTGCAACGGCTTCAAACGGCGAGATAGTTAATTTTAGTTGGCGCATATAAGCTCTTGCCAAACAGGTCCACGGTATTCCCAATACTTCAAAATACTTTGTTATATCAAAACTGTGGTTTTCTGTACCTACAGATTAAATTACTGTAGTTTTCAATACTTTGGTTTTTATAATAGTTTGCTATCAAACACAGCCTAATTGTTTGTTTGTTCTTTTGCAGAAACGCGTTTAATTGTTTTGTGATCGGCGTATATTCGTGTGCTTGGATTCTGAATCCAATACATCGTTATTTTATACTTTTCTAAAGGACCCTCTTTATGTCAAATTCCTCATAGCACATATGATAATTCTTCAGAAACACATGGCAAGTTTTGGCAACACAAATCATGTTCGCTTGAAGGAATTGACATACTCCCGACAAATAAATTGCTGTGAGAAACGTTCGTTTTGCCATGGACCCCAGCGAACGTTCGCTGAATAGCACTAACGTTTCTAAAAAGCTATGGATTAATTTGGACACTCAATCAAGGCATATTTCATGGATGGTAAGAAAACAGACAGTAAAACGATTTTATTAGCATGAGATGAAGAAACTAAGAGACTCGGCCTGCGTCACTCATTCACTCTATCCTTCCTCTATCTCTGTATGTATCCAGTTAACTCGACATATATATCTCCAACTAAAACTATTCAAAACTTCCATGGCACATCATGGCCACGATCTAATCCCACGTGTGAACAACAGTTTGTAAAGCTTGTGGTTACGCTACAAACATGAAACATGTACCAGCACGTACAGATCCATCTCACACGGCAACAGTCCGCTTCGGAGGAGGATGTCGATGTGCCGCGAGCCTCGAGGCCATTCTCCTCCTGAAGAGAAGGTAGAGGGCCAGCAGGGAGAACAGGGCCAGGAGATACAGCCAGAGGTAAGCTTCCCGGAGGAGGAACGGCTTGTTGCTGGCACCGTCGTCGTTGCAACTGCAGCCGCAGTCATTGCGCAGCGGCTTGGTTCCCTTGAGGGCTCCGTCTGGGTCCAAGATGAAGTCCAGATTCATGGCTTCACGCCCCAGCATGACACGTGTTCTTTTCGGTTTGAAGCCCTCCATCGATGCAACGACTGACAGTAAATTAAAGAAAGAAAGCCCCATTGGTGGTTTTAGCAATGGATTAGCCCTATCGATCCAAGATTTATTTTCTGGAATTTTCTTTTCTTTTAAAAAGGAAACTAGGCCAAGTGAGGAACGTTAAAATCCTACCTTCATAACTCTGACCAGGTGCAATAATCCGGTGGTAATCACCAAAAGTTCCGCTAGCATTTATCTATGATCAAGCATGCATGGGGCAAGTATTAGGATCTTTCAAATGATAAACCCAGAAATCTCTAGCATGAATTTGCCAGTTCATCCATAAGACCACAAAATAATCAAACTGCATTCAGGATCCAGAAAACGCTTACATATACCTCACTGGATATAGGTTAAAGTTGCCAAATAATCTCACCTTTGAATCGATTCCCTTCACCATGAGTGATCCCGGTATAGGACGGCCAGTATCTGCAGCAAATATCCTTCCATGAACTCCTGTCTGAAACCAGAGTTAATGTGCACACTGTGATAAACATTGTTATGTCTTAAAGAAAATGAACAACAAGGAGCAAAACCCAAAGGAACAACGTCGATAACACCGGAAGGTACTATTTCAGAAGGGACAGAGAATGAAATGGTGACACAGTGCCTCAACCCATACCCTGGTACAAACATAACGATTGAAGAACCCTGTGCCTCAACCCTAGGGGTGGGCATAAAAACCGATGAACCGAAGACCGAACCGATGCCGAAACCGAATTTTCGGTTTTTTATACTATGACAGTAAAATTCGGTTCCAAGTCCAATAACCGAACAAAATTCGGTCGGTTCAGTTTTCGTTCCGGTTAACCGAACAATCTGAGTCAGCGTTAAACGAGTAAAGAACAACGCAAAAACAGGCTTATCCAACTTCTCCCGGGAGTCACGCCCACGATCCCATTTTTTAGAGCTCACCCACTAGGCCACGATCGCTTCAGCCTTCAGCAACCAATGCACCGCGCGTCCCTCGCTTAACGTGGGCCTACCTGACAAAATTGCATGCAAGGCCCAGCTCACATGGGCTTTTTGTGAAGTGTGTGTCCGGCCGTGCGAGTGTACAGCTGACCAGTATGTTGTTCATTTAGTCCCACCTCGCCTGACCAAAGAGATTTGCCAAGTATTTTGCCAATATATGGGGGTGCCGCTACAACCATTCAAGCACAAATATTTGAAGCGTGGTACTTCGGTATAAAACCGATAACCGTACCGAATAGTCGGTTAACCCAATTTTCGGTTACCTTTCATTTGGTGTCATTTTTGGTTTCTGATTTTCCTAACCGAATTCAAAAAAATACCGAACGGTAGAAACCGAATTTTCGGTTTATACCGAACACCCACCCCTACTCAACCCATTTACTAACCGACACCAGTTCCCTTCAAATAGGTCAAGGTTCTTTATTCTTTCTGGTGCATAACCATAGGAATCGAACAGTAGGAATATCTTACCTTTACAAGGCTTGCAACAAGGTTGAGCATGCTCATCTTATTTTGCTTCCATATGACAAGAAGCTGTAGCAGAAGGTTACACAGAATATCACCAAGTGGTCTACAACAACAGCAGCAGAAGCATAACAAGATGCAGAAGTACCTCAGATGCTTTTGGCCATTTTACATCACTAATTTCAAGTGTTAACTCAAAGCAGCCTCCATGTATATAGTTCCAGTCTTGCATGCCGCCATAAATTGGATACCTTCATCACAAATCATAAATTGCTATGTTCGGTCTTGAAAAGTAGCAACACTCACTGGAATGTTAATAACATCAAAAATTAAATATAGAGTAGCAAAAAGATGCTATTGGTTTGTTTCTTTACCAGAGTGCTCCATTTGTAATGCCTCCTTCGAATTCCTTGCTCAAAGACATGTTATAGTGTGACTGACTGTACATTGACGCCATGTAACGGAATGCCTTGTCATCAGGACATCCATAATACTGTTTTCTGTAAGCAAGATAATCTTTGTGAGAATGCTTAAGTCTGAAACTAAGCAAGTTTGTGGTCCTAAAGACTAGGTGAATGAAAAATTGCATTACAAGATAACATTGTATGACATTAAACTCCAAGGGTTCCGACAGCGCCACTAGAACAGACCATTATGTGCATGACTGTTGATCAGCTGCTCATAAAACTTTAGCTGTGTGCTGCTTATCTATCTTGATGGTCCTATAAATAAGAAAAAATACATCTAACAAATTTATGGGGCATCACAAGAATGTTGCTGTTTAACAAGCATGGGTGGCCACATGCAATCCAACCTCTGAATAAACCACTTGCAAACATCAAAATTCAAGTACCAACATTAGCAAGGACTCAACGAGGCAAACAAAAGATTTGAATGTACATCATTCGGGAAATATACCGACACATCTGTGTGTACAATCCTTGGTTAAAATCTTATTGCTGGGTCTTAATAAGATGTAGAGAAATAGGACACACAAAAGTACTAGCAGGGGATCCTGAAACTGAATGTAAATTAGGAAACTGGCTACCTTGTATCTCTAGATCCATCCCATGGATAATTTGCAACAAGAGCACCCTGCAAAACTCAAATCAGGTGGCAATGATGATAATCAGTCAATCAGGAGCTAATTTGTAATGACTTAAGAACTATATATCAGAATAATGTCCATGAAACCAAAATGGATCATCTGAAAATGGAAAAAAAAATAGTGAATTCCTAGTATTGGACCTTCAACAATTAATCCTGAAAATGGATGGATGGTAGAGTGGTATACAATGGCCATTTTCTTTTACATACATCCTGATCTTATTCTTACATACCTTTCTAGTATTAAAAACTGAAAAAATCTTCTACCATCTGCTATTGTTGTTACTTTTCTTCCTTTAACCAATTATGTTCGCACTTAAAGATCAAATGGAAGTGCCCCAGAGGTGCCCAGAGGAACCACTAGGTTAAAATTATAGTTCCAGAATTACAGGGTCTGACCCATTCCAAAACATCCACTTTTAGAAATTAATAGTATACTTCACCATATAGCAGATTGAAAAGAAATAAGACCAAATATAACAACATCCAACCCACCAATTGCAGCACAAATATGATTTGCCTATGCATTTTTTGTGGGAGAGCTGATAAATTGAGCATGAAGTGATTAGAAGCAAAGTTAACAAGTGACCACAACCACTCCATATAGCAGGCTGAGAATAAAAAAGACATAAGACAAAATAGGTTTGTTCTGGATATGACTTTTTTGGGCATGTGAAATTTGGGGCATTCCCATGAGCAACATGACAGACAGTAACCCACAAATAGAACCGAGATGTGGCTCACTACTTGACGAAGTAGCCTTGACCACAGAAACTGGGCGGTCGACAACATTCAACTAATCAAATAATTTCACAAACAGCGTTAAGGGAAGAATAATTACCCCGTGCAAACTAGCAGAGGCTGTGAAGTGTTCTTGCTTTATCCAGTTCATAATAGCTCTAGTTTCAGGTTGCCGTTGCTTAATATCATCGTTGTTGGGGAAAAACTGCCAGTAAAAAAATGACAATATAAATTGAACAGCTCCAAGAAAAAGGTAAAGTGCAAAGGGGGTTATAGAATCTTCCATAAGGAAAATTAATGCGGCGAGTATGTACTTGGTCAGGAAAGTCCCTGTTGAGATCAACATTGTTTGCATTACCACGCCTTCTAAGAGCAAATCCATCTGGATTCATTGATGGAAGTATATGAAGGTGTGTGTTCTCCACAATGAGAGTTGCCTACAAAATTAATTTAACAGCTAAGTTTTGAGCATAGCATATTAGTATCAATTTCCATAAAACTGGTGGAAATATTTTGGAGCAACTTTTCATAACAGCTTTGTTCAGATAAAAAGTGAGCACATTATCTCCAATGTTGAAAAATATGTTGCACATTACATGATCCATAGCAATGCAACCACAACAACATAATTCGCAGCCTGTTTCAGAATCTAAATTTTGTTCCATAAATTAATTGCTTGCTACTCAGGTTAGGTACTATGTTTCCTTTTCATGTCATGTAGCAAAGCTCAAAATACTATAGATCGTTTATCACATAACCAAACTGTAAGTGGTTGGCAAGTCAAAAGCTCCATGACTGAGCAAAGAGCATATAGCGACTAGGGAACCTTGCGTACCAAAGGATCCTTCAGGTAGTTATCACACAGCCAATACGCAAGTTGCATAAGGACCTCTCTTCCAACAGGCTCATCGCCATGGACATTCCCAATGAACTGGAAATTTTCAAAACAAAGGCTACATCAAAAATCAAAATTACAGTCTTGGTACCATTAACAATGAAATAGGAGAATGGCAACATAGATAGCTCTTACTTATATTATACTACTATAAGAACTGAAATAAAAGAGATCAAGCAAGTTAGGTGAATTATTGCCAACATAGCCTTGTAAGCTAGTTTCTACAGGAAAATCATGTGCTTGGATTTTGGATGTGATTCCATTATAGCTTCGTTAACTCTCGTCAACATGGGAGAAGGGGGTAACCCCATGAAAACTCACAAAGAAGAAGAGGAACATAATAGTTATATTGTCAAGGAAGTCATTCTAAATATGAAAGAAAAGACTCCCATTGCCGTTGAGGCACAGCTGTTCTTTTAGAGCACCGGAGATAAAAGGAATGATAAAGCAAGATGGTCGACAGGTGGCTCAACTTATAAAACACTTCCTTTCAGAATTTTATAAGAATGACCCACTTCTTAAGGATAAAGAGGCCACAAACCTTGAATGCTGGTTCAGCTTCTTTTAGCCCAGGCTTGTCTGATATTTCAATGGCCCACTACAAGAGCAATCAGAAAAGTTATCCAGTATACAATTTTGACAACGAATAAAGCATTAAAGCTATCATCGGTAAGTTACATACCAACGGGGAACCATTTACACTCTTCCCGATGCTGATAACAGGTTTGTGTAATCCCTCAAAGAGAGAAGAAAGAATAGGTAAGTGAAGTTTGGATATATCATATATGAGCATACTGGAGATCTATCAGACTGGAGAGATTACAGTCCTACGCATTAAACTGATTATCGCAACCAGAAGATTAAGTTACACATACATAGTACTTTTGAAGCTTGCTGCTCAAAAGCCAGGTAACTAGGGACTGCAATCCATATTTCATATATAATTAGACAAGGCTTTTATGAATGGACTTAGGTTTCGAACTTAACATGCAAAAAGGCTACCTTTCAATATTTGCCCCTCCATTTACTTTTAGATTACCTACCCATCATGTAAGTATGAACTATTGGATCCCATTGTGATCAGCAATGCATTTAATTCTATTGTCTACCCACCACAGTTGGATCTCAACCAATCAAAGCAATATTTATATGACACTGCTAAACAAACTGGGGACCCCAAAAAATGGTCGAGAGACTCTGAGCATACTACTCATCGACAGGGAGCAAAATCTTATACATCATATACCTGTATATCCTGGAGACATTAGCACAGCGCCTCCCAAAGTCTTGTATAGCATTCTCAAGTTCAGAGTTGCTCATATATCCGCGAACCATTTCGTCCCTAAAGTTGATGGAAAAGGCATTGCATACATGTTACAGCAAATGTTTTCGTGCAATAAAAACATGAATAAAAACTAAAAGCTCTGATTAAAGAACATACGTGATCTCAGGCATATCCTGAAGAAGACCGCGCGAAAATGCCACATGTTTCTCAACAGCGATACCTGGTTGACAATAACAGATTATCACTTGGGTAAGAAACAGCTGCCCATATGCTGAGAACCGCAGGCGGAAATTTATGAAGATGCTAAATGAAACTATGTGGGCAGACTCGCAAAGTGTATTCAGTACTGACTGGTGAAACAAGCTTGGGGATAGGGAGAAGATATTAATTGGTAGTAATATTTTAGGAATATAGCTTCACATATGCCAATTTATGACAGCTACTTATCCATTTTATTAGCCAAGTGGGCTTCACACCATAACTACGCAATCATCAGCCAGTCCAAAACATAAGGCACCCATCATGCATCCAAAGAGGAGAGCTCGCACTCGCCATCACTGCCAGTGCGCCAACGCCATTCCCAATCCGTACATGCTGTGCCGAAACCGAAACGAACTCAACCCCAGGCACGGCCGCACATCCGCACCGACTAGGCTCGTGAACAACGGCAGCATCCCCCACCCAAATCCACAAAATCGAGCCAACTAACGGATCCGCGTCCCGCCAAGCTAGCTACCCGTCCGAGATCGATTGAGGTCCGTCTAGCACGGCGTCGTTGCACACAGGCCCCAGGAAATGGAATCCAGAGAGGGAGGGAGGGAGCGGAACCTGGCGACGGGCCGAGGCCGCCTCTCGCGGCGGCTTGGATGGGGAGGGAGGCGAAGGCGCGGAGGAGGACGACGACGAGGAGGGGGAGGGGGGGGATGCGCAGGCGCGAGATCGCCATGGCCGCCCTGCGGGAGGGAGGGAGGGAGGTGGCTGGCCGGCTGGGGTTGAGTGGCGTGCGCTTTTCCGTTTGACTCGCCCCCACCCCCACCCCCACCGGTAGTGGACACGATCCACACAAGGTGCAACCTTTCTTGTCCTTTAATACTAAATCCTGCACCTAATCACAGCAGCACCAGTGGTCTAGTGGTAGAATAGTACCCTGCCACGGTACAGACCCGGGTTCGATTCCCGGCTGGTGCAGAAATATTTTTTGTTTTCTGTATATGTTTCTTCAACATTTTTTCTATTTTTTTTGTTGAGAAAATCTTCAACATTTTTCCAGTAAGCACAAAATGGTTTGGTTTTAATAAATTGTTTATTCACCATTTTTCCAATAAGCACGAAATGTTTAGTTTTAATAAATCCGTAAATGCTTCAAATCACCTGACCGAAAAAGGCTTGCCCGTTGCAACATTGTTGGGGTTTCATGAAACATGACCAATGTTGCGATGCCAAATTGCAACGTCAGTAATATTTGCAAAGTATGGCCGATGTTGCTTTGCAAAGCAGGAGGGTGCAGGACACTCGGAGTCTCGGAGCCGTTGCTGATCTGACAGCCAGGGAGGCGGTGTTATCAGCGGGATGACTCGTAGCACAACCCTTTAAAGTTCTTTAGTAAAAAAAATTGCTTTTCATATGCAAACAATAAAATGTTGCGACCACGACTAAATCAAAAAGAAAATGTCGAACCGGTTTCAGCCATCGCCAGCAATATCTGCATCTATCTCACACTTCAAAGCAAGCTGCACTGGTTTAGCCACAATTTCTCAGTGATGCACCACTGCCATCCCAAGAAAATCAAATTAATTGTCCAATGGATGGGGGGGGAATGCAGATACAGAACCTTGGGGCAGTTTCACTTATTCCAGGGTTTATGTTTTTTTCAGAAGAATACAACGGAGAACAATGGAAAAACTTCTCCAAAATAAAACCAAGTATAACTGTACTTGTAGAATTGTTCGGCACTTTTCCTCCAAAAAAATATAGTGCAGTGAGGCACAACATTCTGCGTATATGCTCGCGCCAACTATGAAAGTATGAAACAAGCAAGCGTCGTCGTATGCTGTCCACTTTCCAGCAAGAACTAGCATAACAGGGTGTGGCAGTACGGGTTTTTTTTTTCTTCTCACACCAGGGTGCGAGTCCATGTTTTAGCACCACCAAAACATCCTGGAACACCAAGGTTCGCAGCACCAGCACCGCAGGACGGAGCTTCTCGGCGTGAAATAAACCCCTTTGACCGGCGGTTTAACCCTTGGGCACAGGAGCAATGACAGCAGTGGTGCTACGCTGCTCGGCGCAAAACGTCAGTATGTACTTGGTGAACAAGGAGTGAAAGCCTGCAGTGCAACAAAAAAGGCATAAGGCAAAGCTACTATGGAAGCTGGAGATATAATGTGCAAAGATCGTGTGACCAAAACTCACCTTTCAGGAAGGAAGATGACTACACGAGGTTACGACACTAAAGTACAGCTCGTCTACTTTGAACTGGAGACCTTTAGTAGCTCATGGAACGCTTCTTGGGGGATATCGACAGACCCGACACGTTTCATACGCTTCTTCCCTTCCTTCTGCTTCTCTAGCAACTTCTTTTTGCGGGTGATATCACCACCATAACACTTGGCCAGAACATTCTTTCTCATTGCTGACAGGCTGGAAATGACACAAGACAACATGCTCAATTATGTACTCCCACCGTCCGAAAATACTTGTCGGAGAAATGGATGTATCTAGACGTATTTTAGTTGTAGATACATCCATTTTTATCCATTTCCCTGACAAGTATTTCCGGACGGAGGGAGTACTTGTCAAATGCACATGCTTTTACTTAAGAAAATAAAAGAGTACTCCAGCTAAGCTAACCTGATACCGAACAGAATATTTTTCATGTAACTGAATAATGCTATGGGCAGTTGAAAATAAATTAGAACTGGGTGACTAACAAGCTACCTGGACCTATTTCACATGTTTCATGACCAAAATACAGAATAGGACGAGACACTGAACCATGGGACTGATGCACAAAGGCTGATTGGTCATGATATACAAGCAGATCTTTTTAGGCCAATGAAAAGGTTAAGATGGAACCATTATCAAGTCAGACAAAGAACTCAATGAAAACAATAGTTTAAAAAGGCACGCCTAGGCGGGGGCTTAAGTGCACGTAGGCTCTAGGCGATAGCAAAACGCCTAGCACTTAAGTGTGCTTCATCTGCGCATAAGTGTGCGCTTTGGTCAGAAAGCACAAGATGGTGGCAATACGCACAATTAGCACCTAGTGCTTTTTAAATATGATGAAAACTATAAAAGAAAAATCAAAACCACTTCCCATGACACTAAATTCTAAGGAACAGATGGTGTTCCAACGAACATACTCATTCAGGCAAACTACGCCTGAAATTGAATGGATAAATCCGACTTTACTCCGAACTGAAAATGCATTTCATGTTAATAACTATATAATTATTCACAGAAAAGTTCAATTCCTAAATAGCTATAGATGCACTTGCAAATATAGTGAAGTGCGTACAAATGTTAACTTCAAAGCACTTCAAATGAACACAAATCTTTAACAAAAATAATGAAGGAATGATGTACTCCCTCCATTCCTAAACTACCAAAACGTCTTATATTAGGGAACGGAGGGATTAGTATTCAAGAAAACTAAAGCAGAACTAATATCTTACGTTTCCCTTGCAATAACCTTTGAACCAATTGCTGCTTGTATAGTGATCTCAAACATTTGCCTGCACAATGAGAGACCAAAGAGTTACAAAATAAACTTAAGTGGAAAGAGTGGCTAAAGGAAATAAAGTGTCTCCAATCAGCACAAGGATTAAAAAAAATTGTCGCAGCAGCAGTTTTCCCCAATACCGAAATCCACTTTTTTCTGCTTCACAATCCTCTTTTCTAATGAAACTACATTTCCCTTCCAATTGTAATTTATAGAGTCGTAGGAATGCTCGGAAACAATCTAATCAAAGAGCACTGGCCAGTGACCATCATTGGGCATGAACTATACGTGACAAAAAATAAAAATTTTCACACTGCAATGATTTTTTACTCAGTACACCAGAAAAAAGTAATACAGCAAGTCTAGTGTTGTGCATTCAGAGAGTCACCCACTGCTGAAGGAAATATAAGTTATGGTTGATTGCTTTAGCTAATTATTGGAATTGAACACAAGCATTACTTAAGGAGACAAAGTTCAACTCTACCCGATGGTTAGACATGTAGGATCTAGATTCGCCAAGCTCATGATTTTTTATATAAATTCCTATAGACATAACTTGTTCATTTTACACATCAGAGTCCCAAAACAAGGAGCATAATGGATACCTTTCTATAAATTTCTTCAGCTTGTCCACTAATTCTCTTCCAACCTTCTGAGCTTTTTGGTTATGGATTATAGTAGCCATAGCATCAACAGGCTGGCCGTTAAGTAGAATATCCATCTTAACAAGATCAGATTTTTGATACCTGTTGAAATGAACTTAAGTAAGTTAGTGTAACAAGAACCAGAAATAGTGATACGAAGCTGTCACATTTTTTTTTTCCTTTTCCATCATAGAAGAAATTCCTATGTGCTACTTGAATAGCCATCTCACATCGAATGTAAATAATTTGTACACCACTTGGCTAATTAATCAAGCAAGTGAAAACAGTTTAAGTCATTTAACGACTCAAACAGTTACTAGTCAAATAGTCACCGGGAGATGTTCCCTGAAACATAAGATGTCTAAAGCAAAAATTTGTTCTCGTGGGTACTTAGTAGGCTGGATAGAGACCTGCACCAGGGGTCATATTCATAAGCAAGGCCAACAACTTTCAAGAAACAAAGGGGATATAAAATGTTCAACGGAAAAGACTGACCAGAGCACAGGAATTCGATGAGCCACAACCTTACAACCATATTCATATTCATTTTCATCTCAAAATCTCGAAAAATGACAAAACCAGTAGTGTAACCAGACCTTATCTGATTTTTTAAATTGAAAACGATACATACTCAGAATCTTCATAGTCAAAAGTAGCATAGCCAGATGTTATGCTTTTCAACTCATTGTAGAAGTCCACAATGATCTCCCTCAAAGGTAATCGGTACTTCAATAAAGCTCTATTACTGCATCAAACATAGCCACAATGAGCAAAAACAAAAAACATTTACTTAAAAAATGTGATTTGGGGGGACCAATTACGCATCAATGAATGTATATTCTTGCTGTTCACCCCTCCTTTCCGAACAAAGCATAATTACAGGCCCAACATACCTAAAAGAAATGGTTGATCATCATCACTCTTTCTAGTTGTAAATGGAACAGGAAAACTAATGAGAAAGGAAGCAGATCTTACTCACTAGGAATAATAATTGTTGCAATGACTGTTGGCTCCCAGCAGGCCGTTATACGTTTTCCAGCATTGAAAGACAAGGCCGCAGGGTTCTCAATTTGCACTTTGCTGAACAAAACAATCAAGCTCAGATATCCTAGCAGAGAACAATTATAATATCATTGTAAATGCTCACCTTTCATCGCCATATTCAAAGATATATGGTACAGTTGGTATGGTGGATATGACTTGAGCTCCATATTCCTGTACAAAATGCAGTGGCAAATTAAATCTCATGAATGATTGCTTCCTGTAGAAATAGTTTCATCAGATGATGCAAGAACACCGCAACCATCTTTTTTCCATCAATTTCTCGGTGAGAGCAGAAGTGCATGCATGTGGTCCAATTGAGAAAAAAAAAAGGCTCCATTATTGAATTGTGACATAGGTGGATAGATATTGCAAACTTAAGTGGGTGTAATTATGCAAAGTAAATTCGTTTGAATCCTAAATCCACACAACAAAAATGATAACAATTCCTCTTCCGAGGCTAAAGGAACCATAAAACCTTCGGGGTATTGATTACTAAAAATGAGGTTTCATGCAAACTAAACAATAGAATCGCTGAAAGGTGTTCGCTACTTTTCTTAACAAAAGAGTTTGCCTTAATACACACATGGATCCTGATGCACTAACAAAATACCTCTTTTGGCTGGTATTATATCCAATGTACTGAAAACAGGTCTACTAGGCCTCATATTACGCCGTATACTCATGCTGGGTACCCTCGCCAGTTAAAAGTAGGTAAACAGGTTTAGTAACAGGCCAATTAATCAGTATAATCAGCCATAATAGGCAAGATAGACCCCCTTACAATCGACTAGCAGGAGCTTAACTGGCCTCTTCCAGTAATAGGGACGCAAATTTTCCTACGAGAGTATACTGGCCCATTTTTGGTGTTCGAAAGAACTCGTGGTGGTATTAATTAAGTGCAAAGCTGTTTACAGCTGTGTACAATAAAACTTATAGTTACATGCCACCAATAAACTGAAAATTGTTTGCAAAAGTAATAGCAAAACTATACTTGTTCAAGCCGTTGATGAAACACATCCATGTGCAGCAATCCTAGGAAACCACATCTGAAAAGATACACATGATACAAACTCTTGTACGGATCAATAATGAATTGAGGCATGTTTGGACACTTGATAGCATGTGATCAACGGAAGGGGAATATACTGAGCATGCAGAAAAGCTTATACCTGAAGCCCATGCCAAGTGCAGTGCTTGTCTCTTTTGTAACAGACACGCTGGCATCATTACATGTTAGCTTCTCAATTGCATGGCTAAGAGCCTCAAAGTCAGAACCATCAGCTGGGTATACACCAGAGAAGACCATGTGTCTCACAGGCTTGAAACCTAAATGACTATTTTACATGATGTCACATAATACCACAAAAGAAAAACTAAGAAAAAAAAGTGCATGTAGAACTGTCAATAAATTAAATGAGGTGTTCCCAGGGCCCAACTATTAAATTAATCAGATGATAAAAAATGATTTCAGGAGGGTCTGGAATCCCATACCAGGAAGTGGTTCAACGATAGTCTTAGCCTGATGAAGAGTATCACCAATCCGTGCTTCTTTAGTTGAACGCATTCCAGTTATAACATATCCAACTTGTCCGGTGTAAAGCACTCCGGTAGGGGTAAGCTCAGGATGCATAATGCCAACATCAAAGACTTCATATGTGCGACTAGTCGCAGCTGATGAAATCTTATCTCCCTTGCGCATCGCACCATCAACAATAGCAACATGACATATCACCCCTTTGTATTCATCGTAGTATGAATCTAAGAGCAGCATTCGTACAGGTGAATCACAATTCCCTGGTGGGCAAGGTATACGCTCGATAACAGCAGGTAGCACCTGGCTAAGGCCTTGACCAGTTTTGGCAGAAGTGAGCAGAGCTTCACTTGGATCAATGTCAAATAACCTCTTCAACTGGGCCTTTACATTATCTGGGTCAGCAGTAGGCTGATCAATCTTGTTAATGACAGGAATAATGCTAAGGTTTGACTCAAATGCAAGGTAAAAATTTGCAATTGTTTGTGCCTGTACACCTTGGGCTGCATCAACTACTAAAAGAGCACCCTGGCAAGCTACTAGGGACCTGGAGACCTCATAGCTGAAATCCACATGGCCTGGAGTATCAATCAGGTTAAGCAAATAGCTTGAAGAATCTGTCCCATGGGACTCGGGATTTTCCACTGTATGCTTGTAGAACATAGTCGCGGTTTGGGCTTTGACGGTGATGCCCCTTTCTTTCTCTACCTGTTGATACCAGATATAAATGTTGCAATAAAGGGCTGAAAGTATAAAACTACAGCAGGGATTTATCAACCTCAGGAACAGGAGGAACTTTAGGAAAATGGGAATATTTAAGAAACAGGGTAAGTCAACAGTGAAGGTATGTCATTCATGCTAATATTACCATCCGGAAATAAGTAATGACATAAATGAGGAAGCCTAAAGAGAAACCAACTGCCCTCAACCATTTTGCAATTTAGAATGAAGAATTCCCAATGTATAATTTTATCAAACTCCATATATTTACCAAATTCCATATCAAGCAAGAGCATATCTACTAACCCCTGTATAGCCCAATGTACTGATAAAAAAATGCTAATAATCTTCCTATAACTTTCTTAGCACACACGGTAGGGTAAATTAGTAGTTACCATATGAATACTTTTTATTGGTTTGTTCCCTTGTCTTTTCTAAATCCATCTCAGTTTTTGTGGCTGCGGGTTTGTATGGCAACTGATGTGCCACATAATTTGGATTTTTTTATTAGTTTCATAACAACACGCAGGTATTCAGCTAGTAATAATATGTAACTGTACGTTGTAAGGCTGTTTATCTCTCTCTCTCTGACGCATTTATTAACAATTGAAAGGAAATCATCCTTTTATCAAAGTCATGACGTTGCTGGTACTGCAGTTCTACCATGTACGAACTTCAAAATTACGAATGCATCGCTGCAATATGTTTCCTCATTCAGTGAAATTAAGTAATGAAAGAGCCAACATTTCAATCGAATTGCCTGTGTTTTGAGAAGGGGGCAGATTTCCGCGTCATACCTGCAGCTTGTCGAGGTACTGAGCCCCATGGCCCTTCTGGATGGTGCCGGTGAGCTCCAGCAGCCGGTCGGCGAGCGTGGACTTGCCGTGGTCGACGTGCGCGATGATGGAGAAGTTCCGGATCCGCTCCGGCGGGTACTGCCCCAGCTCCGACGCCGACACGCCGGGGCGGGGGCGGTGCTCCGGCGAGGCCTGGGAGGACAAGAGGCGCTCGGGGAGCACGATCGCCCGGGAGGGGGCGGGGGCGTTGGCCAGCGCGCGGGCGGCGCTGCGGGCGGCCCGCCGGAGCGCGGCGGCGCCGGCCATGCGGAACCGCGGGGCGGCGGGGGCTAGGGTTCTGAGAGGGATTTTGGCGAGACGGGCTTTGACGGGGGTAGTGGGTGGAAGGGGTGTATAGACCAGAAAATGTCTGTGCAGACTGTAAGAGCATCTAGACCCCGCATAAGAGCATCTCTAGCAGACCCCGCATAAGTGGTCAAATCCGTAAAAAATTTGCGTTTTACAGTTTTGGGCGAAAAAGTGTGCAGAACAGAAACCGTAAAAGTAGTCCAACTCGTAAAAATTTTAAGGGCCACCGCAAATGCACACCCGAAACCCTTATCTTTGGAGGTTGGAAGGCCGAATATAGGGGGGCCCGTATACCGGTCAAACCTCGTCGGAGCAAACACGCCGCCGCGGAGTTTGCCGGAATCCGCCCTAAACTCGCCGGAATTCATCACCGCAC
Organism: Triticum aestivum; assembly: GCF_018294505.1. NCBI lineage: Eukaryota > Viridiplantae > Streptophyta > Magnoliopsida > Poales > Poaceae > Triticum > Triticum aestivum. The sequence continues at coordinate 50,058,889 of NC_057814.1, read as the reverse complement.
ATCGGAAAAGGCCGCTAGATGCCGCAATCGATCGCCGCCGGTTCGAATTGACGAGCTCGACATCGTCGTGGCCTCCCATGACTTCAGCCTGGCCGCCGGAATCCTCCCGACGCGGCAGGCAAAGGGGCACGGCTCGCCTGGCAATAGAGCAAGGCGCGGACGACGGAGGCGACGGGGCGTGGCCGGCAAGGCTGGGCGCGGACGACGGAGGTGACGGGGCGTGGCCGGCGAGGCTGGGCGCGACCGGCACGGTGATGGGGCGCGACCGGCAGGGACGGGGCACGACCGACACTACTAGGAAAAGGCCTACTAATGGCGCACCTAATTTGGTCATTAATGGCGCATTAGTGGTGAGCCATTAGTAGCACGCCATTAGTATATTTTACTAATGGCGCACCACTGGTGCGCCATTAGTATCTGGTATACTAATGGCGCACCCCAGATGCGTCATTAGTATATACAACAGTGCGCCATTAGTATGCCTCCCAGGGGGCCATGTATACCCAGGTGCTTTGGCATACTAATGGCGCACAACAACAGGATGCGCCATTAGTAACTTCGGCATACTAATGGCGCACTGTTTAGTGATGCGCCATTAGTATCCTTTGGCATACTAATGGCGCACTATGATGTGATGCGCCATTAGTATGAATATTAGGTTTTTTTATTTTTTAATTTAGCATACTAATGGCGCACTATGATGTGATGCGCCATTAGTATGAATATTAGGTTTTTTTATTTTTTAATTTAGCATACTAATGGCGCACTATGATGTGATGCGCCATTAGTATGAATATTAGGTTTTTTATTTTTTAATTTAGCATACTAATGGCGCACTATGATGTGATGCGCCATTAGTATGAATATTAGGTTTTTTATTTTTTAATTTAGCATACTAATGGCGCACTATGATGTGATGCGCCATTAGTATGAATATTAGGTTTTTTTATTTTTTAATTTTCTGTTTTTTGCACAGGTTACAAAATGTATAATTGGACAAAATATAGACAGCACACATCAACAACAGATTCATCGAATACAATAGAAGATTAGTCTCTGAATACAATTCATCATTTTAGTCTCCGAATACAATTCATCATATTAGTCTCCGAATTGAAAAGACCGAACAAAGATAGAACATTATATTACAAGTCTCGAGACCGCGAGTTTGTCTTCACATTACAAGTCGATATCGATCATCTAAACTACCATCACATAGAAGAGAGCTGCGGTCATCACGATGAGCATCATCACGATGAAACTCGTCTTCATCCGGTTCCTCCAACGCTCCCTCCCCTCTCCCGCTAGATAGCGGGCGTATCTAGATTCGGCCTCGGCCCTAGTGGCGTACCCTTTGTAACTGTTACCGCTGAATCGGTGAACCTGTCTCCGACACTCCTCCCAGTCGTCGTAGACTCCGGTAACCTTACCCTTGTACACGACATACCACGGCATCGCTATGCAGTAGCCAAACGAAACGTTAGTACCAATTCACAGACAATACATAAGCAATATATAAGTATGCAACAGAACGATCGGAAGAGAAAAGCAAGACATTAATAGCATCGATTACATCTAAGTTGAAGGACTCTCGAAACCAAAGAGACATACTACAAGTTCATTAAAGTTTAATTACAACATGAGCCAATCGATGTTTCAGAACTAGACACAGCATCACTGCTTTCGACTCGACTCAAGGGACCGGAGCGTGGATGAAGCCGCCGTCTATCGTGGGAGTCATGAAACAACGGGCGTTGTCAGCCTGCATTTGTAGGATTGTGTCGATGTCACTGTTGGACGGTTGATTTCTGAGGTAGAACTGCCCCGAGGTACGAAGGACATCTTGATGGATGATTTCCGCAAACTCCGACTGGATGCGAAAGAATTCTTGTCTGATGTCCGCGTCCTGGATTGCCGACACGCTCGCGGCCCAATCTTTGAGTCTACTCGGTAGCAGAAGTTGATGATGGTCCCGTACGATCGCCCGCATGTGATGGATGGCATAGTAGGCACCCTTCTGACCGCCAGGCGGCTGCTTGACGCAGCAGAACATCGTATTGTGGGAGAACATGTGCTTGCCGTACTTACGAATAGGCCTGGTGAAGGTGCCTCCAGATTTGACGTAGCCGGGGAGAACATCATCAAGAACCTTCTTGACATTTGTGTAGTCTACGTTCGACTGACGGTCCGGGTCGAAATACGTGGCCATGGAATATTTGGGGCTTAGGAGGATGAGCGTGCAATGTGTGTCACTGCAGAAAACACGGAATGTTAAAAGAAAAACAATCGAAATCTAAGAATTCATATGTTACGGGGCGGTTGAGGGGAGGACTTACTCGGGAAAGTAAGGCACGAGGAAGTTATCCTTATCTTGGTTTGCCAGAATGACGCCTTCGAGGTAAGAACTCGCGACTTGCCGGTCCCCAGCGCTGCCCAAGATCTTGGCACGCATGTAGAAGGGGTCGACTATCACGATGTCCGGGGTCTTGTCGCGAATGATCCGCATCTCCATACTCAGCGAAAATAGCCGAACGAAGGTGTAGTGCAGCGGATGAAGGTTCAACATAGCGTGGATGTCATCAAACCGCAGGACGATCGTACCCCCGATGGAGTTATCCACAAAGCCCTTGCCCTCTGGCACCTTGGCCGCGAAAACCGGGTATGCCACATCCTTCTCTCGGAGACGCCGCTTCTCCAAAGAAAGAACACTGTCATGCAGACTCCGCATAGCACCGGTTGCAGCATCGAGCATATTTCTCGGTAGCATCGGCCTACCCGCCACATGCACCCTCCTCGAGATATCCGCAGTTGAAGGTGGCCCGTCCTGAGCACGGATCGTACTCGGTGCCGGCTGGCCCGCACCCTTGTTAGTCTTTCTTTTGCGTGCCTTCTTCTTCTCCTGTAATGGGACCGAGTTCTGCTCACAGACCGCCTTCTTGAGTGTGTTGGGGCTGATCATATTTCGCACCTCGCCTATCTGAGGCTCGGTGAAGTCGGCAGCTGGAGGCGTCTCCTGAGAGCTGAACTGCAGACGACGCCTGTTGCAACTTGGCTTCTCTGCGGTACCAGCTAGATCGCACACGTCTTTTGTTGGGTTGGGTTCTTGAGAAGGAGGCCCCATGAAGTTGCCACCGTCCCCATGATCGGCAAAGTACTGATCGACGTTGGCAAATGTATCGTCGTCGTCGTCGTTCTAATCCTGTGCCATATGCATGTTTGGATCCAGTGGCATAGGGATGTCCAGCACCGTTGCGGCGGTCTTGCCATGGGGCCGACTTGGCGCCGGCACGACTGGCGGTGTTGTCTTTGGGGTGGTGTCCCCCGCCCCCAAACGAATCTGGCTCTTCGGCCAAAGCAGGGGCCAGCTCAGGCAGGCGCTGAGGTTCATCACGTCATCATCGTCGGCCCCGATGGGTCGAATCGGAGGTAACACCTCGTCGCAGCCTGGCAGCACCCGAACTAGTTGAACCCTAAACAAGTTGGGTGGCATCTGGGTACCGTGGAACAAGGGGTTGCCCGGTTGAACGATTTTGCCCTTGGCGACATCGACCAACTCGTTGTTCACGAAGTGCAGGAGAGTGCACGGAACGTCGGCGGCGCCCTGCGAAAACATGTAGGGCGTTAGGGATGCCCAGTCAAAGGCAAGGAGATGAAGTCCTCGGCCGAGAGAGGCTTAATTAGTTACCGTGATGATGGCGTCGAGCTCGGCTAATGTCGAGGCACCGCCAACGGCGGGCGTGCAGTTGACGGAGGACCCTGCAAAAAATTTTTTTGATACTAATGGCGCACCCTGGGCCAGGTGCGCCATTACTAGTTACAACTAGCAATGGCGCACTGTGTCTGGATGCGCCATTAGTATGTTTGGATGGGCGCACTAGTTAAAAAAAAATTTGATACTAATGGCGCACCCTGGGCCAGGTGCGCCATTACTAGTTACAACTAGTAATGGCGCACTGTGTCTGGATGCGCCATTAGTATGTTTGGACAGGCGCACTAGTTAAAAAAAATTTGATACTAATGGCGCACCCTGGGCCAGGTGCGCCATTACTAGTTACAACTAGTAATGGCGCACTGTGTCTGGATGCGCCATTAGTATGTTTGGACAGGCGCACTAGTTAAAAAAAATTAGATACTAATGGCGCACCCTGCGCCAGGTGCGCCATTAGTAGTTTCAACTCTAATGGCGTATCAGAAGGTGGTGCGCCATTAGTATATACTAATGGCGCACCGCTTGTCTGGTGCGCCATTAGTATATACTAATGGCGCACCGCTTGTCTGGTGCGCCATTAGTGTCAATCCCATCTATAGCCCTTTTTCTAGTAGTGCGATGGGCGATGGGGCGTGGCCGACGGGCGACGGGGCATGGCCTGCGGGCGACGGGGCGCGGCCGGCTGGAGGAAGGGGCGGCAACGGCCGGACTGGAGGAAGGAGCTCTTTATTCCAGTTTTACAGTTTGTTTTACGATATATGTTCGGCCGCGCTAGTTTTCGACCCGCAACACGATCTTCGTGAAACTGCAAACGCGTTTTGCGGGTCAAGTTTTTGCAGGGTCTGCTAGAGTTGCTCTAACACCGACCCGCAAAACGCGTTTGCAGTTCGCGAAAAAATGTCTTTGCGGGCCAGCGTGAACGGCCGCAGAGGCAGACCCCGTAAAACGGACTCGTATAAAAGGATATTCGCGAAATATGCTCTTTTACGGGTCGGCTTTGTGGTGTCTGGTCTGGCGCCGCTTCCGCCGGCCCACAAATCCTAAATTTGCAGCTCAATTTAACACAAGATAATGCTTTTCTTTGCTTTGATTTCACCTAAATTTGCAGCCACTTCATTGCCTTCAATTCTACTAAGGAGTGCACCAACGTCTATTAAGTTTCTTTCTATCAATAAATCAATGTATTGGTCTTCCCAAAATCAAAATGAGCATCCATCTTTCTATCAATAAATCAATGTATTGGTGTTCGAAATGAGCTATTGCAATTGAACCAAAGAATGTGGTGTCAAAGCCGAATGAAAATAACATGTACCCCATCGTTTTCGCATTTGAAGAACACCCATCCAGGGTGCTTCGGCGTGCCCGAAATTAGCCGCAGCACTGTCCGCGTGCAGTCGTCGCACTGTATGAGCGGCATCGGCGAGCCGCAGAGCCGCTGCGCGAGCGCCGAGCCCGGCGGACAGCCGGTCGAATCCATGCCGGCAAACCGTCGGCGGCGACGACAGGACGAACCCGTAGCCGCATGCGGCGATGGGACTTTGCGGGGGCTGCGCGAGGTGTTCCCCTGCCATTCCATCGCTAGGCGTAGCCACCGGCGGCTGGAAAAGCCAAATCCGGGCCGCCCGCGACGAAGGGCCGTAGATCTGCAACTTCCGGCCCGCCGACGCAGGAGGGGGTGGCGGAGGGTGATACGTCTCCAACGTATCTACAATTTTTGATTGCTCCATGCTATATTATCTTCTGTTTTGGACATTATTGGGCTTTATTATTCACTTTTATATTATTTTTGGGACTAACCTATTAACCGGAGGCCCAGCCCAGAATTGCTGTTTTTTGCCTATTTCAGAGTTTCGCAGAAAAAGAATATCAAACGGAGTCCAAACGGAATGAAACCTTCGGGAACGTGATTTTCGGAACGAACGTGATCCAGAGGACTTGGACCCTACGTCAAGAAAGCTACCAGGAAGCCACGAGGTAGGGGGCGCGCCTACCCCCCGGGCACGCCCTCCACCCTCGTGGGCCCCACGTTGCTCCACCGACGTACTCCTTCCTCCTATATATACCTACGTACCCCCAAACGACCAGATACGGAGCCAAAAACCTAATTCCACCGCCGCAACCTTCTGTACCCGTGAGATCCCATCTTGGGGCCTGTTCCGGAGCTCCGCCGGAGGGGGCATCGATCACGGAGGGCTTCTACATCAACACCATAGCCTCTCCGATGAAGTGTGAGTAGTTTACCTCAGACCTTCGGGTCCATAGTTATTAGCTAGATGGCTTCTTCTCTCTTTTTGGATCTCAATACAATGTTCTCCCCCTCTCTTGTGGAGATCTATTCGATGTAATCTTCTTTTGCGGTGTGTTTGTTGAGACCGATGAATTGTGGGTTTATGATCAAGTTTATCTATGAACAATATTTGAATCTTCTGAATTCTTTTATGTATGATTGGTTATCTTTGCAAGTCTCTTCGAATTATCAGTTTGGTTTGGCCTACTAGATTGATCTTTCTTGCAATGGGAGAAGTGCTTAGCTTTGGGTTCAATCTTGCGGTGTCCTTTCCCAGTGACAGTAGGGGCAGCAAGGCACGTATAGTATTGTTGCCATCGAGGATAACAAGATGGGGTTTATATCATATTGCATGATTTTATCCCTCTACATCATGTCATCTTGCTTAAGGCGTTACTCTGTTCTTATGAACTTAATACTCTAGATGCATGCTGGATAGCGGTCGATGTGTGGAGTAATAGTAGTAGATGCAGGCAGGAGTCGGTCTACTTGTCTCGGACGTGATGCCTATATACATGATCATACCTAGATATTCTCATAACTATGCTCAATTCTGTCAATTGCTCAACAGTAATTTGTTCACCCACCGTAAAATTCTTATGCTCTTGAGAGAAGCCACTAGTGAAACCTATGGCCCCCGGGTCTATTTTCCATCATATTAATCTTCCAACAACAAGCTATTTCTTTTGTCGTTTCATTTTGCTTTTCTTTACTTTGCATCTTTATCATAAAAATACCAAAAATATTATCCTATCATATCTATCAGATCTCACTCTCGTAAGTGACCGTGTAGGGATTGACAACCCCTTATCGCGTTGGTTGCGAGGATTTATTTGTTTGTGTGGGTGCGAGGGACTCGCGCATAGCTTCGTACTGGATTGATACCTTGGTTCTCAAAAACTGAGGGAAATACTTACGCTACTTTGCTGCATCACCCTTTCCTCTTCGAGGGAAACCAACGCAGTGCTCAAGAGGTAGCAAGAAGGATTTCTGGCGCCGTTGCCGGGGAGGTCTACACAAAAGTCAACATACCAAGTACCCATCACAAACCCTTATGTCCCGCATTACATTATTGGCCATTTGCCTCTCGTTTTCCTCTCCCCCACTTCACCCTTGCCGTTTTATTCGCCCTCTCTTTTCCGTTTGCCTCTTTTCCGTTTGCTTGTCGTTATGGCTAGTCCTCTATCTTCTCCGTTGTCTCCCGAGAATGAAGTTCTAAATTTTAAGCAAAGGGAGGGAGAAAATCTAAAAGACGCTTGTTATAGAATTTGCAATGCTCAAAATAGATCTACCCGGAAGCAATCTACTTCCGTTCTTCTCCGCAATTTTTATGTAGGTGCTACTCCTTGGTACAGATATATCCTTGATACCATTACCGGAGGGAATTTCTTGGGTAGCCATACTTTTGATTCTTATAATGCTTTGATAGATTTGTTTGGCTCACCACCTCTTTTGGTTAATGGAACTATGTTAACTTTGGAGATGTAATGCAAAGACTTGAAATTATTGAAAATAAAGTTGCTACCGTAGAGTTAATTGAAAATTTGGACAAAAAGATACATAATCAAATTACCCAATACGGATCTAAAGTAGGAGTCACTTTGAAAAATATTAAGGAGAAGGAACCCATAGTTAATGAAAGAATAAATCAGGATTCCACTAGAATCGATAAACTTGAGGGTATCATTACTAACTTGGGAACCGCTTTTTCTTCCGTAAAGAATACTCCAAGTCCTCCAACTAAAATTGCCAAGCTTATGTATGTTCCTAAAAATAAGGTTGAATCCTCTAGTAAGGAAACTGCGGATCTTAAATCTATAAGTATTCATCCCAATCTTTTCGCTATCATTAAGGAACCATTTGCTACAAATGAATTTTTCGGTCTTGTGCCTAAAAGATTGATAATTAATAAAAAGAAAGAAACTCCTAAGGATGGTAGATGCCTCATTGAAGAATTGCCTACCAAAGATGGCAATACCTAGGTCTATTCTTGCTATTATGCCTAGCTAGGGGCGTTAAACGATAGCGCTTGTTGGGAGGCAACCCAATTTTATTTTTAGTTTTTTGCCTTTTGCTTCTGTTTAGTAATAAATATTTGTTCTAACCTCTGGTTAGATATGTTTTTATGTTTTAATTAGTGTTTGTGCCAAGTTAAACCTATAGGATTTTCTTGGATGATAGTTATTTGATCTTGCAGAAAATTCCAGAAACTTTCTGTTCACGAAAATAATTGTTAAAAATCACCAGAACGTGATAAAATATTGATTCCAATTGCTGCTGATCAATAAACAAATTGTCTAGGTCTTACTATTTTGGCTGATTTTTTGGAGTTCCAGAAGTTTGCGTTAGTTACAGATTACTACAGACTATTCTGTTTCTGATAGATTCTGTTTTTCGTGTGTTGTTTGCTTATTTTGATGAATCTATGGCTAGTAAAATAGTTTATAAACCATAGAGAAGTTGGAATACAGTAGGTTTAACACCAATATAAATAAAGAATGAGTTCATTACAGTACCTTGAAGTGGTCTTTTGTTTTCTTTCGCTAACGGAGCTCACGAGATTTTCTGCTGAGTTTTGTGTTGTGAAGTTTTCAAGTTTTGGGTGAAAGATTTGATGGATTATGGAACAAGGAGTGGCAAGAGCCTAAGCTTGGGGATGCCCATGGCACCCCCAAGATAATCTAAGGACACCTAAAAGCCAAAGCTTGGGGATGCCCCGGAAGGCATCCCCTCTTTCGTCTACTTCCATCGGTAACTTTACTTGGAGCTATATTTTTATTCACCACATGATATGTGTTTTGCTTGGAGCGTCTTGTATGATTTGAGTCTTTGCTTTTTAGTTTACCACAATCATCTTTTCTGTACACACCTTTTGAGAGAGACACACATGATTCGGAAATTATTAGAATACTCTATGTGCTTCACTTATATCTTTTGAGTTATATAGTTTTTGCTCTAGTACTTCACTTATATCTTTTAGAGCACGGTGGTGGATTTGTTTTATAGAAACTATTGATCTCTCATGCTTCACTTAGATTATTTTGAGAGTCTTAAATAGCATGGTAATTTGCTTAAATAATCCTAATATGCTAGGTATTCAAGATTAGTAAAAACATTCTTATGAGTGTTTTGAATACTAAGAGAAGTTTGATGCTTGATGATTGTTTTGAGACATGGAGGTAGTGATATTAAAGTTGTGCTAGTTGAGTAGTTGTGAATTTGAGAAATACTTGTGTTGAAGTTTGCAAGTCCCGTAGCATGCACGTATGGTAAACGTTATGTAACAAATTTGAAACATGAGGTGTTCTTTGATTGTCCTCCTTATGAGTGGCGGTCGGGGACGAGCGATGGTCTTTTCCTACCAATCTATCCCCCTAGGAGCATGCGCGTAGTGCTTGGTTTTTGATGACTTGTAGATTTTTGCAATAAGTATGTGAGTTCTTTATGACTAATGTTGAGTCCATGGATTATACGCACTCTCACCTTTCCACCATTGCTAGCCTCTTCGGTACCGTGCATTGCCCTTTCTCACATTGAGAGTTGGTGCAAACTTCGCCGGTGCATCCAAACCCCGTGATATGATACGCTCTTTCACACATAAACCTCCTTATATCTTCCTCAAAACAGCCACCATACCTACCTATTATGGCATTTCCATAGCCATTCCGAGATATATTGCCATGCAACTTTCCACCATTCCGTTTATCATGACACATTCATCATTGTCATATTGCTTTGCATGATCATGTAGTTGACATAGTATTTGTGGCAAAGCCACCATTCATAATTCTTTCATACATGTCACTCTTGGTTCATTGCATATCCCGGTACACCGCCGGAGGCATTCATATAGAGTCATATTTTGTTCTAGTATCGAGTTGTAATCATTGAGTTGTAAATAAATAGAAGTGTGATGATCATCATTTTCTAGAGCATTGTCCCAAGTGAGGAATAAAAAAAGAGAAAGCCCATAAAAAAGAGAAGGCCCAAAAAAATGAGAGAAAAAGAGAGAAGGGACAATGTTACTATCCTTTTACCACACTTGTGCTTCAAAGTAGCACCATGATCTTCATAATAGAGAGTCTCTTATTTTGTTACTTTCATATACTAGTGGGAATTTTTCATTATAGAAATTGGCTTGTATATTCCAACAATGGGCCTCCTCAAGTGCCCTAGGTCTTCATGAGCAAGCAAGTTGGATGCACACCCACTTAGTTTCTTTTGTTGAGCTTTCATATATTTATAGCTCTAGTGCATCCGTTGCATGACAATCCCTACTCCTTGCATTAACATCAATCGATGGGCATCTCCATAGCTCATTGATTAGCCTCGTTGATGTGAGACCTTCTCCTTTTTTATCTTCTCCACATAACCCCCATCATCATATTCTATTCCACCCAAAGTGCTATGTCCATGGCTCACGCTCATGTATTTGCGTGAAGGTTGAAAAAGTTTGAGATTACTAAAGTATGAAACAATTGCTTGGCTTGTCATCGGGGTTGTGCATGATGAGAGCATTCTTGTGTGACGAAAATGGAGCATGACTAAACTATATGATTTTGTAGGGATGAACTTTCTTTGGCCATGTTATTTTGAGAGGACATAATTGCTTAGTTAGTATGCTTGAAGTATTATTATTTTTATGTCAATATGAACTTTTATCTTGAATCTTTCGGATCTGAATATTCATACCACAATTAAGAAGAATTACATTGAAATTATGCCAAGTAGCATTCCACATCAAAAATTCTGCTTTTATCATTTACCTACTCAAGGACGAGCAGGAATTAAGCTTGGGGATGCTTGATACGTCTCCAACGTATCTACAATTTTTGATTGCTCCATGCTATATTATCTTCTGTTTTGGACATTATTGGGCTTTATTATACACTTTTATATTATTTTTGGGACTAACCTATTAACCGGAGGCCCAGCCCAGAATTGCTGTTTTTTGCCTATTTCAGAGTTTCGCAGAAAAAGAATATCAAGCGGAGTGCAAACGGAATGAAACCTTCGGGAACGTGATTTTCGGAACAAACGTGATCCAGAGGACTTGGACCCTACGTCAAGAAAGCTACCAGGAAGCCACGAGGTAGGGGGCGCGCCTACCCCCCGGGCACGCCCTCCACCCTCGTGGGCCCCACATTGCTCCACCGACGTACTCCTTCCTCCTATATATACCTACGTACCCCCAAACTACCAGATACGGAGCCAAAAACCTAATTCCACCGCCGCAACCTTCTGTACCCGTGAGATCCCATCTTGGGGCCTGTTCCGGAGATCCGCCGGAGGGGGCATCGATCATGGAGGGCTTCTACATCAACACCATAGCCTCTCCGATGAAGTGTGAGTAGTTTACCTCAGACCTTCGGGTCCATAGTTATTAGCTAGATGGCTTCTTCTCTCTTTTTGGATCTCAATACAATGTTCTCCCCCTCTCTTGTGGAGATCTATTCGATGTAATCTTCTTTTGCGGTGTGTTTGTTGAGACCGATGAATTGTGGGTTTATGATCAAGTTTATCTATGAACAATATTTGAATCTTCTGAATTCTTTTATGTATGATTGGTTATCTTTGCAAGTCTCTTCGAATTATTAGTTTGGTTTGGCCTACTAGATTGATCTTTCTTGCAATGGGAGAAGTGCTTAGCTTTGGGTTCAATCTTGCGCTGTCCTTTCCCAGTGACAGTAGGGGCAGCAAGGCACGTATAGTATTGTTGCCATCGAGGATAACAAGATGGGGTTTATATCATATTGCATGAGTTTATCCCTCTACATCATGTCATCTTGCTTAAGGCGTTACTCTGTTCTTATGAACTTAATACTCTAGATGCATGCTGGATAGCGGTCGATGTGTGGAGTAATAGTAGTAGATGCAGGCAGGAGTCGGTCTCTACTTGTCTCGGACGTTATGCCTATATACGTGATCATACCTAGATATTCTCATAACTATGCTCAATTCTGTCAATTGCTCAACAGTAATTTGTTCACCCACCGTAGAATACTTATGCTCTTGAGAGAAGCCACTAGTGAAACCTATGGCCCCCGGGTCTATTTTCCATCATATTAATCTTCCAACAACAAGCTATTTCTTTTGCCGTTTTATTTTGTTTTCTTTACTTTGCATCTTTATCATAAAAATACCAAAAATATTATCCTATCATATCTATCAGATCTCACTCTCGTAAGTGACCGTGTAGGGATTGACAACCCCTTATCGCGTTGGTTGCGAGGATTTATTTGTTTGTGTAGGTGCAAGGGACTCGCGCGTAGCCTCCTACTGGATTGATACCTTGGTTCTCAAAAATTGAGGGAAATACTTACGCTACTTTGCTGCATCACCCTTTCCTCTTCAAGGGAAAACCAACGCAGTGCTCAAGAGGTAGCAGAGGGCAACCTCATGCGCGTGGCGGCATTCGGCGTGATCTCGTCGGCTACTTTCGCCGGAATCATGGGCGGGCCCGGCGGCGGGGCGAGGGGGAGCGGGGAGGTGGTAGGTGGGGAAAAGTGGAGGCTGAAATGTCCTCCCCACCAACCACTCCCGCTATATGCAGGGCACCGACGGGCCGGGAGGGGAACCAGCGTATTCGCGGTTGGGGTCGAGATTTTGCCGCGCCCCTCAAAATTTTTTACGGGCCGCCCGCATTTGTAGGGTCTGTTCGTGCAAGATTTTCCGTGCCGAACCGCATTTTGGCGGTTATTTTGCGGGTCGGGGCGTTATGCAGGGTCTGCTAGAGATGCTCTAAAGGTGGACCAGTTTGCACTTTGCAACATTCTACAAAGAGGAAGGGCCTCTTCTATATGAATTTTTACTAAAAATACCTTGATCTCCGTTTCATAATGTAGCGCATATAAATTTTTTGAAAAGTCAAACCTCACAAACTTTGACCAAGTTTGTCAAGAAAAACATTTACATCTGAAATGCCAAACATATATCATAAGATATTGTTTCATATTGTACATATTTGGTATTGTAGATATAAATATGCTTCTCTATAAACTTTGGTCAAAGTTTGCACGGTTTGACTTTTCATAGTTTGACTTTTTTCTAAATATACGTGCTACATTATGGAACCGATGGAGTACTGTATTGCGTATAAATTTTAGTATACACTCAAACATCTTGAAAATAGTCCTTTGTTTTTCCAGTAAAGAAATCAAACAAACCAAAATCATGTCTCATATGGTCATGACATTGTAATCATGTAGAATTCTTATATATCAATACATGATTTTGGTTTGTTTGATATGGGTTTGGTTTATTTGATTTGTGGTCATATGGTCGTGATTTTGTTTTGATTTTGGTCATAAGCTTGTGTTTTGTTTGATTTTGCTTGAATTGTTTGTAGTCATGTGGTCATTATTTTGTTTGATTTTGACCATATGATTGTAGTCATGACCATAACAAACATCTTGAAAATCATGACCATGCGACTGTAGTCATGCCTAAATGATTTTGTTTGATTTGTACATGCTTTGTTTGATTGTAGAATTCATATGGTCATGACATTGTAGTCATACTAGCGTTGGCTTATGTATCCCTACCACTATTTAATTAAGGATGTAGAAATCCACGAGCAAACTTCCGCACCATGTTTATCAACGGCATTTCAGCCTTGAGTTTTGTGGCATCTTTTCATAGGTCGGCACCACTAATACGCGGCAAAAAATATAAAACAGTAATGTGATCATGAAATGTAGTGTAAAACCAAATAGGTTTCGATTTATATATACAATACCAAATATGTACATATAAAAGCGGGATTGAAGATGGATGTTCACTGAAGAAGATCATCCCAATGGCAGCCAACAACAATGTCGTGCGTGTGGTGCCCGACATCATCCCCAGCTGGGGCTAGGTTCGTGCAGAGACGAAGAACGTCCTGCCTCAGCACTTGAGGAGGCAGACCGGGGTGTTCCGGAGATGGAATTTTCTGACCAGCGCCAGTACAACTTCATCCCCTAGTGGGACGACGCCATCTTCGTCCAATTCTGGTTCACAGACTTAGTGAACAAGGTCCACGGTCACGTGTGGGGCATAGTGGTGACACCTTCTACTCTGATGTAGGGTGGAACCCTAGATGGCCGATCTTTCACGAAAGGAGCGGATCCCTACGAAGAACGTGATGAACACGAGGGGAAACACGAGAGGAACACGAGAGAAATCACTCAACCAACAAGAATAGATCACACATGCGCTAGATCGATGAACACAAAGGTAAGATACAAGATCCAAAGTCAACAACGGACGATACAAACGGTAACCGGTTCTTCTCCATGAGGAGGTCTTGAATCCACGAGGGGATCTTCCCGTGAGGGGTCTTGAATCCAAGGTGGATCTTCTCCGTAGAGGGGCCACAGTCTCTCTCGTGGAGTAGATCCGATATGGATGAGCAAAGCTCTATCTCTAAATGAGCTAATCCTTTGCTAACCCTAGAAAGATGGAGGAGAAGGAGTATAAATAGTCTAAGTCACGAAAGGGTAAGTGGGAAAGGGATACATGGGCCTCTGGCCCGACTCTGCGCGCAGGCAGGCGCCGGATTTCCGGGCTGGGGGCCGGATGTCCGGGGCTTCGCGAGGCGCCGGATGTCCGGGGCTCGGGCCGGATGTCTGGGCTGAAGTGGCCAAACTTCGGGTGCCTTCTGTCGTCGATGCCGGATTTCCGGGGGAAGGGCCGGATGTCCGGCCGCTGATGCTGTTGGCCGTCTGTTGGTGCAGTTCCTTGGCGGCTACACAGGCGCCGGATGTCCGGCCTTTGGCCCAGATGTCCGGCCGCTGTAGCTTCAGCAGCTCCGTCTTCTTTCGTCGTCGCTTCCAGGCCTCCCTCGCAGATGGTGTAGTTGTACCTTGGCGCTTGCACTCCTCCTCGTCGTCCGTAGTGTTCCGACAATACCTATGCATGCACACGAGTGGTGTCAAGTAGTATACCATCCTCGAAGGGGTCAAGTGAGCACGTGTAAAGGAGATGATTCACCTTTGTGTATGTGAAGTAGATGTTGCACGTGTCACTCGCCGAATGGACTCTTGACATGGTGATGTCCATAGGATGCTCCGCATCATCTCCCCTCCCTTGGGAAAGATCCGACCTCGGATCGAAAACCAAATCACCATGGAAAAGAGATGGCTTCGCCATGTAGAACTGGACGTTCACCAAGTACGTGTCATCTTGAAGCTCGAAATGGGCACTCTCCAATGTCGCACCATCTTGTGATCCTTCAAAAGGAGTAAGGACAACAAACACTTGGAAAAACAAATGTGGTTAGCGTTAGTGCAAAACCAAGCATTCAAGAGGTGATTCACCAAACAAGTGTCGTCATCATGCAAAGCATATGGTGTGACAAAGGATTGAGACATGGCATGTAAGTATATCAATCGAGCACAAGCAAAGATATCATGGGGGCAAGCATGTAAATTGGAGGTAGAGATGCAAATATGTGTGTCAAGAGAATAAGCATCTACCTCAGGTTCATAGCAAGCATGGGCAAAGCGCTCAATGAAAGGTCTATGGTAGGCATAGGAATCATTCACAACACCTAAGAAGATGAGATGTCTAAACACATGGATTAAGTGCAAGACAATCCAAACATAATGTGCATAGGGTGTAGTGAACATAGTGTGGCACTCAACACAATAGAAAGAGCAATTGGTCATCATGTGTGAGGCAATCAATTCAATCATGTGACAAGCAATGGGACATAGCATATGTGAAGGAATGACATTGTTGCAACCAAACATGTGATAGGAGCAAGTAATCCAAGATTTGGATGCAACACACAAGGTATATATGTCATGAGGCATGGAAAGGTGACAACGACAAGTCGAAGCAAGATCTCTAACATGTGCGCAATCAAATGGTCCAAGATGACCAATAAGTCTCATGGTGCAAGCAACACAAATAGTATGATCCGCAATATCCATGCTCATGGTTTGGAGGTTCTCAAAAGAGAAGGATATCACCTTGAAAGCATGTCCTTGTGCGTCCTTCACAATGCCGAAGTATAAGCAAGTGCGATGTAGAATCGTCGTGGTAGAAGGTGGTTCACTCGCAAGAGCTCGAATGGTCAACTCACGTGAAGCGGAAGTCGACATAAAGTCCAAGTATCCTACACATGCACACAACAAAACAAAGAACGTATGCGCATGGTAGATAAACACATCATCCATCATGATGGTTCTCTTCTCTTGCACATAACCATTAGAAGCACAAGTGCACGAATAATATGATGCAACAATGGCAATATTCATGGCACGAGGTATATGGTCCAAAGAGGTAAGACAAGCATGCTTTACAAGAAATATGTCAAAATCTCCAAATATATGTGAGAATGCTATGGGGGCAAACTCATAAGCAAGACTAATAGCATTGTTGCACTCAATACATGTCAAATCATCTAGCATGATAGAGGCAACATATGGAAATATATGACAAGAAGCAATAACAATCATGTGCGAAGCATGTAGATAGTTGTCATCAACCGCATGAAGTGAGCAAGTATAAATAATTGGTGATGCAATAAGACAAGCAATAGTAATCAAGTCGTGCAAACTAGTGGAGCGAAGATGCAACACACTAGAGGAGATCATGGCAATCATGTCATGTGAGCAAAGAATAGGCATAGGCAATGTACATGACATATCGCAAGCACGAACACAAATCAAGATCATAGTATCATCATAGGCATTGGGCACAAAGCAATCATGGCAATAACGAACAATATCTCCACCACGCTTGCAAATACACATACAAGTACTAGAATCAATCATCATGTGTAATGCAAAGCATGGGTCACAAATGCATGGCAAAGGCATAGTAATGGGCATATCATGCAAAGTGAACAAGGCAAGATGGGCAAAGGATATATAATGGACAACAACCGATAACCATGTGAGGGCCATGTAAAAGAAATGCGCGAAGTGTTTGCGCGAAGTGAGCGGTGGGAAAGGCAATCCATGGGATCCCAAGTCATCATTGCTCTCGAGAGCTCGTTTTGTCAACTCGTGGGATTGCGAGGTTGACAAGTATTCATGGGTACCTACACAAAAGAGACACAAACCAAAGAAATTGTGCGCGTGGTAAATGTACACATCATCCATCATGATGTGTATGTGCAAGTGAGTGTTAGCACAAGATAAGCATCGCTCAAAGAAATTTGATGCATGGTATAAGAACATGTCATCCATCATGAAAGAATAGTTGTTATGTATGACACGATGGGGATGCAAATTGAGCATACTAGTATATGGCACAACAATATCATTATGATTCATGGGGAGCATATTGTGCACATAATTATTGGGATCATGCAATGGATAGGATGGATCAAAATTTCCTAAAATGTATGAGGAAACTAGGGGGTCTCCTCATGAGCAATATTGTAATCATATGGAGAAAATGGAC
The DNA here is from genome assembly GCF_018294505.1 of Triticum aestivum. Taxonomy (NCBI): domain Eukaryota; kingdom Viridiplantae; phylum Streptophyta; class Magnoliopsida; order Poales; family Poaceae; genus Triticum; species Triticum aestivum. Next base: position 50,041,496 of record NC_057814.1, on the reverse strand, counting down.
AACATCCACAACAATGCATATCCGAAGCTAGGTGGTCATGGCATGGCATATGAGATAAATGATGCAAAGGGAGCATGTCAATATCATCACAAGAAAAACAAATGCCAATAACCATGGGCTTGTCATCTATGCCATATGTGCAAATTGGGGTAATTTTAATGGCATATGCATAGTCACTACGAAGAGATTGCAAATATGACATAAGATTGATCTCATGCATAGCATATGACAAGTCAAGCGGATTGTCAAACATGATGTGACCTAAAGAATTGTCACAAGAAATCCTATGTAACATGGCATCACAACTAATAGACTCCACATGGCAATCATCATACTCATCATAAATGGGTAAATCATCCCATGGGGAAATCTCACTATCATGAAGCAAGGTAATAGGTGGATCAACATCATGCAAGCAATCAATGTCAAGAATGTCCACTAGTTGGACTAGAGCATCACCGTCACCTATGTTACCTTTGTCATTCCAATCAAGTGGTGTAGGTGAGGTGGCAAAGACCAAATGGTGGTCATCTTCATCTTGATGGAACCATGTGGGGGTGCATCATATTCCACCATGGCAATCGTCATGTCCATAGGAAGGACGAAGTCGTCGTGAATCGGCGCGTCATCATAAATGAGACCTATCACCAAATGAGAATACACAATAGAGGTAGAGGTTAAGTCGTTAGAGTTCAAAATCTCCTCACTCTCTCTATGTGGTGGTTCACTCACTCCCTCAAAGTAGGTGCACTCAATCGCACGTATGGTGGAGGCACTCATCTCACTCAAGTGGTGGGGGTTGTGGCTCTCCGCACATGGAAATTGGGGCAACACATTGGATATGGGGCTAGTGGTGAAGTCACTCTCACTCTCAATATGGTGGCACAAGTCACTCAAGTCATCATACGTCGCCGTGGTCGAAGTGAAATAGTCAACCATCTCATCACCGTCGCCGTGGATGAAGGCCGAAGATGGCACATCATCACTCTCGCCTCCTAAGATGGAAGCATCATCCTTGCTCGTCACCATGTCGCTTGCCTCAAAAGCTTGGTCCTTGAAGGTCTCCGTAGTCGTACTCGTCGCCGCACCATCTTGAAAAAGAGTCATGGAGGACTCGGCATCATCAATGCCACAAAGAGGGATGGCGGTGAAGTCGAACTTGGGAGCATCGTCTTGGAGCTCGTCGGGCTTGGACATCTTGGTGGTACTAGCCTCATGCTCATCGTCTTTGAGTTTGTACTTCGAGAAGTGTGCTTGGGGTGGAGAAGCCTTGGCCTTCATGAGTTCTTGTTCCGCCTTGAGAGCACCAATGTAGTTGTCGTCGAGGGACTTGTAGTTCTCGAGGAAGATGGTCTTGGAGATGGCATTGTTCAATCCCATCATGAAGTGGAACTTCATTGACATGGGGTCGTCCACGCCGGCTCGTCGCAAGGCAATCTTCATCTCCTTGAAGTACGCGTCGATGGACTTGGATCCTTGGTTGGTGTTCTCCAATTGGCGTAGAAGTTGTTCCGAGTAGGTTGGAGGCACAAATTCTCGCCGCAAAGCTCTCTTCGTCTTGGGCCAACTCATGTCGTAGGTCTCTGAAGGTGTGTGAAGCCAACATGTCGAGGCGTAGTCGTGGAAGTTTCTTATGGCGCACTTCACTTGATCTTCGGGAGGAACTTGATGTAGCTTGAGGTAGTCATCCATTAGGTGCTCCCACTCGAGATACTCCTCGGGTTCTTGAGTCCCATAGAAAGGAATCGCATGGTCGGTGTCGAGGTCGTAGTAGCTCGTGGAAGTCGCAGACTTGAGCTTGGGGAGCTTCTCTTGAGCGTAGTCTTGAGGTGCTTGTTGGCAAAGATGCCGTATATCCGTAGGCGAAGATGCCTTGAAGACGCTTGGCGACGATGCCAAGGGAGATGGTGAAGTCGTTGAGCGGTTGTTGGTGTAGAGCTCTTGACCTTCACGTTCGTGGTGGTGATGGTGTCGATGCCGATGTGACCTTGCCGGAGATGGTAGCTCTGAGGCATGTGCTCTTGAGCGTCTTCTCGAAGATGAGGAAGATCACTTGTATGACTTGATGAGGGATTTGATCTCCTCCATTTGAGCTTGCATCTTGGCGTCGTTGGAGTTGTTCGTGGCATCGAGCTCATCGTTGTTGTAGACCGAAGGTGAAATGCCTTGCCTATCCATCGCAAGACTCGAGCAAATGTGAGTGGGAGAAAGAGAAGAACGATACCAAATGTACCTTGACCGATGTTGAAGATGGATCAATGATCACTCAATGTGTAACAAGGAAATAGCACAATTGGTACCAATTCTTGTCGGTTTCTCACACCTACACAAGTAAGGCTTATAGTGGAGCTCGGTGAGGATAGTGGCACAAAACATTTGATGCAAAATGTTAGCAGGAGTCAATAATGTTGAAAGAGATTCACAAATTCGCAAGTGAAACAAGTAGACCAATAGCAAAGAATGGCACACGGAAACACACACACGGATAGATAAATGGGGTCGTGCAACCAAGGAATGAGCACAAAATGTGGAGTGCACGGAAAACGCTCGTGTTGCACAACTCAAGAGAGACGCTAGCACGATTGCTCAATAGGCGGATACGACACTTGTGCACAACCTATGATATGCAAAATGGATAAACTTCTATCCCAAGTATGCTATGTATGTATGGTTCCCGGTGTTTCTCTCAAGATGATCCAAGATGATCGGATATGACAATGTTATATGCAATGTGGTATGATGCTATGGCATTTTCTTACAAGCTTCTTTGCTCTTTCTCTTTTGCTTAAAAGCTTATTCTTTTTTTTTGTATGGCCACTTTGCAAAATGCACAAACCAAGATAGCAATTGTGTATGCGAAGACAACTTTGTGACACAAGAAATGATACCAAGATATGCAACACAATGATGGTATGTATGCTATGTGAAGTATGAACACTAATGTGCACAAGTAACGTTGCCGGCAATACTCAAATGGCTAGTCTCGATAGGCAAGTGACGCAAAATGGGCTAGGGGTTATCAATGCAATTGCAAGGGGAATATACAATGGTGTCGTCGAGGTTACCGTCCTTGGTGATGATGAGTGGCGGTGTTCTTGATGTAGATACCAAGATGATGGAGACTCGTCCCTAAGTAGCCGAAACACCTTAGGAAACGGAAAAACCGCGAACTCAAAATATCTAGGACAAAAGTCAAACGGTGGTAGTGTAAGCGGTGGTGGTTTTGCGGAAGCTCAATGGGGTTGCGGAAATGCAATGATGGGTTTTGAGACGCAATGCGGAAGTCGAGGGTAAGGTGGATGGACTATACACGGTGTCAGAGTTCGAAACACGGTCCCTAAGTAGCCGAAACACCTTAGGAGACACAACTCACAACACAAACAAAATTGGGTTAAGTTGGGTTGGTGGAAGTGTATGGTGGGTAAGCCTATGCGGAAGTTATGGTGGCGATTGATGAAGAAGCAATCATCCCTAAGTAGCCGAAACACCTTAGGGGACTCAAATCACAACTCAAACAACCTCAAAATGCTAAGGGGAACAAAATTGGTTAGGGTGCGGAAGTCGGTGGTGGTTAAGCGGAAGTTATGGTGGAAGCCCTAGGCAAAGATGCCAAAGTGCCAAAAATTTGATGGAGTCAAATGGTGATGGGACCTATCTAGAGGGATAGAGGATGTCAATAGCTACTCAACGAGCTAAAGAACGCGAAAATCGGACTTCGGACGTGGAAGTTATGCACAAAACGGTGAAACGGGGAAGGCTGAAATGCCAGGGGTCGGACATCCGGGGCTTTGGCCGGATATCCGGGACCTGATGTCTAGAAACTTGCGCGAAAATGTGCTCCAGGAGCCGGATGTCCGGGCTACGGGCCGGATGTCCGGGGGGCCAGATGTCCAGGGCTACGGGCCGGATGTCCGGGCTCCAAATCCGAGGATGAACTCGAGGAACTCGATTTTGGGGGCGGAAATTGATGATTTCGGGGGCTAAATTGCGGAGATTTCGTGGATAGAAAGTGGGGAAAATTGGGGGAAAGCTAGATCCACTAGTAACAAAGAAAACCCATGGATCAAATCCAACAAAACTTCATCAAACCAACAAATCACAAAAAAAATTGGGGCTATTTTTTGGTGGGGATTTTCGAATTTTGGGACAAAATCAACAAAACTAGGCTAGAAAACACAACGGGGAGGCTCCGAAATCGTGATCAACGTGGCTCATGATACCAAGATGATGTAGGGTGGAACCCTAGATGGCCGATCTTTCACGAAAGGAGCGGATCCCTACGAAGAACGTGATGAACACGAGGGGAAACACGAGAGGAACACGAGAGAAATCACTCAACCAACAAGAATAGATCACACATGCGCTAGATCGATGAACACAAAGGTAAGATACAAGATCCAAAGTCAACAACGGACGATACAAACGGTAACCGGTTCTTCTTCGTGAGGAGGTCTTGAATCCACGAGGGGATCTTCCCGTGAGGGGTCTTGAATCCAAGGTGGATCTTCTCCGTAGAGGGGCCGCAGTCTCTCTCGTGGAGTAGATCCGATATGGATGAGCAAAGCTCTATCTCTAAATGAGCTAATCCTTTGCTAACCCTAGAAAGATGGAGGAGAAGGGGTATATATTGTCTAAGTCACGAAAGGGTAAGTGAGAAAGGGATACATGGGCCTCTGGCCCGACTCTGCGCGCAAGCAGGCGCCGGATGTCCGGGCTAGGGGCCGGATGTCTGGGGCTTCGCGAGGCGCCGGATGTGCGGGGCTCGGGCCGGATGTCCGGGCTGAAGTGGCCAAACTTCGGGTGCCTTCTGTCGTCGATGCCGGATTTCCGGGGGAAGGGCCGGATGTCCGGGCTTTGGCGAGGCGCGGGATGTCCGGCCGCTGATGCTGTTGGCCGTCTGTTGGTGCAGTTCCTTGGCGGCTGCACAGGCGCCGGATGTCCGGCCGCTGTAGCTTCAGCAGCTCCGTCTTCTTTCGTCGTCGCTTCCAGGCCTCCCTCGCGGATGGTGTAGTTGTACCTTGGCGCTTGCACTCCTCCTCGTCGTCCGTAGTGTTCCGACAATACCTATGCATGCACACGAGTGGAGTGTCAAGTAGTATACCATCCTCGAAGGGGTCAAGTGAGCACGTGTAAAGGAGATGATTCACCTTTGCGTATGTGAAGTAGATGTTGCACGTGTCACTCGTCGAATGGACTCTTGACATGGTGATGTCCATAGGATGCTCCGCATCATACTCCGTCCATTCTACGTCGTGGATAACATGCATCTGGCATCGAAGAGATGGATCCATATTGCTTGAAGATGCGACATCCCGCTTTTATATGTATTTATTATTTTTATATGTATTTTCCTATTTTTCTTTAAGAAATATATATGTGAACCCTTATTTTATACTCGCTATCCTATATACCTAAGAGATTCATCCTCACTATCCTATTTATCTTGACATGCAAACTATCCACATCATCAAGTAGATCCATCATTTAAAAATACTTTCCCACTAACTCTTTAGACCTCTCTCAATGCAAAGGTGCTTAGAAGAGGTGCTAAATGCATTAAATAGCTTAGCAACTCAACTCACCAATGCATAGGTGTTTAACTTGTTGTTTCTAAGCTCACTGTATTTAATGATTTAGCACCTAAACTCTTCCATGCATTGGTCAACTTCTTTCATTTAAGTGGTTTGCCTAAGTTCATGTGCTTGGCATTGGTTCTTGCTGGGGTCACGAAAGTGCTCTCTCTCCTCCTTAATTACTGCGCCATGTCATTTTTTTTGCCTATATGGCATGCTTAGCACCTGTCCATCATGGAGCACTGGGAAGGGCCTTATGCGCATGCAAGTCCACCACAAATAATCATTAACTATTTTTCTGATGCACTCTCAAGCGAGCACATCATCCTAGGTCTCTTATGCTATTTGTATTTTTATTAGCGTCATCTGACCTACTCCAGATGTACGTCATGAATCCCTGTCCAACCGCTTTAGACTTCATGTGTTTTTAATGTTCTCTTCTGCAACTGAAAGCCCAAAAGATCATATCTTTTTCATTCTCAATCTCTTGGGCTTTTGTCCATGTCTCTTTTGCTACTTAGAGGTCAGAGAATTGTGTGAGATTCATCCCCACTATCCTATTTATTTTGACATGCAAACTATCCACATCATCAAGTAGATCCATCATTATAAAATGCTTTTCCACTAAGTCTTCATGCGCATGCTCCCCACTAACTCTTCATGGGCATGCAAGTCCACCACAAATAATCATTAACTATTTTTCTCATGCACTCTCAAGCGAGCACGTCATCCTAGGTCTCTTATGCTATTTGTATTTTTATTGGCGTCATCCGACCTACTCCAGACGTACATCACGAGTCCTTGTCCAACCGTTTTAGACTTCATGTGTTTTTAATGCTCTCTTCTGCAACTGAAAGCCCAAAAGATCGTATCTTTTTCATTCTCAATCTCTTGCACTTTTGTCCATGTCTCTTTTTCTCCTTAGAGGTCAGAGAATTGTGTGAGATTCATCCCCACTATCCTATTTATTTTGACATGCAAACTATCCACATCATCAAGTAGATCCATCATTATAAAATGCTTTCCCACTAAGTCTTCATGCGCATGCTCCCCACTAACTCTTCATGCGCATGCAAGTCCACCACAAATAATCATTAACTATTTTTCTCATGCACTCTCAAGCGAGCACGTCATCCTAGGTCTCTTTTGCTATTTGTATTTTTATTATTGGTGTCATCCGACCTACTCCAGACGTACATCACGAGTCCCTGTCCAACCATTTGATTAGACTTCATGTGTTGTTAATGCTCTCTTCTAATTCTGAAAGCCCAAAAGATCATATTTTTTCATTCTCATTCTCTTGCGCTTTTGTCCATGTCTCGTTTGCTCCTTAGAGGTCTGAGAATTGCATGAGATTCATCCCCACTATCCTATTTATCTTAACATGCAAGATATCCACATAATTAAGTAGATCCATCATTTAAATATGCTTTCCCACTAACTCTTCATGCGCATGCAAGTCCACCATAAATAATCATTAACTATTTTTTCCCACACACTCTCAAGCGAGCACGTCATCCTAGTTCCTAGGTCTCTTTTGCTATTTGTATTTTTATATGGAAAATAGGGTAAAATGATTCCCTACATTAGAAAATTGGAGAGAAATAAATTTGAATTTATTTTGGTATTTTGAAAATGATTTTTATGAGGTTTTAGTGCACCAGTAGCACTCTTTGATTTATTTAAATTTTTGTGGATTTTATTTGATGCTAGAAAAATGTTCAGGTTGTAGGAAATATTTTTCTAAAATTTTTGCTATATTATATGCCTATATAATATTTTTATTTATTTTGTTTTTAATATTTCTTTCTCTGTGTGTGTTTTTTAAAAGGACTTTTTCCGCGAACTAGGCCGGCCCAGCCAACCGGGCCAGGCCGACCCCAGCCCAGCGCCGTGTCACCCCCGACCGGGCCTCGGTTTCCGCCGCCCGTACGCCATCGCCGCCGCGCCGATCTCGACCTTCGTGCCGAGGCCGGACTCTCCTTGCCCCTCCCGCAAGCCGTCCGCTGCCCCCAGCCTTTAAATAGCGACCCCGGGCCATTGGACCCCGAGTTCGCCGCCGCCCGATCCGCTTAGCCAGCGCGCCGGCGCCGCAGATTGCCGCCGCCGCAGCCGCGCCTCGCCTAGCCCCGCGTAGCTGTCGCCTCCGCCCGATCCGCCGCCGTCCGCCGCCTCGTCCCGACGCCGGAGCTCGCCGCGCTCACCGAAACCGCCGCGCCGCCTCGCCTCGCTGCCGCCGGAGTTGACTGCCGACGCCGTTCCGATCCACCGCCGACCCGCCTGAACCGGTGGGAACCGCCCAGTTCGCCCGGTTTTCTTTTTAGTTGTTTTAGTTTTGGTTTTCGTCTTAAAACCGATTTTGTTTAGTTTTACTTATTTAGAGTTCGTTCGTTCGTTTAGGTTCTTCAGTCTATTCGTCAGATTAGTTCTGTTAGCGAGCGTTCGCTCGATAGACTTGTTTTCTGTTTAATTTTCGGCTAGGGACCCATCCATGAATATTTTATTTACAGATTAGTCCTTGATCTTCAAAACCCCGCAACTTTTTACCCGTTTTTTCCAAATCCAACAAAACCAACGCCCACTTATTCTTTATGATCCCCTCTATCCAGATAACCAACTTAAACATGTTTTTGATAGTTTAAAATTTGATTTCAAACAGATTTGAATTTGAACTTCTTTTGTTCATAACTTGAGTTTTATAACTCCGATTTAATTGATTCTTTTTGCAAGTCGAAGCTCTTGACCTAAACTTTATAATAAGGCCAAATCCACTCAATTTTGGTACTGTTAGAAATTATTTTCTGTTGCAAGAGTTGTTTGCCTGTTTTCGAAGTTTTCCGAGTTCTTTTCTTCGATTCTTTTGCATGAGTGCTTATGTATGCAATTGCTTGCTCACGATAGATTGACCGGAGTGTGACGAGTAGAACTATCAGGAGTTATGAGTGCGAATCATCTTCATCAACAGTACAGGCAAGTTCACACTTTGATCATACTTCTTTCATACCCAGTTTTTATGCATTAGTTACAATCCTCAAACATTGCATAAGTAGGATCTCTTAAATGTGGGTTGGGAAGTAGATGATGAGGTAGAACCTATTGCCCTTTTATTATCAAACCTTGGGAGTTACTTCTACGTTATGCTTATACTGCTATGCTATGCTCGTAGACGTGGATTGGCTGAGCATATCCATGACAAATGTGAGATTGTTAATTAATGGATAACTTAATGTGGCTACTTAATACACATTTGGGTGGATTGGTTGAGGCACCCTGGAGCACCTAGTGGTTGTCAGGGCACCTGGAGAATCCAGTGTTATCCTAGGATATCCCGGAGTACCCATGTGATCATCCTATGGTTCGCCACCCAGGCTCAAAGGGATCATAAGATTATTCATGCTAGAAACTTCCGTGTGCAGCCACAAGCTATTATGGGCTCTAACATAGTCGAGTATGTTGCATGACCTCTTTCAGTGGTAGGCTACAGATGTAGAGGGAAAGTAGGTGTAACTGTCTACCCAGAGTAAAGAGTTAATGCTTCTGAAAGACTGTGTCTCGGTCATCCGTTTCTCAAACATCATGTAGTGCGAGAAATCCAACGGAGGAGATCGAGTCTTGTGGGGAAAAGTGCGCAAACCTCTGTAGAGTGTATAAACTAATCATGATTAGCCGTGTCCCCGGTTATGGACATCTTTGAGTATCTGGTACTTGAATTATTGATTTGATCTCATCACTTTACTTAATTAATCTGTTGGGTTGATGATTATTAATTTGGGATTGAGTTGGAGGAACCTTCTCAATATTATTCAACCAACTTTGTAGTTAATAAAATATATTCCTTTGCAGTAGGGAAAAATTGGCTTTTCGCAAAAACATTATAACCATAGAGCTTTTCCACCAGCCAAATATGCATGTAGTGATAACTATTATTCATTATTATCCTATGGTGTGAATTTGCCAGTACATTCAATGTACTGACCCTTTGTGGCTGCAACGTCTCATGTTGCAGGAATCTTACGACGAGTAAGTGATATGTTAGGGTTACGATTTCTACACTCAACCTTGCCGTTGGTGTTGATGGGAATCCACAACCTTGTTGTTACTTCCGCTATTTGGATTGAGGTAATATTATTTACGTTACTTTATACATGTGATTTACCTCTGTTATAAATCCTCGAGTACTGTGTGTGTCAGCATACCGATCCAGGGATGACACTTAAGCACACAGACTTGACCGTCTGAGGTCGGGTCGCTACACACACTCAGATTTTGCTCCCCATCTTCCATGAAGATGGTCCAAGCTGGATCTCCTATATTACCAAATTCATGGTCTTCTATTAAATTGGGGAGCTTATTGTGGGACAGAATAATAGGTCGATTTTCACCCTTCATGTCTTTGCAGTACTCTCTAGTTAGCTCGCGAACCTCCTCAAGATCCTCATCATGATCCATGGATAGCAGCCATATGTCTGCCTTGGGGAGTAATACAACAGCACACTGCATGCAAGGTTCAAAGATCATTGTAGCCACCACATCAGGCCGGTCATAGGCATTCCATACACCGTGAGTGCATATTCAAAGGTCTTGTCCCAGCACCTTATCATCCTCCCCAAAGTGTTATTTCTGGCAACATCCATCACAAGCGTCCAGTATTCATGTGAACGGCGATTTATTTCATCCGACAACCACATGAACTCTACCCGGTTAAGCTCCAAGCCTGCTGCTTTCCATACCTCAATCATGTAACATCCAATAGTCCGAATATCATTCATATCACCACCGAATCTGTTGTGTATATGAGCAAACCAATCAGCCATCAAAATTTTAACCCTGCAGCCAGCTTTGACCATTTTATTGACATTGAGCACCATCATGATCCCCTGGGCAATGTGTATCGACGGCGAGGGATCGCACCAAACGTAGCAGATAGGAGCGACCTTCTTCTCTAGTAGCAACCTAAGCTCCTCTTCCTCGTCGGTGCTCCCCAACCCGATGCTCCTCATTATCGCAAACCTCTCCTCCAAACTCATCTCGACAGCATACCCTGCAGTGCTGATCTGAGTTGTCGCCTCAACTGAGTTGTCCATGGGGACGAAATATATAGGATCGTAAACACAGCTCAACAAATATATAAGAGCCCGCCACAAGAAGTGAAAAGGGAATCGTGATTACACCCGTGTAAGGATGTTTACTGCTAGCTTGTGCTTATTCTTTGGGCACACTGGAAAAAAGAGCTTCATATATCTGAAAAGGAGGGTAGCGGGGGTGGGGGTGTTGGTGGCGGCCTCGGAGATGCCGACGGTGGCGGTTGCTGAGGCGGACCCAAACCCTAGGCAACGGCGGTCAGGGAATCCGAATCCAAATCGATCTGAGTTGCGCAGGAGAGGATAACGAGGTGACGAGGTTTTCTGTGAGGCCGAGGCGTGGTTTCCAGGGCCCTTCGCCAACGCCTGTAGCTTTTCCCTTTCCTGTTGTATATGCTCGTGTTTTTTTTGACATGTACTCGTGAATTGAATTTCCAATGTCGGGTTGACCGAGATTTTTGTGTGGTCGAGCGTTTGTCAACTGGAATCACCTTGAGATTTGCGTTTTTGTTCTGCTTTTTATATAGTTTATTTATACTAGTAAACATGCCCGTGGGTTGGAACGGGAGACAAAAGTATTACGTGCTAGCCAAAATAATTATGACTCAATATCCTAACATATGAGCGTTCTCTATTTTAACACGGTGGCCCAGCATGTCGCCACTCATCTTTCTTCCCAACCTCGCCTGATGATGGCCGCGATGTCCACGTGATTGCAATGCACTAGTCGTCGACCCGTGCAACGCACGGGCTAGTTTAATGTCAAAGAACACATAAATTGTAAAATTATTACCAATTATCATGTGTGTATCTATTTTGAAAATTATTATCACCAAGAAATATAATAGTTCTCCATCAGTACTCATAGGATAAAGAGGATCAAATTCATTACTTCAATTACTGGTTAGACACTTTACATGTAAACTCATACTGAAAAATATGTATTTAATAATATTTCATGGTAATCCATACAACAAACACTTAGTTAATGATAATTAGATGCTTCGTATGTCTTCATGGGATTGAATATTCTATACAGCTAATTCATTTGACTCGTATGCTGATTTTAGTTATATTAGTCTTCTTATTTTAGGTGAATTGGTCTTAATTTTTGTATACTAACTATTGTGGATTATGGGATGCTTCTATCCAACACCACATTTCATGATGAGAATAGTGAGAGTATATGCACATGTGATCTCTCCGCTCAATTAACATAACACGACTTCTCCATTTCTTCTATAATGACACATACACGAAATGGATGAACTAAAATTCATAGAACATCTACAATAAGCATGTGAACTGAAATGAATTGTTATTCATCAAAGTCCATTTTTTGCTTGAAGAAAGTGTACTCTAGTACTCAATTACCTAAATTTCTATATGATGCAGCTTAGATAATTTCACTGATTCTAGAGTATCATCACAATATGTATAAGAGTGATTAGAGCCAAACGTGGAAACTATTTATAGAAGTGAAAGAAGAAGAAAATACCAAGCTACTTGTATGTATGAAAGAGGACGGAACATACATTAGCATTTTTGGGGCATCTAAGAAGACAAACTTCATCAGTTGTTGTTATGGCAAGGCAGAGGTGACTTCTCTATGTTGGACTGGCTGTGTCAAAATATTATGAAGCATGACAACATGAGAGAGCTACAACTAATCTTGCTTTCAGGACAAACCATAAAGGAGCACTTGAGTATCTTAAGCTACTTCTTTTTTGCGAATGAGTAATTTAAGATACTAAGAATACAATGCAGCAACAATATTGAATCATATAACCTGTACCATTGGCCACTGACAAAAGCCTTCTGATGTCGTTGTCAGCAACATCACGCATCGCATCACAGGCTTATGCACATCCTGTCATCCTTCCTGTAACTCTCAGCATGACGTACCTAGTGCAGTTGATCTGTCGTTAATTTGCCATCCTTCCATTCTCAACCTAGACATGAGATATGTGTGTCGTACATCTGAAAAGAGAGATGAATTGTTTTTATATGGAGGACCATAGAAGGTATACCTATACTATTGCATGCAACACATTATTCTGCACCACAATCTACCGCAACAGTTGTAAATTATGTCTTGTTGGTTCTGGCAGCTATATTGGGAGCATTGGATTCTCTATCTTTTGACTGGGATACTTCCTGTTCTTTTGTCATGTGAGTATCACGAACTACATAGAGTTAGTAGTTGAATTGGTTAGGAAGTAAGAGATTGAATTATTATGGTTTGACAACAATGATCGATTATTTGTAAAAGACCTATTTTCATCTGCTACTTGATGGTAACAAAAATTGTACGTAATCGTAAGAGGGCGCACACCTGGATCTGCAGCAAAAAGGGCATGGTCTGGATCTGTAGCAACAGGGGCGTGGATTGGATCTGCAGCAATAGGGGCATGAACCTGGGGTCTCCTCTTCAAGCAGTGAGACATGGTACAGAGAAAGACATCACCTGGAATTCCGTTGGATGCCTCCGTTAAAGGAAACAAAGGGCGATGTGATTTGCATGGGGTAGAGGCAAGATCATCTGTAACAACATAGCAGAGGGGCAGTCCTGACACCGGCAGCGGCGACGAGCCAGGCGCTGCCGGCCAGCCAGGAAGTCCTGCCTACGGTGAGAGCATGGAGATCCTGAGCAGGTGCATGAGAACTCTCTGTAAGAGAAGGCGGGATGTATGTTGCCTAGTAGCATGCAGATGAAGAGGAGGACGAGACGTAGATGACATGGAAAAGACATGCGTAGAGTCATGATGCGTAGATCTGTTTTTTCAAGTCAAGATGTGTCGATTAGCTGCAGACTTGTCTTTTTAAGGGCAGCAGACTTGTTTATATATATATATATATATATATATATATATATATATATATATAAAATACAGCGTGGACTTCCTAGCAAATTAGATGCAAGATTAATGCATTGATTAGATGTGTCGATATGTTTATATTAGACCGGCGTGGACGATCAGATCGATGTAACTAATATACAATTGATTGAACGAATTTTAAGATCTGGAGGCTATGTTTTTTCCGGCTGTGTCTGGTTAGATTAAAGAGTTGTCGAAAGATCTAGACCGTAATAATTCGGCCCCGCACCAGATAAACGGCCCCTAATTACTAATTAACGTGGTAATTTTTAGGGAGTCTGTATATATATATATATATATATATATATATATATTTATATATATATATATATATATATATATATATAGAGGTATAGATATAGATAGATTTGATGTGGTAAGTCTCAAGTCTATGAGCTTGCCACTTCATGCCACACTTGTCACTGTGTCACGCATGGGAATGTTCAAAACTTTAAAAACAAATCTCATTGACCACGAACAACTCCCAACGCATAGACATATAAAGACTTTCCAAAAATAATCAAATCCTAGATATAAAAGACTTTTGAATCGGTGAATAATTTTTTGAACCGACAAACATTTTTTAAAAATTTGGGATTTTTTAAAAGTCTACAAACCTTTGTGTTTAGACGAACATTTTTTGAAATGCATGTTCATGAATGTTTTTGACTCAACAAATATTTTTTGAATCAATGAACTTTTTCTAAAATTGGGGAAGAAATTTTGGAAATTGCGTCTTTTAAAATTTCGTGAACATTTTTTAAAATTTCATGGACATATTTTTTTCATATTCACGAATTTGTTTTCAATACATGATCATTTTTTTTCAAAATAATGAACATTATTATATTTCCCAACCAGTTTTTTCCAAATCATGAAACTTATAGATTTGCAAATAGTTTTTTAAAATTACCAACATTTTTGAAATCTGAGAACATTTTATGATTTTTTGAATTCACGAACATTTTTTAAGACTCACAACTTTTTAAAATTTGGAAATCCTGAATTAAGTTAAAGAAGGAAAAACAAAAACATAAATAAAAATAAAAGGCAAAAAACAAAATTTAAAAACACAGGGGGCATCACACCCCGCACATGGGCCAACCCGTGAACATGGACAAGGAGGAGGAGGTGCGTGAGAAAAGGGAGGAAAAAAGAGCAAAACCTCGGATACACGGTGGAAGACTTAGAGCATCTCCAACAGATGCATAAAAGTTTCGCGCGTTAAAATAGTTTTAACGCGTCACTGTAGCACTTTAAGCGTGCCGGACCCAACATTGGTTTAGCAGATGCTCAAAAACGCGTGTCAAAAAAATGCAGTGCAAATTGTGAAGCGCGTGCAATCTGGCGCCCCAAATTTGCAGCTTTTGATAGCGCTTTTTAGTGCAAGCCCAAACCTTTTTTTATGCGTGCACTATTTTACAGCTTCTGCTCGAGCTGTCCGGCGCCCAAAAAAAAAATCCGAATTTTAGCGTGTGGGGCAGTTTTTGTGCACCTGTTGGAGATGCTCTTATGCTTAAGCCACTGCGGTGCTTGTGCGGCTATGATATTTTGGGCATCATCTATACCTACTATTAAAGGAAGGTGATATTCTTGGTTTCGTCCCGCTTCGTTTGGTCCCGCTTCAGTTAATGTTTTGTCCCGCTTCGTTCGGTCCCGCTTCAGTTAACTTCATGTATGCTATTTGGTTTCGTTACTTGTCACCCGTTTTGGCCCAACGGAGAAAGCTCACCTGGCGGCGCACGAGGCCCAGGTCCGGAGAGCTGGCAAAATAAAAATAATAATTTGCAAATGAGAGGGATATGAGAGGATTTTTTTTCTCTCACTACAACGCACGTGCCTTTTTGCTAGTCTATATAAAAGAGCCGAAGTGACTTTTGAAGGAAAAATCAAATCGTTTTCTTCACTTATGCGTGTCATAGTGGGTAATTTATGACGAGTTTAGAGGTGGTTTTAGGATGGGCGGGCAAAAACAGTAATCCTTTTATTAGTAGATATAGACATATATTTTTCTCACGGTTACGATAGCGACTTACCTTTTTATCCGAAAAACTTCCGGTCTCTATTCATCATCAATCGTGCTAGATCAATAAATCACAATAACAAAGACGAACTAAATAAAGATTATAGCATCTACACTCACTCTCCTCAAACGCCCTCTATATGCTCGGACGGACGGTTTGGTCGGTGATCGATTACAAAATCGTAACCCAGCCGGGCTCCTCCAATTGGCACTATACGTCCGGGTTGACCGACACCCTCCATATCCATCCCATATCTGGGGCCGATATGACGAGGCCGGGATGCGCCTAGGAGCGTCTGCCAGGTCGGACTGAGGGGCGGAACGTACCCACACGGACACACGTCGAAACCCATCGGTCCGCGCGAGTATGCATTCATGTCGCAGCTCCGCCACGCCGCCCGGGGTCAAATTCGACTGTTTAAGCCGGGCGGTGCCCCCTCGACCCTAGCCCGTCCCATTTCCACTCTCGCCGTCTGCCGACAGCCATGGTCCGCCAGCGGATCACCAACTATACCATGCTCACTCTAGAGCCCCTGGTGGAGCTCCTAGTGAATATCCAGGCATGACGTGCCCCTCATATTGCGATAGGCTTGTCTTGAGACTCTATGGAATAGTTGGCACCGGAGCAGGAGGAGCCGGAGCAGCAGGTGTAGGAGTAGGAGGCGCCAGGAGCGGCCATGGAGCACGCAGAGCCGGAGGAGAGGGAAGAGGATGAAGGCGAGGCGGATCCGGCTACCAGACTCGGATGAGCGATGCGCTGATCGAGCTTGAGGTTGGCCAAGCGGAGGAGGCGACGGAGCAGCAAGTCATCCTCGAATCCATCCAGTCGGAGCTTGAGGTGAAGGCAAACCGCCGCTACCTCCGCTAGGTGGGCGCGGAGATGGACCAAGCCTTGGTGGAACTGGACACTGACGAGGACCAGAGCTATGGGCAGCGGCCACCGACCAAGAGGCCAGTTCATCCAAAAAAATTATCTATGTAGGGCCGAGTGATTTCTTGTCAGTTGTCAAAGCTTTCAATGGGACGTAGTTGGGAAGTTACAGGCAGATAATACTGGAGACAAAGCTATAATCACATTGGTTCCAAAAATGGATGGAGCAATGAATATTAAGGACTTTAGACATATCAGTCTCGTGCACGGGGTGGTGAAGATATTTGAAAAGACTCTATTGCCTAGGCTTGCACCTGACCTGCTAAGATTAGTGGGAAGCCACCAGAGCGCTTTCATCAAGGGCAGGCCGATCCACGACAACTTCATGCTTGTGCAATGCATGGCACGGCGGCTGCATACCCTCCGAAAGACTACAATCATGCTCAAGCTGAATACCTCCAAAGCCTTCGACTCCGTCCAATGGCCATTCTTGGTGGAAGTACTCAAGCATATGGGATTTGGCAATAGGTGGATATCATGGGTGTGCGGCATCCTAGCAAACTCAAGCACGAGAATCATGGTAAACGGCACTCCTGGGAGGCCGATATACTATAAGAAGGGGCTCCGTCAAGGCGATCCGGTATCCCCATTGCTATTTCTCCTAGTCGTGATCTTGCTCAAGCCAAACGCCATGGATCTGTAAGTATGCGCATCGCTACTACACATGTTTGGGGAAGCCTCCGGACTGCACGTGAACCTGACAAAAAGTGTCGCCTTGCCTGTGCACTGCTCTACGGAGACAATGGAAAGAGTAGTGCAGCTCCTCGGCTGTCCATCAGGGACCACCCATGCAGATACCTTGGCCTCCCTCTGACTATCCGGAAGCAAACTGCGGCACAGCTGTGTGGCCTGGTGGACAAACTAGCAGGACAACTGCCCAAATGGAAGGCTGCATACATGCCCAAGAGTGGATGACTGACCCTCGTACAGTTCGTCTTGTGCGCTATCCCGATCCACGCGATGATGGCATTGGACCTACCACGGAAGACAATAACGACCATGAACAAAATCTGTCGGGGATTCCTTTGGTGTACAAAATCGCAAGCTAATGGTGGACAATGTGTAGTGGCGTGGGAGCAGGTCTGCTCGCCGAAGTGGGCAGGAGGTTTGGGTATTCCCAATCTGGGCAAGCTTAATGTTGCGATGCAGTCGCGATGGCCATGGCTACAAAGATCCGACCCTTCCAAACCATGGGCTGAGTTCGTCATACAGGTGCCGGAGCACTCCATGCAGCTATTCCATGCAGCAACTAGAGCAACTGTGAGGGATGGAAGAACGACACTATTTTGGGAGGACCGTTGGCTGAACGGGATGCAGATCTCCGAGATCGCGCCGAACCTACATCGCATTGTGGCCAAGAGTACGCGCTCTTCGCGCACAGTACAACAAGCCATCGAGGAGGGCACCTAGGTAGAAGACATAGGGCCGAAGCTAACATAACCAATGCTCCAGAGTCACTAGTGCAGAATTGGGCTTTAGTACCGGTTCGTGAGGTCCTTTAGTGCCGGTTCTGGAACCGGCACTAAAAGGTGGGGACTAAAGGCCCCCCCTTTAATCCCGGTTCAACACGAACCGGGACCAAAGGCCCATCACGTAGCACGAGCACGCGCCGGGGGGCTGGGGGCTTTTAGTCCCGGTTAGTTACACCAACCAGGACTAAAAGGTTTAGCAATTTTGGTTTTATGATTTATTTTTCCTTTAATTTTGTGTTTTCTATTTAATTTTTTTCATTTGCTGGTATTTTACGATACTACATATTGTACACGTTATGCATATATATAAATAGAATTTCTCGTAGAACCAACAAACTCACATGCCGAACATGACTCAAAGACCCATGCATGCCCACATCCTCTACCCCAGCCATGTAATTGCTTATCGTCCTTCCACCCTCGCCGACATAGTGGTCGTGATATCCACCTGATCACAATGCGCCCGAACATATGCCAAGGCGATGAGTTCAAGCATTGCACGACAGACTTGTCACTGAACCACGCTAGCGCAGTGAAATGTTTAGAACTAATCTCATTGAGCTAGACATGAGGGCCGCCTTGCGCGAGCTACACCATGCACCTGGTCCATATGTCCACCGACCCTCATACGCCCTCTCGCTTCTGAATCAATGTTACAGACTCGCCCTCTTGCTTCTGAATCAATGTTACATAATTGTTTCAGTGGAGGGGGGTGGGGGATGGTCCGCACGTGTCCATGCATCCTTCAAGGAAAGGTCATGTGCTTCACTGTGGGGCAAACACCACATTCTGAGTCCGCATACGTCGGATAGCTGTGGATGATCACATGTCACCACCGAGCAGCAGGAGAGGTAGACGGTGAGGGTTAACCCTTTCCAGCCGCCACCATCGATCCACGTCTAGCTACTCATCCCGATCCGATTCGTCGCAACCTGATTGAACAACAATAATAATAACAAAATGGTTAAAGCGTTCAAAGTAGTAAACACTAGTAGAAAAAGAGGCTTCCATACGCCCCATTAGTCCCCAAAATAATCGAACCGCGACAAAAGGGGTCTTTAGTCGCGGTTCAGGAGGAGACCCGCGACCAACTATCTGGGCCCAGCGCGCTCGGTCGACAGCTGGCGGACGGGAGGGGCTTTAGTCGCGGTTGGCCAGGCCAACCGGGACTAAAGGCCCATCCAGCTGGCGGAAAGGAGGGGCTTTAGTCCCGGTTGGCCTGGCCAACCGCGACTAAAGGTCCCCGAAGGCCTTTAGTCGCGGTTGGCCAGGCCAACTGGGACTAAAGGCCCATCCCTATATATAGGACTCAGCTCACTTCACTTCACTCAGCTCACTTCACAATTTTCAGAAGGTGGTGGTGGGTTTGCTTTTGGTTCCTCCTATGCACACAAGGTGTTCGATGAAATGCCCGAGAGCCTGAAACAAACATGATATGAAGTGTCCGAGCCACACTTGAGCTTTCTCATTTATTTTTCCTCCGCGATCGCGGTTAGCAACTTGAATGTGACGCCCGGATAATCATGCTACAGTAATCCTACGCTAATCGTGCCATGTCACTTCGATTACTGTTGCTAATCTCGCGTTAGTTCGAAACCGATTCTAATTCAGATCCAAAATCAAGCAAACAATAAAAGTTTTCAAATATTAAAATTAAAATGTTCAGAGTGAACCAAATATTGCATAGATAATTACAGTGGAGAAACCACACCTTTATAAAATGTTTAAATAATATGAGATGAATAAAACAGCAGCAAAAACAATTATTTAAATACCTTTTGTAATTAATAAAATGTCAAACTAATTTATTGAGGACTGGACTTGTTGAGTATGGACTAAGTTGAAGTGCTAATTTATATACAAAGTATATATTTTACTAAAACTAAAATAAAAGGATACAAAACTATAACAGAAAAAGTAAAATAAATAAAAGGAAAGAAATGAAATAAAACAAAAGAAAAACAGAACCCCCCCGGGCCAACCGTGGCCCAGCTGGCCAGCCCAACTGGGCAAAGGCCCAGTCACCCCTCCACTCCTCCTTAACCCCCTAGAGGCCGAACCCTAACCCGTAACCCCCACCGACACCTCCCACTCCCCCCCCCACGATCCCCCTGCTCCTCCCCCCCGATCCAGAACTGGATCGGGTCGAACCCCGACGCCGTGCGCCGACGCCGGCGCCCGTCCCCGCCCGCGCCGCCGCCTGGACTTCGCCGGCCCCCGCCCTCATCCTCGCGCTCCCGTCCCCTCTCCCTCTCTGCTCGTTCTGGATCAGGGGCATGCACTCGCCGCGCCCGACGTGCACGTCGCCGCCCTCGTCGGCTCCGTCGTCGCCCTCGCCGGCTCCGTCGCCCGCCACCTCGCGCTGCCATCGCCATCTCCCTCGACGGATCTGCTCGCGTCCGAGGACACCGCCCCCATCGCCGATCCCGCCGTCCGTCGCCCCCGGACTGCCACCGCGCTCCCCCGTCCTCCTCTGGACGCCGTCGCCCCCGAGCCCGCTGCCATGCCCCTCCCGCTCCCCTGTGAGCGCCCCCCTCTCCTCCTCTCTCCCCCTACCGCGCCGTGCCCGCGCCCATCGGCGCTCTCGCGCGCCCCTGTGGTCGAGCCCCTCGCTCGCGCTCGTCCCCACCCGTCGCTGGCCGCGCCCAGTGCCCCGCCATGCTCGCCGTGTCCGACTTCTCCCCGTGCTCGCGAAGCTGCTACGCCGTCTTCGGCCGCCGCAGCTGCCTCCCCGTGCCCCCCCGCTTCGCCATTCACCGCCTCCGCCCGCAACTGCCAGCGCCGCCCTGGCCCCCCTGCTCCCTGGTCGCCGGCGCCCCGCAGCGCCCAAATCGGGTGCGCCCCGCGGGCCAGTGCCCGTTCGGGCTGTGCCCGATAGCCCAGCACCCGATTGGCCCCCTGGCCCAATGACAAGTGGGGCACAGCCCCTGAGAACGTTTTTTTATAAAAAAAGAATTAAAAAAAAGAATAAAAATAAATAAATAAATAATAAAGTAAAATAATAATAAATAATTAAAGTAATTAATTAATTAATTAACTACATTAATTAAGTTAATTAACCCTGATTAGGTTAATCTAATTTAGTTTTTAGTTTAATTAGGTATTAATTAATTAGTTAACCACTAATTAGCTAAACAGCCTATGACAGGTGGGACCCACTGGTCCTGACGTCACAGTGACGTCACCCTGCTACTGTTTCGGTTAATGTTGTTTTAATTAATTAAATAAAATCCGAAATTAATATAAACTTTAGAAAATCATATTAAATAATCCGTAACTCCGATGAAAATAATTTATATATGAAACTTGCTTAGAATTTCGATACGAACCCAAGTACGCCCTCCGTATTCCTGTTAGATGCCCGTAGCTATATGAACATGGAACTTTTAGACCGTTTTCAGTAAATGAATAGTGCCCAACTTTAATTAGATAAATCCAAATAAATTCCTAAATCAACTAAATCATTTAGTTAGGCAGTAGAGCACCTCTGCATACCATTTAGATATGTCCTGCATATTGTTTGCATTATTGCCGTGAATTTATTGTTTCTCTCCCCTCCTTCTCTCTCGCTAGACACCGAGACCGACGCCGCCGCTGCCCAGTTCGACTACGGAGTTGACGACCCCTCCTACTTGCCAGAGCAACCAGGCAAGCCCCCCCCTTGATGACCAGATATCGCCTATTCTTCTCTATACTGCTTGCATTAGAGTAGTGTAGCATGTTACTGCTTTCCGTTAATCCTATCCTGATGCATAGCCTGTCTTTGTTACTACAATTGTTACCCTTACCTGCTATCCTACTGCTTAGTATAGGATGCTAGTGTTCCATCAGTGGCCCTACACTCTTGTCCGTCTGCCATGCTATACTACTGGGCCGTGATCACTTCGGGAGGTGATCACGGGTATATACTATATACATTATTACATGACACATGTGGTGACTAAAGTCGGGTCGGCTCGTTGAGTACCCGCAAGTGATTCTGATGAGGGGGCTGAAAGGACAGGTGGCTCCACCCCGGTAGAGGTGGGCCTGGGTTCCTGACGGCCCCCGACTGTTACTTTGTGGCGGAGCGACAGGGCAGGTTGAGACCACCTAGGAGAGAGGTGGGCCTGGCCCTGGTCGGCGTTCGCGGATACTTAACACGCTTAACGAGTTCTTGGTATTTGATCTGAGTCTGGCCATTTGGTCTATACGCACTAACCATCTACGCGGGAGTAGTTATGGGTATCCCGGCGTCGTGGTATCAGCCGAAGCCTTCGTGACGTCAGCGACTGAGTGGCGCGCGCCGTGATTGGACCTTGCGTAACCGCCGGATCGTAGGGTGCTAGGTCTGCTCGCGGCCGGCTTCGCAACGTGCAGGTGTGCATAGGGCGATGGGCCCAGACCCCTGCGCGCTTAGGATTAGACCGGCGTGCTGACCGCTCTGTTGTGCTTAGGCGGGGCTGCGACGCGTTGATCTTACGAGGCCGGGCATGACCCAGAAAAGTGTGTCTGGCCAAATGGGATCGAGCGTGTTGGGTTATGTGGTGCACCCCTGCAGGGAAGTTTATCTATTCGAATAGCCGTGTCCCTCGGTAAAAGGACGACCCGGAGTTGCACCTTGACCTTATGACAACTAGAACCGGATACTGAATAAAATACACCCTTCCAAGTGCCAGATACAACCCGGTGATCGCTCTCTAACAGGGCGACGAGGAGGGGATCGCCGGGTAGGATTATGCTATGCGATGCTACTTGGAGGACTTCAATCTACTCTCTTCTACATGCTGCAAGATGGAGATGACCAGAAGCGTAGTCTTCGACAGGACTAGCTATCCCCCTTTTATTCTGGCATTCTGCAGTTCAGTCCACTGATATGCCCCTTTACACATATACCCATGCATATGTAGTGTAGCTCCTTGCTTGCGACTACTTTGGATGAGTACTCAAGGTTGCTTTTCTCCCTCTTTTCCCTTTTTCTATACCGGATTGTCTCAACCAGATGCTGGAGTCCAGGAGCTAGAGATCCCGAGGATGATTCTACATGGAGTTCGGCTTCGAGGAGTAGTTAGGAGGTCCCAGGCAGGAGGCCTTGCCTTTTCGATCGTTGCTACTTTTGTGCTAGCCTTCTTAAGGCAAACTTGTTTAACTTATGTCTGTACTCAGATATTGTTGCTTCCGCTGACTCGTCTGTGATCGAGCACTTGTATTCGAGCCCTCGAGGCCCATGGCTTGTATTATGATGCTTGTATGACTTATTTATGTTTTAGAGTTGTGTTGTGATATCTTCCCGTGAATCCCTGATCTTGATCGTACACATTTGCGTGCATGATTAGTGTACGGTCAAATCGGGGGCGTCACAAGTTGGTATCAGAGCCGACTGCCTGTAGGAACCCCCTCTCCACACTCCTTGGCCGAAGTCGAGTCTAGTCAGTGAAAACTGTTTTACTAACATGGCTGTGTGGCTTACGGGCCCACGTCGCCATTGGGTGGTAGTAGGATCTTTTACTCCTCGACCCTTACTCTGGGACTCTGACATCTCTTCTATTCGGGTTAAGTGAATTTTGCTAAATCTAACATTAGGATCTCGTTATCACTTTCACCCGGAGAGCCCCTTATTACTGATGATCGTCTGCTGCACGTGAAGACCCTGAAGATACTCTCCGCTGATAACCCGAGAACTTGTGTTCATCGCTTTTGCAATTCCCTTTCATCGATAAACTCCTATGGATAACCACGTATACTCGCCATTCATACAATGTTTCCCAGTTGATCTTGTTATTACAAGATACCCCGAAATTCTCTCTGTTGTTCCGAGAATCCTTTGAGCTTACTGCCTTGCTGTTCTTTGTCACCTGAATACCCCTACGGATAATTCTCGCACTTACCCAGTATCCGGTCATCCCCAGTTGATTCAAGTATTTGACAATAGTCTTCAAAATACTATTCGATCTTCCGAAAATCCTCAGAGCCTATTGCTCTTGAAATTCTTGTTTGCTTGCATTATGGTTAATCCCATAAGTCTCGTAATCTTATTGGCATCTCTTGTCATTATCATTTTGAGTCCGTTGATTCAATTTGTTGCGAATGCTCGCAATCCTCAATCATATCCTAGAATTCATTCTTTCGGCTCAGACGTCATTTTAAACGTGAGCTGGATCTCGGCCTATCAAATTGCCATCGGTTGTACCCCTAAGCCTACTCAACTTATCCATCCTTGATCAGAGCGTTGCTTCTGACCCCCTGATTTGGAAATCATAATTCTTTTGCATTTGAACTTTGAGTTAGTCAGTTGTTTCTATAATCAGATCTCCTTGCATTCTTCTTCCTCTGGTTGAGTACCGATGCTCACATCAGATCCCTTGTGGACCATCGGTTCCTTTGTTGGATTATATCCGACAGTGTCCTTCCTATTGAATAACCTTGTGAGTCTTTCCGTGGGTATATAATGCCTTTGGTAAATGGTATCCTCTGTTTTCTCAACCATGCTCTGTTTTCGAGCTGGTGGTATTTACTGTTGAAGCTGGTGGTATATGTTTCCACGATACCCTGACGGGTTGAACCTATGCCTTCCTTAATATGTGAGAACTCAGAAGTTTTCACGAGTCATACTCATCTGGTATTTCACCAGGTAAAACTTTCAACACTAATGCCTTTATCAAAGCGAGGAGTGAATGGAAGGTTATACATTGAAGAAGTGGGAGTCGACCTTGAACCTTTGTGTTCATGCCCATGGACACGATGTATACCTTATCATGGAAGCTTCTCTTAAAATAATTGTCCCCTTGTAATAAGTTCATCTGGTATCCGTGGACGTCGTTCCGACCATGTTCTCCTTTAAATACCATTTCTCGTACAAGTTTAAGCACTTGTCTTCTGTAAGAGCAATACCCCAGTCCAACCTCTACTTTGGTTTGTCGTCGAGTATTACCCCCTGGTATCTCGAGATTATCACGGAACTGCATAACTTCTTATGAGTTCTCCATCAAGTATTACATTCTCATTGATTCCAATTTTTCACGGGCTTCGAGTTATTAAACACTCAAGGACATCGATAATTGAATCGAGTCCGCACTACGGTTCAACAATTATCGATGTCCTTGAGTGTTTGTACCCGATCGCGTCATTCCTAGCCTGTTTGGCTATATCATTATCTTGATGATTTTAACTGTGCTACCTGATCCTTATTCCCGGAGCACCCCTTTCGACGATGAGCTAAGCTTACGTCGATCTTCCTCGTCATATCACTTCTCCTTGAACAGCAAACTTGATTCCGAGTTTGTGTCCTAACCGTGGTTCCAATAACCTTTCTCTTTCATCATTCCTTTGACTTGATGTTATCGTCGATCGATTACATCTCCATGAAACCTCTCGACAAAATTTGTCATGATCATCATCAACATTCTGAGTTCCTCCAGGATATCAATTGAATTCATGATGAGAAATACCATCCTTACCCCTCGATGATTTGTGTTATCATCGGCAACATTCTTGCTTTCCCTTCAATACAAACTTGTTCATGTTTTGTGTTGTACCTTGAGATCCTTGTTATCCAACTTATGTTATGTTCTACCTTGGAGTATTGCTATCTTTTATGTCAAGAATGTCATGGGAAATTCACCACCCTTAAGAATTCTTGATACAAGTGATACTTAGTTAACATCACCATTCTTTTCTTGGTCCCCGTGTTATTTCTAACCGAAGTACCCACAAATGAACTGTGATGTGTAAAATTCAAAACTTCCAGCAACCCTATTGCTTGTAAGTTAATGAACGATAGTTCATTCCTTGTGTATTGGTTATCGAATCACCATTCTAACCTTGATCATGCTACCTAAGCCCATATTCGGGTGCACCTTTCAACCAATGTTTAATTGTGTATGTTTTCCTCGATCATACATCATTAAGTCATTCGATCTAGCTAATGTTATCTCCTTGTTCACATAGTTGTGGAAATCCATCTTTTGGAAATCTCAATGGAATGTCGCTGAGTCCATCAGCCACCTCCTAACCCTCTCATTGGTTTAATGATGAACTCTTATTTCGGAACTCGCTTCCATAGTTCATTTCCCGAGAATCTTACAATGTCATCTCTTCAAATTGTGTCGCACCTTTTCTTCTCAGGCATCCTAAGTCTGAGTTATCCTGACACCAATCAAATCTGAATCTCGGTCAGATATGATGGTTGGAACATATTTCCAAGAGTTATAACATTGGCCTATTTATGACCCGGTAAGGTGATGACATGCCGAACACACCTGGCCGGAGGACCTATTGTTATAAGCCTTCCTTTCAGCAAGGTTATCTA
Organism: Triticum aestivum; assembly: GCF_018294505.1. NCBI lineage: Eukaryota > Viridiplantae > Streptophyta > Magnoliopsida > Poales > Poaceae > Triticum > Triticum aestivum. Next base: position 50,015,250 of record NC_057814.1, on the reverse strand, counting down.
TTCTTCCATGAGGAAATTGTAAGACTTATTCCATAAGTTGTTCCTGATGGAACCTTTGTGAATCCATGGCCTGATCTTACCTATTGACCATGTCAATGCTATCTCGAAGCATGTCTATGGTACTCTGGTTTTCAACAGGAACATTTGAAGCCCAAAGCTAATTGTTTCCTGCTCAATTATCCAAACACCGTTGTATGGGTAATGTCATGAAAATTCTCTCCCATACCTAGAGAGTTTTCTACATAATATCATGTCATGGATATCATGCTCTGCTTGTCCTTGGGAAGGATATACCCTTGAAATATGTGTTTAAACACATTTTCCTTTCCATTCTTCTGTTTAATCTGATAATCATATTTTCCTTTCCATTGTTTGGTCTAACCTTTCTGGTGATCTATATGATCTAAGCAGTAATATTCTCCTGCTTATGTAAACACCTCGGTGTACAACTCTGTCAGTAAGACCCTGTTATTATTGTTGGTGACATTTCGGTAACCACCGATGGACGAGAACTTTGCCTAATGGTCCGCCTCGTTTCAACGAACAGGAAAATGGTTCTCTTCGTCCCTCGCCCTTGGTACCGACGATGTTGCTGACATATAACTGACAGGTTAATCTCTGACATGCCTTGCTATCATGACCGTGCAAGATGTCACTGCTCCAAAAAAAAACCCACATGGTGGGCCCATAACCCACAGTTCCACAGGATCGAAACCTGACTCTTCTATACAACCCTGTTTCTAATGGTTATTCCTCACACTTGGCTCCGTATTTAATTCGCGGGCCACCTTCCTAGTGATCTATTTTGGTATCAGACACAATACTCATTCCCGTTGCTCAGAACCCTTCAGGCATCGAACGATTGCTTGCCCGCTCGAAACTTCCCCACGATACCTCCTTCACTTTGCTCTCGATATTGTCTTAAATTTCCATTCGAGAGTTACTTTCCGCCACCTTCCCCGATGTTATCAACCAGATAGTCAACCGTTCAGAGGTCTGTTATTCCGAAGTTACCCCTTGTCCTTCGTAAGTACGATGGAGTCCCGAAGAAAGGATGCCAGCTTCATCATGATGACCTGAAGCAAGGAAATAAAGACATCAACGTAATGGATCAACCACTTCGAGAAGAGCAACCAAGATCGAGAACGCTCGTTAGAATTTCGTGACCAAATCCCTTTCCTGTCACTTCCCCTCTTAAATCTTGGGACGAGATTTCTTGTAGTAGAGGAGAATTGTGACGCCCGGATAATCATGCTACAGTAATCCTACGCTAATCGTGCCATGTCACTTCGATTACTGTTGCTAATCTCGCGTTAGTTTGAAACCGATTCTAATTCAGATCCAAAATCAAGCAAACAATAAAAGTTTTCAAATATTAAAATTAAAATGTTCAGAGTGAACCAAATATTGCATAGATAATTACAGTGAAGAAACCACACCTTTATAAAATGTTTAAATAATATGAGATGAATAAAACAGCAGCAAAAACAATTATTTAAATACCTTTTGTAATTAATAAAATGTCAAACTAATTTATTGAGGACTGGACTTGTTGAGTATGGACTAAGTTGAAGTGCTAATTTATATACAAAGTATATATTTTATTAAAACTAAAATAAAAGGATACAAAACTATAACAGAAAAAGTAAAATAAATAAAAGGAAAGAAATGAAATAAAACAAAAGAAAATCAGACCCCCCCCCACTGGGCCAACCGTGGCCCAGCTGGCCAGCCCAACTGGGCAAAGGCCCAGTCACCCCTCCACTCCTCCTTAACCCCATGGAGGCCGAACCCTAACCCGTAACCCCCACCGACACCTCCCACTCCCCCCCACGATCCCCCTGCTCCTCCCCCCCGATCCAGAACTGGATCGGGCCGAACCCCGACGCCGTGCGCCGACGCCGGCGCCCGTCCCCGCCCGCGCCGCCACCTGGACATCGCCGGCCCCCGCCCTCATCCTCGCGCTCCCGTCCCCTCTCCCTCTCCGCTTGTTCTGGATCAGGGGCATGCACTCGCCGCGCCCGACGTGCACGTCGCCGCCCACGTCGGCTCCGTCGTCGCCCTCGCCGGCTCCGTCGCCCGCCACCTCGCGCTGCCATCGCCATCTCCCTCGACGGATCTGCTCGCGTCCGAGGACACCGCCCCCATCGCCGATCCCGCCGTCCGTTGCCCCCGGACTGCCACCGCGCTCCCCCGTCCTCCTCTGGACGCCATCGCCCCCGAGCCCGCTGCCATGCCCCTCCCGCTCCCCTGTGAGCGCCCCCTCTCCTCCTCTCTCCCCCCACCGCGCCGTGCCCGCGCCCATCGGCGCTCTCGCGCGCCCCTGTGGTCGAGCCCCTCGCTCGCGCTCGTCCCCACCCGTCGCTGGCCGCGCCCAGTGCCCCGCCGTGCTCGCCGTGTCCGGCTTCTCCCCGTGCTCGCGAAGCTGCTACGCCGTCTTCGGCCGCCGCAGCTGCCTCCCCGTGCCCCCCCGCTTCGCCATTCACCGCCTCCGCCCGCAACTCCCAGCGCCGCCCTGGCCCCCCTGCTCCCTGGTCGCCGGCGCCCCGCAGCGCCCAAATCGGGTGCGCCCCGCGGGCCAGTGCCCGTTCGGGCTGTGCCCGATAGCCCAGCACCCGATTGGCCCCCTGGCCAAATGACAAGTGGGGCACAGCCCTTGAGAACGTTTTTTTATAAAAAAAGAATTAAAAAATAAAAATAAATAAATAAATAATAAAGTAAAATAATAATAAATAATTAAAGTAATTAATTAATTAATTAATTTACTACATTAATTAAGTTAATTAACCCTGATTAGGTTAATCTAATTTAGTTTTTAGTTTAATTAGGTCCTAATTAATTAGTTAACCACTAATTAGCTAAAGAGCCTATGATAGGTGGGACCCACTGGTCCTGACGTCACAGTGACGTCATGCTGACGTCACCCTGCTACTGTTTCGGTTAATGTTGTTTTAATTAATTAAATAAAATCCGGAAATTAATATAAACTTTAGAAAATCATATTAAATAATCCGTAACTCCGATGAAAATAATTTATATATGAAACTTGCTTAGAATTTCGATACGAACCCAAGTACGCCCTCCGTATTCCTGTTAGATGCCCGTAGCTATATGAACATGGAACTTTTAGACCGTTTTCAGTAAATGAATAGTGCCCAACTTTAATTAGATAAATCCAAATAAATTCCTAAATCAACTAAATCATTTAGTTAGGCAGTAGAGCACCTCTGCATACCATTTAGACATGTCCTGCATATTGTTTGCATTATTGCCGTGAATTTATTGTTTCTCTCCCCCTCCTTCTCTCTTGCTAGACACCGAGACCGACGTCGCCGCTGCCCAGTTCGACTACGGAGTTGACGACCCCTCCTACTTGCCAGAGCAACCAGGCAAGCCCCCCCTTGATCACCAGATATCGCCTATTCTTCTCTATACTGCTTGCATTAGAGTAGTGTAGCATGTTACTGCTTTCCGTTAATCCTATCCTGATGCATAGCCTGTCTTTGTTACTACAATTGTTACCCTTACCTGCTATCCTACTGCTTAGTATAGGATGCTAGTGTTCCATCAGTGGCCCTACACTCTTGTCCGTCTGCCATGCTATACTACTGGGCCGTGATCACTTTGGGAGGTGATCACGGGTATATACTATATATATTATGTACATGACACATGTGGTGACTAAAGTCGGGTCGGCTCGTTGAGTACCCGCAAGTGATTCTGATGAGGGGGCTGAAAGGACAGGTGGCTCCATCCCGGTAGAGGTGGGCCTGGGTTCCTGACGGCCCCCGACTGTTACTTTGTGGCGGAGCGACAGGGCAGGTTGAGACCACCTAGGAGAGAGGTGGGCCTGGCCCTGGTTGGCGTTCACGGATACTTAACACGCTTAACGAGATCTTGGTATTTGATCTGAGTCTGGCCATTTGGTCTATACGCACTAACCATCTACGCGGGAGTAGTTATGGGTATCCCGGCGTCGTGGTATCAGCCGAAGCCTTCGTGACGTCAGCGACTGAGTGGCGCGCGCCGTGTTGGACCGCTTTGACGTAACCGCCGTGATCGTGTGGGTTGCTAGGTCTGCTCGCGGCCGGGTTCGCAACGTGCAGGTGTGCATAGGGCGATAGGCCCAGACCCCTGCGCGCTTAGGATTAGATTGGCGTGCTGACCGCTCTGTTGTGCTTAGGTGGGGCTGCGACGCGTTGATCTTACGAGGCCGGGCATGACCCAGAAAAGTGTGTCCGGCCAAATGGGATCGAGCGTGTTGGGTTATGTGGTGCACCCCTGCAGGGAAGTTTATCTATTCGAATAGCCGTGTCCCTCGGTAAAAGGACGACCCGGAGTTGTACCTTGACCTTATGACAACTAGAACCGGATACTGAATAAAATACACCCTTCCAAGTGCCAGATACAACCCGGTGATCGCTCTCTAACAGGGCGACGAGGAGGGGATCGCCGGGTAGGATTATGCTATGCGATGCTACTTGGAGGACTTCAATCTACTCTCTTCTACATGCTGCAAGATGGAGATGCCAGAAGCGTAGTCTTCGACAGGACTAGCTATCCCCCTTTTATTCTGGCATTCTGCAGTTCAGTCCACTGATATGCCCCTTTACACATATACCCATGCATATGTAGTGTAGCTCCTTGCTTGCGAGTACTTTGGATGAGTACTCACGGTTGCTTTTCTCCCTCTTTTCCCCTTTTCTATACCTGGATTGTCGCAACCAGATGCTGGAGTCCAGGAGCTAGAGATCCCGAGGATGATTCTACATGGAGTTCGGCTTCGAGGAGTAGTTAGGAGGTCCCAGGCAGGAGGCCTTGCCTTTTCGATCGTTGCTACTTTTGTGCTAGCCTTCTTAAGGCAAACTTATTTAACTTATGTCTGTACTCAGATATTGTTGCTTCCGCTGACTCGTCTGTGATCGAGCACTTGTATTCGAGCCCTCGAGGCCCATGGCTTGTATTATGATGCTTGTATGACTTATTTATGTTTTAGAGTTGTGCTGTGATATCTTCCCGTGAATCCCTGATCTTGATCGTACACATTTGCATGCATGATTAGTGTACGGTCAAATCGGGGGCGTCACATTGAACCTTTCATGTGTCATTGATAAAATATGCATGTGTGTAGTTCATTGTTTAATTTGTATTATTTCTAGCTAGTTAGTTTAACAAATGCATGATGGTTAATTATATACTTTATATAATAATAATGCAGATGAATCGGCAATGGATGTACGGTTCCCGACTCTCCGGCGAGTTCACGACGGGTTTGAAAGATTTCCTCGTAGTGGCAAATGCGAACAAGCAGCAAGGTTTTATTATCTGTCCATGTGCTGTCTGTAAGAATCAGAAGGGTTACTCCTCCTCAAGAGACGTTCACATGCACCTGCTTCGGCACGGTTTCATGCGAAGCTATAATTGTTGGACCAAGCATGGAGAAAGAGGGGTTAGAATGGAAGAAGATGAAGAAGGGGATGATATCGATGACAACTATCATGATCATTTCGGTGATACTTTCATGGAGGATGATGCTGAAGGTGGGGAAGGGTTAGGTGAAGGTGAAGAAGAGGCACATGATGAGCCCGCTGATGATCTTGGTCGGACCATTGCTGATGCACGGAGACGCTGCGAAACTGACAAGGATAGGGAGAATTTGGATCGCATGTTAGAGGATCACAAAAAGTCGTTGTATCCAGGATGCGATAATAGTCTGAAAAAGCTGGGCTGCACACTGGATTTGCTAAAATGGAAGGCACAGGAAGGTGTAGGTGACTCATCATTTGAAAATTTGCTGAAAATGTTGAAGAATATGTTTCCGAAGAATAACGAGTTGCCCGCCAGTACGGACGAAGCAAAGAAGGTTGTCTGCCCTCTAGGTTTAGAGGTTCTGAAGATACATGCATGCATTAACGACTGCATCCTCTACCGCGGTGAATACGAGAATTTGAATGAATGCCCTGTATGCACTGCATTGCGTTATAAGATCAGAGGCGATGACCCTGGTGACGATGTTGAGGGCGAGAAACCCAGGAAGAGGGTTCCCGCCAAGGTGATGTGGTATGCTCCTATAATACCACGGTTGAAACGTCTGTTCAGGAACAAAAAGCATGCCAAGTCGTTGCGATGGCACAAAGAGGACCGTAAGTCCGACGGGGAGTTGAGACACACCGCTGATGGAACGCAATGGAGAAAGATCGACAGAGTGTTCAAATATTTTGCAGCTGACGCAAGGAACATAAGATTTGGTCTAAGTACTGATGGCATGAATCCTTTTGGCGAGCAGAGCTCCAGCCATAGCACCTGGCCCGTGACTCTATGCATCTACAACCTTCCTCCTTGGTTGTGCATGAAGCGGAAGTTCATTATGATGCCAGTGCTCATCCAAGGTCCAAAGCAACCCGGGAACGACATCGATGTGTACCTAAGGCCATTAGTTGATGAACTTTTACAGTTGTGGGCCAGACCTGGTGTACGTGTCTGGGATGAGCACAAAGGAGAGGAATTTGACCTACGAGCGTTGCTTTTTGTAACCATCAACGATTGGCCTGCTCTCAGTAACCTTTCGGGACAGACAAATAAGGGATACAATGCATGCACGCACTGCTTACATGAGACTGAAAGTGTACGTTTGGTTAATTGTAAGAAGAACGTGTACCTGGGTCATCGTCGATTTCTTCCCCGAAATCATAACGTAAGAAAGAAAGGCAAGCATTTCAACGGCAAGGCAGATCACCGGCCGAAGCCTGCGGAACGTACTGGTGCTGAGATATTTGATATGGTCAAGGATTTGAAAGTCATCTTTGGAAAGGGTCCTGGCGGACAATCAGTTCCGCGGGGAGTTGACGGGCACGCACCCATGTGGAAGAAGAAATCTATATTTTGGGAGCTAGAATATTGGAAAGTCCTAGATGTCCGCTCTGCAATCGACGTGATGCATGTTACGAAGAATATTTGCGTGAACCTGCTAAGCTTCTTGGGCGTGTATGGGAAGACAAATGATACAAAGGAAGCACGGCAGGACCAGCAACTTTTGAAAGACCCAGATGACCGGCATCCGGAATGGTTTCAAGGTCGTGCCAGCTACGCTCTTACCAAAGAAGAGAAGGTCATTTTTTTGAATGCCTGAGCAGTATGAAGGTCCCGTCTGGCTTCTCGTCGAATATAAAGGGAATAATAAACATGGCGGAGAAAAAGTTCCAAAACCTGAAGTCTCACGACTGCCACGTGATTATGACGCAATTGCTTCCGATTGCTTTGAGGGGGCTCCTACCGGAAAATGTTCGAGTAGCCATTGTGAAGCTATGTGCATTCCTCAATGCAATCTCTCAGAAGGTAATCAATCCAGAAGATCTACCACGGTTACAGAACGATGTGGTCCAATGCCTTGTCAGTTTCGAGTTGGTGTTCCCACCATCCTTCTTCGATATTATGACGCACCTCCTGCTCCACCTAGTCGAAGAGATTTCCATTCTCGGTCCTGTATTTCTACACAATATGTTCCCCTTTGAGAGGTTCATGGGAGTATTAAAGAAATATGTTCGTAACCGTGCTAGGCCAGAAGGAAGCATCGTCAAGGGCTATGGAAATGAGGAGGTAATTGAGTTCTGTATTGACTATGTTCCTGACCTTAAGCCGATTGGTATTCCTCAATCGCGGCACGAGGGGAGACTAAGTGGAAAAGGCACGATCGGAAGGAAATCCACGATATGTATGGACGGTCATTCTATGACTGAAGCACACCACACAGTTCTGCAAAATTCCAGCTTGGTGGCTCCGTACTTCGAGCAACACAAGAATATTTTACGCTCGGACAACCCGGGGAAGCCTGAATCCTGGATTAGAAAGGCCCACATGGAGACTTTCGGCAGTTGGTTGCGAAAACATTTAATGAATGACAATGATGATGTTGGAGATCAGCTGTACATGTTGGCCAAGAAACCATCTTCGACTATAACGATTTTCCAAGGGTACGAGATAAATGGGAATACATTTTACACCATCGCCCAAGATAAAAAGAGCACCAACCAAAACAGTGGTGTCCGCTTTGATGCAGCAACCGAGAATGGGCGAAAGGTCACATATTATGGTTACATAGAGGAGATATGGGAACTTGACTATGGACCCTCCTTTAAGGTCCCTTTGTTCCGGTGCAAATGGTTCAAGCTAACAGGAGGTGGGGTAAAGGTGGACGAGCAATACGGAATGACAATGGTGGATTTCAACAATCTTGGTTACCTTGACGAACCATTCGTCCTTGCCAAAGATGTCGCTCAGGTTTTTTATTTGAAGGACATGAGTAGCAAACCGAGGAAACGGAAAGATAAGAAAACGATCAGTACATCATGCGATGATCCAAAGCGCCACATTGTTCTTTCAGGGAAAAGAAACATCGTGGGAGTGGAGGACAAGACAGACATGTCAGAAGATTATAATATGTTTGGTGAAATTCCGCCCTTCAAAGTGAACACTGACCCAAGCATTAAGTTAAATGATGAGGATGCTCCATGGATACGGCAAAATCGTAAGCAAGCAGGGACACAAGGGAAGAATTGATGTGTAATAATTTATTGTACCAAACTTTGTTGAATGGATCATGTGAATTAAAACGTACGATGGCGAATCCGGATGATTTGTATTTGGTCGATGAACTGAATGATGTATCAAACCTTTTGTCAAACCTTCAAGGGATCGATGAACTGAATTTTTGATATATTATTTGTATTTTTAAGATTTTAAAATGAATTAGTTTTATTTTTCTGATTTTTTGATATATTATTTGTATTTTTAAGATTTTAAAATGAATTAGTTTTATTTTTCTCATTTTTTGATATATTATTTGTACTTTCAAGATTTTAAAATGAATTAGTTTTATTTTTCTGATTTTTTTGATATATAATTGTATTTTTAAGATTTTAAAATGAATTAGTTTTATTTTTCTGATTTTTTTGATATATTATTTGTATTTTCAAGATTTTAAAATGAATTAGTTTTATTTTTCTGATTTTTTGATATATAATTGTATTTTTAAGATTTTAAAATGAATTATTTTTATTTTTCTGATTTTTTTGATATATAATTGTATTTTTAAGATTTTAAAATGAATTAGTTTTATTTTTCTGATTTTTTTGATATATTATTTGTATTTTCAAGATTTTAAAATGAATTAGTTTTATTTTTCTGATTTTTTGATATATAATTGTATTTTTAAGATTTTAAAATGAATTAGTTTTATTTTATATGAAAAAGGACCTTTACTCGCAGTTGGGGAGGCGGACCGCGACTAAAGGTACCCTTTAGTCGCGGTTGGTGTCCCCAACCGCGACTAAAGGCTCTTTCTGCGCGGGAACGAAAGCGGCGCCAAAACCCTTTAGTCCCGGTTGGGGAGGCGGACCGCGACTAAAGGTACCCTTTAGTCGCGGTTGGTGTCCCCAACCGGGACTAAAGGGTACCTTTAGTCGCGGTCCGCCTCCCCAACCGGGACTAAAGCTCTGTCTATATATAGAGCACTTAGCAGTTTCCGCCACCTCCCATTCTCCTCTCGACGCCGAAGCCCTGCCCCGACGCCGATCGACGCCGACGCCGCCAGGCTGCTGCCCCGACGCCGATCGACGCCGACGCCCCAGTGAGCTCCGCCGCCCCCCACTTCCCCTGCCCTGCGCGCCGCCGCCGCCGCCCCCAGTGAGCGCCGCCGCCGCCCGGCCCTGCCCTGCCCTAGCGCGCCGCCGCCGCCCCTGCCCTGCCCTGCCCCTGCCCGCCGCCCGCTGCCCCTGCCTGCCGTCCTCCGCCTCCCGCCGCCGCCTGCCGTCCAGTAATGGAAGAAGAAGAAAGAAAAAGGAAGAAGAAGAAAGAAAAAGAAAAAGGAAGAAGAAGAAAGAAAAAGGAAGAAGAAGAAACCAAAAAGAAAAAGGAAGAAGAAGAAAGAAAAAGGAAGAAGAAGAAACCAAAAAGAAAATAGAAGAAAACAAAATGAAAACCAAAAAGAAAAACAAAGAAAACAAAACAAAACAAAACCAAATGAAAACCAAAAAGAAAAACAAAGAAAACAAAACAAAACAAAACAAAACCAAAATGAAGAAGAAAAGGAAGAAGAAAAGGAAATAGAAGAAAACAAAATGAAAACCAAATGAAAACCAAAAGGAAAAAGAAAAGGAAGAAGAAAAGGAAGAAGAAAAAGGAAGAAGAAGAAAGAAAAAGAAAAAGGAAGAAGAAGAAAGAAAAAGGAAATAGAAGAAAACCAAATGAAAACCAAAAAGAAAAACAAAAAACAAAAACAAAACAAAACCAAATGAAAACCAAAAGAAAACAAAGAAAACAAAACAAAACAAAACCAAAAGGAAGAAGAAAAGGAAGAAGAAAAGGAAAAACAAAATAAGAAAAGGAAGAAGAAAAGGAAGAAGAAAAGGAAAAAGAAAAGGAAAAACAAAATACTTGGGAGTGCTCAATAATCTTATTTTTTAATTCCTCCTCCTCTATGTCCCCTTAATCTTATTTTTTAATATCTTTATACTTAAAGAATTTTTACTACATGCAGGAGTGACATATGGCGGACGATAGAGCCGAGCCGCTTAGGGATCCGGAGGCTGAACGTTATTTAATGGGCATCATCAACAACGAGATTCCTTATGTGCCGGGCTCAGAATATGAGCAAGAAGAGGATGTAGTCTCTTCTTTTCTGAACCTTGACGGTGATCAAGAAGGCGATAATCAAGAAGGTGAAGGAACGGACATTGTCGACGGAGGTCAACCGTCAACAAACGACGATCTCGAATTGCAAGTAACAACCACCTCCGGCGAGGTATATATATACATTGAGCCTCTCGTGATACAAACTTACTGAAATGTGAATACATATGTATTAACGCGCGCGACTCTCTTTCTTTTTTTAGCCCTCGGCCGGATCGAGCACGACAAAGCGTGGCAAATCCAAGTCGATGAAAACAGGAGAAACATATGCCATTGAGTTTGTCAGTGAAACCGGCAAGCCCCTACAGCACACCTCAAAGTTTATCAACCAATGCGGAGTCGTTGTTAGAGACAACGTCCCGATCACCGTCCAGGAATGGAAGGAGCCAAAGAAGGCACGTCTTGGTTTCAGTTTTGTCGACAAGAGAACGAAAAAGGATTGCTGGAGAAAGCTTATGGAACATTTCATTCTACCTCCGGAATACAACAAAGTCGATGAATTCGGTAACGAGGTTCCGGGTGGACGTGAGAGGAGGAGGCTAGTTAAAGAGTTCGCTCTTCAGAAGATGGGCGAAGCATTCCGGAACTTCAAGAAAAATTTAACCCGTGACTATGTCAACAAGGGCAAGACTCCGGATTTCAATGGACAACATGAGAAACTGAAAGATGATTGGCCAGAATTTGTGAGGCAAAAGCAATCGGAGCATTTCAAGGAAATATCGAAAAAAATAAGGATAATGCGAGTAAGAAAAAGTTCCATCATATTATGGGGCCAGGAGGATACCGCCTTTCGGAGCCTAGGTGGCAGAAGATGGAGGATGACCTGAGGGTGCGAGGAATCCCTCTAGGTACAGAGGGATGGGACCCAAGGGCCAAAAGCTGGTGGTACGGGCATGGGGGATCGCTAGACCCGGAGACAGGGGTGTGTGTTCACCGGCAGAAAAAGTTTGCTCCCACCCAAGCCCTTATTGACGCAATGACCCAAGCTCAAGAGGGCTTGATCAAGTTCAACAGAGAGAAAGACACACTGACAACAGCCCTCGGGAATGATGAACACGGAGGACGTGTACGAGGCAAAGGCAAAGTTCCGTGGAAAGTAGGGTTTTCCCAGGACAATGACCCGTACTGTTACAGAAGCCGTAAGAGAAAGACGGACCGGGATGCAGATCTTATGGCGAAGTTTGCATCGGAACTCCATGAGTTGAAGCAGACCGTGCATGAACTAGTAAAAGAAAAATCGGCTGCAGGGCCGCATGAAGATCATGAAGCGGATCGCGGAAGCCAGCAGCGGAGAAGCAGCGTGGCTTCCACGGATGCCCCGCCTGGTGCTAGTGCACCGATGATCGAGATTCGTGCACCGGAGCCTCACTACCCCGTGGATGATGTAAAGGAGATGAAAGAATGTGATCTGCATTATCCCGTGGGGAACGTTTCCACGAAGGTAGCTAGCGGCAGTGCTTTACCCTGTACACCTGGAGCACTCCACCACAACAACCCCATTGCATATGGCTATGCTCGTGTCACGGTGGAAGATATAGTCCAAGGGTTTGAGGACCTGGAGATTGACAAAGCTACACCCGAAGGGGAGAGAAGACTTGGAGATGTCAAGCGCCAGATCATTCTATGGAAAAAGAAGTACATAGTGTTTCCAGGCGAGGCGCCAAGGCTAGCAAGTCCACCCCCCTCCGATGGTGGTGGTGGTGGCGGTGGTGGCGGTGGTGGTGGTCGTGGTGGTTCACCTACACCTCCTTCACGCCATTCGACGCCGTCCCTGATCCACAACCTCCGGCGGGTACGACGCCCCCCAATCCTCCTCCGGCGGGTACGACGCCCCCCAATCCACCTCCGGCGAAGAAGCAGAAGCAGGCGGACAGCAAGGAAACCCGCTCCTGGACTATTAACCCGGACCCTTATGTACCTAAGACCACAAGGGTACCGGAGCCATCACTGAAGCCTCTCCTCCCAAGGCCTTGGGAACTTAGTGAAGCTGAAACCAAATTGGCCGCTTCTGCTGATTATGAGAAATGGAAGGCGGATATGAAGGCGATAAAAGAGCCTGAGCCCAAGCAAGTATTCACTGAGAAGCAAAAGAAGTGGGCTAAGGATTTTTTGACGACACCGTCCCAAGCCGAGCTGAATATGCCTGACGACTATGGACATGAACTTCGTAGGCAAGCAAAAATATTGAAGGAGGAGAAAGAAGAAAGTAAAAAAAGCGGGAAACAAGTTGACCAGCTCGGGATGCAGAAGAAACAATCGATCCCCCCGCTCATAGTGAAAGCCGGTCCGGAAGAGGACCCCGAGATCATAGCAGCTGCGGCAGCACTTGGATTGACTGTAGCGAGTGCCATGAAACAAGCGTCCGAGATGGGTTTGACTCTTCGTGCCTTCTTAGGCCTTGAGGATGCGCCAGTATGTGAGATAGCATTACAATATGTGCGGAATGGGCCTCTCGTCGAGCCTGCGCGGGAAAAGAGTCTACCACCACAAATGCGAAATCTGCTACGTTGGTACAAGCAATTCATAACATGGGCCGACAAAGAATATGTTTATGCGGATGTTACAGAGGAGCATCACACCAAACGGTACTCTGTACAAGTTCATATGAGTGAATTGTTCCAGCTGTTCAATCTGCGCGACCTCGACAAATCTATGCTGAGTTGCTACGTTCTGTAAGTGATTTATTTCTACCTCATCTCGTTCTTCATTGCCTGCACTATATATATATATATATATATATATATATATATATATATATATATATATATATTGTCCTAACTATATTGTTGCGTACGCTATTATGCAGATTGAAAATTTGGGAATGCAAAATAAGAAACATCCATGATGTTGGGTTCATTGACCCACATATCGTTAATGGACATGTGTTACAACATCACCCCGAAGACGTGGAGAAAGACTTGTACAAGTTTCTTAGAAAGCATCAACTCAAAAGTCATATTCTATTTCCTTACCATTTTGGGTGAGTGTTTCTCTCTTGTGCCCATTCTCTTTTGTTTACTCCATGCATGGTATGTCTAATCGATGAGTTATGCATGACTGTGCATGTAACGTGTCCGCAGGTTCCACTGGATTCTGCTAAATATTGAACTTCACACCTCCAGAGTTCTAATCATGGACTCTATGGATTCGGATCCAAAGCGTTGGGCCGACATGAGAAAAATGCTGCAAAAGTAATTATTTTCAATCATTTGAGCTCTATATCGATCGGTCTCTTTCGTTCATTTCCTAATATCAAGTAACTAATAACTCCCTTGTTCATTTAATTTTCTTTGCCCTGTAGGGTTTGGAGACGGTTCTCAGAAGAAATTGTCGGTGAATTCAAACATGAGCTAGATTTTAGAAGGTTAGTTAATGTGGATAAGCAGCCACCGGGGACCAATCTATGTGGATACTATGTTTGTGAGAACATCCGGAGACACACCTCTGAGCGGAAGGCATCGGATAGCGTGCGGAAGGCGACGGATAACTTGCGGAGGAGGCTTAGTCCAGAAGCTCGCTTCCGACCAATTCAAGATGAATTAGCAGGATTTTTCATGAGGGAAGTCATCAATCCTAAAGGAGAACACTACACCAAGGACGAAGAAATTTATATGCATACCCGAGATTGAAACTTGTTCGAAGTTGTATATGGTCATCCATCCTAATTGTGTATGGAAACTTGTTCGAAGTTGTATATGGTCACCCGAGATTGAATATATATTATATATTCCTCTTGAATTCTTCTTGTTTGAAATTTCATATGCATGCATATAGTAGCGTAGAATATGTGTACTGAAACTTCATCAAAATTAAAATAAAACACAAAATAAAATATAAAAGAAACAAAACACTACAAATTAAAAAGAAACCAGGTTTAGGGAGGCTAAAACCCTAAACCTGCGGAGGAGGCCTTTAGTCCCGGTTAGCCACGAGAACCGGGACTAAAGGTCCTCCGCCCCGACGGACCACTGGCGCCCACGTGGACGGGCCTTTAGTCCCGGTTAGCCACGAGAACCGGGACTAAAGCCTTTAGTCGCGGTTCGTAAGAGGCGCGACTAAAGGGGAGTCTTTAGTCGCGCATATTTAGTCCCGGTTGCACAGCCGGGACTAAAGGCCTTTGCGAACCGGGACTAAAGGCCTTTTTTCTACCCGTGAAACCCAAGGGCTGGAGAGGTGCACGGTCAGGTTAGCCATTTCTTCGCTTTCGATTCGACTTTGATTCCGACTTGATGTGCATAGTATTGTACGTACACACTGATGACGTATTTTCTTTTTGCTCTTGAGAATTAAGAAAAATACTAAACCAAAACATTAATTTTTACAGGTACGCATACACATCTACGTACAGATACCAAGCCAGTGGTAGTGATACAAATCAAAGAGTTCCTAATCAACTGTCCTGAGCGCAAAGCAGCCTCACCTTTCGCGCACCGTCGTGAACCAGACTCACTTTTCTTTGATATCCATCAATGTCATGATCGATTCCTACAATATCCTATGAACTTCCAAGACAAAACCAAACCCTGCGTAAATGTTTTTTTAGTGGAATATAAAAGCAAACGAGATCACGAGAAGATGTGCTACTAAACTGCACCGATAAACAAAGACGGTATCCACTGTAGCGCATGGTATTAGACATGCTCTTTATAAACTCTCATCTAAATTATTTCTCATAGCTAGTGAGGCAAGATTGGGTCAATCGATTCGCAGATAGCATATGTATCGCCAGTCCTATAGGATTCAACATCTAACATTTCTGCACCTGAATCATATCGGTCACAATCCAGAAAAGTTTCAGAAATTGTCCATTGCTGAAGAACAGCGTTCGGATTTAGTTACTGAAATTCTTTCACTACATTGCAGAATCATCCACAAGCAATCAACCAAACGTTGCAGTCATTGGCAGGTCGATTAGTAGGTAATCTGATGATCTAATATGGCGTATAATCTGGGTGGGACCATGAAAACTTCTCAAGAGAAGTAGTATAGTTGAAACATCAGAATAGACATGAGGAGAACATTACACTTTCATACATCAGACAACTACAACAATAGCTTGACTGAGTTAATCAAGCACATGTTAAGTTTGTTGTTTTGACAGCAAGCCTACACAAAGAGTAAGAAGCGCAGGATCATAGTAGGCATGGTTATTAACAAAGCAGAAACAACATGATTTATTTAACCATAAATAGGAATTTTCACCACAACAGCTATATAATTTCTCCAACAGCATACATATAGCAAAGCTTTCACACCTATGAGACCTGGGACCACACTGTAAAATCTGACCAAGTACTGTGTTACCAGAAAAACAAAATCCCTACCGTTGTCACACTTTTCAAACTTGTAAGATTGCTAACCTTTCGGGTTATTCCTCTGGTTGGATGCTAGTCAAATCTTCGAATGAAATTTTCCACTAAGCTGAAAAACAACAGAAATAATATATATATATAATACAAAGAGATGTAGAGTTCTACAATATCTGAATCAACCTAGTGTCTGCTTGAAAGGGGGGTACATTTGAAAAATAAGGAAGCAACAACCAAGTGTCAAACTACAATCAATTTATCTCCAGATGAATAAATTAGTAAGCTCGGATTCATACAAAAAATTGATTGGCTATGTTCTGTAAGCTGTTTTCTGCCAAGAAAAAGTGTGAGAGTTTCAGCATTGTTTCAAAACTGTAATTGATCAGCGGCAAGTTCACTGCATAATTAGGATGCAGAGGTGATGCTGATTAGTGCATGTCCGTACTGATTGTACCTGGCTACAGTACGTTGGTAGTACTAATGGATACCCATAATACCAATCATGGGTGACACTGGATTCTGACTAATTGCTGAAGTTTGCCTGGAAGTGCAATGGAGTACTTTACCCAATTGATACAACATTTGGTTAAGCCTATCACTATGAAAATTAATAGTGCGTACCAAGCAGCAGTTCCAAATTCAGCAGTCAAAGAAAGTGTTTAGACATGCTAAATTAAGTCTGCGCACTTTATTTCTTAGCGTACGCGCTAATTAGACCGAAGCGCGCACGTCGTGGAAAATCCACCGTAACGATAACTGGTCCACGTGCTTCGCCAGGCCCTCGCTCCTCTGCGGAAAAATAATAGTAACATGTTAGGTCAGCACACACTAATTAACATAGTGCGACCATGCATGGGAACATCGCCCAGCCCAACCGTTAGTTCCTATCATCAGTAATTGGGCATGTAGGAAGTAGTAGTATGGTTTAGTTTAGCCCTTGTGTAGTAGCATGATTCAGTTTAGCCCTTGCCTATAGACCTAAATCAAATTTGGAACAGACACGATAACAGATGTAAACTCGATCAAAGGGTCTATCGAATTTTCAGAGATGTGTTTTATCAGACAACAAACAAGCAGTCTGCAATAACTTTGCTAATCATGAAAATAAGAAATCTTATATATGTTCTTCATGGAGCTTCCTTTTGCATCAAGGTTTCTGCATGCCACAATAGTAAAATCAGGTCAGGGCAAATTCTAAATATAAGAAACAGCAGAATATCCAGTGCTACTGTACTATTGACAAAACCATCAAAATTTCATAAGCCAGTTTATTCGAAGATTACTAATTTAGGCTGCTTGCACTTTGGTTGCTCACAAAATATGAACTGGCTCCACTGCCTTGTAAATTTCATATTATTTTCAATATAAGCATAACATCCATGGTTCAGTTACCAAAGATAGTATATAGACCTGACCTATTTTTTAAAAAATATTTTCAGTTTCTCATAGAGAACGGACCTAAGTTCTTTTTGAGGGGCCATGTCCACATACAATTTCTCAAGCTTCTGAACCCCGAGTTTCCTGTCTTGTAATTCTTTGTAGGTGGAAGCTATTTTGTGACATACATATTGTGGCTAAATATTGATTAACCCTGGTTGAATACATAGTAATGATCCTAAGTCATTACAGAGAGAAAAAAGTATGTAGAAAAATAAAGTTCAGTAGTAAAGAAAAAAAGAGATAAACTTGTACTAATTGTACTTTGAGAGGATGAGTTTGATGATGAACACATGGGACTCACACATCGGATTAATCGAGCTCAAGGAGCGTGCGGGCCACCTCCTTAATCACCGCCGCCACCTTCGTCTTCAAGTCAGCCTCCGCAGAGCCCACAAGCTCCACCCCCTTCCACCGCTGGCACCAGCGTAAACATTGCCGTCCCGCTGCGATGCACACAACCACCACTATCTTCCCCATAGCCGTGCCTAGATCCCAACCAAGGATTGATCAATCAGCCCCAAACTCTCACACGTATTTTTTTTTGGATCTGAGAGACCCGCTTGAATCGGTGGAGATCCTTGATAGAGGGCGGGATGGGGTAGGGCAGAGCTGACGGCACCGAGGTAGGACGGAGGAGGCTGGGCAGCCGCATTCATGGGGCGGCGGCGTGGGGGCTGCGCGTGATGGGAGAGAGGCGGCTAGAAGACGAGGAGAACGTGACCCTGTCCCGTGTGCGTGCGGGATCGACGGCCCAATCACAGATTTCTCATCCCCGAATTAATACCACCTTGTTTATATTACGATTTTGTCCATACAAATTGTAAAAGCATATTATAACATGAGAAGAAAACGTATTGTGACGGTGAACCCAACAAAGTCAATTCGTGCTTTATTATTATTATTATTATTATTATTATTATTATTATTATTATTATTATTATTACTAGCACAGATGCCCGTGCGTTGCAACGGGAGATTTTTTGACGTGAATTCAAATTTAGTGAGAATTGTTAAAGCTTGTTCATTTCACCAACTTGCTTCCTGCGCACCTTCTTCAAGTCAATTTTGACAAAGTGCTTGTTCTTCTGTCCAACTTTGACAAATTCTATATGAATATGGATAAAGGAAGGTAATAATTTAAAAAAAATCTAGTGCACTCCATATCTTAAAAAGTAACAAATATGGTTACTCATCCCGCAAAAAAATGCTACTTTCCTCTCTAATGATTGTTCTTGTGATTGTGTGAACATAATGTAATTGTCGTCGTGTCTACCAGAGTTTCACTAAAAGGGAAAAAATGAACAATGAGCTAAAATCAGGAACCGAGGAAGAAAATTGTGGAAGTTACAATCTTTTGTTCAAAATTGTACAATTAAAATATGCCCTTGCGTTGCAGTGAAAAACTATTATCCCCGCATGGCCGCATCCTCCTACTAAATGAACACGTTTTCAAGACTCAAGAATAGCTATAGAGATGTGCTAGAGATATAAAAAACCTTTGAAATTATATACTAAAATGAGATGAGGACTTTTAAATGCAATTGAAACTAAAAGGGCTACGATGTCAACATGGCCTAATTTCATAAAAGCATCCATGGTAGTTTTGGTCCTATAAAGGTAGCCTCATACACTTCAAGCATCAGAGTCGTTGTCTCCTAGCTTGATGTCCCTCTAGCCTTAAAATATATCTCCAACAAATGAAAAAAGTAAAATTAATTGGTCTCACATACTGTAACTGAAAGCGTTGTAGCTGGTGTGTTTATTAAGGGAGCGGTTAGAAGCAAGCCGATCCAAGACAGTCGAACAACACAAAATGATGAGTCAAAAAAGTGAAATCACTGTTTGGAACAAAATGGTAAGAACAAAACCAATATTTAAGAAAGAATTCCTATGCAATCTAAGGTTCGTCTCTGGTAAACCTTTTTTTCTGGACACCGTTTCAGGTGAGCTACCAACGTGTGAGACGTGATGAGGCTAATTTGATGCGTGCTCATATATGCCTGATTGATTATTGGAATGACGACCAGATTTTTTCTGTTTCAGATCAGCCATGACACACATGTATGTGATGTGGATTGGCCATAGGCCATGCGTGGGTGTTTAATTAGAAGCAAAAATCCCACGAGTCAGCCTCAGCTAGCCAGAGGCTGCAAAAATCCATCCGACGCCACTTTGCTCTGCTTCATGTGGCCGGTTAGCACTGCCGTCCGTCGAGACGCCCCCGCTGCTCGACTTCTCTCTCCCGCACGCCTCCTCCATCTTGCTCCGTCCGTCGAGCCGACCCCGCTGATCAACTTGTCTCTCTCCCACTCAGGCCTCCGTTGACCTTTGCCCCCCCTGCTCGCTGCCGCGGCAGCACACATCCCGCCTCGCTGCATCACCCCGGCCTCCGCCGGAGCTCGCCATCTGGACACCAATCCCTCTTTCTGCCCTCTACTTGTTTGATTTCCAAGCTTGCTTATTGATTTGCTAAGCAACATGTATATAAACTGGACTGATTCGATCTAATGAAGCGAGGTGGGACTATTCTATGGATGCACAACAGTGGAAGGGCTGATCAAACTTTCGCAACCAAGATAAGCCAACGAATCGTTGATCGATACAGGCTGTGTGATGGCGACCAGCGCGGTGAGGTCGGCGTTGAGCGCGAGGCCACGGGCCGGGCCGCTGGGGATGGTCAACTCGTCCACGTACCCGTCGTTCAGGGACGCATCCGTCACCGGAGCTTCGGCGGCTGCGGGCGGTAGATGAGGTACACGGTGAGCACGGCCACAACGATGACGACCACCGCCAGCCAGAACACGATGCAGCAGAGAGTGAAATAGGGCCGGCAGCTGCCTGCGCTTTGCCTCCAGCGAGAGGAAGCCCGGGGAGCCTTTCTGAAGTCCTCCTCCCCGGCGTCTAGCGGGATGTCTTGGCGGCATTTGCGATGGTTGACCCCTGGTGATCATGGTGCCGGTGCTGCTACAGGCTCCCGTTGCCCGATACCGGCACGTCCACTTGGTAAGGTGCGCCGCCTTCGTCTGGCTTGATCGTGGTGACGCGCTCGACCCTTGTGGTGTTCGTCCTGAAGCCACCATTGCCGGTCGGGCGCGGGCCCATCCGCGGTGCCTGGATCAGCCATGGGAACCTCGTCCTCTACTCTCCCGGGACGCGCTCGTACCTGTACCGTCGATTGTCGACCGCCATCCGCAGCAGCTGCGCTGGCGGTGGCTGCCCATGCCTTTGCCACAGCGCCATGTAGTACGGCCTGGCGGACGCCGGCAGCAGCGCCTTCGGTTTGTCGACTTCCTCAATGCCGTCGTGGCTCGGCCTACTGGGGATGCCGTCGTCGCCAGGATGAGGATGCATCTACGCCTCGCTCGTTTGGGACGTATCAAATTTTATTAGTACTACCTTGCTTATACGTTTTAGATTTAAACTGAAAGCGTAAATTCACGGGAAAAAAGCGTATTGTGACGATGAACTTAAAAAGTCAATCCGTGCTTTATTATTATAGGAAATATGCCTGTGCGTTGCTACAGAAGAAAATGTCACATAATTGTAAGCCCATAAGTATGCATCAACCCCTCCCCCACCCCAAGCAGGTCCACACCTTCTACTTCAACACAAAGCACTCAATGGCCTAGGCTCGAATCATCTCTCCTTCTTTTCCCGTCACCTCAAATGCGAATAAAAGCAAAGCCCAAATCAATCTTCCATCTTATTTGAATGTTTTTTCTGCATCAAACTTAAAAAGAAATCTGCCCGTGAATTTATGCATCAAACTTGCAAGTTTGTAAAGTTTGAGCATATTTGATGTCATGAAGTTTCAGATTTATTTCACCAAAAAAATGAAGTTTCAGATTTTATTTAATATTTGTTTTCTATCTTTTGAAGTTACTGTTCATGAGGGTGTAGGGACACCCTGAGCTAAAAACCAATCTCTACAAACTCACCAGCCGTTTTTGAGGACGGGCGTATGTATATCAAACCTGCATGATTTACACCATTGCATACATCAGGAGATACGTACTGTGTGTATGCAGAGACAAAAATAAAACAAAAGCAGATGATAAAGCTTCCACCGTCAAGTACTTGCCGTCACCTCCTTGCATACACGTGTAGAGGACAAACCAAAATAGGATGAGATGATGATGAAGTTGTCGTCCACTCCGAGCATGCATGCTCCTAAGGTCAAAGAGACGTCGATCAACACCACGACATAAGCACGCAACGCCATTCTTTCACAAGTACCTGATGGAAGTTTGGGGATGGAGAGAGTTCCAGCTTGATGGCTGGAGAGGGCACGGTTTTAGCTGCTCCAGTGGTGGCTGTTATCTGCCTCCTCGTCGTGGCGCCGGCGAACAGTCTACGGCGGCTCCGTGCCGGCGAGATCGACACGGGCTTACCATAGGATTGTAGGAACATGGCATACCACTACCTCCATCGCTCCACATTGCCTCGCCCTCGGCAGATCGTTGCACAAAGTAGAACTGATCACAACTTTCGACGGAGATTAACAGGCACATGGATATACTATATGTAAACAAACAACTGCATCCAGCATGGATGAGAATCAAGACACTCAGGGGCACTATACGACGTATTTATCTGCCAATATCCATGTAAAACTTGTAGAGGACCACTCGTAGTTGGAGAAGAAGAGCAATAATTGGGCCTCGGAGGTGGCTTTGATTGGCTCGTAGGCGGCCTTTAGTAAGTCGGTTCGGCCAATGCTACTGGCCCTCTGCTCGTCCTCATCTGTTCCCAGGTTCTGGCACTATTTGTCGTCATCATCATCATGCTGGACGTCGATCCTGGGTGAGTGTTCCTCCTCCACATCCAGACCAGCATAGGACGCGATGAATCCACGAAGCGCTCATGGTTCACCACCACCTCTGGTCTGCGGCTCTATACCGATGCAGCGCTTGGCCATGGAGCTCGATCGTTCCTTCGCGCACGTTAGGGATCGTGCTTGCCCCGGTTGCAGTCGAGGAAGGATCTGCGCTTGCGGGGACTCGCGACGGCAGTCAAGCCGAGCCGATCGACGAACCCTAGTCTCTGGAGGAAAGAGAAAGGGAGAGATGGATGAGACGCGGTCCGGGAAGAGAGGTTCGGGCAATTTGATCGTGGAGTCAGGTGCCCTAGTTTATATCGACGCAGAGAACCGGGTCTTTCCCAATTGATTGCATGAGTCCGTTACTTATACGATTTGATGATGCAAACACACGAATCTTTTCTGATTACGCTAGCGGGGCAGGAGCTGAAGGCCCAAGTAGACATGGCCCAGTTGATGGTCGCAGGTCCAGCCGAGCAACACATGAATTTTCTCAGCGGAAAAAGCAGCGGACAAGCAACTTCAGTGGAAATTTAGTACCACCTCGTTTATATTACGATTTTGTCCATACAAATTGTAAAAGCGTATTATGGCATGAGAAGAAAGCGTATTGTGACGGTGAACCCGACAAAGTCAATCCGTGCTTTATTATTAGGGAGATATATATATATATATATATATATATATATATAAATAAATATATAAATATAATATATATATATAATATATATATATATAAATAATTAATATTAATATATTATTATTATTATTATTATTATTATTATTAGGGATTAGGGATTAGGGATTAGGTATATATATATATATATATATATATATATATATATATATATATATATATATACAATTTGGTATATACAATTTCTCCTACAATTTGCAGATCATTACATGGAGACATTACTGCGGTAGCGGGTAATGGAATTCTCCTTTGGAATCTATGACCTGGTCGAACAAAAATTCCGCTATTTCCTTTTGAATTGCTCGTACGCGAGCCTGTGGTAGGTGCCGACCCCGCATCTCCTTCATCTTTAAAGAAGAGATTAAAATATGCATGTACTATTAGTTGTGTGTATATATATATATATTAGATAATGATGTAAAAATTATGAATAGTGTTTTGGTAAACGTACCCATTGCTTTCTTTCAGTTCTGGTCCTTTCGGACGTCATCATGCGAATGTTCTCGCAAACGTAGTATGCACATAAGCCAGTCCTCGGCGCCCGCTTTAGGGCCTTTACGACAATAGAATTGAATCAGATAATAATTAGTCAAGCATGATAATGGTATTGAAACTAGAATTAAAGAGATGGTAGCTAGCTGGTACTAGCTAATTACCTTGGGTCGACACCATTTCAGCTCTTTTTTCCATGGGCCATCAACCTGTTTGATAAACTTTTGCCAAGCCCTGCCGCCGGTAAAGAAAATGAATAAATAAGTTATTAATTAGTTGATATCAGGAAATGACGAACTAAAGAGGCTGACATATAGTTCGATAATTATTGAAATTACCTGTTGACCATCCCCTTCACGATTTCGTAGTCAGTAACTTCTTTAAGTAGTGAGTCCAGTATTTGAACTTTTCCCTCGTCAACTTCAATGATTAACAAGATCCAGTGAAAACTTCATGCGCACACGTTTGCATGTATAATTAAGCGGGCATGTGCATAACTTATCAACTACCCTAAACCCTATACATTTATTAACATCTAGCTAGTAAGAAAAAACATAATTTGTAGTACAAGACAGTGTGACTCACCCGAAGTTGTAAGGAAGTAGTATTTTTGGGTAGGTATTTAGGCGCTTCAAGAACTCTAGCAAGCTTTTATCTATGTATGGTCGATCGTATTTTTGTGACCATGTCTTTTCATTAATGATATTTGTGTCAATGAACCCAATGCCATAGTGTCCAATTTTTTCATTTCAAACATCTTCATTCTGTATAATACCACAAAAGAGAATATAGTGAGGATAGTTACAGGTAATGAATAGAACGAGCACTACAGCTAGCTAGAGAATTAAATTAATTACAGAAAGAAACCACTCACAAACATTGAGCGCCCGGTTCGTGGCACAAACCGGTACTAAAAGTTTGCCACGAACCGGGACTAATGAGCGCCGCCCGCCTAGCCGTTGGAACCGACACTAATGGTCACATTAGTGCCGGTTCAATTACAAACCGGGACTAATGAGCTGAAATTAGGCCCTTTTTCTACTAGTGATGCAGGCAACCCAGCTCCAACCGGGGTACGCGGACACTATTAGTTGGTCCTGGGAACAGAATGGACAACACTCCACGCGCTCAGCCTATGATGCCAAGTTCTGGGGCCGGAAAGTTATTCCGACGGCAGCATTCACGTGGAACTCTGGTGCAACAATGCGATGCCGCTTCTTCGCATGGTTGGTGCTCAGGAACCGAAGTTGGACCTCAGACAGATTAGCGAGACGTGGATTGGACCACCAGGACGCTTGCCCCTTCCGTGACCAGGCAAAAGAGCCGATCCACCACATTCTTCTAGACTGCGTTTTTGCCAGAGAAGCATGGACGGTACTATGTGGGCTTTGGGTAAGCCTGAGTGCGCGCTGGCTTTGTCCAGCTCACTCCAAGATTGGTGCACTGACAAAACAAGAAATAAAGAAGCCCGCAAAGACGTCAGGACACTATTCATGTCGGTGCTATGGGAGCTATGGAAACACAGAAACACAATTGTCCTTGACGGTTCAACACCATCCATCACACACATGCTGCAGCAAATGCAAGAGGAAGGGCAGACGTGCACTACTAGGGAAAACTCTAGTAGTAGCATTGGTTTTATAGCTACTAGTAGCGCTTGTACAAGCGCTACCAGTAACGCGCTACAGCTAACTGGTAGCAGTAGCGCTGATTTTCCAGCGCTACTACTATACCTAGTTAGCAGTAGCGCTGGTTGGAGGAAAGCGCTGCTAATAATAGTATGTAGCAGTATCGTTTCTTTTGATAAGCGCTACTGCTAAATTTTCCCGTATTTTCGGAAATGCAGCTTGCTACCTCTTGAGCATGCTTTGGTTTTCCCTTGAAGAGTAAAGGGTGATGCAGCAAAGTAGCGTAAGTATTTCCCTCGGTTTTTGAGAACCAAGGTATCAATCCAGTAGGAGGCCACACGCAAGTCCCTCGTACCTACGCAAACAAATAAGAACCTTGCAACCAACACGATAAAGGGGTTGTCAATCCCTTCACGGCCACTTGCAAAAGTGAGATCTGATAGAGATGTTAAGATAATATTTTTGGTATTTTTATGATAAAGATTAAAAGTAAAGATTGCAAAATAAACGGCGCCAGAAATAGCTAGTTGACGGGAGATTAATATGATGGAAAATAGACCCGGGGGCCATAGGTTTCACTAGTGGCTTCTCTCAAGATAGCATAAGTATTACGGTGGGTGAACAAATTACTATCGAGCAATTGATAGAGAAGTGCATAATTATGAGAATATCTAGGCATGATCATGTATATAGGCATCACATCCGTGACAAGTAGACCGACTCCTGCCTGCATCTACTACTATTACTCCACACATCGACCGCTATCCAGCATGCATCTAGAGTATTAAGTCCATAAGAACAGAGTAACGCATTAGGCAAGATGACATGATGTAGAGGGATAAACTCAAGCAGTATGATATAAACCCCATCTTATTATCCTCGATGGCAACAATACAATACGTGTCGTTTCCCTTTTTGTCACTGGGATCGAGCAATGCAATATTGAACCCAAAGCTAAGCACTTCTCCTATTGCAAGAAAGATCAATCCAGTAGGCCAAACCAAACTGATAATTCGAAGAGACTTGCAAAGATAACCAATCATACATAAAAGAATTCAGAGAAGATTCAAATATTGTTCATAGATAATCTTGATCATAAACCCACAATTCATCGGATCTCGACAAACACACCGCAAAAAGAGTTACATCGAATAGATCTCCAAGAAGATCGAGGAGAACTTTGTATTGAGACCCAAAGAGAGAGAAGAAGCCATCTATCTAATAACTATGGACCCGAAGGTCTGTGGTAAACTACTCACACATCATCGGGGAGGCTATGGTGTTGATGTAGAAGCCCTCCGTGATCGATGCCCCCTCCGGCGGAGCGCCGGAAAAGGCCCCAAGATGGGATCTCACAGGTACAGAAGGTTGCGGCGGTGGAGATAGGGTTTCGTGGTGCTCCTTGATGGTTTCGGGGTACGTAGGTATATATGGGAAGAAGTAGGTCGGCGGAGCTGCGAGGGGCCGACGAGGGTGGGGGGGCGTGCCCAGGGGGGCAGGCGCGCCTCCCTGCCTCGTGGCCTCCTCGTTGATTTCTTGACGTCCACTCCAAGTCCTCTGGATCACGTTTGTTCCAAAAATCACGCTCCCGAAGGTTTCATTCCGTTTAGACTCCGTTTGGTATTCCTTTTCTGCTAAACACTAAAATAGGCAAAAAAACAGCAATTTGCACTAGGCCTTGGGTTAATAGGTTAGTCCCAAAAATAATATAAAAGTGTATAATAAAGCCCGTTAAACATTCAAAACAGAATATATAATAGCATGGAACAATAAAAAATATAGATACGTTGGAGACGTATCAAGCATCCCCAAGCTTAATTCCTGCTCGTCCTCGAGTATGTAAATGATAAAAACAGAATTTTTGATGTGGAATGCTACCTAGCATATTCTTCAATGTAATTTTCTTTATTGTGACATGAATGTTCAGATCCGAAAGATTCAAGATAAAAGTTTAATATTGACATAAAAATAATAATATTTCAAGCATACTAACCAAGCAATTATGTCTTCTGAAAATAACATAGCCAAAGAAAGCTCATCCCTTCAAAATCATATAGTTTGGCCATGCTTCATTTTTGTCACACAAAATGCTCTCATCTTGCACAACCCCGATGACAAGCCAAGCAATTGTTTCATACTTTAGTAATCTCAAACTTTTTCAACTTTCACGCAATACATGAGCGTGAGCCATGGACATAGCACTATGGGTGGAATAGAATATGATGATGGGGGTTGTGTGGAGAAGACAAAAAGGAGAAAGTCTCACATTGACGCGGCTAATCAATGGGCTAGGGAGATGCCCATCAATTGATGTCAATGCAAGGAGTAGGGATTGCCATGCAACGGATGCACTAGAGCTATAAATGTATGAAAGCTCAACAAAAGAAACTAAGTGGGTGTGCATCCAACTTGCTTGCTCACGAAGACCTAGGGCATTTGAGGAAGCCCATTGTTGGAATATTCAAGCCAAGTTCTATAATGAAAAATTCCCACTAGTATATGAAAGTGACAAAACAAGAGACTCTCTATCATAAAGATCATGGTGCTACTTTGAAGCACAAGTGTGGAAAAAGGATAGTAGCATTGTCCCTTTTTATTTCTTCTTTTTTTGGGCCTTCTTTTTTTATTTGGCCTTTCTCTTTTTTGGGACAGTGCTCTATTAATGATGATCATCACACTTCTATTTATTTACAACTCGATGATTACAACTCAATACTAGAACAAAATATGACTCTATATGAATGCCTCCGGCGGTGTACCGGGATGGGCAATGAATCAAGAGTGACATGTATGAAATAATATGCATGGTGGCTTTGCCACAAATACGATGTCAACTACATGATCATCCAAGGCAATATGACAATGATGAAGCGTGTCATAATAAACGGAACGGTGGAAAGTTGCATGGCAATATATCTCGGAATGGCTATGGAAATGCCATAATAGGTGTTGGAAATATGCCCTAGAGGCAATAATAAATTGGTTATTATTATATTTCCTTGTTCATGATAATCGTTTATTATCCATGCTAAAATTGTATTGATAGGAAACTCAGATACATGTGTGGATACATAGACAACACCATGTCCCTAGTAAGCCTCTAGTTGACCAGCTCATTGATCAATAGATGGTTACGGTTTCCTGACCATGGACATTGGATGTCGTTGATAACGGGATCACATCATTAGGAGAATGATGTGATGGACAAGACCCAATCCTAAGCCTAGCACAAGATCGTGTAGTTCGTTTGCTCAGAGCTTTTCTAATGTCAAGTATCATTTCCTTAGACCATGAGATTGTGCAACTCCCGGATACCGTAGGAATGCTTTGGGTGTACCAAACGTCACAATGTAACTGGGTGGCTATAAAGGTGCACTACAGGTATCTCCAAAAGTGTCTGTTGGGTTGGCACGAATCGAGACTGGGATTTGTCACTTCATGTAAACGGAGAGGTATCTCTGGGCCCACTCAGTAGGACATCATCATAATGTGCACAATGTGACCAAGGAGTTGATCACGGGATGATGTGTTACGGAACGAGTAAAGAGACTTGCCGGTAACGAGATTGAACAAGGTATCGGGATACCGACGATCGAATCTCGGGCAAGTAACATACCGATAGACAAAGGGAATTGTATACGGGATTGATTGAATCCCCGACATCGTGGTTCATCCGATGAGATCATCGTGGAACATGTGGGAGCCAACATGGGTATCCAGATCCCGCTGTTGGTTATTGACCGGAGAACGTCTTGGTCATGTCTGCATGGTTCCCGAACCCGTAGGGTCTACACACTTAAGGTTCGATGACGCTAGGGTTATAGGGAAAGTATGTACGTGGTTACCGAATGTTGTTCGGAGTCCCGGATGAGATCCCGGACGTCACGAGGAGTTCCGGAATGGTCCGGAGGTAAAGATTTATATATGGGAAGTCCTGTTTTGGTCACCGGAAAAGTTTCGGGTGATATCGGTAATGTACCGGGACCACCGGGAGGGTCCCGGGGGTCCACCAAGTGGGGCCACCGGCCCCAGAGGGCAGCATGGGCCAAGTGTGGGAGGGGACCAGCCCCAGGTGGGCTGGTGCGCCCCCCCACCAGGGCCCAAGGCGCCTAGGGTTTGGGGAGGGGGGCGCCTCCACCTTGCTTGGGGGGCAAGTTTCCCCCTCTCCCCCCTTGGCCGCCGCCCTAGATGGGTTTTGAGGTTGCCGCACCCCTTGGGGTGGAAACCCTAGAGGGGGCGCAGCCCCCTCCCTCTCCCCTATATATAGTTGAGGTATTGGGGGCTGCAAAGACATGAGTTTTCCTCTCCCTGGCGCAGCCCTGCCTCCTCCTCCTCCTCTCCCGCGGTGCTTGGCGAAGCCCTGCGGGATTGCCACGCTCCTCCATCACCACCACGCCGTCGTGCTGCTGCTGGATGGAGTCTTTCCCAACCTCTCCCTCTCTCCTTGCTGGATCAAGGCGTGGGAGACGTCACCGGGCTGCACGTGTGTTGAACGCGGAGGCACCGTTCTTCGGTGCTTAGATCGGAATCAACCGCGATCTGAATCGCTACGAGTACGACTCCCTCATCCGCGTTCTTGCAACGCTTCCGCATCGCGATCTACAATGGTATGTAGATGCACTCCCCTTCCCCTCGTTGCTAGATTACTCCATAGATTGATCTTGGTGATGCGTAGAAAATTTTGAATTTCTGCTACGTTCCCCAACAGTGGCATCATGAGCTAGGTCTATGCGTAGTTTCTATGCACGAGTAGAACACAAAGCAGTTGTGGGCGTAGATGTTGCCAATTCTTCTTGCCGCTACTAGTCTTATCTTGTTTCGGCGGCATTGTGGGATGAAGCGGCCCGGACCGACCTTACACGTATGCTTACATGAGACAGGTTCCACCGACTGACATGCACTAGTTGCATAAGGTGGCTAGCGGGTGTCTGTCTCTCCCACTTTAGTCGGAACGGATTCGATGAAAAGGGTCCTTATGAAGGGTAAATAGAAATTGGCATATCACGTTGTGGTCTTACGTAGGTAAGAAACGTTCTTGCTAGAAACCTATACAAGCCACGTAAAAACTTGCAACAACAATTAGAGGACGTCTAACTTGTTTTTGCAGCATGTGCTATGTGATGTGATATGGCCAGAAGATGTGATGAATGATATATGTGATGTATGAGATTGATCATGTTCTTGT
The DNA here is from genome assembly GCF_018294505.1 of Triticum aestivum. Classification (NCBI taxonomy): domain Eukaryota; kingdom Viridiplantae; phylum Streptophyta; class Magnoliopsida; order Poales; family Poaceae; genus Triticum; species Triticum aestivum. Next base: position 49,984,994 of record NC_057814.1, on the reverse strand, counting down.
AATAGGAATCACGACTTGCATGTCGATGAGTATGACAACCGGCAGGAGCCATAGGAGTTGTCTTTATTTTTGTATGACCTGCGTGTCATTGAATAACGCCATGTAAATTACTTTACTTTATTGCTAAGCGCGTTAGCCATAGAAGTAGAAGTAATCGTTGGCGTGACAACTTCATGAAGACACAATGATGGAGATCATGACGATGGAGATCATGGTGTCATGCCGGTGACAAAGATGATCATGGTGCCCCGAAGATGGAGATCAAAGGAGCAAAATTTCAAGAGACGTGTTCCCCCTAACTGTGCACCGTTGCGAAGGTTCGTTGTTTCGAAGCACCACGTGATGATCGGGTGTGATAGATTCTAACGTTCGAATACAACGGGTGTTGACGAGCCTAGCATGTACAGACATGGCCTCGGAACACATGCGAAACACTTAGGTTGACTTGACGAGCCTAGCATGTACAGACATGGCCTCGGAACACCAGAGACCGAAAGGTCGAGCATGAGTCGTATAGAAGATACGATCAACATGGAGATGTTCACCGATGATGACTAGTCCGTCTCACGTGATGATCGGACACAGCCTAGTTTGACTCGGATCATGTATCACTTAGATGACTAGAGGGATGTCTATCTGAGTGGGAGTTCAATAATCAGATGAACTTCATTATCATGAACATAGTCAAAAGGTCTTTGCAAATTATGTCATACGCTTTAGTTCTACTGTTTAAGATATGTTCCTAGAGAAAATTTAGTTGAAAGTTGGTAGTAGCAATTATGCGGACTGGGTCTGTAAACTGAGGATTGTCCTCATTGCTGCATAGAAGGCTTATGTCCTTAATGCACCGCTCGGTGTGCTGAACCTCAGCATCGTCTGTAGATGTTGCGAAACATCTGACATACACGTTTTGATGACTACGTGATAGTTCAGTGCGTAATGCTAACGGTTTAGAATTGTGGCACCAAAGACGTTTTTGAAACGTCGCAGAACATATGAGATGTTCCGAAAACTGAAATTGGGATTTCAGACTAGTGCCCACGTCAAGAGGTATGAGACCTCTGACAAGTTTCTTAAGCCTGCAAACTAAGGGAGAAAAGCTCAATCGTTGAGCATGTGCTCAGATTGTCTGAGTACTACAATCGCTTGAATCGAGTGGGAGTTAATCTTCCAGATGAGATAGTGATGGTTCTCCATAATCACTGCCACCAAGCTATTAGAGCTTTGTGATGAACTATAAATATCAAGGATAGATGATGATCCTTGAGCAATTTGCGATGTTTGACACCGCGAGAGTAGAAATCAAGAAGGAGCATCAATAGTTGATGGTTAGTAAAACCACTAGTTTAAGAAGGGCAAGGGAAAAAGGGATACTTCATGAAACAGCAAATCATTTGCTGCTCTAGTAAAGAATCCCAAGGTTGAACCCAAACCCGAGACTAAGTGCTTCTGTAATGAGGGGAACGGTCACTGAAGCGGAACTACCCTAGATACTTGGTAGATGAGAAGGAAGGCAAGGTCGACAGAAGTATATTGGATATACATTATATGAATGTGTACTTTACTAGTACTCCTAGCAGCACCAGGGTATTAGATACCGGTTCGGTTGCTAAGTGTTAGTAACTCGAAATAAAAGCTGCGGAATAAATGGAGACTGGATAAAGGTGAGATGACGATGTGTGTTGGAAGTGTTTCCAAGGTTGATGTGATCAAGCATCGCATGCTCCCTCTACTATCGAGATTTGGTGTTTGCGTTGAGCATGATTGGATTATGTTTATCGCAATACGGTTATTCATTTAAGGAGAATAATGGTTACTCTGTTTATTTGAATAATACCTTCAATGGTCTTGCACCTAAAATGAATCTCGATCGTAGTGATACACATGTTCATGCCAAAAGATATAAGATAGTAATGATAGTACCACATACTTGTGGCACTGCCACTTGAGTCATATTGGTATAGAACGCATGAAGAAGCTCCATGTAGATGGATCTTTGGACTCACTCGTTTTTGAAAAGATTGATACATGCGAACCATGTCTATTGGTATATATGCGTGAAGAAACTCCATGCAGATGGATCGTTTGGACTCACTTGATTTTGAATCACTTGAGACATGCAAATCATACCACATGGGCAAGATGACTGAAAGGCCTCGTTTTCAGTAAGATGGAACAAGAGAACAACTTATTGGAAGTAATACATTTTGATGTATGCAGTCCAATGAGTGCTAAGGCATGCAGTGGATATCGTTATGTTCTTACTTCACAGATGATTTGAGTAGATGCTGAGTGTATTTACTTGATGAAACACAAGTCTGAATTATTGAAAGGTTCAAGTAATTTCAGAGTGAAGTTGAAGATCGTCGTGACAAGAGGATAAAATGTCTATGATATGATCATAGAGATATCTGAGTTACGAGTTTAGCACACAATTAAGACATTGTGGAAAGTGTTTCACAATTAATACCGCCTGGAACACCATAGTGTGATGGTGTGTCCGAACATCATAACTGCACCCTATTGGATATGGTGCATACCATGATGTCTCTTATCGAATTACCACTATCGTTTATGGGTTAGGCATTAGAGATAACCGCATTCACTTTAAAAGGGGCACCACGCAATTCCGTTGAGACGACACCGTTTAGAGAAACCTAAGTTGTCGTTTCTTAAAAGTTTGGGGCTGCGATGCTTATGTGAAAAAGTTTCAGGCTGATAAGCTCGAACCCAAAGCGGATAAATGCGTCTTCATAGAATACCCAAAAACAGTTGGGTATACCTCCTATTTCAGATCTGGAAGCAAAAGTAATTGTTTCTAGAAACAGGTCCTTTCTCGAGGAAAAGTTTCTCTCGAAAGAATTGAGTGGGAGGATGGTGGAGACTTGATAAGGTTATTTGAACCGTCACTTCAACTAGTGTGTAGCAGGGCACAAGAAGTTGTTCCTGTGGCACCTATACCAATTGAAGTGGAAGCTTATGATAGTGATCATGAAACTTCGGATCAAGTCACCACCAAACCTCGTAGGACGACGAGGATGCGTAATACTTCAGAGTGGTACGTGATCCTGTCTTGGAAGTCATGTTGTTGGACAACGATGAACCTATGAGCTATGGAGAAGCGATGGTGGGCCCATATTCCGACAAATGGTTAGAAGCCATGAAATCCGAGATAAATGGAACTTTGAGAAGAAGACGGACGTGGACGGTAATGTTACCGTCTATGAAGCTCGACTTGTGGCAAAGAGTATTTCCACAAGTTCAAGGAGTTGACTACGATGAGAGTTTCCCATCCGTAGCGATGCTTAAGTCCGTCGGAATCATGTTAGCATTAGCTGCATTTATGAAATCTGGCAGATGGATGTCAAAACAAGTTTCCTTACCAGTTTTCGTAAGGAAAGGTTGTATGTGATACAATCAGAAAGGTTTTGTCGATCCTAAGGATGCTAAAAGGTATGCTAGCTCCAGCGATCCTTCCATGGACTAGAGCAAGCATCTCGGAGTCAGAATATACGCTTTGATGGAGTGATCAAAATTTTTGGGTTTATACAAAGTTTGTTAGAAATTTGTATTTACAATAAAGTGAGTGGGAGCGCTACAACATTTCTGATAAGTATATGTGAATGACATATTGTTGATCCGAAATGATGTAAAATTTTCTGGAAAGCATAAAGGGTTGTTTGAAAGGAGTTTTTCAAAGGTAGACCTGGATAAAGCTGCTTACATATTGGGCATCAAGATCTATAGAGATAGATCAAGACGCCTGATGATACTTTCAAAGAACGCACACCTTGACATGATTTTGAAAGAGTTCAAAATAGATCAGCAAAGAAGGAGTTCTTGGCTGTGTTACAAGGTGCGAGTATTGAGTAAGACTCAAGACCTGACCACAGCAGAAGAGAGAGAAAGGACGAAGGTCGTCCCCTATGCTTTAGACGTAGGCTCTATAGTATGCTATGCTGTGTACCGCACATGAAGTGTGCCTTGCCATGAGTTGGTCAAGGGGTACAATAGTGATCCGGGAAAGGATCACATGACAGCGGTTGAACTTATCCTTAGTATCTAGTGGACTAAGGAATTTTCTCGATTATGGAGGTGAAAAGGAGTTCGTCGTAAAGAGTTACGTCGATGCAAACTTTGACACTAATCCGGATGACTCTGAGTAGTAAACCGGATTCGTATAGTAGAGCAATTATTTGAAATGGCTCCAAATAGCGCGTGGTAGCATCCACAAGATGACATAGATATTCGTAAAGCACACATGCATCTGAAAGGTTCAGACCCGTTGACTAAATAACCTCTCTCACAAGCATAACATGATCAAACCAGAACTCATTGAGTGTTAATCACATAGAGATGTGAACTAGATTGTTGACTCTAGTAAACTCTTTGGATGTTGGTCACATGGTGATGTGACCTGTGAGTGTTAATCACATGGTGATGTGGACTAGATTATTGACTCTAGTGCAAGTGGGAGACTGTTGGAAATATGCCCTAGAGGCAATAATAAATTGGTTATTATTATATTTCCTTGTTCATGATAATCGTTTATTATCCATGCTAAAATTGTATTGATAGGAAACTCAGATACATGTGTGGATACATAGACAATACCATGTCCCTAGTAAGCCTCTAGTTGACCAGCTCATTGATCAATAGATGGTTACGGTTTCCTGACCATGGACATTGGATGTCGTTGATAACGGGATCACATCATTAGGAGAATGATGTGATGGACAAGACCCAATCCTAAGCCTAGCACAAGATCGTGTAGTTCGTTTGCTCAGAGCTTTTCTAATGTCAAGTATCATTTCCTTAGACCATGAGATTGTGCAACTCCCGGATACCGTAGGAATGCTTTGGGTGTACCAAACGTCACAACGTAACTGGGTGGCTATAAAGGTGCACTACAGGTATCTCCAAAAGTGTCTGTTGGGTTGGCACGAATCGAGACTGGGATTTGTCACTTCGTGTAAACGGAGAGGTATCTCTGGGCCCACTCGGTAGGACATCATCATAATGTGCACAATGTGACCAAGGAGTTGATCACGGGATGATGTGTTACGGAACGAGTAAAGAGACTTGCCGGTAACGAGATTGAACAAGGTATCGGGATACCGACGATCGAATCTCGGGCAAGTAACATACCGATAGACAAAGGGAATACGGGATTGATTGAATCCCCGACATCGTGGTTCATCCAATGAGATCATCGTGGAACATGTGGGAGCCAACATGGGTATCCAGATCCCGCTGTTGGTTATTGACCGGAGAACGTCTCGGTCATGTCTGCATGGTTCCCTAACCCGTAGGGTCTACACACTTAAGGTTCGATGACGCTAGGGTTATAGGGAAAGTATGTACGTGGTTACCGAATGTTGTTCGGAGTCCCGGATGAGATCCCGGACGTCACGAGGAGTTCCGGAATGGTCCGGAGGTAAAGATTTATATATGGGAAGTCCTGTTTTGGTCACCGGAAAAGTTTCGGGTGATATCGGTAATGTACCGGGACCACCGGGAGGGTCCCGGGGGTCCACCAAGTGGGGCCACCGGCCCCAGAGGGCAGCATGGGCCAAGTGTGGGAGGGGACCAGCCCCAGGTGGGCTGGTGCGCCCCCCCACCAGGGCCCAAGGCGCCTAGGGTTTGGGGAGGGGGGCGCCTCCACCTTGCTTGGGGGGCAAGTTTCCCCCTCTCCCCCCTTGGCCGCCGCCCTAGATGGGTTTTGGGGCTGCCGCACCCCTTGGGGTGGAAACCCTAGAGGGGGTGCAGCCCCATCCCTCTCCCCTATATATAGTTGAGGTATTGGGGGCTGCAAAGACACGAGTTTTCCTCTCCCTAGCGCAGCCCAGCCTCCTCCTCCTCCTCTCCCGCGGTGCTTGGCGAAGCCCTGCGGGATTGCCACGCTCCTCCATCACCACCACGCCGTCGTGCTGCTGCTGGATGGAGTCTTTCCCAACCTCTCCCTCTCTCCTTGCTGGATCAAGGCGTGGGAGACGTCACCGGGCTGCACGTGTGTTGAACGCGGAGGCACCGTTCTTCGGTGCTTAGATCGGAATCAACCGCGATCTGAATCGCTACGAGTACGACTCCCTCATCCGCGTTCTTGCAACGCTTCCGCATCGCGATCTACAATGGTATGTAGATGCACTCCCCTTCCCCTCGTTGCTAGATTACTCCATAGATTGATCTTGGTGATGCGTAGAAAATTTTGAATTTCTGCTACGTTCCCCAACAATAGGTAGGTATGGTGGCTGTTTTGAGGAAGATATAAGGAGGTTTATGTGTGATAGAGCATATCATATCACGGGGTTTGGATGCACCGGCGAAGTTTGCACCAACTCTCAAGGTGAGAAAGGGCAATGCACGGTACCGAAGAGGCTAGCAATGATGGAAGGTTGAGAGTGCGTATAATCCATGGACTCAACATTAGTCATAAAGAACTCACATACTTATTGCAAAAATCTACAAGTCATCAAAAATCAAGCACTACGCGCATGCTCCTAGGGGGATAGATTAGTAGGAAAAGACCATCGCTCGTCCCCGACCGCCACTCATAAGGAAGACAATCAAAGAACACCTCATGTTTCAAATTTGTTACACAACGTTTACCATACGTGCATGCTACGGGACTTGCAAACTTCAACACAAGTATTCCTCAAATTCACAATTACTCAACTAGCACAACTTTAATATCACTATCTCCATATCTCAAAACAATCATCAAGTATCAAACTTCTCTTAGTATTCAATGCACTTATATGAAAGTTTTTATTATATCCATCTTGGATGCCTATCATATTAGGACTAATTTTATAGCCAAAGTAAATTACCATGCTGTTGTAAAGGACTCTCAAAATAATATAAGTGAAGCATGAGAGATCAATAATTTCTATAAAATAAAACCACCACCGTGCTCTAAAAGATATAAGTGAAGCACTAGAGCAAAACTGTTTAGCTCAAAAGATATAAGTGAAGCACATAGAGTATTCTAATAAATTCCGATTAACGTGTGTCTCTCCCAAAAGGTGTGTACAGCAAGTATGATTGTGGTGAACTAAAAAGCAAAGACTCAAATCATACAAGACGCTCCAAGCAAAACACATATCATGTGGTGAATAAAAATATAGCTCCAAGTAAACTTACCGATGGATGAAGACAAAAGAGGGGATGCCTTCCGGGGCATCCCCAAGCTTAGGATTTTTGGTTGTCCTTGAATTTTACCTTGGGGTGCCTTGGGCATCCCCAAGCTTAGGCTATTGCCACTCCTTGTTCCATAATCCATCAAATCTTTACCCAAAACTTGAAAACTTCACAACACAAAACTTAACAGAAAATCTCGTGAGCTCCGTTAGCGAAAGAAAACAAACACCACTTCAAGGTACTGTAAGGAAATCATTCTTTATTTGTATTGGTGTTAAACCTACTGTATTCCAACTTCTCTATGGTTCATAACCTCCGATACTAGCCATAGATTCATTAAAATAAGCAAACAACACACGAAAAACAGAATCTCTCAAAAACAGAACAGTATGTAGTAATCTGTATAAAACGCATACTTATGGAAATCCAAAAATTCTAAAATAAATTTCTGGGCGTGAGTAATTTATATATTAATCATCGGCAAAAAGAATCAACTAAATAGCACTCTCCAGTAAAAAGTTGTAGCTAATCTCGTGAGTGCTAAAGTTTCTGTTTTTACAGCACGATCAAAAAGACTTCACCCAAGTCTTCCCAAAGGTTCTACTTGGCACAAACACTAATTAAAACATAAAAACACATCTAAATAGAGGCTAGATCAAAGATTTATTACTAAACAGAACCAAAAAGCAAGAAACAAAAATAAAATTGGGTTGCCTCCCAACAAGCACTATCGTTTAACGCCCCTAGCTAGGCATTGATAATTTTAATGATGCTCACATCAAAGACAAGAATTAAAGCACAAAGAGAGCATCATAGAACACGTGATAAACACATCTAAGTCTAGCATACTTCCTATGCATAGGCATTATAAGAAAACAAATTATCAAGGCAAACAAAAACTAGCATATGCAAGGAAGAATAAAGAGACAATAGCAATCTCATCATGAAGAGAGGTAATTTAGTAACATGAAAATTTCTACAACCATATTTTCCTCTCTCATAATAATTACATGTAGGATCATAAGCAAATTCAACAATATAACTATCACATAAAATTTTCTCTTCATGATCCACATGCATGCAAAGTTGACACTCTTCCGAAATAGTGGGATTATCATAAAATAAAGTCATGACCTCTCTGAACCCACTTTTATCAAAAACTTCATAAGATTGAACATTATCCAAATATGTGGGATCTAAAATTGACACTCTTCAAAACCCACTTTCAGTATTATTGCAAACATTATTATCAATCTCATATTCATCATGGGGCTTAAATAAAGTTTTAAGATCATAAGAAGAATCACCCCAATCATGATCATTGCAACAAGTAGTGTTCATAGCAAAACTAGCATCCCCAAGCTTAGGGTTTTGCATATTATTAGCACAATTGACATCAAGAGAATTTATAATAAAATCATTGCAATCATGCTTTTCATCGAAGGAACTACCAAGTATGGGTGCAATAGCAACGATCTCATGTTTAACATAGGGAACTATAGCAAATTCATCTTCATAAATATTGGCATCAGGGCCACAAGAATAGCAAGCATCATGTTCATCAAGGGATATTTCAATCAAATCATCGGAATCATAATTATCTATAGATTCATGCATATCATTATTTTCTTCGGAAGCAACGGTCATTCTTTCAATAAATTCTTTGACATAGACATTATGAGCATAGTTTTCATAGCAATACTTAAGTATGTCAAAATTTTCAGATTCGTAGAGAGTAATATCATACTTTTCAATCAAAGAAGCAACTTCATAAGAACCCTTAAAATCAAAAAATTCTTCAATTTGTTCGATATCGTAGTAACTATAAACACCCTTTGCATAATAAGATAAGATTTCATTATCATTAAACTCACATAGGCAGGGAAGGTGTTTTTTAGGGTTCTTAGAGCAACAAGTAAAATCATAAATCTCACAAAGATTCCAAGTTATTGATGATGCTACTTCTGCTATGGATAATGCTTATGATGATGTTAGTACCTTGCTTGATAATGATGATGTGCCACTTGGTGACCTTCTTGATAAACAAATTGCTAGAGTTATACAACATGATGATGAACTTGAAACTGAAACTCCCGAAACACCTGCTAGAACTAGCCCTCCTAGATATGAATTGGCTAAGGTGCCGGAAGGTTATGTTATGAGTGAAGAAACAACTAGAGATATTCTTGCTTGCAGAGATAGAGATGATCTAGAGAATTTATTATGCAAGTATAAAGAAAAATCTATGAATGCTAGAATGAAATGTGATCCTAAGTTTGCTACTTCACCTATGTAACATCCCAAAATTCTAAATTTTGGAATGTTATAATAAATAGATCATTATGATTGATTGTGTGAAATTGAGTGAAATTCGAAACCTTTTGAAAGTTAAAAGGATTTTCCCAAACTTTCATTTTGCATTTTGATCTCCGTGAATTCAAATTCTTTTCAAATACAAACCCTTGAGTGAAGATGATATGACTTCTTCCATTTAATTAAATTAAAAAGGGTATTTCAAAATATTTGAATTTCATTTGAAAATATTTCAAATTGAAAAACTTTAAGCAACTCAATGATTTTCATGAGAGAAGACAAAATGACTTCTTCAAATTATATGAAATATGAGTTGGAAGTTTCAAAGAGTCAAGCTTAAAGCCCCTTTTGGAAATTATTTTCAATTTGGAGTTATTTTGGTTTTATTCAAATTATTTTCCTCCAAAAATAAAATATATGGAAATTAGGGTAAAATGATTCCCTACAATAGAAAATAGGAGAGAAATAAATTTGAATGTATTTTGGTATTTTTAAAATGTTTTTATTGGATTTTATTGCAACAGTAGCACTCTTTGCTTTATTTGAATTTTTGTAGATTTTATTTGGTGCTAGAAAAATGTTCAGCTTGTAGGAAATATTTTTCTGAAAATTTTGATATATTATATGCCTATATAATATTTTTGCCTTTTTTATTTTCGTTGTGTGTGTAAAAAAACTTCTTTTTTTCTCCGGACCGAGCCAACTGGGCCGAAGCCCAGCCCGATGCCGCGTGTCCCCGAGCTCCAGCAGGTCTCCGCCTCCCGCCCAACGCCGCCGCCGCCGCCTTGTCCTCCACGGACACCGCACCCCGCCGCCTTGGACCCTCCTCCACGCCACCGTCGCCCCCTCCTCCTATAAATCCTGCAGCCCCGACCCCCCCTCTCTTTTTTTTGCAACGCGCCGCCCGCACTCGCTGGAGTTCGAAACTCCGACGAGATCCGCCGCCGCCGCCGTCGGTTGCCGCCGCCGCTGCTAGCTCCACTTCCGCCCCACATCGCTGCTCGCTGCCCCTCGCCCTTCGCCGCAACCGCCGCTCGCCGCCTCCCCTCGCCGCTCGCCTGCGCCGCCGCCCGCGTCTCGCCTCGTCGCCTGAGCCAGCCGCCGCTCGTCGCTAACTGCCGCCGTGGTTTTTGACGGAAAAACCGTCCCGGACAGGTAAATAAACCGATTGGTTTTTCACGGTTTTCTTTACGTTTTTTGGACCCTAGATCTAGTTTGTTTTAGGTTTTATTATACAGCGAACGTCCTCTATTTAGATAAGAAAAACAAACCTTCACTTTTTAGCCTTTTATTTTTCTGTTATTTTTTCGTCAGGGACCTATCTGTGATTAAAGTTTTTACACATTAGTCCCTAATCTTAAAACGATCACTACTTTTTACCCGTTTATCCAAATCCAACGAAACCAACGCCCACTTCTTCGTTATGATCCCCTCTTTCAAGTAAAACAACTTAAACATGTTTTTGAAAGTTTTAAAATTTGAGTTCAACCAGTTTTGTATTTGAACTTTGTTTGATCGTAACTTGAGTTTTATACCTCCGATTTAATTGATTCCTTTTGCAAAATAAAGCTCTTGACCTAAACTTTCTGATAAGGCCAAATTCACCCAATTTTGGTACTGTTGGAAATTGTTTTCTGTTACAAGAGTTATTTGCCTGTTTTCGAGGTTTTCCGAGATCTTTTCTTCGATTCTTTTGCATGATTGCTTATGTGTGGTTACTATTGTTTGCTTACGATAGATTGACCGGAGTGTGACGAGTAGAACTATCAGGAGTTATGAGTGCGAATCATCTTCATCAACAGTACAAGGCAAGTTCACACTTTGATCATATCCCTTTCATACCCAGGTTTTATGCATTAGTTTCAACCTCAAACATTGCATGGTTAGGAATTGATAACATGTGGGTATTGGGAAGTAGTTGATGAGGTAGGAACCTATTGCCCTGCATTCAAACCTTGGGAGTTAGTATTACATTATGCTTATATTGCCATGCTATGCTCCTAGACGTGGATTGGGTTTGAGTGTATTCCATGACAGATGTGAGATTGTTTACTTAATGGTTCAACTTAAGGTGGCTACTTTAATACACATCTGGGTGGATTGCTAGGGGCACCCTGGGGATATACCAGTGGACTTGCCCGGACACCTGGGGAAGTACCAGTGTTGTCCTAGGAGATCCCGGGGATATACCATGTGAGCATCCTACGGTCCGCCACCCAGGCTCAAAGGGATCATAAGATTATTCATGCTAGAAACTTCCGTGTGCAGCCACAAGCCATTATGGGCTCTGGCATAGTTGAGTAAGTTGCGTGAGCTCTTGAAGAGGTGGACTAGCAGATGTAGGGGGATTGTAGGTGTACCGGTCTGCCCGGAGTAGAGAGTAAATGCTTCTGAAAGATTGTGTCTCGGTCATCCGTTTCTCAAACACCATGAAGTGCGAGAAATCCAACGGAGGAGATCGAGTCTTGTGGGGAAAAGTGCGCAAACCTCTGCAGAGTGTACAAACTAATCATGATTAGCCGTGTCCCCGGTTATGGACATCTTGAGTCTCTGGTATTTGAATTATCGTGTTGATCTTATCACTCTAAATTAATTTGTTGGGTTATTAATTACCTTTTAATTGGGATTGAGATGGGGATTTACTATTCTCAATGTTTTCAACCAACTTTGTAGTTAAATAAAAAAATGTTCCTTTGCAGTAGGGAAAAATTGGCTTTTCGCAAAAACAATTTAACCATAGAGCCTCCACCAGCCATATATGCATGTAGTGATAGCCATTATTCATCATTGCTCTATGGTGTGAATTTGCCAGTACATTCAATGTACTAACCCTTTGTGGCTGCAACGTCTCATGTTGCAGGATCTTACAACGAGTAAGTGATACATTAGGGTTACGACTTCTACACTAAACTTTGCCGTTGGTGTTGATGGGAATCCACAACCTTGTTACTTCCACTATTTGGATTGAGGTAATAGTATTTACGTTACTTTATACATGTGATTTACCTCTGTTATAAATCCTCGAGGACTATGTGTGTCAGCATACCGATCCAGGGATGACACTGATACGTCTCCAACGTATCTATAATTTTTGATTGTTCCATGCTATATTATATTCTGTTTTGGACATTAATGGGCTTTATTATACACTTCTATATTATTTTTGGGACTAACCTATTAACCGCAGGCCCAGCCCAGAATTGCTGTTTTTTGCCTATTTCAGAGTTTCGCAGAAAAAGAATATCAAACGGAGTCCAAATGGAATGAAACCTTCGGGAACATGATTTTTGGAACAAACGTGATCCAGAGGACTTGGACCCTATGTCAAGAAAGCTACCAGGAGGGCACGAGGTAGGGGGGCGCGCCTACCCCCTGGGCGCGCCCTCCACCCTCGTGGGGCCCATGTTGCTCCACCAACATACTTCTTCCTCCTATATATACCTACGACCCCCAAACTACCAGAGACGGAGCCAAAAACCTAATTCCATCGCCGCAACCTTCTGTACCCGTCAGATCCCATCTTGGGGCCTTTTCCGAAGCTCCGCCGGAGGGGGCATCGATCACGGAGGGCTTCTACATCAACACCATAGCCTCTTCGATGATGTGTGAGTAGTTTACCTCAGACCTTCGGGTCCATAGTTATTAGCTAGATGGCTTCTTCTCTCTCTTTGGATCTCAATACAAAGTTCTCCACGATTCTCGTGGAGATCTATTCGATGTAATCTTCTTTTGCGGTGTGTTTGTTGAGACCGATGAATTGTGGGTTTATGATCAAGTTTATCTATGAACAATATTTGAATCTTCTCTGAATTATTTTATGTATGATTGGTTATCTTTGCAAGTCTCTTCGAATTATCAGCTTGGTTTGGCCTACTAGATTGATCTTTCTTGCAATGGGAGAAGTGCTTAGCTTTGGGTTCAATCTTACGGTGTCCTTTCCCAGTGACAGTAGGGGCAGCAAGGCACGTATTGTATTGTTGCCATCGAGGATAACAAGATGGGGTTTATATCATATTGCATGAGTTTATCCCTCTACATCATGTCATCTTGCTTAAAGTGTTACTCTGTTCTTATGAACTTAATACTCTAGATGCATGCTGGATAGCGGTCGATGTGTGGAGTAATAGTAGTAGATGCAGGCAGGAGTTGGTCTACTTGTCTCGGACGTGATGCCTATATACATGATCAAACCTAGATATTCTCATAACTATGCTCAATTCTGTCAATTGCTCAACAGTAATTTGTTCACCCACCGTAATACTTATGCTCTCGAGAGAAGCCTCTAGTGAAACCTATGGCCCCCGGGTCTATTTTCTATCATATTGATCTTCCAACATTTAGCTATTTTTATTACCTTTTATTTTACTTTGCATCTTTATCATAAAAATACCAAAAATATTGTCCTATCATATCTATCATATCTCACTCTCGTAAGTGACTGTGAAGGGATTGACAACCCCTTTATCCTGTCTGCTTTTAAGCCTGTTTGCATGGGTCCGTGCACAGATTTACGTTCAATAATCCCTGGGGCTTTCACTTCGACACGTCTTCGTTCGTGATCGCTTAGAGCCCCTTTTCCATCAATAGGTACTCCCAAGGCGTCGACCACACGGCCTAACATGGCCATTCCAGCAGGAACATCCACAATAGATCCAGTGCACTTGGTTGCGAGGATTTTATTTGTTTGTGTAGGTGCGACGGACTCGTGCGTGGCCTCCTACTGGATTGATACCTTGGTTCACAAAAACTGAGGGAAATACTTACGCTGCTTTACTGCATCACCCTTTCCTCTTCAAGGGAAAACAAAAGCAGTGCTCAAGAGGTAGCAGGCACTTAAGCACAGAGACTTGACCGTCTGAGGTCGGGTCGCTACAAGATGGTATCAGAGCACATGTTGACTGTAGGACGTGACCCCTAGAAACTGGCAAGCCCATAGGAAAATATTTTTCTCTACAACTTTCTTTTCAAAAGGATCTTTTACCTCTCTTCTCTTCTGAGCTTATTCAAAAATCCCCTTTTAGAGAGATTATACCCCATTCCCCATTTGGCCACGAAGATTCGGCTAATGAGACCACTTCAAGAAGTACAAGATATCGGACAACTAAGACCACACCGGAATGAAGAGGATTTTATTGTGCATTATAATAAAGGAAGCTACCACGGTTGAAGACTCCAAAGACTAGGAGAATTTGAAGGCTCTAAAGAATTTCCGGATTGGTATGACCTAGGAAGGCTACACTTATGGAACTTGGCAGACTATGGAAGCTGTCAATACCCGAGATCAAGGTGTATCAGAGAAAGACCGGAACATGGAGCATTAGAACTCAAAGTTTTGTCAAGAATACCCTAAGGTAGGAGATATCGACTATGGAATGATAGTTCATGTCAATGACCAGGGCAGAAACATGGATATCAAATATGTTATCGCCCGCTTATGCCATTATCACCGTGCTGAGTTAAGCATGCATTCCTTCGGAAGGATTGGATGGTAGAAAGCTGATGGAGTGATATGTCTCCAACGTATTTATAATTTTTTATTGTTCCATGCTATATTATATTCTTTTTTGGACATTATTGGGCTTTATTATACACTTTTATATTATTTTTGGGACTAACCTATTAACCGGAGGCCCAGCCCAGAATTGCTATTTTTGCCTATTTCAGAGTTTCATAGAAAAAGAATATCAAACGGAGTCCAAACGGAATGAAACCATCGGGAACGTGATTTTTGGAACGAACGTGATCCAGAGGACTTGGACCCTATGTCAAGACATCAACCAGGAGGGCACGAGGTAGGGGGCGCGCCTACCCCCCTGGGCGCGCCCTCCACCCTCGTGGGCCCCACGTTGCTCCACCGATTTACTTCTTCCTCCTATATATACCTACGTACCCCCAAAAAACCAGATACGGAGCCAAAAACCTAATTCCACCGCCGCAACCTTCTGTACCCTTGAGATCCCATCTTGGGGCCTTTTTTGGAGCTCCACCGGAGGGGGCATCGATCACGGAGGGCTTCTACATCAACACCATAGCCTCTCCGATGATGTGTGAGTAGTTTTCTTCAGACCTTCGGGTCCATAGTTATTAGCTAGATGGCTTCTTCTCTCTTTTTGGATCTCAATACAATGTTCTCCCCCTCTCTTGTGGAGATCTATTCGATGTAATCTTCTTTTGTGGTGTGTTTGTTGAGACCGATGAATTGTGGGTTTATGATCAAGTTTATCTATGAACAATATTTGAATCTTCTCTGAATTCTTTTATGTATGATTGGTTATCTTTGCAAGTCTCTTCGAATTATCAGTTTGGTTTGGCCTACTAGATTGATCTTTCTTGCAATGGGAGAAGTGCTTAGCTTTGGGTTCAATCTTGCGGTGTCATTTCCCAGTGACAGTACGGGCAGCAAGGCACATATTGTATTGTTGCCATCGAGGATAACATGATGGGGTTTATATCATATTGCATGAGTTTATTCCTCACTAGTAGAAAACTGGGCTTTGGTCACAGGGCAATATTCACATTAGTCCCGGTTCATTCACGAACCGGGACTAATTTGAGCATTGGTCCCGGTTCGTGCGGTCAGGGGCCTGCCGGGCCTCGTGGGGGCATTGGTCCCGGTTCGTCCGGACCCTTTGGTCCCGGTTGGTGGGACAAACCGGGGCCAATGGGCCACGCTCCTGGCCCACCACCCTTTAGTCCCGGTTGAAACTTTGGATATCAATAAACCCACTATTGTGGATTTCAAGGAATTTATTTATGATAATTGCTCTTTGATAGATTGTATTTCCTTGTTGCAATCCGTGCTAAATTCTCCACATGCTTATAGTAAAAATAAAGCCTTTACCAAACATATCGTTGATGCTTTGATGCAATCTTATGAAGAAAAACTCGAGTTGGAAGTTTCTATCCCTAGAAAACTTTATGATGAGTGGGAACCTACTATTAAAATTAAAATTAAATATCATGAATGCTATGCTTTGTGTGATTTGGGTGCTAGTGTTTCCACGATTCCAAAAACTTTATGCGATTTGTTAGGTTTCCGTGATTTTGATGATTGTTCTTTAAGCTTGCACCTTGAGGATTCCACCATTAAGAAACCTATGGGAAGAATTAATGATGTTCTTATTGTTGAAAATAGGAATTATGTGCCCGTAGATTTTATTGTTCTTGATATAGATTACAATCCTTCATGTCCTATTATTCTTGGTAGACCTTTCCTTAGAACGATTGGTGCAATTATTGATATGAAGGAAGGGAATATTAGATTCCAATTTCCGTTAAGGAAAGGCATGGAACACTTCCCTAGAAAGAAAATAAAATTGCCTTATGAATCTATTATGAGAGCCACTTATGGATTGCCTACCAAAGATGGCAATACCTAGATCTATCCTTGCTATTTTGCCTAGCTAGGGGCGTTAAACGATAGCGCTTGTTGGGAGGCAACCCAATTTTTATTTTTTGCCTTTTTGCTTCTGTTTAGGAATAAATATTTGATCTAGCCTCTGGTTAGATGTGTTTTTATGTTTTAATTAGTGTTTGTGCCAAGTTTAACCTATAGGATCTTCTTGGATGATAGTTGTTTGATATTGCTGAAAATTACAGAAACTTCCTGTTCACGAAAATAATTGTTACAAATCACCAGAACGTGATAAAATATTGATTCCAATTGCTTCTGATCAATAAACAAATTGTCTAGGTCGTCCTATTTTGGCTGAATTTTTGGAGTTCCAGAAGTTTCCGTTAGTTACACATTACTACAGACTGTTCTGTTTTTGACAGATTCTGTTTTTCGTGTGTTGTTTGCTTATTTTGATGAATCTATGACTAGTAAAATAGTTTATAAACCATAGAGAAGTTGGAAAACAGTATTTTAACACCAATATAAATAAATAATTAGTTCATTACAGTACCTTGAAGTGGTGTTTTGTTTTCTTTCGCTAACGGAGCTCACGAGATTTTCTGTTAAGTTTTGTGTTGTGAAGTTTTCAAGTTTTGGGTAAAAGATTTGATGGATTATGGAATAAGGAGTGGCAAGAGCCTAAGCTTGGGGATGCCCATGGCACCCCAAGATAATCTAAGGACACCTAAAAGCCAAAGCTTGGGGATGCCCCGGAAGGCATCCCCTGTTTCGTCTACTTCCATCGGTAACTTTACTTGGAGCTATATTTTTATTCACCACATGATATGTGTTTTGCTCGGAGCGTCTTGTATTAATTGAGTCTTTATTTGTTAGTTTTCCACAATCGTCGTTGCTGTACACACCTTTTGAGAGAGACACACATGATTCGGAATTTATTAGAATACTCTATGTGCTTCACTTATATGTTTTGAGTTATATAGTTTTTGCTCTAGTGCTTCACTTATATATTTTAGAGCACGGTAGTGGATTTGTTTTATTGAAACTATTGTTCTCTCATGCTTCACTTAGATTATTTTGAGAGTCCTACTAAACAGCGTGGTAATTTGCTTTAATTATCATAGGCATTCAAGATTAGATTTTTTTCTTATGAGTGTGTTGAATACTATGAGAAGTTTGATGCTTGATAATTGTTTTGAGATATAAAGATGGTGATATTAGAGTCATGCTAGTTGAGTAGTTTTGAATTTGAGAAATACTTTTGTTAAAGTTTGTGATTCCCGTAGCATGCACGTATGGTGAACCGTTATGTGATGAAGTCGGAGCACGATTTATTTATTGATTGTCTTCCTTGTGAGTGGCGGTCGGGGACGAGCGATGGTCTTTTCCTACCAATCTATCCCCCTAGGAGCATGCGCGTAATACTTTGCTTTGATAACTTGCAGATTTTTGCAATAAGTATATGAGTTCTTTATGACTAATGTTGAGTCCATGGATTATACGCACTTTTCTTTCTGCCACCATTGCTAGCCTCTCTAATACCGCGCACTTTTCGCCGGTATCATACACCCACCATATACCTTCCTCAAAACAGCCACCATACCTACCTATCATGGCATTTCCATAGCCATTCCGAGATATATTGCCATGCAACTTACCACCGTTCCGTTTTTTATGACACGCTCCATCATTGTCATATTGCTTTGCATGATCATGTTGTTGACATTGTATTTGTGGCAAAGCCACCATTCATAATTCTTTCATACATGTCACTCTTGATTCATTGCATATCCTGGTATACCGCCGGAGGCATTCACATAGAGTCATATTTTTTTTCTAAGTATTGAGTTGTAATTGTTGAGTTGTAAGTAAATAAAAGTGTGATGATTATCATTTTTAGAGCATTGTCCCGAGTGAGGAAAGGATGATGGAGACTATGATTCCCCCACAAGTCGGAATGAGACTCCGAACTAAAAAAAGAGGCCATAAAAAAAGAGAAAAGGCCCAAATAAAAAAATAAAAAAATGAGAGAAAAAGAGAGAAGGGACAATGTTACTATCCTTTTACCACACTTGTGCTTCAAAGTAGCACCATGATCTTCATGATAGAGAGTCTCCTATGTTGTCACTTTCATATACTAGTGGGAAATTTTTCATTATAGAACTTGGCATGTATATTCCAATGATGGGCTTCCTCAAAATGCCCTAGGTCTTCATGAGCAAGCGAGTTGGATACACACCCACTTAGTTCCTTTTATTGAGCTTTCATATACTTATAGCTCTAGTGCATCCGTTGCATGGCAATTCCTACTCACTCGCATTGATATCTATTAATGGGCATCTCCATAGCCCGTTGATACGCCTAGTTGATGTGAGACTATCTTCTCCTTTTTTGTCTTCTCCACAACCACCATTCTATTCCACATATAATGTTATGTCCATGGCTCACGCTCTTGTATTGCGTGAAGATTGAAAAAGTTTGAGAACATCAAAAGTATGAAACAATTGCTTGGCTTGTCATCGGGGTTGTGCATGATTTAAATACTTTGTGTGGTGAAGATAGAGCATAGCCAGACTATATGATTTTGTAGGGATAACTTTCTTTCGCCATGTTAATTTGAGAAGACATAATTGCTTAGTTAGTATGCTTGAAGTTTTATTATTTTTATGTCAATATTAAACTTTTGTCTTGAATCTTTCGGATCTGAATATTCATACCACAATTAAGAGAATTACATTGAAATTATGCCAAGTAGCATTCCACATCAAAAATTCTGTTTTTATCATTTACCTACTCGAGGACGAGCATGAATTAAGCTTGGGGATGCTTGATACGTCTCCAACGTATCTATAATTTTTGATTGTTCCATGCTATATTATATTCTGTTTTAGACATTAATGGGCTTTATTATATACTTATATATTATTTTTGGGACTAACCTATTAACCAGAGGCCCAGCCCAGAATTGCTGTTTTTGCCTATTTCAGAGTTTCGCAGAAAAAGAATATCAAACGGAGTCCAAACGGAATGAAACCTTCGGGAACGTGATTTTTGGAACGAACGTGATCCAGAGGACATGGACCCTACGTAAACAAAGCAATCAGGAGGGCACGAGGTAGGTGGCGTGCCTACCCCCTGGACGCGCCCTCCACCCTCATGGGGCCCACATTGCTCCACCGACGTACTTGTTCCTCCTATATATACCTACGTACCCCCAAACTACCAGAGATTGAGCCAAAAACCTAATTCCACCGCAGCAACCTTCTGTACCCGTGAGATCCCATCTTGGGGCCTTTTCCGGAGCTCCGCCGGAGGGGGCATCGATCACGGAGGGCTTCTAGATCAACACCATAGCCTCTCCGATGATGTGTGAGTAGTTTACCTCAGACCTTCGGGTCCATAGTTATTAGCTAGATGGCTTCTTCTCTCTCTTTGGATCTCAATACAAAGTTCTCCACGATTCTCGTGGAGATCTATTCGATGTAATCTTCTTTTGCGGTGTGTTTGTTGAGACCGATGAATTCTGGGTTTATGATCAATTTTATCTATGAACAATATTTGAATCTTCTCTGAATTCTTTTATGTATGATTGGTTATCTTTGCAAGTCTCTTTGAATTATCAGTTTGGTTTGGCCTACTAGATTGATCTTTCTTGCAATGGGAGAAGTGCTTAGCTTTGGGTTCAATCTTGCGGTGTCCTTTCCCACTGACAGCAGGGGTAGCAAGGCACGTATTGTATTGTTGCCATCGAGGATAACAAGATGGGGTTTATATCATATTGCATGAGTTTATTCCTCTACATCATGTCATCTTACTTAAAGTGTTACTCTGTTCTTTTGAACTTAATACTCTAGATGCATGCTGGATAGCGGTCGATGTGTGGAGTAATAGTAGTAGATGCAGGCAGGAGTCGGTCTACTTGTCGCCGACGTGATACCTATATACATGATCATACCTAGATATTCTCATAACTATGCTCAATTCTGCCAATTGCTCAACAGTAATTTGTTTACCCACCGTAATACTTATGCTCTCGAGAGAAGCCACTAGTGAAACCTATGGCCCCCGGGTCTATTTTCTATCATATTGATCTTCAAACACTTAGCTATTTTTACTGCCTTTTATTTTACTATGCATCTTTATCATAAAAATACCAAAAATATTATCTTATCATATCTATCAGATCTCACTTTCGTAAGTGACCGTGAAGGGATTGACAACCCCTTTATCCTGTCTGCTTTTAAGCCTGTTTGCATGGGTCCGTGCACAGATTTACGTTCAATAATCCCTGGGGCTTTCACTTCGACACGTCTTCGTTCGTGATCGCTTAGAGCCCCTTTTCCATCAATAGGTACTCCCAAGGCATCGACCACACGGCCTAACATGGCCTTTCCCGCAGGAACATCCACAATAGATCCAGTTCGCTTGGTTGCGAGGATTTTATTTGTTTGTGTAGGTGCGAGGGACTCGTGCGTGGCCTCCTACTGGATTGATACCTTGGTTCTCAAAAACTGAGGGAAATACTTACGCTGCTTTACTGCATCACCCTTTCCTCTTCAAGGGAAAACAAAAGCAGTGCTCAAGAGGTAGCAGACACTTAAGCACAGAGACTTGACCGTCTGAGGTCGGGTCGCTACAAGATGGTAACAGAGCACATGTTGACTGTAGGGCGTGACCCCTAGAAACTGGCAAGCACATAGGAAAAGATTTTTCTCTACAACTTTCTTTTCAAAAGGATCTTTTACCTCTCTTCTCTTCTAAGCTTATTCGACAATACCCTTTTAGAGAGATTATACCCCATTCCCAATTTGGCCACGAAGATTCGACTGATGAGACCACTTCAAGAAGTACAAGATATCGGACAACTAAGACCACACCGGAATGAAGAGGATTTTATTGTGCATTATAATAAAGGAAGCTACCACGGTTGAAGACTCCGAAGACTAGGAGAATTTGAAGGCTCTAAAGAATTTCCGGATTGGTATGACCTAGGAAGGCTACACTTATGGAACTTGGCAGACTATGGAAGCTATCAATACCCGAGATCAAGGTGTATCGGAGAAAGACCGGAACATGGAGCATTAGAACTCAAAGTTTTGTCAAGAATACCCTAAGGTAGGAGATATCGACTATGGAATGATAGTTCATGTCAATGACCAGGGAAGAAACATGGATATCCAAGATGTTATCGCCCGCTTATGCCATTATCACCGTGCTGAGTTAAGCATGCATTCCTTCGGAAGGATTGGATGGTAGAAAGCTGATGGAGTGATATGTCTCCAACGTATCTATAATTTTTTATTGTTCCATGCTATATTATATTCTGTTTTGGACATTATTGGGCTTTATTATACGCTTTTATATTAGTTTTGGGACTAACCTATTAACCGGAGGCCCAGCCCAGAATTGCTATTTTTGCCTATTTCAGAGTTTCGTAGAAAAAGAATATCAAACGGAGTCCAAACGGAATGAAACCATCGGGAACGTGATTTTCGGAACGAACGTGATCCAGAGGACTTGGACCCTATGTCAAGACATCAACCAGGAGGGCACGAGGTAGGGGGGCGCGCCTACCCCCCTGGGCGCGCCCTCCACCCTCGTGGGCCCCATGTTGCTCCACCGACGTACTTCTTCCTCCTATATATACCTATGTACCCCCAAAAAACCAGATACGGAGCCAAAAACCTAATTCCACCGCCGCAACCTTCTGTACCCGTGAGATCCCATCTTGGGGCCTTTTTCGGAGCTCCACCGGAGGGGGCATCGATCACGCAGGGCTTCTACATCAACACCATAGCCTCTCCGATGATGTGTGAGTAGTTTACTTCCGACCTTCGGGTCCATAGTTATTAGCTAGATGGCTTCTTCTCTCTTTTTGGATCTCAATACAATGTTCTCCCCCTCTCTTGTGGAGATCTATTCGATGTAATCTTCTTTTGCAGTGTGTTTGTTGAGACCGATGAATTGTGGGTTTATCATCAAGTTTATCTATGAACAATATTTGAATCTTCTTTGAATTCTTTTATGTATGATTGGTTATCTTTGCAAGTCTTTTCGAATTATCAGTTTGGTTTGGCCTACTAGATTGATCTTTCTTGCAATGGGAGAAGTGCTTAGCTTTGGGTTCAATCTTGCGGTGTCCTTTCCCAGTGACAGTAGGGGCAGCAAGGCACGTATTGTATTGTTGCCATCGAGGATAACAAGATGGGGTTTATATCATATTGCATGAGTTTATCCCTCTACGTCATGTCATCTTGCTTAAAGCGTTACTCTGTTTTTATGAACTTAATACTCTAGATGCATGCTGGATAGCGGTCGATGTGTGGAGTAATAGTACTAGATGCAGGCAGGAGTTGGTCTACTTGTCTCGGACGTGATGCCTATATACATGATCATACCTAGATATTCTCATAACTATGCTCAATTCTGTCAATTGCTCAATAGTAATTTGTTCACCCACCGTAATACTTATGCTCTCGAGAGAAGCCTCTAGTGAAACCTATGGCCCTCGGGTCTATTTTCTATCATATTGATCTTCCAACACTTAGCTATTTTTATTACCTTTTATTTTACTTTGCATCTTTATCATAAAAATACCAAAAATATTATCCTATCATATCTATCATATCTCACTCTCGTAAGTGACTGTGAAGGGATTGACAACCCCTTTATCCTGTCTGCTTTTAAGCCTGTTTGCATGGGTCCGTGCACAGATTTACGTTCAATAATCCCTGGGGCTTTCACTTCGACACGTCTTCGTTCGTGATCGCTTAGAGCCCCTTTTCCATCAATAGGTACTCCCAAGGCGTCGACCACACGGCCTAACATGGCCTTTCCCGCAGGAACATCCACAATAGATCTAGTGCGCTTGGTTGCGAGGATTTTATTTGTTTGTGTAGGTGCGACGGACTCGTGCGTGGCCTCCTACTTGATTGATACCTTGGTTCTCAAAAACTGAGGGAAATACTTACGCTGCTTTACTGCATCACCCTTTCCTCTTCAAGGGAAAACAAAAGCAGTGCTCAAGAGGTAGCAGACACTTAAGCACAGAGACTTGACCGTCTGAGGTCGGGTCGCTACAAGATGGTATCAGAGCACATGTTGACTGTAGGACGTGACCCCTAGAAACTGGCAAGCCCATAGGAAAATATTTTTCTCTACAACTTTCTTTTCAAAAGGATCTTTTACCTCTCTTCTCTTCTGAGCTTATTCAAAAATCCCCTTTTAGAGAGATTATACCCCATTCCCCATTTGGCCACGAAGATTCGACTGATGAGACCACTTCAAGAAGTACAAGATATCGGACAACTAAGACCACACCGGAATGAAGAGGATTTTATTGTGCATTATAATAAAGGAAGCTACCACGGTTGAAGACTCCGAAGACTAGGAGAATTTGAAGGCTCTAAAGAATTTCCGGATTGGTATGACCTAGGAAGGCTACACTTATGGAACTTGGCAGACTATGGAAGCTATCAATACCCGAGATCAAGGTGTATCGGAGAAAGACCGGAACATGGAGCATTAGAACTCAAAGTTTTGTCAAGAATACCCTAAGGTAGGAGATATCGACTATGGAATGATAGTTCATGCCAATGACCAGGGAAGAAACATGGATATCCAAGATGTTATCGCCCGCTTATGCCATTATCACCGTGCTGAGTTAAGCATGCATTCCTTCGGAAGGATTGGATGGTAGAAAGCTGATGGAGTGATATGTCTCCAACGTATCTATAATTTTTTATTGTTCCATGCTATATTATATTCTGTTTTGGACATTATTGGGCTTTATTATACGCTTTTATATTAGTTTTGGGACTAACCTATTAACCGGAGGCCCAGCCCAGAATTGCTATTTTTGCCTATTTCAGAGTTTCGTAGAAAAAGAATATCAAACGGAGTCCAAACGGAATGAAACCATCGGGAACGTGATTTTCGGAACGAACGTGATCCAGAGGACTTGGACCCTATGTCAAGACATCAACCAGGAGGGCACGAGGTAGGGGGGCGCGCCTACCCCCCTGGGCGCGCCCTCCACCCTCGTGGGCCCCATGTTGCTCCACCGACGTACTTCTTCCTCCTATATATACCTATGTACCCCCAAAAAACCAGATACGGAGCCAAAAACCTAATTCCACCGCCGCAACCTTCTGTACCCGTGAGATCCCATCTTGGGGCCTTTTTCGGAGCTCCACCGGAGGGGGCATCGATCACGCAGGGCTTCTACATCAACACCATAGCCTCTCCGATGATGTGTGAGTAGTTTACTTCCGACCTTCGGGTCCATAGTTATTAGCTAGATGGCTTCTTCTCTCTTTTTGGATCTCAATACAATGTTCTCCCCCTCTCTTGTGGAGATCTATTCGATGTAATCTTCTTTTGCAGTGTGTTTGTTGAGACCGATGAATTGTGGGTTTATCATCAAGTTTATCTATGAACAATATTTGAATCTTCTTTGAATTCTTTTATGTATGATTGGTTATCTTTGCAAGTCTTTTCGAATTATCAGTTTGGTTTGGCCTACTAGATTGATCTTTCTTGCAATGGGAGAAGTGCTTAGCTTTGGGTTCAATCTTGCGGTGTCCTTTCCCAGTGACAGTAGGGGCAGCAAGGCACGTATTGTATTGTTGCCATCGAGGATAACAAGATGGGGTTTATATCATATTGCATGAGTTTATCCCTCTACGTCATGTCATCTTGCTTAAAGCGTTACTCTGTTTTTATGAACTTAATACTCTAGATGCATGCTGGATAGCGGTCGATGTGTGGAGTAATAGTACTAGATGCAGGCAGGAGTTGGTCTACTTGTCTCGGACGTGATGCCTATATACATGATCATACCTAGATATTCTCATAACTATGCTCAATTCTGTCAATTGCTCAATAGTAATTTGTTCACCCACCGTAATACTTATGCTCTCGAGAGAAGCCTCTAGTGAAACCTATGGCCCTCGGGTCTATTTTCTATCATATTGATCTTCCAACACTTAGCTATTTTTATTACCTTTTATTTTACTTTGCATCTTTATCATAAAAATACCAAAAATATTATCCTATCATATCTATCATATCTCACTCTCGTAAGTGACTGTGAAGGGATTGACAACCCCTTTATCCTGTCTGCTTTTAAGCCTGTTTGCATGGGTCCGTGCACAGATTTACGTTCAATAATCCCTGGGGCTTTCACTTCGACACGTCTTCGTTCGTGATCGCTTAGAGCCCCTTTTCCATCAATAGGTACTCCCAAGGCGTCGACCACACGGCCTAACATGGCCTTTCCCGCAGGAACATCCACAATAGATCTAGTGCGCTTGGTTGCGAGGATTTTATTTGTTTGTGTAGGTGCGACGGACTCGTGCGTGGCCTCCTACTTGATTGATACCTTGGTTCTCAAAAACTGAGGGAAATACTTACGCTGCTTTACTGCATCACCCTTTCCTCTTCAAGGGAAAACAAAAGCAGTGCTCAAGAGGTAGCAGACACTTAAGCACAGAGACTTGACCGTCTGAGGTCGGGTCGCTACAAGATGGTATCAGAGCACATGTTGACTGTAGGACGTGACCCCTAGAAACTGGCAAGCCCATAGGAAAATATTTTTCTCTACAACTTTCTTTTCAAAAGGATCTTTTACCTCTCTTCTCTTCTGAGCTTATTCAAAAATCCCCTTTTAGAGAGATTATACCCCATTCCCCATTTGGCCACGAAGATTCGACTGATGAGACCACTTCAAGAAGTACAAGATATCGGACAACTAAGACCACACCGGAATGAAGAGGATTTTATTGTGCATTATAATAAAGGAAGCTACCACGGTTGAAGACTCCGAAGACTAGGAGAATTTGAAGGCTCTAAAGAATTTCCGGATTGGTATGACCTAGGAAGGCTACACTTATGGAACTTGGCAGACTATGGAAGCTATCAATACCCGAGATCAAGGTGTATCGGAGAAAGACCGGAACATGGAGCATTAGAACTCAAAGTTTTGTCAAGAATACCCTAAGGTAGGAGATATCGACTATGGAATGATAGTTCATGTCAATGACCAGGGAAGAAACATGGATATCCAAGATGTTATCGCCCGCTTATGCCATTATCACCGTGCTGAGTTAAGCATGCATTCCTTCGGAAGGATTGGATGGTAGAAAGCTGATGGAGTGATATGTCTCCAACGTATCTATAATTTTTTATTGTTCCATGCTATATTATATTCTGTTTTGGACATTATTGGGCTTTATTATACGCTTTTATATTAGTTTTGGGACTAACCTATTAACCGGAGGCCCAGCCCAGAATTGCTATTTTTGCCTATTTCAGAGTTTCGTAGAAAAAGAATATCAAACGGAGTCCAAACGGAATGAAACCATCGGGAACGTGATTTTCGGAACGAACGTGATCCAGAGGACTTGGACCCTATGTCAAGACATCAACCAGGAGGGCACGAGGTAGGGGGCGCGCCTACCCCCCTGGGCGCGCCCTCCACCCTCGTGGGCCCCATGTTGCTCCACCGACGTACTTCTTCCTCCTATATATACCTATGTACCCCCAAAAACCAGATACGGAGCCAAAAACCTAATTCCACCGCCGCAACCTTCTGTACCCGTGAGATCCCATCTTGGGGCCTTTTTCGGAGCTCCACCGGAGGGGGCATCGATCACGCAGGGCTTCTACATCAACACCATAGCCTCTCCGATGATGTGTGAGTAGTTTACTTCCGACCTTCGGGTCCATAGTTATTAGCTAGATGGCTTCTTCTCTCTTTTTGGATCTCAATACAATGTTCTCCCCCTCTCTTGTGGAGATCTATTCGATGTAATCTTCTTTTGCAGTGTGTTTGTTGAGACCGATGAATTGTGGGTTTATGATCAAGTTTATCTATGAACAATATTTGAATCTTCTCTGAATTCTTTTATGTATGATTGGTTATCTTTGCAAGTCTCTTCGAATTATCAGTTTGGTTTGGCCTACTAGATTGATCTTTCTTGCAATGGGAGAAGTGCTTAGCTTTGGGTTCAATCTTGCGGTGTCCTTTCCCAGTGACAGTAGGGGCAGCAAGGCACGTATTGTATTGTTGCCATCGAGGATAACAAGATGGGGTTTATATCATATTGCATGAGTTTATCCCTCTACGTCATGTCATCTTGCTTAAAGCGTTACTCTGTTTTTATGAACTTAATACTCTAGATGCATGCTGGATAGCGGTCGATGTGTGGAGTAATAGTAGTAGATGCAGGCAGGAGTTGGTCTACTTGTCTCGGACGTGATGCCTATATACATGATCATACCTAGATATTCTCATAACTATGCTCAATTCTGTCAATTGCTCAATAGTAATTTGTTCACCCACCGTAATACTTATGCTCTCGAGAGAAGCCTCTAGTGAAACCTATGGCCCTCGGGTCTATTTTCTATCATATTGATCTTCCAACACTTAGCTATTTTTATTACCTTTTATTTTACTTTGCATCTTTATCATAAAAATACCAAAAATATTATCCTATCATATCTATCATATCTCACTCTCGTAAGTGACTGTGAAGGGATTGACAACCCCTTTATCCTGTCTGCTTTTAAGCCTGTTTGCATGGGTCCGTGCACAGATTTACGTTCAATAATCCCTGGGGCTTTCACTTCGACACGTCTTCGTTCGTGATCGCTTAGAGCCCCTTTTCCATCAATAGGTACTCCCAAGGCGTCGACCACACGGCCTAACATGGCCTTTCCCGCAGGAACATCCACAATAGATCTAGTGCGCTTGGTTGCGAGGATTTTATTTGTTTGTGTAGGTGCGACGGACTCGTGCGTGGCCTCCTACTTGATTGATACCTTGGTTCTCAAAAACTGAGGGAAATACTTACGCTACTTTACTGCATCACCCTTTCCTCTTCAAGGGAAAACAAAAGCAGTGCTCAAGAGGTAGCAGACACTTAAGCACAGAGACTTGACCGTCTGAGGTCGGGTCGCTACAAGATGGTATCAGAGCACATGTTGACTGTAGGACGTGACCCCTAGAAACTGGCAAGCCCATAGGAAAATATTTTTCTCTACAACTTTCTTTTCAAAAGGATCTTTTACCTCTCTTCTCTTCTGAGCTTATTCAAAAATCCCCTTTTAGAGAGATTATACCCCATTCCCCATTTGGCCACGAAGATTCGACTGATGAGACCACTTCAAGAAGTACAAGATATCGGACAACTAAGACCACACCGGAATGAAGAGGATTTTATTGTGCATTATAATAAAGGAAGCTACCACGGTTGAAGACTCCGAAGACTAGGAGAATTTGAAGGCTCTAAAGAATTTCCGGATTGGTATGACATAGGAAGGCTACACTTATGGAACTTGGCAGACTATGGAAGCTATCAATACCCGAGATCAAGGTGTATCGGAGAAAGACCGGAACATGGAGCATTAGAACTCAAAGTTTTGTCAAGAATACCCTAAGGTAGGAGATATCGACTATGGAATGATAGTTCATGTCAATGACCAGGGCAGAAACATGGATATCCAAGATGTTATCGCCCGCTTATGCCATTATCACCGTGCTGAGTTAAGCATGCATTCCTTCGGAAGGATTGGATGGTAGAAAGCTGATGGAGTGATATGTCTCCAACGTATCTATAATTTTTTATTGTTCCATGCTATATTATATTCTGTTTTGGACATTATCGGGCTTTATTATACACTTTTATATTATTTTTGGGACTAACCTATTAACCGGAGGCCCAGCCCAGAATTGCTATTTTTGCCTATTTCAGAGTTTCGTAGAAAAAGAATATCAAACGGAGTCCAAACGGAATGAAACCATCGGGAACGTGATTTTCGGAACGAACGTGATCCAGAGGACTTGGACCCTATGTCAAGACATCAACCAGGAGGGCATGAGGTAGGGGGGCGCGCCTACCCCCCCTGGGCACGCCCTCCACCCTCGTGGGCCCCATGTTGCTCCACCGACGTACTTCTTCCTCCTATATATACCTACGTACCCCCAAAAAACCAGATACGGAGCCAAAAACCTAATTCCACCGCCGCAACCTTCTGTACCCGTGAGATCCCATCTTGGGGCCTTTTTCGGAGCTCCACCGGAGGGGGCATCGATCACGCAGGGCTTCTACATCAACACCATAGCCTCTCCGATGATGTGTGAGTAGTTTACTTCCGACCTTCGGGTCCATAGTTATTAG
The DNA here is from genome assembly GCF_018294505.1 of Triticum aestivum. Taxonomy (NCBI): domain Eukaryota; kingdom Viridiplantae; phylum Streptophyta; class Magnoliopsida; order Poales; family Poaceae; genus Triticum; species Triticum aestivum. Next base: position 49,955,006 of record NC_057814.1, on the reverse strand, counting down.
CTAGATGGCTTCTTCTCTCTTTTTGGATCTCAATACAATGTTCTCCCCCTCTCTTGTGGAGATCTATTCGATGTAATCTTCTTTTGCGGTGTGTTTGTTGAGACCGATGAATTGTGGGTTTATGATCAAGTTTATCTATGAACAATATTTGAATCTTCTCTGAATTCTTTTATGTATGATTGGTTATCTTTGCAAGTCTCTTCGAATAATCAGTTTGGTTTGGCCTACGAGATTGATCTTTCTTGCAATGGGAGAAGTGCTTAGCTTTGGGTTCAATCTTGCGGTGTCCTTTCCCAGTGACAGTAGGGGCAGCAAGGCACGTATTGTATTGTTGCCATCGAGGATAACAAGATGGGGTTTATATCATATTGCATGAGTTTATCCCTCTACGTCATGTCATCTTGCTTAAAGCGTTACTCTGTTCTTATGAACTTAATAATCTAGATGCATGCTGGATAGCGGTCGATGTGTGGAGTAATAGTAGTAGATGCAGGCAGGAGTTGGTCTACTTGTCTCGGACGTGATGCCTATATACATGATCATACCTAGATATTCTCATAACTATGCTCAATTCAGTCAATTGCTCAATAGTAATTTGTTCACCCACCGTAATACTTATGCTCTCGAGAGAAGCCTCTAGTGAAACCTATGGCTCCCAGGTCTATTTTCTATCATATTGATCTTCCAACACTTAGCTATTTTTATTACCTTTTATTTTACTTTGCATCTTTATCATAAAAATACCAAAAATATTATCCTATCATATCTATCATATCTCACTCTCGTAAGTGACTGTGAAGGGATTGACAACCCCTTTATCCTGTCTGCTTTTAAGCCTGTTTGCATGGGTCCGTGCACAAATTTATGTTCAATAACCCTTGGGGCTTTCACTTTGACACGTCTTCGTTCGTGATCGCTTAGAGCCCCTTTTCCATCAATAGGTACTCCCAAGGCGTCGACCACACGGCCTAACATGGCCTTTCCCGCAGGAACATCCACAATAGATCCAGTGCGCTTGGTTGCGAGGATTTTATTTGTTTGTGTAGGTGCGACGGACTCGTGCGTGGCCTCCTACTGGATTGATACCTTGGTTCTCAAAAACTGAGGGAAATACTTACGCTGCTTTACTTCATCACCCTTTCCTCTTCAAGGGAAAACAAAAGCAGTGCTCAAGAGGTAGCAGACACTTAAGCACAGAGACTTGACCGTCTGAGGACGGGTCGCTACAAGATGGTATCAGAGCACATGTTGACTGTAGGACGTGACCCCTAGAAACTGGCAAGCCCATAGGAAAAGATTTTTCTCTACAACTTTCTTTTCAAAAGGATCTTTTACCTCTCTTCTCTTTTGAGCTTATTCAAAAATCCCCTTTTAGAGAGATTATACCCCATTCCCCATTTGGCCACGAAGATTCGACTGATGAGACCACTTCAAGAAGTACAAGATATCGGACAACTAAGACCACACTGGAATGAAGAGGATTTTATTGTGCATTATAATAAAGGAAGCTACCACGGTTGAAGGCTCCTAAGACTAGGAGAATTTGAAGGCTCTAAAGAATTTCCGGATTGGTATGACCTAGGAAGGCTACACTTATGGAACTTGGCAGACTATGGAAGCTGTCAATACCCGAGATCAAGGTGTATCGGAGGAAGACCGGAACATGGAGCATTAGAACTCAAAGTTTTGTCAAGAATATCCTAAGGTAGGAGATATCGACTATGGAATGATTGTTCATGTCAATGACCAGGGCAGAAACATGGATATCCAAGATGTTATTGCCCGCTTATGCCATTATCACCGTGCTGAGTTAAGCATGCATTCCTTCGGAAGGATTGGATGGTAGAAAGCTGATGGAGTGATATGTCTCCAACTTATTTATAATTTTTTATTGTTCCATGCTATATTATATTCTGTTTTGGACATTATTGGGCTTTATTATACACTTTTATATTATTTTTGGGACTAACCTATTAACCAAAGGCCCATCCCAGAATTGCTATTTTTGCCTATTTCAGAGTTTCGTAGAAAAAGAATATCAAACGGAGTCCAAACGGAATGAAACCATCGGGAACGTGATTTTCGGAACGAACGTGATCCAGAGGACTTGGACCCTATGTCAAGACATCAACCAGGAGGGCACGAGGTAGGGGGGCGCGCCTACCCCCCTGGGCGCGCCCTCCACCCTCGTGGGCCCCACGTTGCTCCACCGACGTACTTCTTCCTCCTATATATACCTACGTACCCCCAAAAAACCAGATACGGAGCCAAAAACCTAATTCCACCGCCGCAACCTTCTGTACCCGTGAGATCCCATCTTGGGGCCTTTTTGGAGCTCCACCGGAGGGGGCATCGATCACGGAGGGCTTCTACATCAACACCATAGCCTCTCCCATGATGTGTGAGTAGTTTTCTTCAGATCTTCGGGTCCATAGTTATTAGCTAGATGGCTTCTTCTCTCTTTTTGGATCTCAATACAATGTTCTCCCCCTCTCTTGTGGAGATCTATTCGATGTAATCTTCTTTTGCGGTGTGTTTGTTGAGACCGATGAATTGTGGGTTTATGATCAAGTTTATCTATGAACAATATTTGAATCTTCTCTGAATTCTTTTATGTATGATTGGTTATCTTTGCAAGTCTCTTCGAATTATCAGTTTGGTTTGGCCTACGAGATTGATCTTTCTTGCAATGGGAGAAGTGCTTAGCTTTGGGTTCAATCTTGCGGTGTCCTTTCCCAGTGACAGCAGGGGCAGCAAGGCACGTATTGTATTGTTGCCATCGAGGATAACAAGATGGGGTTTATATCATATTGCATGAGTTTATCCCTCTACATCATGTCATCTTACTTAAAGCGTTACTCTGTTCTTATGAACTTAATACTCTAGATGCATGCTGGATAGCGGTCGATGTGTGGAGTAATAGTAGTAGATGCAGGCAGGAGTCGGTCTACTTGTCTCGGACGTGATGCCTATATACATGATCATACCTAGATATTCTAATAATATGCTCAATTCTGTCAATTGCTCAATAGTAATTTGTTCACCCACCGTAATACTTATGCTCTCGAGAGAAGCCTCTAGTGAAACCTATGGCCCCCGGGTCTATTTTCTATCATATTGATCTTCCAACACTTAGTTATTTTTATTACCTTTTATTTTACTTTGCATCTTTATCATAAAAATACCAAAAATATTATCCTATCATATCTCTCAGATCTCACTCTCGTAAGTGACCGTGAAGGGATTGACAACCCCTTTATTGCGTTGGTTGCGAGGATTTATTTGTTTGTGTAGGTGCGAGGGATTCGTGCGTGGCCTCCTACAGGATTGATACCTTGGTTCTGAAAAACTGAGGGAAATACTTACGCTACTTTACTGCATCACCCTTTCCTCTTCAAGGGAAAACCAACGCAGTGCTCAAGAGGTAGCAAGAAGGATTTCTGGCGCCGTTGCCGGGGAGTCTACGCAAAAGTCAACATACCAAGTACCCATCACAAACCCTTATCTCCCGCATTACATTATTTGCCATTTGCCTTTCGTTTTCCTCTCCCCCACTTCACCCTTGCCGTTTTATTCGCCCTCTCTTTTCCGTTCGCCTCTTTTTTTGCTTGCTTGGTCGTTATGGCTAGTCCTCTATCTTCTCCGTTGTCTGCCAAGAATGAAGTTCTAAATTTTAAGCAAAGGGAGGGAGAAAATCTGAAAGACGCTTGGTATAGAATTTGCAATGCTCAAAATAGATCTACCAGGAAGCAATCTACTTCCGTTCGTCTCCGCAAATTTTATGTAGGCGCTACTCCTTGGTACAGATATATCCTTGATACCATTACCGGAGGGAATTTCTTGGGTAGCCATACTTTTGATTCTTATAATGCTATGATAGATTTGTTTGGCTCACCACCTCTTTTGGTTAATGGAAGTATGTTAACTTTGGAGAATATAATGCAAAGACTTCAAATTATTGAAAATAAAGTTGCTACCGTAGAGTTAATCGAAAATTTGGAGAAAAAGATCCACAACCAAATTACCCAATATGGATCTAAAGTAGGAGTCACTTTGAAAAATATTAAGGAGAAGGAACCCATAGTTAATGAAAGAATAGATCAAGATTCCACTAGAAGCGATAAACTTGAGGGTATCATTACCAACTTGGGAACCGCTTTTTCTTCCGTAAAGAATACTCCAAGTCCTCCAACTAAAATTGCCAAGCTTATGTATGTTCCTAAAAATAAGGGTGAATCCTCTAGTAAGGAAACTGCGGATCTCAAATCTATAAGTATTCATCCCAATCTTTTTGCTATCATTAAGGAACCATTTGCTACAAATGAATTTTTGATATTGTGCCTAAAAGTTTGATGATCAATAAAAAGAAAGAAACTCCTAAGGGTGATAGATGTCTCATTAAAGAATTACCTACCAAAGATGGCAAAACCTAGATCTCTCCTTGCTTTTATGCCTAGCTAGGGGCGTTAAACGATAGCGCTTGTTGGGAGGCAACCCAATTTTATTTTTAGTTTTTTGATTTTTGCTTCTGTTTAGGAATAAATCTTTGATCTAGCCTCTGGTTAGATGTGTTTTTATGTTTTAATTAGTGTTTGTGCCAAGTTAAACCTATAGGATCTTCTTGGATGATAGTTGTTTGATATTGCTGAAAATTACAGAAACTTCCTGTTCACGAAAATAATTGTTACAAATCACCAGAACGTGATAAAATATTGATTCCAATTGCTGCTAATCAATAAACAAATTGTCTAGGTCTTCCTATTTTGGCTGAATTTTTGGAGTTCCAGAAGTTTCCGTTAGTTACATATTACTACAGACTGTTCTGTTTTTGACAGATTCTGTTTTTCGTGTGTTGTTTGCTTATTTTGATGAATCTATGACTAGTAAAATAGTTTATAAACCATAGAGAAGTTGGAATACAGTAGGTTTACACCAATATAAATAAAGAATGAGTTAATTACAGTACCTTGAAGTGGTATTTTGTTTTCTTTCGCTAACGGAGCTCACGAGATTTTCTGTTAAGTTTTGTGTTGTGAAGTTTTCAAGTTTTGGGTAAAAGATTTGATGGATTATGGAATAAGGAGTGGCAAGAGCCTAAGCTTGGGGATGCCCATGGCACCCCAAGATAATCTAAGGACACCTAAAAGCCAAAGCTTGGGGATGCCCTGGAAGGCATCCCCTGTTTCGTCTACTTCCATCGGTAACTTTACTTGGAGCTATATTTTTATTCACCACATGATATGTGTTTTGCTTGGAGCGTTTTGTATTATTTGAGTCTTTGCTTTTTAGTTTACCACAATCATCTTTTCTGGACACACCTTTTGAGAGAGACACACATGATTCAGAAATTATTAGAATACTCTATGTGCTTCACTTATATCTTTTGAGCTATATAGTTTTTGTTCTAGTGCTTCACTTATATCTTTTAGAGCACAGTGGTGGTTTTGTTTTATAGAAACTATTATTCTCTCATACTTCACTTATATTATTTTGAGAGTCTTAAACAGCATGGTAATTTGCTTAAATAATCCTAATATGCTAGGTATTCAAGACTAGTAAAAAACCCTTCTTATGAGTGTGCTGAATATTAAGAGAAGTTTGATGCTTGATGATTGTTTTGAGATATGGAGGTAGTGATATTAAAGTTGTGCTAGTTGAGTAGTTTTGAATTTGAGAAATACTTGTGTTGAAGTTTGCAAGCCCCGTAGCATGCACGTATGGTAAACTTTATGTAACAAGTTTGAAACATGAGGTGTTCTTTGATTGTCCTCCTTAAGAGTGGCGGTCGGGGACGAGCGATGGTCTTTTCCTACCAGTCTATCCCCCTAGGAGCATGCGCGTAGTGCTTGGTTTTTGATGACTTGTAGATTTTTGCAATAAGTATGTGAGTTCTTTATGACTAATGTTGAGTCCATGGATTATACGCATTCTTACCCTTCCATCATTGCTAGCCTCTTCGGTACCGTGCATTGCCCTTTCTCACATCGAGAGTTGGTGCAAACTTCGCCGGTGCATCCAAACCCCGTGATATGATACACTCTTTCACACATAAACCTCCTTATATCTTCCTCAAAACAGCCACCATACCTACCTATTATGGCATTTCCGTAGCCATTCCGAGATATATTGCCATGCAACTTTCCACCGTTCCGTTTATTATGACATGCTCATCATTATCATATTGCTTTGTATGATCATGTAGTTGACATCGTATTTGTGGCAAAGCCACCGTTCATAATTTTTCATACATGTCACTCTTGATTCATTGTTATCCCAGTATACCGCCGGAGGCATTCATATAGAGTCATACTTTGTTTTAGTATCGACTTGTAATCATTGAGTTGTAAATAAATAGAAGTGTGATGATCATCATTCATAGAGCATTGTCCCAAAAAAAGAGAAAGGCCAAAAAAAGGGAGGCCCAAAAAAAAAGAAAATAAAAAGGGACAATGCTACTATCCTTTTTTTCCACACTTGTGCTTCAAAGTAGCACCATGATCTTCATGATAGAAAGTCTCTTGTTTTGTCACTTTCATATACTAGTGGGAATTTTTCATTATAGAACTTGGCTTGTATATTCCAACAATGGGCTTCCTCAAATGCCCTAGGTCTTCGTGAGCAAGCAAGTTGGATGCACACCCACTTAGTTTCTTTTGTTGAGCTTTCATGCATTTATAGCTCTAGTGCATCCATTGCATGGCAATCCCTACTCCTTGCATTAACATCAATCAATGTGCATCTCCATAGCTCATTCATTAGCCTCGTTGATGTGAGACTTTCTCCTTTTTTGTCTTCTCCACATAACCCCCATCATTATATTCTATTCAACCCATAGTGCTATGTCCATGGCTCATGCTCATGTATTGCGTGAAGGTTGAATTTTTTTTTGAGATTACTAAAGTATGAAACAATTGCTTGGCTTGTCATCGGGGTTGTGCATGACGAGAGCATTCTTGTGTGACGGAAATGGAGCATGACTAAACTATATGATTTTGTAGGGATGAACTTTCTTTGGCCATGTTATTTTGAGAGGACATAATTGCTTAGTTAGTATGTTTGAAGTATTATTACTTTTATGTCAATATTAAACCTTTATCTTGAATCTTTCAGATCTGAATATTCATAGGAGAATTACATTGAAATTATGCCAAGTAGCATTCCACATCAAAAATTCCGTTTTTATCATTTACCTACTCGAGGACGACCAGGAATTAAGCTTGGGGATGCTTGATACGTCTCCAACATATCTATAATTTTTGATTGTTCCATGATATATTATATTCTGTTTTGGACATTATTGGGCTTTATTATACACTTTTATATTATTTTTGGGACTAACCTATTAACCGGAGGCCCAGCCCAGAATTGCTATTTTTTACCTATTTCAGAGTTTCGCAGAAAAAGAATATGAAACGGAGTCCAAACGGAATGAAACCTTCGGGAACATGATTTTCGGAACGAACGTGATCCAGAGGACTTGGACCCTACGTCAAGACATCAACCAGGAGGGCACAAGGTAGGGGCGCGCCTACCCCCCTGGGCGCGCCCTCCACCCTCATGGGCCCCACGTTGCTCCACCGACGTACTTCTTCCTCCTATATATACCTACGTACCCCCAAACTACCAGATACGGAGCCAAAAACCTAATTCCACCGCCGCAACCTTCTGTACCTGTGAGATCCCATCTTGGGGCCTTTTCCGGAGCTCCGCCGGAGGGGGCATCGATCACGGAAGGCTTCTACATCAACACCATAGCCTCTCCGATGATGTGTGAGTAGTTTACCTCAGACCTTCGGGTCCATAGTTATTAGCTAGATGGCTTCTTCTCTCTTTTTGGATCTCAATACAATGTTCTCCCCCTCTCTTGTGGAGATCTATTCGATGTAATCTTCTTTTGCGGTGTGTTTGTTGAGACCGATGAATTGTGGGTTTATGATCAAGTTTATCTATGAACAATATTTGAATCTTCTCTGAATTCTTTTATGTATGATTGGTTATCTTTGCAAGTCTCTTCGAATTATCAGTTTGGTTTGGCCTACTAGATTGATCTTTCTTGCAATGGGAGAAGTGCTTAGCTTTGGGTTCAATCTTGCGGTGTCCTTTCCCAGTGACAGTAGGGGCAGCAAGGCACGTATTGTATTGTTGCCATCGAGGATAACAAGATGGGGTTTATATCATATTGCATGAGTTTATCCCTCTACATCATGTCATCTTGCTTAAAGCGTTACTCTGTTCTTATGAACTTAATACTCTAGATGCATGCTGGATAGCGGTCGATGTGTGGAGTAATAGTAGTAGATGCAGGCAGGAGTCGGTCTACTTGTCCCGGACGTGATGCCTATATACATGATCATACCTAGATATTCTCATAACTATGCTCAATTCTGTCAATTGCTCAACAGTAATTTGTTCACCCACCGTAATACTTATGCTCTCGAGAGAAGCCTCTAGTGAAACCTATGGCCCCCGGGTCTATTTTCTATCATATTGATCTTCCAACACTTAGTTATTTTTATTACCTTTTATTTTACTTTGCATCTTTATCATAAAAATACCAAAAATATTATCCTATCATATCTATCAGATCTCACTCTTGTAAGTGACCGTGAAGGGATTGACAACCCCTTTATTGCGTTGGTTGCGAGGATTTATTTGTTTGTGTAGGTGCGAGGGACTCGTGCGTGGCCTCCTACAGGGTTGATACCTTGGTTCTCAAAAACTGAGGGAAATACTTACGCTACTTTACTGCATCACCCTTTCCTCTTCAAGGGAAAACCAACGCAGTGCTCAAGAGGTAGCATGGAGCACCTATCAGAAAAGGATGCAGTTTTAACCTTAGCTGGTATATCGCCAGGATCTGGAGTATTACATCAGGAAGTTTAAGATGGACCTTAGGGAAGCTGTATTTGATAAGAAAGCATTTCGTGAAGAACTCAGGACCCTGAAGCTGAGATTAGCCAAGCTGGAGGAGCAAAACCTCGAGATACCGGAGATTTGTCAGGAACTGAAGGACAGTAGGACATGGTTCATGCCAAGGATGTCGAAACCCAGAAGTTCAGAACGCATCTCCAGAATATTAAAGGACGTCATGAGAGATTTCACGTCAACAATGATGATCTGGCAAAAGAACTTGAGAAGGACAAGCACGATCGGAAGAAGCCATCGGAGATATGAACAAGACTTGAAGAGTTTGGTGACTTTGAAGATTTATTGACCTTTAGAAGACCCAACCCCTGTTATATACCTACGTTAGATGCGATGTTTGTGAGCTGTCATTTGTTTGATGTTTTTCCGACAGCCACAAATAAAATCTGTCTTTTCAAAACTTCTGTTTGTGTTGTGTGCATCCCTCTCTATCTCTCTTATCTCACCCCAAACCCATGGACCCAATAGAGGATGAATGGAGATGAACCCATATTTTTCTGGACCGATGAGTCAATTGGAGACAGACCAATGGATCCAGAACATGGAGGATCACATGAAGAATAACCCTATAGCCGAAAGGATATGGCCCAGCATGCTCTTAAGTACTTTGAAAGAGGTGCTGCTACTTGGTGGAGGATGTACCAAACCATCAATGGATGGCAAGGAGTAACCACTTGGAAGGAATTTAAGTTGACTCTGCTAAAGTCTCGGTTTGTGTCCTAGAAATTGAAGCCTTATGGAAGTGATATGAAGAAACCTTGTGCATGCAAGCTCTATGGGGAAATAGGACACACCCATAAATAACACAAGGGTGAATGCCCTCATTGTGAAGGAAGTCACCCAACTGAAGAATGCCCAACTAGGCAGATTACTTGCTTCTTATGTGAAGGGACTACCCACTACCCTGCTTAGTGTCACATTTACTGCATGGTACAAAGAACCATCCAGCAGAAGAAAGAAGCAATGAAAGGAGCCCTCATGGAAATTATAGAAGAACCAGTGATGAAGGAAGAGGTGGAGGACACACCCGAAGAAGACCCAATTAAACCCTGCACCAAGTCTTGCTATTCATGTGGAGAAGAAGGACACATCTCCCAAAATTGTCTGAAGGGGGATCTAGTAGCATTCTCGACAGTGGAAGTAGAATATGAACCACAGGAAATAGAAGCCCTGATTGGCACAGAAAAGTCCAGGAAGAGAAGTAGATCGGATCCTAGGAAGGACCTGAGTCATATCACCTGTTACAGGTGCAAGGAGTCAGGGCACTACCTCAGCAGTTGCCCAAAAAGGAAGCTGAGGACCCAAAGAGGCTATGCAACCATAAGGAAACCCCGAGACTTGTCAGAAGTAATATGTTTTCTTTGTAATGAAGCAGGGCACTTTGCCAGAGATTGTCCCAAGGAGAAGGAGATTTGTGCCAAATAGTTGAGTTTGCAACAAAAGAAATATAGTAGTAGTTGAGAGAACATTTCTTTAAATTGAGGTGATGAGTTGAGGCATGAAATGGAAATCCAGGAGATTTTAATAATTGGAGAATCAATGAAGTTAGCATCGTTGGTACTGATTTGGATTTTATGAGTTGTTACTCTATGAAGGAAGATTTTGACCATTTTTGAGGATATGAGAAATATGGTCTATGGAAGAATTGGAGCATTTTAAGGGTGGTAGTACCCTGTGAGGACACTTGACCCCTGGAAAGGATAATGATTTTCCACGGAGTGGACTTCATAAGTATAAGTTTTATCTCGATATGTGGGACACCCCAAGAATATGAAGAGATGAAGTACTATTGGATATAAAGGAGGTAGAATGTTGGTAATATGGAGCAATTGTAACTCCATGATGAGTCTGAGTAATCACGTCTTAGTTTGGTGCCAATAGAAGGAAGGGAGACAATACAATTGGATGGATTTAAGAATGCTAGGAAGTTGGATGTTGGAATAATGATCAGTTGCCCCGATGATGAGTTCAAGGTAAACAAGTGAGGAGATGGGCCATAACCCACAGGCCCCAGGACCTGCCAAGAAGCAAGCACACTCTTGCTGAAGGAAAAACCTTGGAGGAGATTACGACCTTACCCACCGATGATTTTATAGGAGTTTACACAAAACCTGAGAGTTGTGAAGGAACAATACATGTTTGTTTAGCTTGCAGAATCAATGGATATATCCGAACTTAGTTTGTTGACAAGAGAAATTCTGCAATGCTTGTGAGGATGACCGAGTGTTAGAATGCGAGATTTGCTAAACCATGTACACGGTAATGAATTGGGTGCAGGATGGATTGATCACCATACCGACTTACTCTTATTATTCGCCTTGCTATATGGGATGGTAAATCTGAGTGACTTACCTATAGTAGGGCGACGACGATCAAAACCTTGCTTGAACCTTAGAATGGTATAGCAATTTTCCCTTGTACAAGGAAGCTTTTGCCAACCGTAGGTTATACGGTGAGGATCAACCAGACCCATTTCCTGCAGGAAAACCATAAATTGTTGACCACCATGAGATATCGGTAGTTGTTTAGTATTGGCACCAGACCCGTCAGCTAAGAAGACCAAGTCACAGAAGGACCTTACCCAGATAAAAGGACAAAGGAATTGCGGTAAAGGTTATGCCACTACCGGAAGAGCCCAGAGAAGGAATTATCCTGAAGATCTGAGAAGACCGACACTGTCAAAGATAAGGATGGAGTATATGAGTTTTAATGGAACCGTAACCATGCTGTCAAGGGTGGTAGCACCCAGACCCCCTGTGACGATCAATGGATTTTGAGAAGACCCCGACCCTAACCTATTTCTTTCTAGCCTCTCCGAATCTCGAGGACGAGATTCATTTTAAGGGTGGTAGGTTTGTAACATCCCAAAATTCTAAATTTTGGAATGTTATAATGAATAGATAGTTATGATTGATTGTTTGATTGATTGTGTGAAATTGAGTGAAATTCAAAACCTTTTGAAAGTTAAATGAGAGGGAACAAAAGGATTTTCCCAAACTTTCATTTTTGCATTTTGATCTCCGTGAATTCAAATTCTTTTCAGATACAAAACCCTTGAGTGAAGATGATACGACTTCTTCCATTTAATTAAATGAAAAGGGTATTTGAAAATATTTGAATTTCATTTGAAAATATTTCAAATTCAGAAACTTTAAGCAACTCAATGATTTTCATGAGAGAAGATAAAATGACTTCTTCAAATTATATGAAATATGAGTTGGAAGTTTCAAAGAGTCAAACTTAAAGCCCCTTTCGGAAATTATTTTCAATTTGGAGTTATTTCGGTTTTATTCAAATTATTTTCCTCCAAAAATAAAATATATGGAAATTAGGGTAAAATGATTCCCTACAGTAGAAAATAGTAGAGAAATAAATTTGAATGTATTATGGTATTTTTAAAATGTTTTTATTGGATTTTATTGCAACAGTAGCACTCTTTGCTTTATTTGAATTTTTGTAGATTTTATTTGGTGATAGAAAAATGTTCAGCTTGTAGGAAATCTTTTTCTGAAAATTTTGATATATTATATGCCTATATAATATTTTTGCCTTTTATTTATTTTCGTTGTCGGTGTAAAAAAACTTCTTTTTTTCTCCGGACCGAGCCAACTCGGCCGAAGCCCAGCCCGACGCCGCGCGTCCCCGAGCTCGAGCAGGTCTCCGCCTCCCGCCCGACGCCGCCGCCGCCTTGTCCTCCACGGACACCGCACCCCGCCGCCTTGGCCCCTCGTCCACGCCACCGTCGCCCCCTCCTCCTATAAATTCCGAAGCCCCGACCCCCTCTCTCTCTTTTTTCGCAACGCGCCGCCCGCATTCGCCGGAGTTCGAAACTCCGACGAGATCCGCCGCCGCCGCCGTCGGTTGCCGCCGCCGCCGCTAGCTCCAGTGCCGCCGCACATCGCTGCTCGCTGCCCCTCGCCCTTCGCCGCAACCGCCGCTCGCCGCCTCCCCTCGCTGCTCGCCTGTGCCGCCGCCCGCGTCTCGCCTCGTCGCCGGAGCCAGCCGCCGCTCGTCGCTAACCGCCGCCGTGGTTTTTGATGGAAAAACCATCCCGAACCGGTAAATAAACCGATTGGGTTTTCCCGATTTTCTTTACGTTTTTTTTGGACCCTAGATCTGGTTTGTTTTAGGTTTTATTATACAGTGAACGTCCGATGTTTAGATCAGAAAAACGAACGTTCACTTTTTAGCCTTTTCTTTTTCTGTTATTTTTTCATCAGGGACCTATCTGCGATTAAAGTTTTTACAAATTAGTCCCTAATCTTAAAACGATCACTACTTTTTACCCGTTTATCCAAATCCAACGAAACCAATGCCCACTTCTTCGTGATGATCCCCTCTTTCCAGTAAATCAACTTAAACATGTTTTTGAAAGTTTTAAAATTTGAATTCAACCAGTTTTGTATTTGAACTTTGTTTGATCGTAACTTGAGTTTTATACCTTTGATTTAATTGATTCTTTTTGCAAAATAAAGCTCTTGACCTAAACTTTCTGATAAGGCCAAATTCGCACAATTTTGGTACTGTTGGAAATTGTTTTCTGTTACAAGAGTTATTTGCCTGTTTTCGAGGTTTTCCGAGATCTTTTCTTCAATTCTTTTCCATGATTGCTTATGTGTGGTTACTATTGCTTGCTTACGATAGATTGACCGGAGTGTGATGAGTAGAACTATCAGGAGTTATGAGTGCGAATCATCTTCATCAACAGTACAAGGCAAGTTCACAATTTGATCATATCCCTTTCATACCCAGTTTTTATGCATTAATTTCAACCTCAAACATTGCATGGTTAGGAATTGATTACATGTGGGTATTGGGAAGTAATTGATGAGGTAGGAACCTATTGCCCTGCATTCAAACCTTGGGAGTTAGTATTACATTATGCTTATATTGCCATGCTATGCTCGTAGACGTGGATTGGGTTTGAGTGTATTCCATGACAGATGTGAGATTGTTTACTTAATGGTGGTTCAACTTAAGGTGGCTACTTTAATACACATCTGGGTGGATTGCTAGGGGCACCCTAGGGATATACCAGTGGACTTGCCCGGACACCTGGGGAAATACCAGTGTTGTCCTAGGAGATCTCGGGGATATACCGTGTGATCATCCTACGGTCCGCCACCCAGGCTCAAAGGGATCATAAGATTATTCATGCTAGAAACTTCCGTGTGCAGCCACAAGCCATTATGGGCTCTGGCATAGTTGAGTAAGTTGCGTGAGCTCTTGAAGAGGTGGACTAGCAGATGAGGGGGATTGTAGGTGTACCGGTCTGCCCGGAGTAGATAGTAAATGCTTCTGAAAGATTGTGTCTCAGTCATCCGTTTCTCAAACACCATGAAGTGCGAGAAATCCAACGGAGGAGATCGAGTCTTGTGGGGAAAAGTTCGCAAACCTCTGCGGAGTGTACAAACTAATCATGATTAGCAGTGTCCCCGGTTATGGACATCTTGAGTCTCTGGTATTGGAATTATCGTGTTGATCTCATCACTCTAAATTAATTTGTTGGGTTATTAATTACCTTTTAATTGGGATTGAGATGGGGATTTACCATTCTCAATGTTTTCAACCAACTTTGTAGTTAAATAAAAAAATATTACTTTGCAGTAGGGAAAAATTGGCTTTTCGCAAAAACATGTTAACCATGTCGCTACAACCTATCTTTATTGATGATAAGGATTATGAATTCTCTGTCGACCCAGAGTTGATTACTTTGGTTGAATCTGATCCTTTCCATGGTTATGAAACTGAAACTGTTGTGGCACATCTTACTAAGTTGAATGACATAGCCACCCTTTTTACTCACGATGAGAAAACTCGCTATTACTTTATTCTCAAATTATTTCCTTTCTTATGAAAGGGTGATGCTAAAGCTTGGTACAATACTCTTGCTCCAGGTTGTGTGCGTAGTCCCTAGGATATGATTTATTACTTCTCTGGAAAATATTTTCCTGCTCATAAGAAACAAGCTGCCTTACAGGAAATATTTAACTTTGTGCAAACTAAAGAAGAGAATTTCCCACAAGCTTGGGGGAGGCTTTGCCAATTACTTAATGCTTTGCCTGATCATCCTCTTAAGAAAAATGAAATACTTGATATCTTCTATAATTGACTAACCGATGCTTCTAGGGACTTCCTAGATAGTTGTGTTGATTGTGTTTTCAGGGAACAGACTGTTGGACAAGCTGAAGAATTATTGAATAACATATTGAAAAATTATGATGATTGTACTCTTCCTGAACCACCGGCTAAACCACTCCGAAGAAGAGGGGTATATTATATCTCAGTCATGAAGATATGCAAGAGGCAAAGAAATCTATGAAGGAAAAACGTATTAAAGCTGAGGATGTTAAAAATTTACCTCCTATTGAAGAAATTCATGGGCTTAATACACCACCACCTCCTAAGGTGATAGAGGTAAATTCTCTTATGATGTTTAATGATAATGACAATCCTCACAATATGCATCCTAGCCAATGCCTTTATGAGTTTGAAAATTATATTAGAAAACAAGATCACTTCAATGCAAATGTTATGAAACAATTGAAATACAATTCTGATATGATTACTCGCTTGAGTGACTTGTTATTTAGAATATCAAATAATGTTGGAGGTGTTGGAAAGCATGCTTCTATGGTTCAAACTTAGTTAGAACAAGGTGCTAAATCTCAAGGAGAATTGCTTGATGAAATGAATAATAATATGCATGACTTTGCTGTTAGAGTTGCAACTAGAGGAGGTAAAATGACTCAGGAACCACTTTATCCTGAGGGACACCCAAAAAGAATTGAACAAGATTCACAAAGAGCTAACACTAGTGCACTAGTCCTTCGAGAAAGAAAAACAAAAAGAAAAAGAAAAATGATAGGACATGCTCCTGGTGAACCTGAAATAGAGAAACCTCCTGATAATGATAATGAAACTTCTATCTCTGATGCTGAAACTCAGTCTGGTAATGAACACTCACCTAGTGATAATGAAAAAGATAATGCTGAGGTTCATGAAAACTCTCAACCAAATAATAAAGAACCAGACAATGATGTTGAGATAGAACCACCCGTTGATCTTGATAACCCACAATCTAAGAATAAAAGGTATGATAAAAGAAACTTTGTTGCTAGAAAACACGGTAAAGAAAGAGAACCGTGGGTTCAAAAACCAATGCCTTTTCCACCTAAGTCAACTAAAAAGAATGATGATGAAGAATTTCAACACTTTGCTGAAATGCTGAGGCCAGTCTTTTGCGTACTCGCTTGACTGATATATTGAAAATGCCTCCTTATGCAAAGTATATGAAAGACATCATCACAAATAAGAGAAAAATACCGGAAGCTGAAATCTCCACTATTCTTGCTAATTATACTTTTAAAGATGGAGTACCTAAAAAACTTGGAGATCCGGGAATTCCATCTATACCTTGCTCCATCAAAAAGAATTATGTGAAAACTGCTTTGTCTGATTTAGGAGCTGGTGTTAGTGTTATGCCTTTCTCTTTATATAAAAGACTTGATTTGAATAAACTCACACCTACTGAAATATCTTTGCAAATGGCTGACAAATCAACTGCCATACCTATCAGTATCTGTGAGGAAGTGCCCGTTGTTGTTGCTAATGTTACTATTTTGACTGACTTTGTTATACTTGAGATGCCCGAGGACAACAACATGTCGATTATCCTTGGTAGACCCTACTTGAATACTGTAGGGGCTGTTATTGATTGCAATAAAAGCAAGGTCACTTTTCATATCAATGGTAATGAGCATACGGTGCACTTTACGAAGAAACAATCCAAGTGAATGGTATTAATGTTATTGAAAAATCTCCAACAATCACTATTGGAAGTTTTCAAATACCTTTACCTACTGTCAAAAAAAATGAAATGCTTATTGTTGGGGACATTCATATCCCTATTGAGGTAACTTAGTGATTTACGGAAGTTCTTCGGTTTCATGCTAATCGAAAGTGGTTGTTAATAAGACTTGATCAACCTTATTAATGGATCATTTTTGAACTGTATGAAGTTGATGAATTTAGTAAGCACTACCTTCTGTCCCTACTTTTCATTCTCTGTTTTTATTAGTTAAATAAAATAAAATGCCATGTTTTGTGTGTTTTCTGATTTACCCGTGCAATAAAAAATGACCCAAAAATAGAAGTTCTCAGAATGCCCTGAAAATTTAATACGATTTTTTCTGAAATTTTCTGAATTTTTGGTGCAAATAATACCAGAGGGAGGTGCACCAGGTGGGCACAACCCACTGGGCGCGCCAGGACCCCCAGGCATGCCCTGGTGGGTTGTGGTCCCCACGTGGGCCCCCTCACTTATCTCTTTATACCAAATCATCACCTACCTCCAGAAAAAAATCTCCATTGCTCTCTCTCCGGTGTTCTTGCTCTCAAACCCTCGAATTTCGATCTCCTTGCTCGAAGCTCCGTTTCCGAAACTGTTTCGGGGGATTGTTGCTTGGTATGTGACTCCACCGTTTGTCCAATTAGTTTTTGTTTTAGTGGTTGATATTTTGAATAATTAGCTACTCTTGGTGCTGCTGTAGATGAGCTGTCATGTTGAATTCTTAGTGTTCTAAGTAGTTTGAATGCTTGCTCTGGCCTTTATGAATCCCTATGAGTAGTTGCTATCAATCACCGTCTCACTAGAGAATTTTGTTTACCACTGCAAACTCCCATTCTGGGGTTCGCTTGACGAACCGCCATGGGCTGAGTATCAAACATTCTTGACTAGTCTTTGTAACGGTGAGATGAGGGGAGTGACACAAGGTAGAATAAAGAGCATTCATTTTCCCGCAATTCAGTATTTTGCATTATTTAACGGGAAATGCATAGTAGGCAAACAAGACTGTAGTACACTTTGTGCTCCGGACTTGAGCCTCATACACACCGCTCTTACCGGTGAAAGGAATTATAACCTTGGAGCGATTGTTGCATGCACACTTCAGCACAACGCTAACAGTGGCTGGTTCTATGATGGAATTTATGCCACACGTTTAGCACGAGGGATGGGTGTTGCACCTTTGCCCTTTGACCCTACCCTACCCATGCAGTATTTGGACTTCGACACCTTAAAAGACCATAAGATACTTAAAGGAAAAATTGATAACTTCACTTATAACCTATTGTTTAACCAAACATCTGTTGTGCACACATATTTGCCTGTGCCTGCTCTTTTTGACTATCACAGCAAAGGAAGATATTTTGTTCTTGAGAGCGAGGCTCGAGCTCACAACGCAGCAGTGGAGGCAACACGGCGGGCCGAGGCATCCGCACCGAGAGCCTCCGTGAGCTACCACGCCAACTACTATCCAGACTTTTGATCGACTACCAAGTTAGGCCAAAGGCCTAAGCTTGGGGGAGTACGTGTTTCTCACCGACTTTACATTCATGTCCACTTATTTCATTTGTCGGTGTTCACATTTTTTCCTTGTATCATCCATGCTTAGATTTATTTTTCTTGCTTTCTTCTTGTGTGTTTGAAAAACTTTAGAAAAACCAAAAAATTAGTCGTAGTTAGTTTACTGTCTATGCATGCTTAGTTGTAGTATTAATATTAAAAAGAAAACCCAAAGAGATTTGCTTGTTCTTCTTTTGCTTGTTGGGAGCTTTCCCGTGTAAATAGTTTTTCTCGTTTTTGCTTTTTATTTGCTTGTTCAAGAAAACCAAAAACTCCAAAAATATTTCAGTGTGTTTCTCTGAATTTCTTTTCCTTTTATTCGAGTTGTACCAAGGAGAAGACCACGATGAAAATGTTGAGTGGCTCTCATATGAATAACTGTTGAACTAATAAAGAGCACATTTTACCTTGTCTTCTCCTGTTGAATAAAATGTTTGCAGATTCCAGCTTAGTCCATGGCACTCTTGCACTATTATTATTTTCATATCGTTCGGTCGTGCAAGTGAAAGGCAATAATGCCGACATTCGATGAACTGCCGTGGCAGAGAGAAACTGGTATGAACTCGACTTGTTCTGTTTGTGTAAATATGTTTAACCTAGTATCCATGATTCAGCCCATTATGATTAAACATGTTTGCAATGACAATTAGAGATTATAGTTTCTCATGCCATGCATAAGTAGCTGGGACTTAATAATGATTTATCTTGGATATCAACATTGCGTTAAAATGATTGTGATGTAGTATGATGATATGGTATCCTCCTCTGAATGTTTCAGTGGCTTGACTTGGCACATGTCCATGCATGTAGTTGAATCAAAACCAGCATAGCCTCTATGATATTTATGTTCATGGTGTTCATATCCTACTCATGCTGGTGTCCAATGTTACTTATGCATAATGCATGATCATGATGGTTGTTGCTCTCTAGCTGGCCGCTTCTCAATCTAATTGCTAGCCTTCGCTCGTACTAAGTGGGAATTCTGCTTGTACATCAAAAACCTTGAACCAAAAAGTTATTCCAGATGAGTCCACCATACCTACCTATATGCGGTATTACCCTGCCGTCCTAAGTAAATTTGCATGTGCCACTTCTAAAAACTTCTAAAAATATATCCTTTTTGTTTGTCTGGATCGTTCATGGAACGACAGGAGGTGGTCTGTATCTTCCATGCTAAGCGGGTTATTCTCAGGATGAGTGTTTATTCCCTCGCCATCGCACGAGAAAAGGGCGGTAATAGGGATGCCCAGTCCCAAACTGCAAATACAAAAAGAGTTAATCTCTCAAATAATCAAACGAAAACTCCCAATGGAGTCAAAACCTTTACTTTTATCGCTTGGGAACCGCCACTAGCGTGCTTAGCAGGGAAGATATTGATAACTGATGGTCGTGAAGTAAATAAGAAGGGTGCATGTCTCAAAATATCATTTATCTCTGTTTTAAAACTTGAGCTCTGGCACCTCTACAAATCGCCGCTTCCCTCTGCGAAGGGACTATCTATTTACTTTTATGTTGTGTCATCACCTTCTAAAACAAGCGCTAGAACCTGAGAGCATAGCTGTCATGACTTATGCATTGTGTGTAGCTAATGTTGGGTGCATCATGACTGGATCTTTTCTACCATGAATTACAATGTTTAGTCGCTGCTTCGACTTTGGAGGTGCTCTACATTTATGTTTTGCGGTCTTAGAAAGGGCTAGCGAGATACCACTATTGTCATATTATATCATGGTTGTTTTGACAACGTGTTGCCCTTTGAGATGTCTTATTATTGCTCGCTAGCTGATTATGTCATTGATACGAGTTAATATAATCTTTAAGAGTTATTGTCGGCATGGTTAGTTATAATGTTGGCTGAAAACCAGGGTGCTGTTTAAGCTTATTTATGCAAACAAGAGCAAAAGAGTTCATAAGTGTATTTCTTTTTCACTTTCAGTTTATCAACTGAATTGCTTGAGGACAAGCAAAGGTTTAAGCTTGGGGGAGTTGATACATCTCCAACGTATCTACTTTTCCTAACGCTTTTCCTCTTGTTTTGGACTCTAATTTGCATGATATGAATGAAACTAACCCCGGACTGACGCTGTTTTCAGCAGAACTACCATGGTGTTGTTTTTGTGCAGAAATAAAAGTTCTTGGAATGGAACGAAACTTTGTGAGGATTTTTTATATAATAAAAGAGAATTTCTGGAGCCAAGACCCACCGGAGAGGGGCACCTGTGTGGGCACAACCCACCAGGGTGCGTCCCCCTCTCCTGGCGTGCCGAGGTGGGTTGCCCCCACCTGGTGGCCCCGCAGACCCTGAAACCAACACTATATAATCCTATTTTCGAAAAAAATAGGGAAAAAGAATTATCGCGATCCACGATACGGAGCCGCTGTCACCTCCTGTTCTTCATCGAGAGGCCAGATCTGGAGTCCGTTTGGGGCTCCGGAGAGGGCATCTTCATTTTTCGTCATCACCAACCCTTCTCCATCGCCAACTCCATGATGCTCCCCACCGGGAGTGAGTAATTCCTTCGTAGGCTCGCTGGTCGGTGAGGAGTTGGATGAGATTCATCATGTAATCGAGTTAGTTTTGTTAGGGCCTGATCCCTAGTATCCACTATGTTCTAAGATTGATGTTGCTATGACTTTACCATGCTTAATGCTTGTCACTTTGGGCCCGGGTGCCATGATTTCAGATCTGAACCGTTTATGTTATCACCATTATATCCATGTTCTAGATCCGATCTTGCAAGTTATAGTCACCTACTACGTGTTATGATCCGGCAACCCCGGAGTGACAATAACTGGGACTTCTCCCGGTGATGATCGTAGTTTGAGGAGTTCATGTATTCACTATGTGTCAATGCTTTGTTCCGGTTCTCTATTAAATGGAGGCCTTAATATCCCTTAGTTTCCAATATTGACCTCGCTGCCACGGGAGGGTAGGACAAGAGATGTCATGCAAGTTCTTTTCAAAAGCACGTTTGACTATTTACGGATTACATGCCTACAATATATTGACGAACTGGAGCTAGTGCCGTATCACCCAAGGTTATAACTGTCTCATGATGAATATCATCCAACAAGTCACCGATCAAATGCCTACGAATTTATCCTATATTGTTTTTGTTAAGTTACTACTACTATCATCACTGTTACACTTGCTACAAAATTACTGCTATCACTGTTACCGTTACCGTTGCTGCTGCTACTATTATCAAAACTATCACACTACTTTGCTACTGATCACTTTGCTGCAGATAATTAATCTCCAGGTGTGGTTGAATTGACAACTCAGCTGCTAATACCTTCAAATATTCCTTGGCTCCCCTTGTGTCGAATCTATAAACTTGGGTTGAATACTCTACCCTCGAAAACTGTTGTGATCCCCTATACTTGTGGGTTATCAGTCAGTGACCTGATTGATTCAGATAACTGGTCCTGGAAACATGATCTAGTTCGATAGAATTTTATCGCACCAGATGCTGATGATATACTGAATATTCCTCTACCACGCGGTGGAGGCGCAGATACATTGGCATGGGCACATGAGAGGACAAGTAACTACACTGTTAAGTCAGCGTACCGAGCTTTAGTGATTCAAAAAGAGCATCAAGCTCGAGAAAGAAGGGCCGGTTATAGAAGATTCAGTTAATAAACAACAGTTATGGAAAGCTCTATGGTCTCTCAAGGTGGTACCTAAAGTGTGTGTGTTCTGGTGGCGGGTACTCCATGGTATACCGCCGGATGAATGCATGCTGAAGTATCGACATATCCAAGATATCAGCACATGCAAGCTTTTTCAATCACATGATGAAGACCTACAACATGCCCTTATGAACTGTTCACACGCTCGAGGATTTTGGGATGAAGCATGCCAGCTCCTGGATATCAAACTACCGCGGCTTCATCCCACAACTTGGGCATCTGATATTTTATGCGAACCAAGGTTCTCAACGAGAGAACGAGCAAAGATCATCACTGTGATGTGGTCCAGTTGGACTTCACGCAACCAATGGACGCATGATTACGACAAATTGGATCCGGCCAACTCGATGAGGCTTACTCGAGAAGCTCTGGCCCTGCTTGATATTCCCTTGCAACACATAAACGCCCTACCAGGTCATGGTTGGCGCCCTCCGGAACCAGACCAGGTCAAGATAAACACCGACGCAACGGTCGTTCATGACAAAGGGAAAAGTGGAGCTGGTGGCGTGGCAAGATCGTCCACAGCCCTACTGGATGCTTGGTGCAAACCTCATGCTGGAGTTACCGACCCCATGATCACGGAGGCCCTTGCAGCTCGGGATGGAGTAATCTTCGCAAATCTCAGAGGGTTCACGCATGTGGTGTTGGAGACCGATAGCCTGGAGGTGGTTAATCTCTGGAACACTCGCCCCAACGGTCGTTCAGTTGTGGCACCAATTCTTTTAGAAATTGAAGAGCTTTCTGCTAGTTTTCATTCTTTTGTAATCCAACATGTAAGTAGATCAACCAATGGTCCAGCTCACCTTTGTGCAAAACGTGCTTGCACGGTGACTGGCACCGAAAGCTGGCTTATGGAGACTCCCAACTTCCTGATCAGTAGCCTTATAGCTGATTGTTTAGAGAACGCTTTTGTTTAAATAAAGCTCTAAATTCCATGAAAAAAAAAACAAATCCTGCCCATGATTTACCTTATAGTTTGATGAGAAGTTTGGTAAGTAAATTTAAGTGGAATTAGTTGAGAAGGTAAGTAAATCAAGGTAATTGATTATCATATAAAAAAGGTTGGACAAAGGGGTGGTAAGAAGAAAGTGAAAGGTGGAACCTAACATTCTTTTCAGAGAAAATGTTTTGGTACGACCAACCACCGAAGCTTTCGGTCGGTTGCGCGCGAGCCACTAGATCCTCTTTCCTCGTGTGTCGGGCAGCGCCCCGCAACCTCCCCCACGGGCCACATGTTTCCCATGGCCCACCCCCACCACTTCCCCTCTTCTACCTTATATGTTCTCTAATATTCAATCTATTATTTTTTGCGAAGAGAAACTTCTAGGGAGTTGTAGCGCTTCAGTAGCAATTATTCAATTTTTCTAATAACATTTTCCTAGAGAAAAGTAGCTACTTGCAGAAAGGCCTCACCTCCATATGCTGTCAGTATTAGTGATGAAACCGTGAAGTCTTTTGTTTTGGCCGTTTGTTATCCTCCAATACTTGATCATTCAGTGAAGAAGTGTATTGCGTAACATTGCTTCTCTCTGTTGTGTAAACGACAAAATGCATGTATAAACAGTTGCAGTATTTTAAGCATGTAGTTGATGAAAATATTACATGTATTTGTTTGTTCTTCCCTTTTTAATCTATTATTTGCTCCCTCTTTTAGTATGTGCACAAGGTATTACTGTATTTTAAACATGTAGCATGTTGTTGTTTACTAGCACTTGCTGGGTATCCAGTTGATGAGGGCACTATTTTTTTTCCAGTTTCTGCAAGGCTGTCCGGTGTCCTGTCATGAAAATAAGTACCTTCATTTTTTCTAATCTGTGGAGGAATGTCTGGTATCATGTTGTATAGTAATTAAACTCTGTGCAAATCTGATTTGAGTCAATGGACCTAAGAAAAGAAGGAACAAGTTTTAAGATGTCTCTAAACTAATTTATTCAGTTACGCTCTTTGAGCTACCTAAATACTGTAAGTTCTAACAATTTATTTATGCTTTTTTATTCACCCCTCTCTGTATGCCGAAGAATTCCACAATCTGAACAATAACGCATCAAGCAATAACTCAATTAGCCACGGGTTGTCACAAGGGCATGCCGCGCCTCCGCACAACAAGTATATATTATGAGTATAGAATAGCTTATTCTACACCCATAGTAAATAGCTTACAAAATTAGTGAAGTACTACTGACATATTGTGATCCCCAACCAAAGGTATAAGTAAAAGGAGACATGATCCCTGAAGGCTTTATATCATGTACTCACACATAGCTTTCGCAAGATGTTTTGCTTTACTGTTGCCGGCAAAGTGGGCACCTAAAGTCTTCATAATCTTCTTTAGTGCTTCTTCAAGAGCCCGCTTCACCTCAGCAGAATGCAGAGCACCACTTTCAAAATCAGAGATGAGCTCTTCCACCTTGTGAAACGTCCTGCTACCACCACTCTTCTCTTCTTTCCCGGGCACCTCACAGTGTCCAAACCATGGAAACACAATATGTCTAATGTACTCCAGACATGGGTTGCCTTGTGCAACTTTTTCAGGACAGAAAGCTTTCCTTACTTTCACACTCAAACTTTGCTCCCCGTCTTCCATGAAGATGGCCCAAGCTGGTTCTCCTATATTACCAAATTCATCGTCCTCTATTAAATTGGGGAGCTTGTTATGTGACAGAATAATAGGTCTATTTCCACCCTTCATGTCTTTGCAGTACTCTCTAGTTAGCTCGCGAACCTCCTCAAGATCGTCGTCATGATCCATGGATAGCAGCCAAATGTCGGCCTTCGGGAGTAATACAGCAGCACACTGCATGCAAGGTTCAAAGATCATTGGAGCCACCACATCAGGCCGGTCATATGGATCAGCAGGCATTCCATACAACACGAGTGCATATTCAAAGGTCTTGTCCCAGCACCTTATCATCCTCCCCAAGGTGTTATTTCTAGCAACATCCATCACAAGCATCCAGTATTCATGTGGACGGTGATTTATCTCATCCGACAACCACATAAACTCTACCTCGTTAAGCTCCAAGCCTGCTTCTTTCCATACCTCAATCATGTAACATCCAATTGTCCGAATATCACTCATATCACCACCGAATCTGTTGTGTATATGAGCAAACCAATCCGCTATCAAGATTTTAACTCTGCAGCCAGCTTTGACCATTTTGTTGACATTGAGCACCATCATGATCCCCTGGGCAATGTGTACCGACGGCAAGGGGTCGCACCAAACATAGTAGATAGGAGCGACCTTCTTCTCAAGTAGCACCCTAAGCTCCTCTTCCTCATCGATGCTCCCCAACCCGATGCTCCTCATGGTCGCAAACCTCTCATCCAAACTCATCTCGACAGCATTCCCTGTAGTGCTGATGGTCGCCTCCACTGAGTTGTCCATGGGGACAAAATATATAGGGTCGTAAACACAGCTCAACAAATATATAAGAGCCCGCCACAAGAAGTGAAAAGGGAACTGTGATTACACCCGAGTAAGGATATATTTACTGCTAGCTTCTGCTTATTCTTTGAGCACACCGAAAAAGGGCTTCATATATCTAGAAAAGGAGGGTGGCGGGTGTGGGGTGTTGGAGGCGGCCTCAGAGACGTCGTCGGTGGCGGTTGCTGAGGCGGATCCAAACCCTAGGCAACGGCGGCCAAGGATTCCAAATCCAGATCAATCTGAGTTGCACATGAGAGGATAACGAGGCGACGAGGTTTTCTGGGAGGCGGAGACGTGGTTTCCGGGGCCCTTCGCCAACGCTTGTAGCTTTTCCCTTTCCTGTTGTAAAAAAAACTCATGATTTTTTTTGACATGTACCCTTAAATTTCTAGTGTCGGGTTGACCGAAATTTTTGTGTGGTCGAGGGTTTGTCAACTGGAATCACCTCAAACATGTTCATGTGTTGTAACGAGAGACAAAAATAGTACTATGCTCTAGCAAAATAAGTATGACTCAATACCCTAACATATGAGTGTACTATATTTTAACACGGTGGTGGCCCATCATGTGGCCACTTATTTTCTTCCCACCCTGATACGTCTCCAACGTATCTATAATTTATGAAGTATTCATGCTATTATATTATCCATCTTGGATGTTTATGGGCTTTACTATGCACTTTTATATTATTTTTGGGACTAACCTATTGACCCAGAGCCCAGTGCCAGTTCCTGTTTTTTCCCTTGTTTCAGTGTTTCGAAGAAAAGGAATATCAAACGGAGTCGAAACGGAATGAAACCTTCTGGAGAAGTTATTTTTGGAAGGAAAGCAACCCGAAAGACTTGGAGTGCACGTCAGGAAAGCAACGAGGGAGGCACGAGTTAGGGGGCGCGCCCACCCCCCTAGGCGCGCCCTCCACCCTCGTGGGCCCCTCGTGGCTCCCCTGACGTATTTCTTCTGCCTATATATATCCATATACCATAAAACGATCGGAGAACATAATAGATCGGGAGTTCCGCCTCCGTAAGCCTCTGTAGGCACCAAAAACCAATCGGGACCCTGTTCCGGCACCCTGCCGGAGGGGGGATCCCTCATCGGTGGCCATCTTCATCATCCCGGCGCTCTCTATGACAAGGAGGGAGTAGTTCACCCTCGGGGCTGAGGGTATGTACCAGTAGCTATGTGTTTGATCTCTCTCTCTCTCGTGTTCTTGATTTGGCACGATCTTGATGTATCGCGAGCTTTGCTATTATAGTTGGATCTTATGTTGCTTCTGCCCCTCTACTCTCTTGTAATGGATTGAGTTTTCCCTTTGAAGTATTCTTATCGGATTTAGTCTTTAATGATTTGAGAACACTTGATGTATGTCTTGCCGTGCGTATCTGTGGTGACAATGGGATATCACGTGATTCACTTGATGTATGTTTTGGTGACCAACTTGCGGTTTCCGCCCATGAACCTATGCATAGGGGTTGGCACACATTTTCGTCTTGATTCTCCGGTAGAAACTCTGGGGCACTCTTTGAGGTTCTATGTGTTGGTTGAATAGATGAATCTGAGATTGTGTGATGCATATCGTATAATCATACCCACGGATACTTGTGCTGACATTGGAGTATCTAGGTGACATTAGGGTTTTGGTTGATTTGTGTCTTAAGGTGTTATTCTAGTATGAACTCTAGGGCTGTTTGTGACACTTATAGGAATAGCCCAACAGATTGATTGGAAATAATAACTTTGAGGTGGTTTCGTACCCTACCATAATCTCTTCATTTGTTCTCCGCTATTAGTGACTTTGGAGTGACTCTTTGTTGCATGTTGAGGGATAGTTATATGATCCAATTATGTTATTATTGTTGAGAGAACTTGCACTAGTGAAAGTATGAACCCTAGGCCTTGTTTCAACGCATTGCAATACCGTTTACGCTCACTTTTATCATTAGTTACCTTGCTGTTTTTATATTTTCAGATTAAAAAAACCTATATCTACCATCCATATTGCACTTGTATCACCATCTCTTCGCCGAAATAGTGCACCTATACAATTTACCATTGTATTGGGTGTGTTGGGGACACAAGAGATTCTTTGTTATTTGGTTGCAGGGTTGCTCGAGAGAGACCATCTTCATCCTACGCCTCCCACGGATTGATAAACCTTAGGTCATCCACTTGAGGGAAATTTGCTACTGTCCTACAAACCTCTGCACTTGGAGGCCCAACAATGTCTACAAGGAGAAGGTTGTGTAGTAGACATCAAGCTGTTTCTGGCGCCGTTGCCGGGGAGGCTAGGTAAGCGGCACTTACACCCCGTCAACTAAGCTCTTTTCTGGCGCCGTTGCCGGGGAGGTGAGTGCTTGAAGGTATATCTTTAGATCTTGCAATCGAATCTTTTTGTTTCATGTTTTAGCACTAGTTTAGTTTATAAAAGAAAACTACAAAAAAATGGAATTGAGGGTGCCTCATATGCTTCATCTTTTTAATGTCTTTCGTGAAAATGATGGAAGGAAAATTGTGCTCAAGTACTAGAAGAAGAAATACATAGAATGCTTGGCATAAAATATGTGAATGATGAGCATGATTGCAATGTTGTTAGTATGAATTCTTTGAATACCCATGATGCTAATGATATGCAAAGCCACAAGCTTGGGGAAGCTATGTTTGATGAAGATGATATTTTTAGTCCCCCAAGTTTTGATGTGCAAATTTATTATGATGAAAGCATGCCTCCTATTTATGATGATTATTGTGATGACACGTATGCTATAAAGAATAAAGATAACCATGAAACTTGTCATCATGATTTTAATTTTCAATTGGATTATGCTTCACATGATAGTTGTTTTGTTGAGTTTGCTCCCACTACTATTCATGAGAAGAATTTTTCTTATGTGGAGAGTAATAAAAATTCTATGCTTGTAGATCATGAAGAATGCTTTAGGTGCTGGTTATATTGTTGAATTCATTCATGATGCTACTGAAAATTATTAGATTCGTAGGATGACCTGGCCTTATGTTCAAAACATCAAGGTGACCATTCTGATACATCAGATGAGGCACACAATCATTCGGGATTTCCTGTTGAAAAACATAGTAATAACTTCCTAGTTACCAATGTAGTTAAGTTTTAAAAGAATTTATGCAAAAGATGCACGGACGTAGTAATACTAAAAAATCTTACGATGGCATCTCCATGGATGTTACCGTAGTTCAACACATGCACTAGTGGCACGTATTGACCATAATGTGGAGGAGTTTCATAATAGATATTGTAATTCTCAAGATCAGTACAAAATGCGACCAGATGATTTTTCTCCTGATAAGTTAACTCAGAGCCATCGGTGTAGTACGTTCTGTCTACCATGTTCCGCACATTGTTTGAACAATGAAAATAAGCTGCCAATGGAAATAAGCT
This sequence comes from Triticum aestivum, assembly GCF_018294505.1. Classification (NCBI taxonomy): domain Eukaryota; kingdom Viridiplantae; phylum Streptophyta; class Magnoliopsida; order Poales; family Poaceae; genus Triticum; species Triticum aestivum. Next base: position 49,926,137 of record NC_057814.1, on the reverse strand, counting down.
GTCAACTATTTTGAAATGAACAATATAAATTAGTTAATAACTATGTTTGAGAAACTCACATAGCGGTAGGACTGGAAGCGTATCAACAAGGACCCAAATGTCCATATTGTCGTGGTCGATGTCATGATCACCAAGATCCATGGTGACAAGCATACCCTCATAAAAACCATACATCTTGCAAAGTGCTTCCCAATTTTTGCAACCAAAATGTGTTACGCTCTCAGATTTATACAGATTTACTTCAAAATCCATACCATGATGAGTCCTTAGGTGAATTTTCTTTGTTTCGAAATTTTCATGGTCTTCAAAATCCATCCTCTCCAAGACATATCATCTACTCGAATTGTAAAAGATGAAAATTACACATTGAAATAGTTGAAGTCATGCTTAATTACGAAAAAAACACTTGTCGTCATTGCGTACCGTTTCAACATCGAAGGTCTCCTCGAGCTTAAAGCTGAAGCGCCGATCTTCGTCCAGGTGAGGCCTGCCGCACAGACCTCGATCGTCGTGGCACCAGCTGCACTCCCCCGGGAGACTTTCGTCGTCCGATGACGACATTTCCTATGTTCATAATTCAAAGATTAAACTTGTACAATTCAATATATGTACTACAAAAATTAAATTAGATCATTATTATTCATCACGGGTTGACTATCGGTCTGTCGAGTCTTTTTCTTGAAAACTCTCAGCTCGCGTGGTGTATACATTCGACCGTTGGTGATGGTAGCTCCTCCTTTTGTTCCCGAGTGCATTACACGAAAATGTCCAACACACGGGAATGAAGGAGAAGCGACCCCCATGACAACAGTCGGGATTTTTCGTCCTCTCATATGTGGTGGAGACTCACACGCTGATTCCTCTCTGACATTTGCGACCGTCGGTGATGGTCGTTACTCCTTCTTCCCCTAGTACATAACAAAGGTCTAGCACCCGGAGAAGAAGGAGAAACGACCCCCACGACAACAGTTGGGCTTCTTCGTCCTCTCTCATACATAGATACATTGGAGACGTATCAGCATCCCCAAGCTTAATTCCTGCTCGTCCTCGAGTAGGGAAATGATAAAAGAAATAATTTATGAAGTGTGAATGCTAGCAGGTGCATAAGTTTGATCAATGATAATTTCAATCACCTTTTCTAGCATCATCATATATCATAACAGTAGCTCAACTCATAAAACTTCTTATGATCAAGTAACAAGCTATTCACATGTTAAAAAGTATAGATCATAAACTTTCTTGAAAACTAACAAACCATGCTCTTAGTAATCAAACAATTGCAATTCATCTTATTTTCAGGAAGGGTCCATGTAAGAGCTTTGATTCAGCAAACTCCACATACTCAACTATCATTTAATCTTTCACAATTGCTAACACTCATGTGATATTTATGGGTTCAAAGTTTCAATCGCACACAGAGAAAGATAGGGGCTTATAGTTTCGCCTCCCAACCTTTTACCTCAAGGGTAATGTCAACAATAATACTTTATGAAAACCTACATCCAAGTGGATATATATATCCGGATCGCCCCAACACAGAGTGCTTGCCAAAGGAAAAAATGTAAAAAGGAAAGGTGATGATCACCATGACTCTTGTATAAGGGTAGAAGATAAAAGTAAAAGATAGGCCCTTCGCAGAGGGAAGCAGAGGTTGTCATGCGCTTTTATGGTTGGATGCACAAAATCTTAATGCAAAAGAACATCACTTTATATTGCCGCTTGTGATAAAGACCTTTATTATGCAGTCCGTCGCTTTTATTTCTTCCCTATCACAAGTTCGTATAAAGCTTATTTTCTTCGCAGTAATAGATCATACATATTTAGAGACAATTTTTATTGCATGCACCGATGACAACTTACTTGAAGGATCTTACTCAATCCATAGGTAGGTATGGTGGACTCTCATGGCAAAACTTGTTTGAGGGATGTTTGGAAGCACAAGTAGTATTTCTACTTGGTGCAAAGAATTTGGCTAGCATGAAAGGGAAAGGCAAGCTCAACATGTTGGATGATCCAAAACAATATAACGTTTCGGATATAGGAAAACATAACCCATTAAGTTGTCTTGCTTGTCCAACATCAACCTTTTAGCATGTCATATTTTAATGAGTGCTCACAATTACAAAAGATGTCCAAGATACTATATTTATATGTGAAATCTCTCTTCCTTCAATATTCTTTCATGAATTGTTCAAGTGACCAATTCTGCGTTTGCTAACTTTCAATAAGTTTACTACCTATACTCATTATGTGTGAAGTCATTACTCCCCATGTTATAAGAATATGAAATGTATATAAATTCAGATTTATGATATTCAATTCATTCAACCATTTACTCATAGGATATATGTGAAGCACGTGAGTAAATGACAAACTACTCCAAATGGATATAAGTGAAGAACACTGAGTAGTCAAATAATTAACTTGCCATGGTAGGATTCTTTTTCATTCAAGATTTCAGATCCAATGATTTTATTCAAACAGCAAGTAAAATTGAAAATACGCTCCAAGCAAAACACATATCATGTGACGAATAAAAATATAGCTCCGAGTAAGGTATACCGATAGTTTTGAAGACGAAAGAGGGGATGCCTTCCGAGGCATCCCCAAGCTTAGGCGCTTGAGTCTTCCTTGAATATTACCTTGGGGTGCCTTGGGCATCCCCAAGCTTAGGGTCTTTCCACTCCTTATTCTCCTCATATTGATATCTCACCCAAAGCTTGAAAACTTCAATCACACAAAGCTTAACGGAACTTCGTGAGATAGGTTAGTATGATAAAGAGTAACCATTCACCTTGGTACTATCAAAGACAAGGTTCATAATTGTTCTCACGCAATTCCTACTGTACCATATCATTTCTATAATTTATATTGAGAAATATAAGCCATAGAAACTAGAAAACAAGCAAACTATGCAATGAAAACAGAATCTGTCAGAAACAGAACAGTCTGTAATGATCTGAACAGCAACCATACTTATGCTACTCCAAAAATTACGAAATAAATTGGTGGACGTGAGAAATTTGTCTATTAATCTTCTTCAAAAAGAATCAACTCAAAAGCACTCATCTGTAAAAAATGGTAGCTAATCCCGTGAGCGCAAAGTTTCTGTTTTTTACAGCAAGATCACATTAACTCTCACCCAAGTCTTCCCAAAGAACTTACTTGGCACTTTATTGCAACAAAAAGCGATACAACGTGATTAATACAGTTCTTAATCATGTAAACACACAAAAACAGTAATGGTAAATATTGGGTTGTCTCCCAACAAGCGCTTTTCTTTAATGCCTTTTAGCTAGGCATGATGATTTCAATGATGCTCACATAAAAGAAAAGAATTGAAACATAAAGAGAGCATCATGAAGAATATGACTAGCACATTTGAATCTAGCCCACTTCCTATGCCTAGGGATTTTGCGAACACATAATTTATAGGAACAAGAATCAACTAGCATAGGAAGGCAAAACAAGTATAACTTCAAAACTTTAAGCACATAGAGAGGAAACTTGATATTATTGCAACTCCTACAAGCCTATATTCCTCCCTCATAATAACTTTCAATAGCATCATAAATTAATTCAACAATATAACCATCACATAAAGCATTCTTTTCATGATCTACAAGCATATAAATTTTTCTACTCTCCACATAAGCAAAATTCTTCTCATTCGGAATAGTGGGATCACTAATTCCTAAAGATGACACTCTTCCAAACCCGCTTTAGATGATAGTATTATTCATACTCCAAAAGATATAAGTGAAGTTCATGGAGAATTCTACAATTAATATAGACTAACCAATATCCAAGATCAAAATATATAAGTGAAGCACACGAAGCATTCTATAAAACCATACTCAAAAGATTTAAGTGAAGCACAAAGAGCATTCTATAAGGTCATACTCAAAAGATATAAGTGAAGCACGTGAATAATTCTATAAATTGATGAAGGGACATCTCATACTAGCATGGTTCCTAAATAAAAATAAAAAAACAAAGGACACAAATCATGTGAAGAAAACAAAAACCGAGGTATACCGATAATTGTTGAAGAAGAAAGATGGGATACCAACCGGGCATCCCCAAGCTTAGATGCTTGAGTATCCTTGGAATATTTACATGGGGTGCCTTGGCCATCCCCAAGCTTGAACACTTGCCTCTCTTTATTCTTTTCACATCGGTAACTCCTCGTTCTTCGAACACTTCATCCACAAAAATTTAACAAAAACTTTGTGAGATCCGTTGGTATACTAAAGCAAATCACTACCTTTGTGTACTGTTGCAAACTCATTCCAATTTCTTAATAGCACTTTATCTACTGTATTCCAACTTCACCATCGTTCATACCCCCCGATACTACCAATAGATTCATCAAAATAAGCGATCAACACATAGAAAACAGAATCTGTCAAAAACAGGACAGTCTGTAGTAATCTGGAAGTTTAGTAAACTTCTGTAACTCCAAAAAATTCTAAACAAATATGAAAATATAAACAATTTGTACAGAAGTAATGTGAAAAAAGTTTCAGACCCATTTTAATTTCCAGTAAAAAATGTAAATTCACGTGCTACAGCCAAAGTTTCTGTTTTTGTACTGCACATAGTAAACAAGCAATCTAATCATCCTAAAACCAAAGCTTGGCACATTATTTTCATAATACAATGGATATATACAGGGGGATAATTATTTTCAGAGAAGCTTCCATGAAATTTTTTACATTGTTTCCATGAGCATGAACACAAGTGCTCAAGGTCGACCCTCACTTCTTCAATGCATAATCTTCCAATCACTTCTCTTATTGAAAAACTTTTTAGGCATGAGAGGCAAGTAAATTTTTTGTATTTTCATTCCTTTAAATTTTTTTGTATGTTTCACCCACAACTAAACAGAAACAAAAAGGAAAAACAAAATCTACTTAGTGAAGAAAGCAAACAAGCACACACGAGAATATCAACCCCACGCTATTGCTCCCCGGCAACGGCGCTAGAAAAGAGCTTGATAATCCCCAAGTGTAGGGAATCATCGTAGCAATTCCCAATGGTGGAAGTGATAAGTATGGAGTGTCGAACCCACAAGGAGCTAAAGGTAAGATCAATATTCTCTCAAGTCTTATCTGCCACTGATACGACTCTACGTGCACCGAACGTTTTCTTCCAGCTAGAAACGAGAAATAAAACTACGTCGTGGGTATGAAGAGGATAACTTCGCATGATATCAGAGAGCTAAAACATAAAAGTAGGTGCTGTTATCATGAAGTTAGAATATATTACTAAATATTATAAATAGCAAGTGTGGAATAATGATGGATCGGTGTGCGGAATTGTCCTAGGCAATTGTTAACAAGACCCGTAGTCGTCATTGCAATTTCATATGAGGGAGAGGCATAAGCTAACATACTTTCTCTTCTTGGATCATATGCACTTATGATTGGAACTCTAGCAAGCATTCGCAACTACTAAAGATCATTAAGGTAAAACCCAACCCTAGCATTAAAGCATCAAGTCCCCTTTATCCCATATGCAACAACCCCCTTACTCTGGTTTATGCTTCTGTCACTCAAGCAACCCACTATAAGTGAAGCATAAACGTATTGCAACACCCTACAGCGGGAATCCCTCACGCTTGCGCGACACGAAGGGCACAATAGGACAGCACCAAAATAAAACATAAAACTCATACCAATCTAGATCATCAATCAACCCAAAAGACAAAGGATATCTACTCAAAACATCATAGGATGGAAACACATTATTGGATCATAATATGTGGCATAAAGCACAAGGTTCAAGTAGGGATTACAACAGGGTGCGGGAGAGTGGACCGCGTAAAAGAGATGAGGATGGTGATGATGATGGTGATGTTGATGAAGACGATCACCGCGGCGATGATTCCCCTCCCGATGGCACTCCGGCGCCACCGAGAGAGAGAGAGAAGGAGAGGTTCTCCCCCTTGTGCTTCCTCCTCCATGGCCTACCCCCTAGATGGGGAGAGGTTCTCCCTCCGGTCCTTGGCCTTCATGGCGATGATGGCCCCTCCAGGATCCTCCTCCATGGCCTCCGGTGATGATGGCCCCCTCCGGCAGGGTGCCAGTGAGGGCCTAGATTGATTTCTCGTGGCTACAGAGCCTTGCGGCGGCAGAACTTCCGATCTAGGTTATTTTCTGGGGGTTTCTGTATTTATAGGAATTTTTGGCGTCCATTTCACGTCAGGGAGGTCTCCGAGTCGTCCACGAGATAGAGGGCCCACGCCCTCCACCCTCGTGGACAGCTCGGGACTCTTCTGGCCCATCTCCGATGCTCCGTGGGCTTCTTCTGGTCCATAAAAATTCGTCATAAATTGGCATGTCAATTGGACTCCGTTTGGTATTCCTTTTCTGTAAAACTCAAAAACAAGGAAAAAACAGAAACTGGCACTGGGCTCTAGGTCAATAGGTTAGTCCCAAAAATCATATAAAATAGCATATAAATGCATATAAAACATCTAAGATGGATAATATAATAGCATGAATACTTCCTAAATTATAGATACGTACGTTGGAGACGTATCAACGACGGGCGATGGCGGGCGACGGCAGGCGACGACATGTGGCGAGAGTGTGTGAGGGAGAGTGAGAGGGACGCGCACGAGGCGCCGTGTGTGTGGATAAGGTAACTATATTGGTAGCGCTTTTTAGAAATAAGCGCTACTACTATTTAGCAGTAGCGCTCGCCGTAGAACAGCGCTACAGCTATGTACAATAGCAGTAGCGCCTTTTAGAAACTGGCGCTACTACTATACCTACACTGCCATGCAACCGTTGGCAACTATAGTAGTAGCGTGTTTTTTAACACAAGCGCTACTGCTACATCAATAGTAGCAGCGCTCTTCTACGCCAAGCGCTACCATTATTTAGCAGCAGCGCTTCCTTATAAAAAGCGCTACTACTAAGCTCCTGTGTATAAGCATTTCCCTAGTAGTGAACAACCAAATATAGCCATTCGTGAAATTGAAGTGGACAATTCATAATTAAACATCACATAGCCCTAATGAACAATACATTTTTTCATAACTGAAATAATTAAACATGACACAGTTAAAACACTGCATGGCAAATGCTACTACAAAAAAGGGTACGGGTTGGCAAGCTAGAAAAGGTAAGATTTGCAGATAGGATGTTGCCTCACATGTCATGGACGGGATCCTTCCATTTGGAAGAGCACAGACCCATGGTGCGCTCTCTGATGTCACAGATGGGCTAATTCACCTTGGAAGAACCTTTGTGGGTGCCCTCCTTGTGGTCGTGGTCGATGAGATCTGACTTGGCAATTGAGGATCCCAAGCCGCCGCCGTAGAACGTGTCCTTCAGAAATGACAAAATGGGCTCGATGGCGTACAAGGATCGCAAATCCTTGACCGTGTGGCAGAGGGGATAAGCGGCTGGGCCATCGAAGAGATCGACAGCGGTTGAACCAGAGGGGTTGGGGATGGACCACTTAACCTGTGGCATGGCCCGTGCTACCTCTTGAGCACTGCGTTGGTTTTCCCTTGAAGAGGAAAGGGTGATGCATTAAAGTAGCATAAGTATTTCCCTCAGTTTTTGAGTACCAAGGTATCAATCCAGTAGGAGGCTACGCGCGAGTCCCTCGCACCTACACAAACAAATAAATCCTCGCAAACAACGCAATAAGGGGTTGTCAATCCCTACACGGTCACTTACGAGAGTGAGATCTGATAGATATGATAGGATAATAATTTTGGTATTTTTATGATAAAGATGCAAAGTAAAGAAAACAAAATAAAAATGGCAAAAGAAATAGCTTGTGGTTGGAAGATTAATATGATGGAAAATAGACCCGGGGGCCATAGGTTTCACTAGTGGCTTCTCTCAAGAGCATAAGTATTCTACGGTGGGTGAACAAATTACTGTTGAGCAATTGACAGAATTGAGCATACTTATGAGAATATCTTGGTATGATCATGTATATAGGCATCACGTCCGAGACAAGTAGACCGACTCCTGCCTGCATCTACTACTATTACTCCACACATCGACCGCTATCCAGCATGCATCTAGAGTATTAAGTTCATAAGAACAGAGTAACGCCTTAAGCAAGATGACATGATGTAGAGGGATAAACTCATGCAATATGATATAAACCCCATCTTGTTATCCTCGATGGCAACAATAATATACGTGCCTTGCTGCCCCTACTGTCACTGGGAAAGGACACCACAAGATTGAACCCAAAGCTAAGCACTTCTCCCATTGCAAGAAAGATCAATCTAGTAGGCCAAACAAAACTGATAATTCGAAGAGACTTGCAAAGATAACCAATCATACATAAAAGAATTCAGAAGATTCAAATATTGTTCACAGATAAACTTGAGCATAAACCCACAATTCATCAGTTTCAACAAACACACCGCAAAAGAAGATTACATCGAATAGATCTCCACAAGAGAGGGGGAGAACATTGTATTTAGATCCAAAAAGAGAGAAGAAGCCATCTAGCTAATAACTATGGACCCGAAGGTCTGAGGTAAACTACTCACACTTCATCAGAGAGGCTATGGTGTTGATGTAGAAGCCCTCCGTGATCGATGCCCCCTCCGGCGGAGCTCCGGAACAGGCCCCAAGATGGGATCTCACGGGTACAGAAGGTTGCGGCGGTGGAATTAGGTTTTTGGCTCCACATCTGATCGTTTGGGGGTACGTAGGTATATATAGGAGGATGGAGTACGTCGGTGGAGCAACATGGGGCCCACGAGGGTGGAGGGCGCGCCCAGGTGGGGTAGGCGCGCCCCCTACCTCATGGCTTCCTGGTAGCTTTCTTGACGTAGGGTCCAAGTCCTCTGGATCATGTTCGTTCCGAAAATCACATTCCCGAAGGTTTCATTCCGTTTGGACTCCGTTTGATATTCTTTTCTGCGAAACTCTGAAATAGGCAAAAAACAGCAATTCTAGGCTGGGCCTCCGGTTAATAGGTTAGTCCCAAAAATAATATAAAAGTGAATAATAAAGCCCAATAATGTCCAAAACAGAAGATAATATAGCATGGAGCAATCAAAAATTATAGATACGTTGGAGACGTATCAAGCATCCCCAAGCTTAATTCCTGCTCGTCCTCGAGTTGGTAAATGATAAAAACAGAATTTTTGATGTGGAATTTTCAATGTAATTCTTCTTAATTGTGGTATGAATATTCAGATCTGAAAGATTCAAGAAGAAAGTTCATATTCACATAAAAATGATAATACTTCAAGCATACTAACTAAACAATTATGTCCTCTCAAAATAACATGGCTAAAGAAAGTTCATCCCTACAAAATCATATAGTTTAGTCATGCTCCATTTTTGTTACACAAGAATGCTCTCATCATGCACAACCCCGATGACAAGCCAAGCAATTGTTTCATACTTTAGTAATATCAAACTTTTTCAACCTTCACGCAATACATGAGCGTGAGCCATGGACATAGCACTTTGGGTGGAATAGAATATGATGATGGGGGTTATGTGGAGATGACAAAAAAGGAGAAAGTCTCACATCAACGAGGCTAATCAATGAGCTATGGAGATGCCCATCGATTGATGTTAATGCAAGGAGTAGGGATTGCCATGCAACAGATGCACTAGAGCTATAAATATATGAAAGCTCAACAAAAGAAACTAAGTGGGTGTGCATCCAACTTGCTTGCTCACGAAGACCTAGGGCACTTGAGGAGGCCCATTGTTGGAATATACAAGCCAAGTTCTATAATGAAAAATTCCCACTAGTATATGAAATTGACAAAACAAGAGACTCTCTATTATGAAGATCATGGTGCTACTTTGAAGCACAAGTGTGGTAAAAGGATAGTAACATTGTCCCTTCTCTGTTTTTCTCTCATTTTTTTTGGGCCTTCTTTTTTTTATGGCCTTTCTCTTTTTTTTATTCCTCACTTGGGACAATGCTCTAGAAAATGATGATCATCACACTTCCATTTACTTAAAACTCAATGATTACAACTTGATACTAGAACAAAGTATGACTCTATATGAATGCCTCCGGCGGTGTACCGGGATAGGCAATGAACCAAGAGTTACATGTATGAAAGAATTATGATTGGTGGCTTTGCCACAAATACTATGTCAACTACATGATCATGCAAAGCAATATGACAATGATGAACGTGTCATGATAAACGGAATGGTGGAAAGTTGCATGGCAATATATCTCGGAATAGCTATGGAAATGCCATAATAGGTAGGTATGGTGGCTGTTTTGAGGAAGATATAAGGAGGTTTAAGTGTGAAAGAGCGTATCATATCACGGGGTTTGGATGCACTGGCGAAGTTTGCACCAACTCTCAATGTGAGAAAGGGCAATGCACGGTACCTAAGAGGCCAGCAATGGTGGAAAGGTGAGAGTGCGTATAATTCATGGACTCAACATTAGTCATAAAGAACTCACATACTTATTGCAAAAATCTACAAGTCATAAAAAACCAAGCACTACGCGCATGCTCCTAGGGGGATAGATTGGTAGGAAAAGACCATCGCTCGTCCCCGACCGCCACTCATAAGGAGGACAATCAAAGAACACCTCATGTTTCAAATTTGTTACATAACGTTTACCATACGTGCATGCTACGGGACTTGCAAACTTCAACACAAGTATTTCTCAAATTCACAACTACTCAGCTAGCACGACTTTAATATCACTACCTCCATGTCTCAAAACAATCATCAAGCATCAAACTTCTCTTAGTATTCAAAACACTCATAAGAAAGTTTTTACTATTCTTGAATACCTAGCATATTAGGATTATTTAAGCAAATTACCATGCTATTTAAGACTCTCAAAATAATCTAAGTGAAGCATGAGAGATCAATATTTTCTATAAAACAAATCCACCACCGTGCTCTAAAAGATATAAGTGAAGTACTAGAGCAAAAACTATATAACTCAAAAGATATAAGTGAAGCGCATAGAGTATTCTAATAATTTCCGAATCATGTGTGTGTCTCTCAAAAGGTGTGTACAGAAAATATGATTGTGTTAAACTAAAAAGCAAAGACTCAAATCATACAAGACGCTCCAAGCAAAACACATATCATGTGGTGAATAAAAATATAGCTCCAAGTAAAGTTACCGATGGAAGTAGACGAAAGAGGGGATGCCTTCCGGGGCATCCCCAAGCTTTGGCTTTTAGGTGTCCTTAGATTATCTTGGGGGTGCCATGGGCATCCCCAAGCTTAGGCTCCTGCCACTCTTGTTCCATAATCCATCAAATCTTTCACCCAAAACTTGAAAACTTCACAACACAAAACTCAGCAGAAAATCTCGTGAGCTCCGTTAGCGAAAGAAAACAAAAGACCACTTCAAGGTACTGTAATTAACTCATTCTTTATTTATATTGGTGTTAAACCTACTGTATTCCAACTTCTCTATGTTTTATAAACTATTTTACTAGCCATAGATTCATCAAAATAAGCAAACAACACACGAAAAACAGAATCTGTCAAAAACAGAACAGTCTGTAGTAATCTGTAACTAACGCAAACTTCTGGAACTCCAAAAAATCATCAAAAATAGGAAGACCTAGACAGTTTGGTTATTGATCAGCAGCAATTGGAATCAATATTTTATCACGTCCTGGTGATTTTTAACAATTATTTTCGTGAACAGAAAGTTTCTGGAATTTTCTGCAAGATCAAATAACTATCATCCAAGAAAATCCTATAGGTTTAACTTGGCACAAACACTAATTAAAACACAAAAACACATCTAAACAGAGGCTAGAACAAATATTTATTCCTAAACAGAAGCAAAAAGCAAAAAAAAAATTGGGTTGCCTCCCAACAAGCGCTATCGTTTAACGCCCCTAGCTAGGCATAATAGCAAGGATAGATCTAGGTATTGCCATCTTTGGTAGGCAATCCATAAGTGGCTCTCATGATAGATTCATATGGTAATTTTATTTTCTTCCTAGGGAAGCATTCCATGCTTTTCTTTAATGTAAATTGGAATCTAATATTCCTTTCCTTCATATCAATAATTGCACCAATCGTTCTAAGGAAAGGTCTACCAAGAATAATAGGACACGAAGGATTGCAATCTATGTCAAGAACGATAAAATCTATGGGCACATAGTTCCTATTTTCAACAATAAGAACATCATTAATTCTTCCCATAGGTTTCTTAATAGTGGAATCCGCAAGGTGCAAGTTTAAAGAGCAATCATCAAAATCACGAAACCTAGCAAATCACACAAAGTTTTTGGAATCGTGGAAACACTAGCACCCAAATCACACAAAGCATAGCATTCATGATCTTTAATTTTAATTTTAATAGTAGGTTCCCACTCATCATAAGTTTTCTAGGGATAGAAACTTCCAACTCAAGTTTTTCTTCATAAGATTGCATCAAAGCATCAACGATATGTTTGGTAAAGGCTTTATTTTGACTATAAGCATGAGGAGAATTTAGCACGGATTGCAACAAGGAAATACAATCTATCAAAGAGCAATTATCATAATTAAATTCCTTGAAATCCAAAATAGTGGGTTCATTAATATCTAATGTTTTGTTCTCTTCAATCCCACTTTTATCAATTTTAGCATCAAGATCTAAAAACTCCGAATTTCTAGAACGCCTTCTAGGTAAAGGTGGATCATATTCAGTCCCATCATTATCAAGATTCATATTGCAAAAAAAAGATTTAATAGGGGACACATCAATAACTTTTAGATCTTCATCTTTGTTTTCAAAGTTTTCCGGCTTAGCGGCCATCTTATTAACTCAGGTGGCCTGCTTATCCAATATTTCAGCTATTAACTTCTCAAGGTGACCAATTTGGGATCTCAAACCATCAAATTCTTTAGGCATATCATCGAGCTCTTTATTCATATAACTCATAAAGCTTTTTTGTTCCTTAAGCTCGTTTCTAATGAAATTATTATGCTCAAATTGTAAGACCATAAAACTCCTGACATTGCCTTCGATCTCTTCCAACCTTTTAAGGTGAAGATCACCAAATTTAGGTAGAGCCATCGTGGCAAGCAAGCAATCCAACACACGAGCAAACAAGAAGCAAGCGTAAAAGAGGCGAACGGAAAAGAGAGGGCGAATAAAATGGCAAGGGTGAAGTGGGGGAGAGGAAAACAAGGGGCAAATGGCAAATAATGTAATGCGGGAGATAAGGGTTTGTGATGGGTACTTGGTATGTTGACTTTTGCCTAGACCTCCCCGGCAAGGGCGCCAGAAATCCTTCTTGCTACCTCTTGAGCACTGCGTTGGTTTTCCTTGAAGAGGAAAGGGTGATGCAGCAAAGTAGCGTAAGTATTTCCCTCAGTTTTTGAGAACCAATGTATCAATCCAGTAGGAGGCTACGCGCGAGTCCCTCGCACCTACACAAACAAATAAATCCTCGCAAACAACGCGGTAAGGGGTTGTCAATCCCTACACGGTCACTTACGAGAGTGAGATCTGATAGATATGATAGGATAATATTTTTGGTATTTTTACGATAAAGACGCAAAGTAAAGAAAACAAAATAAAAACGGGAAAAGAAATAGCTTGTTGTTGGAAGATTAATATGATGGAAAATAGACCCGGGGGCCATAGGTTTCACTAGTGGCTTCTCTCAAGAGCATAAGTATTCTACGGTGGGTGAACAAATTACTGTTGAGCAATTGACAGAATTGAGCATAGTTATGAGAATATCTAGGTATGATCACGTATATAGGCATCACGTCCGAGACAAGTAGAGACCGACTCCTGCCTGCATCTACTACTATTACTCCACACATCGACCGCTATCCAGCATGCATCTAGAGTATTAAGTTCATAAGAACAGAGAACCGCTTTAAGCAAGATGACATGATGTAGAGGGATAAACTCATGCAATATGATATAAACCCCATCTTGTTATCCTCGATGGCAACAATACTATACGTGCCTTGCTGCCCCTACTGTCACTGGGAAAGGACACCGCAAGATTGAACCCAAAGCAAAGCACTTCTCCCATTGCAAGAAAGATCAATCTAGTAGGCCAAACCAAACTGATAATTCGAAGAGACTTGCAAAGATAACCAATCATACATAAAATAATTCAGAAGATTCAAATATTGTTCATAGATAAACTTGATCATAAACCCACAATTCATCGGTCTCAACAAACACACTGCAAAAGAAGATTACATCGAATAGATCTCCACAAGAGAGGGGGAGAACATTGTATTGAGATCTAAAAAGAGAGAAGAAGCCACCTAGCTAATAACTATGGACCCGAAGGTCTGAGGTAAACTACTCACACTTCATCGGAGAGGCTATGGTGTTGATGTAGAAGCCCTCCGTGATCGATGCCCCCTCCGGCGGAGCTCCGGGACAGGCCCCAAGTTGGGATCTCATGGGTACAGAAGGTTGCAGCTGTGGAATTAGGTTTTTGGTTCCATATCTGATCGTTTGGGGGTACGTAGGTATATATAGGAGGAAGGAGTACGTCGGTGGAGCAACATGGGGCCCACAAGGGTGGAGGGCGCGCCCAGGGGGGTAGGCGCGTCCCTACCTCGTGGCTTCCTGGTAGCTTTCTTGACGTAGGGTCCAAGTCCTCTGGATCACGTTCGTTCCGAAAATCACGTTCCCGAAGGTTTCATTCCGTTTGGACTCCGTTTGTTATTCTTTTTCTGCGAAACTCGGAAATAGGCAAAAAACAGCAATTCTGGGCTGGGCCTCCAGTTAATAGGTTAGTACCAAAAATAATATAAAAGTGAATAATAAAGCCCAATAATGTCCAAAACAAAAGAAAATATAGCATGGAGCAATAAAAAATTATAGATACGTTGGAGACGTATCAACCCGCGTGAAGTCGTCGCTGTCGATGAGCTTGATGTCGTAGCCAGCTTTCCCGAGACACAGTAGTACGCTAGCCTGCTGACGTAAAGCCTTCAGCATGGCAACATAGTCAACATCTTCGCCGGCTTCCACGGTAAGGTGTTGCTCCGGTATCTATAGGTCGGGGCGAACGACGGCCACCTCGCCAACATCCGCCGGAGAGGCCATGATAAACCTCTTCTTGGCCGAATGCTCGTCGGGCTCCCCGGGATACGTGGTCGATCTTAGGCTGCGACATTCTGGAGCAGGGGATGTGGATCAAGCGGGGAGGGACACCGCAAGCCTCATCTAAGAACTCAGGGGAGTGGGTCGATGGTATGGGAATCGCTGGGTAACCTGAACTTTATTATATAAGCTAGGAGGAACGGGTAGACCGGCAGTGGTTGGCGACGGCGGAGAGCTAGGGTTCGAGGGGGGGAGGGGGCCGGGTGGGGGACTGTGGAGGGGGAGGGGGTGGTGTTTGAGGATACACCGCGGCTACTGAAAATTTTAGTAATGGTGGCGGACAAGGGAGGGCGACGGTTCAAATGCCTCGACTACTGCAATTTTACTATAAGGTTGATGCTGGAGGAGTGTGGGCGACGGTTGAAGTACCACGACTACAAAAATTTGGCTAAAGGAATTGATGCGGGGAGGGAGTTCCCAAGATCGCACACGGTCAAATAAGAATATGTGTGTATGATAATAAAGAAAAGCGGCCCGCCGATTTTTGCAACGCTCAGGGCGTGTAGTTTGTTTTTAGATTTCTAGATAGCTGGTCTATCGCACATGGTTCGTCCTAATTTTAAGACGCAGATGTGGAATTGAATCCAAATAAACTACCCGCCTTTAGTTTGCGCAGGTGGTGATTTTACAGCGCACTTGCATCGCACACGGTTAAGCCAATACCTCCACATTTGCTCGCGCTTGTGCAGTTGTGGTGCTTCACAGCGGAGTTGCATCGCACACGGTTAAGCCATTATACCCGTGTCCGTTGAGCGTCATCAGAGTCTTTGCAGCAAAAAAAACGTTAGAGAGGGTCAGAAGACATTCACACCAGCATGTGGCTGCTACCTCTTGAGCACTGCGTTGGTTTTCCCTTGAAGAAGAAAGGGTGATGCAGCAAAGTAGCGTAAGTATTTCCCTCAGTTTTTGAGAACCAAGGTATCAATCCAGTAGGAGGCTACGCGCGAGTCCCTCGCACCTACACAAACAAATAAATCCTCGCAAACAACGCGATAAGGGGTTGTCAATCCCTACACGGTCACTTACGAGAGTGAGATTTGATAGATATGATAGGATAATATTTTTGGTATTTTTATGATAAAGATGCAAAGTAAAATAAAAGCAACGGAAATAACTAAGTGTTGGAAGATTAATATGATGAAGATAGACCCGGAGGCCATAGGTTTCACTAGTGGCTTCTCTCAAGAGCATAAGTATTTTACGGTGGGTGAACAAATTACTATTGAGCAATTGACAGAATTGAGCATAGTTATGAGAATATCTAGGTATAATCATGTATATAGGCATCACGTCCGAGACAAGTAGACCGACTCCTGCCTGCATCTACTACTATTACCCCACACATCGACCGCTATCCATCATGCATCTAGAGTATTAAGTTCATAAGAACAGAGTAACGCTTTAAGCAAGATGACATGATGTAGAGGGATAAATTCATGCAATATGATAAAAAAACCCCATCTTGTTATCCTCGATGGCAACAATACAATACGTGCCTTGCTGCCCCTACTGTCATTGGCAAAGGACACCGCAAGATTGAACCCAAAGCTAAGCACTTCTCTCATTGCAAGAAAGATCAATCTAGTAGGCCAAACCAAACTAATAATTCGAAGAGACTTGCAAAGATAACCAATCATACATAAAAGAATTCAGAAGATTCAAATATTGTTCATAGATAAACTTGATCATAAACGCACAATTCATCGGTCTCAACAAACACACCGCAAAAGAAGATTACATCGAATAGATCTCCACGAGAGAGGGGGAGAACATTGTATTGAGATCAGAAAAGAGAGAAGAAACCATCTATCTAATAACTATGGACCCGAAGGTCTGAGGTAAACTACTCACACTTCATCGAAGAGGCTATGGTGTTGATGTAGAAGCCCTCCGTGATTGATGCACCCTCCGGCGGAGCTCCGGAACAGGCCCCAAGATGGGATCTCGTGGGTACCGAAGGTTGCGGTGGTGGAATTAGGTTTTTGGCTCCGTATCTGATCGTTTGGGGGTACGTAGGTATATATACGAGGATGGAGTACGTCGGTGGAGCAACGTGGGGCCCACGAGGGTGGAGGGTGTGCCTGGGGGGTAGGCGCGCCCCCCTACCTCATGGCTTCCTGGAAGCTTCCTTGACGTAGGGTCCAAGTCTCCTGGATCATGTTCGTTCCGAAAATCACGTTCCCGAAGGTTTCATTCCGTTTGGACTCCGTTTGATATTCTTTTTCTGCGAAACTCTGAAATAGGCAAAAAAACAGCAATTCTGTGCTGGGCCTCCGGTTAATAGGTTAGTCCCAAAAATAATATAAAAGTGAATAATAAAGCCCAATAATGTCCAAAACAGAAGATAATATAGCATGGAGCAATCAAAAGTTATAGATACGTTGGAGACGTATCAAGCATCCCCAAGCTTAATTCCTGCTCGTCCTCGAGTAGGTAAATGATAAAAACAGAATTTTTGATGTGGAATGCTACTTGGCATAATTTCAATGTAATTCTTCTTATTGTGGCATGAATGTTCAGATTTGATATGATTCAAGATAAAAGTTTAATGTTGACATAAAAACAATAATATTTCAAGCATACTATCTAAGCAATTATGTCTTATCAAAATAACATAGCCAAAGCAAGTTATCCCTACAAAATCATATAGTCTGGCTATGCTCCATCTTCACCACACAAAATATTCATATCATGTACGACCCCGGTTTTAGCCAAGCAATTGGTTCATACTTTTAATGCGCTTCAACCTTTTCAACTCTTACGCAATACATGAGCGCCAGCCATGGATATAGCACTATGGTGGAATAAGGTATAATGGTAGGGGTTATGTGGGAAGACAAAAAAGGAGAAAGTCTCACATCAACGAGGCTAATCAACGGGCTATGGACATGCCCATCAATTGATGTTAATGCAAGGAGTAGGGATTGCCATGCAACAGCTGCACTAGAGCTATAAGTGTATGAAAGCTCAAAAAGAAACTAAGTGGGTGTGCATCCAACTTGCTTGCTCACGAGGACCTCGGGCATTTGAGGAAGCCCATCATTGGAATATACAAGCCAAGTTCTATAATGAAATTTCCCACTAGTATATGAAAGTGACAAAATCACGGTGCTACATTGAAGCACAAGTGTGGTAAAAGGATAGTAACATTGTCCCTTCTCTCTTTTTCTCTCATTGTTTTTATTTGGGCCTTTTCTCTTTCTTTATGGCCTCTTTTTTTATTTAGTCCGGAGTCTCATCCCGACTTGTGGGGGAATCATAGTCTCCATCATCCTTTCCTCACTTGGGACAATGCTCTAATAATGATGATCATCACACTTTTATTTACTTACAACTCATGAATTACAACTCAATACTTAGAACAAAATATGACTCTATATGAATGCCTCCGGCGGTGTACCGGGATATGCAATGGATCAAGAGCGACATGTATGAAAGAATTATGAATGGTGGCTTTGCCACAAATACAATGTCAACTACATGATCATGCAAAGCAATATGACAATGATGGAGTATGTCATGATAAATGAAGCGGTGGAAAGTTGCATGGCAATATATCTCAGAATGGCTATGGAAATGCCATGATAGGTAAGTATGGTGGCTGTCTTGAGGAAGATATAAGGAGGTTTATGTGTGATAGTGCGTATCATATCACGGGGTTTGGATGCACCGGCGAAGTTGGCACCAACTCTCAAGGTGAGAAAGGGCAATGCGCAGTATCGAAGAGGCTAGAAAATTACGGAAAGGTAAGTGTGCGTATAATACATGGACTCACATTAGTCTTAAAGAACTCATATACTTATTGCAAAAATTTATTAGCCCTCGAAGCAAAGTACTACTACGCATGCTCCTAGGGGAAGGGTTGGTAGGAGTTAACCATCGCGCGATCCTGACCGCCACACAAAGGAAGACAATCAACAAATACTTCATGCTCCGACTTCGTTACATAACGGTTCACCATACGTGCATGCTACGATAATCACAAACTCCAACACATGTATTTTTCAATTCCACAATTACTCAACTAGCACAACTATGATATTACCACCTTTATATCTCAAAACAATTATCAAGCATCAAATTTCTCATGATATTAATTAAAGCAAATGGCCATGCTATTTTAAGGCTCTCAAAATAATATAAGTGAAGCATGAGAGATCAATAGTTTATATAAAACAAATCCACCACCGTGCTCTAAAAGATATAAGTGAAGCACTAGAGCAAAACTATATAGCTCAAAAGATATAAGTGAAGCACATAGAGTATTCTAATAATTTCCGAATCATGTGTGTCTCTCTAAAAAGGTGTGTACAGCAAGGATTATTGTGGTAAACTAACAAACAAAGACTCAAATCATACAAGACGCTCCAAGGAAAACACATATCATGTGGTGAATAAAAATATAGCTCCAAGTAAAGTTACCGATGGAAGTAGACGAAAGAGGGGATGCCTTCCGGGGCATCCCCAAGCTTTGGCTTTTTGGTGTCCTTAGATTATCTTGGGGGTGCCATGGGCATCCCCAAGCTTAGGCTGTTGCCACTCCTTGTTCCATAATCCATCAAATCTTTCACCCAAAACTTGAAAACTTCACAACACAAAACTTAACAGAAAATCTCGTGAGCTCCGTTAACGAAAGAAAACAAAAGACCACTTCGAGATAATGTAATGAACTCATTCTTTATTTATATTGGTGTTAAACCTAGTGTATTCCAACTTCTCTATGGTTTATAAACTCTTTTACTAGCTACAGATTCATCAAAATAAGCAAACAACACACGAAAAACAGAATCTGTCAAAAACAGAACAGTCTGTAGTAATCTGTAACTAACGCAAACTTCTGGAACTGCAAAAAATCAGCCAAAATAGGACGACCTAGAAAATTTGTTTATTGATCAGCAGCAATTGGAATCAATATTTTATCACGTTCTGGTGATTTTTAACAATTATTTTCATGAACAGAAAGTTTCTGGAAATTATAGCAAGATCAAATAACTATCATGCAAGAAGATCCTATAGGTTTAACTTGGCACAAACACTAATTAAAACATAAAAACACATCTAACCAGAGGCTAGAACAAATATTTATTCCTAAACAGAAGCAAAAAGCAAAAAAAACTAAAAATAAAATTGGGTTGCCTCCCAACAAGCACTATCGTTTAACGCCCTAGCTAGGCATAATAGCAAGGATAGATCTAGGTATTGCCATCTTTGGTAGGCAATTCTTCAATAAGACATCTATCATCCTTTAGAGGTTCTTTATTTCTATTAATTATCAAACTTTTAGGAACAAGATCGAAAAATTCATTTGTAGCAAATGGTTCCTTAATGATAGCAAAAAGATTGGGATGAATACTTATAGATTTAAGAGCCGCAGTTTCTTTACTAGAGGATTCACCCTTATTTTTAGGAACATACATATGCTTGGCAATTTTAGTTGGAGGACTTGGAGTATTCTTTACACAATAAAAAGCGGTTCCCAAGTTGGTAATGATACCCTCAAGTTTATCGATTCTAGTGGAATCTTGATTTTCTTTCATTAACTATGGGTTCCTTCTCCTTAATATTTTTCAAAGTGACTCCTACCTTAGATCCATATTGGGTAATTTGGTTGTGGATCTTTTTATCCAGATTTTCAATTAACTCTACGGTAGCAACTTTATTTTCAATGATTTCAAGTCTTTGCATTACATGCTCCAAAGTTAATGTAGTTCCATTAACCAAGAGAGGTGGTGAGCCAAATAAATCTATCATAGCATTATAAGAGTCAAAAGTATGGCTACCCAAGAAATTCCCTCCAGTAATGGCATCAAGAATATATCTATACCAAGGATTAGTGCCTACATAAAAATTGCGGAGAAGAACGGAAGTAGATTGCTTCCTGGTAGATCTATTTTGAGCATTGCAAATTCTATACCAAGCGTCTTTTAGATTTTCTCCCTCCCTTTGTTTAAAATTGAGAACATCATTTTCGGGAGACAACGGAGAAGATAAAGGACTAGCCATGACGACAAGGCAAGCAAAAGAAAAAGAGGCGGACGGAAAAGAGAGGGCGAATAAAACGGCAAGGGTGAAGTGGGGGAGAGGAAAACGAGAGGCAAATGGCAAATAATGTAATGCGGGAGATAAGGGTTTGTGATGGGTACTTGGTATGTTGACTTTTGCGTAGACCTCCCCGGCAACGGCGCCAGAAATGGCTCGTTGTCGGGAGTCCAAATCTTGACTTGACCTTGCGTAAGCCTCCCCGGCAACGGTGCCAGAAATCCTTCTGCTACCTCTTGAGCACTGCGTTGGTTTTCCCTTGAAGAGGAAAGGGTGAGCAAAGTAGCGTAAGTATTTCCCTCAGCTTTTGAGAACCAAGGTATCAATCCAGTAGGAGGCTACGCGCGAGTCCCTCGCACCTACACAAACAAATAAATCCTCGCAAACAACGCGATAAGGGGTTGTCAATCCCTACACAGTCACTTACGAGAGTGAGATCTGATAGATATGATAGGATAATATTTTTGGTATTTTTATGATAAAGATACAAAGTAAAATAAAAGAAACGGAAATAACTAAGTGTTGGAAGATTAATATGATGAAGATAGACCCGGAGGCCATAGGTTTCACTACTGGCTTCTCTCAAGAGCATAAGTATTTTACGGTGGGTGAACAAATTACTGTTGAGCAATTGACAGAATTGAGCATAGTTATGAGAATATCTAGGTATGATCATGTATATGGGCATCACGTCCGAGACAAGTAGAGACCGACTCCTGCCTGCATCTACTACTATTACTCCACACATCGACCGCTATCCAGCATGCATCTAGAGTATTAAGTTCATAAGAACAGAGTAACGCTTTAAGCAAGATGACATGATGTAGATGGATAAATTCATGCAATATGATAAAAACCCTATCTTGTTATCCTCGATGGCAACAATACAATACGTGCCTTGCTGCCCCTACTGTCACTGGGAAAGGACACCGCAAGATTGAACCCAAAGCTAAGCACTTCTCCCATTGCAAGAAAGATCAATCTAGTAGGCCAAACCAAACTGATAATTCGAAGAGACTTGAAAAGATAACCAATCATACATAAAAGAATTCCGAAGATTCAAATATTGTTCATAGATAAACTTGATCATAAACCCACAATTCATCGGTCTCAACAAACAAACCGCAAAAGAAGATTACAACGAATAGATCTACACGAGAGAGGGGGAGAACATTGTATTGAGATCCAAAAAGAGAGAAGAAGCCATCTAGCTAATAACTATGGACCCGAAGGTCTGAGGTAAACTACTCACACTTCATCGGAGAGGCTATGGTGTTGATGTAGAAGCCCTCCGTGATCGATGCCCCCTCCGGCGGAGCTCCGGAACAGGCCCCAAGATGGGATCTCGTGGGTACAGAAGGTTGCGGCGGTGGAATTAGGTTTTTGGCTCCGTATCTGATCGTTTTGGGGTACGTGGGTATATATAGGAGGAAGGAGTACGTCGGTGGAGCAACATGGGGCCCACGAGGGTGGAGGGAGGAGTACGTCGGTGGAACAACGTGGGGCCCACGAGGGTGAAGGGCGCGCCTGGGGGGGAGGGGTAGGCGCGCCCCCTACCTCGTGGCTTCCTGGAAGCTTCCTTGACGTAGGGTCCAAGTCTCCTGGATCATGTTTGTTCCGAAAATCACGTTCCCGAAGGTTTCATTCCGTTTGGACTCCGTTTGATATTCTTTTTCTGCGAAACTCTAAAATAGGCAAAAAAACAGCAATTCTGGGCTGGGCCTCCGGTTAATAGGTTAGTCCCAAAAATAATATATAAGTGAATAATAAAGCCCAATAATGTCCGAAACAGAAGATAATATAGCATGGAGCAATTAAAGATTATAGATACGTTGGAGACGTATCAGTGGCCCAAATATATATGAGTGAAAAAGGTGGTCTGTGATGTTCAAAATTCCAATGCACAACTTTGACCGCGCAGGCCCATGGTTGGGCAAGCGTCGAAGATCAATGAGAGGGGCTAGAAGTCAAGAACCACCTGAAAGTGGCCAGATATATGTAGGAATATAGGGTGTGATGTTTAAAACCTTAAATACACAATGCACAACTTTTGTGGCACCTGTCTCGCAAACCCGAAAGCACCCTTGGATATATCTATAATGACATAATATCATAGCTACCTAGCTAGGGTGCTTGACCCACCTCCAACTTCGTGTCAGCGGGGCGGATGCACGTAATGATACTTTGGTCATGCATGCATGTCGGCATGACCTACCATAAGACGGACCAGTGAATCTATCGTTTGGTCAAACGACAACTATTGTTGTCGATAATTAATGGATTAATGGATAGAATATATATATATATATATATATATATATATATATATATATATATATATATATATATATATATATATATATATATATATATAAACCGCTTGGGCCAATAGAGTGAACCATCATAAAAAATCGCACGAGAGGGACCATAAAACCAGCACCGCCTGCATGCGGCCCAAAATGATGTACGTTGGAAGGGGTGATGTGTGTTTCCAATATCGAACAATGTACAATTTAGATGTGGCGCCTGCCTCTCGATACAGACAACAACCATGAAAGCCAGGTAGTTAAGGACGAGATACGCAGGTTACGGTGTCGGTCGAACCCAACATTCCGAGCATGTGGGAGGGAATCCTGACAACGCATGAGCTCGAGCTTTGGTTGATAGACATGTGATGGTGACCGGCCCTAACACGAACTTGAAGGAATCCATTCATGGCCAACAGATACCCCTCGTTATCGGTCAAAGCGGTGATATATATAGACACACACACTTGGGGAGCCCACAGATATGCGTGTTGTCACAAAAAACCGCACAAGGGAGACGTGGTCGATCAGAAGACACCGTATACACTGCATGCGGCCCGAAAATATGTATTGGTATAGTGGTGTGTGATGTATTCAAATCCCGAATGCACAACTTCGATGGGGCACCAACTACATTACAAACCAACGCATGCGGCGGCGGGGGGGGGGGGGGGGGTGGCGTCCAACGCATGCGCTCAAACTTTATTTGGTCTAACATGCCACACATAGCAATAGGAAATCATCATGGTCAAACCCTTCTCGTATGTTGGGTCAAAGGGATAGATTGTGTGGGCCCCCTCGTTATCGGTCAAGGTGAATACATGCTCTATATGGGGAAGCCCACAGATATGTGCGGCGTCTAGAAACCACACAAGGGAGAAATGCTCGATCAGAACACCCGCCCCCCTATAGCCTTCATGGGCCCGAAAAAAATGTATAGGTCTGGTGTATGATTTGTTCAAATCCCAAAAGCACAAGTTCGATGGGGCATCAACTACATCAGTAACATTACAAACTGAACATCGTACCTCCGCGGCCAGGTTAAAGATGTACGATGTCGGGAACGCAACTTCGAGGCGGGTAGGGGGGCAGGGGCCGGGTGCCGTCCAATGCATGTGCTGAAACTTGATTTTCTCTAACATAGCACACGGAGCAAAGAGTAAAACCTTCTCATGCGTTGGGTCAGAGGGATAATTTGCGTGGGCCTATAGATGTCAATCATTCTTTGACTTAAAAAAAAATAACCAACAAAAAACATAGTCTACAAATTAGCAAAACAAGGATCCCAAGGTTTATAAAATTGCCATGACATGTCACTATAGAGACATATATCTCTATAATGACTGTGTCATAGCGTTTAAATGAAGATTGAAATATGCAACTTCCCACCGGGTCACCCATCCTTAGACTACTCCAGCTCAAGCACGCTTAACTTTTACGTTCTATTCGACTATGCTAGCGGATGGGAAGCCGCCCCTTACTGATAGGAATTGCCTCATTGCCTTTAAGGTGTTTACGCTGATCACCCTATGGGACCTAGTCCCTCCTTTCCTTCTATGAGCACTGACACTAGCAGCGGGAAAACGATGGGAGAAGAGGCGGGAAACCGATGGGAGGAGTGGCAGGAAACAGTAGCGTGTTTGGATATATAACGACATTAATATAGAAAACTTAGTAGAGAAGACGACATTAATATAGAAAACTTAGTAGAGAAGGAAGCGTGAGCTAGCACGACGCATGCGCACAGTGCTTACCCATATAAATAAAATCACAACCAGAACTGCATGTGCTGTCGAAAGGGATGAGGATTGCCGTTCGATCTAGGAGCATCCAACGGTGCAGACGTACGATCCGTGGGGTTTGGGTTTTGGCCAATCAGAACGCACGACTCAGATCGCGCGCGCAGCAGGGGGGCATCGGCCACGGTTTGGTAGGCAGACGGCTTTCATGAGTGAATCGTGTGCTATTTGAAAACATTTTGTGAGAAGAATCTCGGTTTTTAAATCCCCGTAAATCCAAAACTCAACCAAAAATCGGGAAACTTGACATGGTGTCACGACATGGCACATATATATATGCTATTTTTCAAGCACCATGACTAAATGTTGTGAGATCGTACATCCTTTGCTTTGTAATGGGCCATCTCGTTTCTCATGCTTTCTTTCTTTCTCTCGCCCCACCACTTCATTAGGATCATTCTTTTCGGTTTTCCATCTTGAGTTGGTTTCTATACCGCTTTTCTATGTTTTTTGGTTGGATTTTCCAATATTCTCTTTCTTTTCTATTTCTTCTAGTTTTCTTTAGATTGTTTTTCAGTTTTTTCTTTCTTTCAAAAATGTTCACAAAATTTAAAAAGCTTTCATGGTTTCCAAGAATATTCAGGAAATTTAAAAAACTCATTAATTTTTAAAAAAAATTCAGATCTTTAAAAGATTGATAACATTTATTATAAGATGACCACAACTTTCTAAACTTTTTACTCTAATAAATATTCTTGTACTAAGAAATATTTCATTTTTTTATTATGAAGAAGCATCCATATCCTTTTGTCTTTTTAAGCATTGTTGTCTGGTCCAGAAAATATGCAAAATATATTTTCGACCATGAACAACCATATAGTTTTTAATCCTCTTTTTTGAAAATAGAAATGAAAAGATGCATGATATTTTGGATGGAGAAAGAATAGTTGGTGTGGCGGATCGTGAGATCAAGAAGTCGAGGGTACATTCTACAAAGCACTAGAGCGCTTCAGAAAGATAAATGTATGGAATTGAAAGGAAGTTGTGTAAATTTCTAGCATGTGTCTTGATGAAATAAATTGTGAACATAGTGCGTTGTCGCCCAAGTATAAGTGGAATGACCTTTACAGACACATGAGATGCAAGTATGTGAGAGAATACCGTAGAACATCTGAGGTTTGGAACAGGAGCAAAATACTAAAAAAAATGAGGGTTATCGTACGTATAGTATGTACTATGAAATAATTAGCCTACTTTGACGGCATATGGTATATGGGCTCAGAAAGGTGTGGCGAAGTGTGTGAGGCATAGACTGCTAGATTATGTTTTATCGGCAAGGATGCACGGATTACACACACACACACGTGGTTTACATCTGATTTTTACACACAAGGAAGGCCAAAGTATGTCAAGATGGTCAGGTGCCTTCGATTCGGAACGACATGTCCAATGTACTAGGTGATGCATCTATCACTACGTACAGTTTTCAAGGTTGGGTCTTCTTGGCCCGACTTTCGTGCATGCATGGAGACTTGATCTCGATCAAAAAGCATCTCAGCTTCGAGCCTGGTGCCCGACGTCGACCGGAAGCTCACCCTAAGCATCATCATCATCATCAGTTTCCATGTCATCCACAGGAACATCGCCAAACACATGCAACCCCAAGGCAGCCATCCACAAGAAATGTAGGTGTGCAGCAGTACAATCTGCGGTGGCGGCGGGCGCCGTGACGACCTCGCGACGGCACATGGGGCAGCTCTCTTTCTCCTGGAGCCACCTCTCTACGCACGGCCCGTGAAAGCGGTGCCCGCACGGCGTCTCCTTCCACGCCGCCACGTCGTCCCTCTCCAAGCAGATCGGGCATAAACTTGGCGATTTTCATTGAAATTTGTAAAAAAACAAAGAAAACAGGCAAACTACGCCTAGAAATACCCTTAGCCTTGCTACGCCGCGGCCGCCACCCCGCCTTCTACATGCTGAGGAGCCTGTAGAATCGGGTGTAGTCGCCGCCAGCGTCGTCGTTGTCGTCTCCGCCGCCACCCTGCGCCCCGCTAGAGCCGGCGCCGTCCGTACTGGACCCCTGCCCAGGGTCGCCGACGACGCCGCCCTCCTCGCGTCCGCGGCGCCGGGCTTGGAGCTCCGCGTGCGCCCGACGCCGGCGGAGCACCTGCTCGCGGACGTAATCCACCTTCGCCCACTTGAGGGCGGTCTCGTCGGTGGCGGCCATCTCCGTATGCTCCGGCTTCACGGGGAGCAGCCCCGGCTCGGGCTTCGGCCGGACAAGGCGGAGAGAATGCGGGGAGGGGTGCGGCCGCCCTCGTTGATGACGAGGGCGCCGCTGCGAGTGCGGCGCCGAAGCGGCGTCTCCTCCGGCTCTGGCTTGACGGGGCGGAGCGCCGGCGAGCTGGAGCCCGACGATGAGGAGGTCCCCGCCTCCATTTGCCGCGGCGTCCAGGAGCTGCCACGGCGACAAGAGAATGACGGGCGCAGTGGGTACTAGAGACGCGGCGTGTTGCCGGTCTCGATGTGGTCGAGGACGGCCTCGAGGGTGCAGCCGGGCACGCCCCACAACTCGCGCCGCCCGTCAGCGTTGAGGCGGCCACGGGGGATGATGCTATTGGTGGAGGCGATTTGGTCTTCCCGGCGGTGCTCGAAGTACATCGTCCACAGCGTGTGGCTGTCGGCGTCGTACCTTGGCTCGTTCCGCTGCGCCTCTATCAGCGACGAGCGGATGCGGGTGATCTCGGCCCGCCGGTCAGCCCCGGTGGGCACCGGTGGCACTGGGACGCCGCCGGCGCTCCACTTCCACAAGCCCGGCACCCGCATGTCTGGGGGCGCCCGATAGTCGTCCTCGTAGAGGAGGCGCGCCTCCTCTTCATGCAGATGGCATCGGCCGAAGCCGTTCGCCGCCACGGAGTCGCCGCGGTACCGCTCAGCCATGCTCGTCGGCGGGGGAAGAGGGAGGAGAGGTGACTTCTGGAGGAAGACGAGGCGAGGGAAGGCGAGTTGTGGCGACTGTGGTGTTCACCGGCGGGGAGGTCCGCTTTTATAGCCGAGGCGGGGCAGTGAGCGGGTGCTACGCGCGTCGCGGCACCTACATGCCGGGCGACACGTGGCGGGAGCGGGCGGGACGCGCGTCGCGGCGCCTACATGCCGGGCGACAAGTGGCGGGAGCGGGCGGGACGCGCGTCGCGGCGCCTACATGCCGGGCGACACATGGCGGGAGCGGGCGGGACGCGTGTCGTGGCGCCTTCACTACGCCGCCCGTGAGGCATCAATGGAGGCTGACCGGCGCGGCAGCCTTGGCATTGATTCCGGCGGGAACCGAGGCAATGAGGACGACGGAGCGGTGTGTCGCTGACTCGGCGGGCCCATTCCCGTTCGCACAAAAAACGCTTTCCCCGGCGCCCCAATGTGCCGGGTTCGCCCTGTGTCCGCCGGCGCCAGTTTCGGCCCAAACCGGCGAAAAACGGGCTCCTGGGGCGCGACTGGGCTGTTTTTCAGGTGTCGGCAGCAAAAAATGGGGGGGGGGGGGGGGGGGTTGGGGCTGTTGGGGGCGCGGCTGGAGATGCTCTAAGATCACACGAGCATCTCCAACAGGCGCCCAAAAACTACTCCGCGCGCTAAAAACCATCTTTTTTGACGCCCAAGACGCTCCATCAGATGCTGCAAAATAGTACGAGCGTAAAAAAATTAACGCACGCGCTTAAAAGCGCTATCACACACTGTAAATGTTGGGCGCCCGACCGCGTGCTTCATAATTTGCACTGTATGTTTTTTTAAAGCGTATTTTTTGGCATATGAAAAACCAATGTTTATCACGGTGTGCTACAGTGTCGTTGTAAAACTATTTTAGCGCTCAATATTTTTGAGCCACTGTTGGAAATACTGTAATAGTACAGACGAGTTCAAGCGCGCACATACCGTCCACGCACCCCTCCCAGCGTCGTGTAGTATCAACTCCGACAGGCGACCGCGGCCATCCGCCGCTGGCCGGTGTGCCCTCACGGGTCTCGAATCTCCACCACAGCTTGTGCCCTGAGCGCTGCCTCCCCCCGGACCCGCGGCCGACGGCCACGGCCACGGTGAATGGAGAGCGGCGTTGACGCTGGAGCACGTCTTGGGTTGCCGCCCGAGTCGCTGGAGCCAATACCGCTCGGGGAAGTTTCTTTCCTTTTTATTGAACTACTACAAGGGCCTGTGCGTTGTAACAGAAGAAAATAAGTTAATTAATGTGCTTCGCTGCGAAGCAAATACCAGTAATTTTGATTAGGTTGGCCAGATAGAGGATAAGTTTGATGATTACACACCACATTTTTCGTCTGACTCAGTATAACGTTGTAGATCAAATCGTCGATGCCAGGTGAAAAAATACCACACCAGATTAATAATTGTAGTGTCTTATAGACAATAAAAATGTTGAGCATGCAATACTTTTAAGGTAATTTTACCTGGATGCAGTTGTTGTTCCTCCTCCATAGCATCAATATTTTGGTCAAAAGAGTGTATCATGTGGTTGCCAAGTTCCTCCATACCACCTCCAATATGTCCATCTTTAGGGATGTTAGGCATGACATCCTTTTTCTGATCTAGATTAATATATAGCTTCATTAAGATCAACTGACATATAAATGTCTGTGTTCTCGTTTGTTGGGATCAACACTGCCTGAAGACAATTTATTTCGTTGGATGTGTAGGCTATATGTTTTTGCCGTGTGTGTCCTAACCTATGTATATATATTAGTCTTCCAGTTTTCATGTCTTAGTAATCAGTCAGTGTGAGTTCGTGAGGGAGACAAGCAGAGCCAAATCCTACCTTATAACAAAAATATCTAGCAGGAAATCCGATAACGTGTGCATATAGGTTCGGAGAACACATGTGTGCATGCTAACACGTCCGTGTGATTTACCAGTCGACATACATGCAAACTGACGTGTTGTAACATGTTATCTTGCAAAGTTTCACGTGTCGCTCGCAGAGCCGTAATCTTTCAACATTTCTCCTCCATGAGAGCTTGTCCATCTTTGTACCCGTCGTGAAGCGAACCTTGCAAGTTTTACACATCGCCCGCACAGCCGTTATCTCAATAGATTTCTCCTCCATGAGAGCTTGTCCATCTCTGTACCCGTCGTGAAGTGAACCTTGCAAGTTTCACACATCACCCGCAAGAGCCGTAATCTCAATAGATTTCTCCTCCATGAGAGCTTGTCCATCTCTGTACCCGTCGTGAAGCGAACCTTGCAAGTTTCACGCATCACCTGCAGAGCCGTAATCTCAATAGATTTCTCTTCCATGAGAGCTCATCCATCTCTCTGCCCAAGATCGATTCTCTAGACTATTTTCGTAATTATTATGTTGTTTGTTTTATTTTATTTGAGTTGCATCATGTCATCATGTTTTATTTTGAAATAAGGTTGTTTAAAACCCGCACTTGAATTTTATCAAATTGCCAACTCAAAACAAATTCAAATAAATAAATTGCATTTAATCTATTTTAATTGAGAAATTTCACATGGTGAATTCTCTTCTATACCTACTGGTAAAAGCTATTATAGCCCCAACAAATCACATAAAAAGGTTCCATTGTTTTTGTTAGCCTTCATCCATTTATTTCCCATGCTTAAATAGAAGAGAGACATGAGCAGACGCACGCAAACATTCGCGTCCGTACCCCTCGCCAGCGCCTGCCTCTAGCCTCGCCGGCTGCCCCACAGGTCTCCTCCCCTTAGACTCCTAAGTCTCCACGTTTGTTTTGCCTTGGCTGTTTGATTCTTGTGACTGGAGAACGTATATAAGTTGCTAGGATTCGATGTACTATAGCAGTGTGGGATTATTAGTTATAGATGAATTTCAGAAAAATTTAACACAATGGATCGATAGGCTGGACTGGACGGGCTGCATCAAATTGGTTTACTTGGGCCGTGCCCAGATGGACGATAAAGCCCAACAGGTAGCTTCTCTCGATCTGATTCGGTTCAAATCGATCGATTCAACTGACGTAAGAAACTTTTGGAGGACGGATCGAAAACAGAAGAAAATTTTAGGGAGGAAGAAGCGATAACCCTTATATATATATATCGCGCTATTCGTCATCCTGGATGAGGAATAATTATTCTTCACCCCCTCTCTCTATTTTGACATCAATGCACCGTATTTTTACGTTTCGTAAATTTTGTCTTATTTCATACATAAAAAGAGAACGTAAAAAATATGTACTCGCCGTAAAAAATATGTTATGTTACGTAAAATTACGAATGTAAAAACATAGTGTAAAACATACATAAAATGTTATTTTTCTGGTCTTATAATCTATATTTTTGTTTTTCTAATCAAATTTTACATATTGAATCAATATGCATGTAACTATTTATATTTTAAACGTAATTTATTTAGGAAGCAATAGTAAAAGTTATTCTGCGCTCTGCCCATCGAGCGCGCCCCTCTATGGTAGTGTGCATAGCTTGAGAACTTCAGAACAGATTGATTTGTTTTGAGATCTAATTTCTAAGAACGGATACGCTCGATCAGTCTTTTTCCCATGCGAAGCAACAATATGCTCGATTGTTTAACACCCTGTGTCACCTTCTGATTAGACACTAGCTACTCATGCCTATTTCTTTGGCGTGTCAGCTGATGCTCTTAGTGTGAACAGTAAGTAAAGACAACTGATTGTGCGTTTCTCTCCCCTGTCAGCAGCTGTTAGCTCATAGTATTATTTTGGGTAAAGGATCGCCGGCCTCGACGGTATTTTGGCAACTTGAACAAACACACAACGGTATGGAGACAAACCTTTCTCTTGTTACAAGTTTCTGACGGATTTTCGGGAGTTCTTTAGTTTAGGAAATCTTGGTGGATGCATATGTTTCGTTCGAAACGATGATGTTGTCCTTGGTCTTATCAGAAAATTAATCTTATAGTTGTCATCATGTGCAGATGTCACCTGTTGCTGTCATAACATAGGCCAGCTAGGCTGAAATAATCTTCACTATCTACCCATGCTGCATAAAATTAAGGAAAACAATCGAGCATTGGAATTATTTTTTATCATCCAACAATGCTCAAAAAGAGGGGTTGGTCCCTTAAAAGCAGCCAAGCATTAGGTCTGCCTTATGATTATCTCTTCATTTCCTTTCTTGTGCATCTCCCGAAATATACCGAGTAGTAGCCTCCATCCCAAAGAACTTGAGCTCATACACAACTTGAGCACCTGCTAGCACACGAAGGAGAAGACCATGTATGCGGTGGCAGAGGTCACTATGGGCTCCGTGATTAGGGAGCTTGGCAATTTGCTCCATGGCGAGTACAAGTTGTTCAAAGTAGCCAGGGACAATATCATGTTTCTTAAAGCTGAGCTCGGGAGCATGCACGTCTTCCTCAAGAAAATGTCAGACACGGAAGAGGAGCCCGATGAACAAACCAAGTGCTGGGTGGGCGAGGTGCGTGAGCTGTCCTACGATATTGAGGACAACGTCTATGATTTCTTGCTTCATTCTGAACATGAGTCCAACAACACCCCTCAGCATGGCTTTAGGGGATTCATTGATAAGTGCGTGAATTTGTTGAGTCACTTCAGTTCAAAAATTTCGTTTGGTCATCATCATGAGACCATATACGAGTTTCAAGGCCTCAAGAGACGTGTTGTGGAGGCAAGCGAGCGACGCACAAGGTACAAGCTTGATGGCGCTGTCTCGAAGCCAACGAACAAAACAATAGATCTTCGCCTTCTAGCACTCTATGCAGAGGCGGCGGCCCTTGTTGGTATCGAGGGGCCAAAGGGGGAACTAATTCAGTTGATGATGGATGAAAAAAGTGTGTCTGCAGGCCAGCTGAAGGTGCTAGTGGGATTTGGAGGTCTTGGTAAGACTACACTTGCAAATCAGATATATCGCCAACTAGAGACCCAGTTCGAGTCTCGAGCTTTTATCTCTGTATCCCAAAAGCCAAATATAAGGAAAATTTTGAGACATATACTTTCTCAAGTTGGTTATGCCTGGAAGGATACCAACAAGGAAATATGGGATGAGGATAAATTGATTAGGACAGTCCAACAATGTCTTAAAAACAAGAGGTACGCCTATTTGAAGATGACCCCACTCCAGAGTAATTTATCATGTCTGGTGTATTTTCTATTAATTCCTTTTTACTGAATATTTTAGCTAGGTAGTATGCTGTTGCCGAAATTCCTACAGGCCGGTGCTGTTCTTACAAGCTTACATAATCCCTGCTTAAGATCAATTGGGATGGTCATTTCATTAATGCAACAAATTAAGCCATCAAAGTTCCTTGAAGAGGCCAGATGAACTTTGTTTTCACTTCAATTAGTTGATTTTTGGAAACTTTGTTTTCACTAGAGGCCAGACAAAACTAAATAAGAAACAGTTTGCAAATTGGACGTGGAGTATCTCGTCCCGACCACAAATGCTCCCACATGAACAGTAAAAATCAAAAAATGAGTAAAAAGTTCAAAAATTCTGATTTTTATTTTGTGGTAAACTTTGGGAAATGTTTTATATGCTTGCAAAATTTCATCACGAAATGACATTCGTGGAAGTCATGGCAAAAAATAAAAAACGATGCTCCAAAAATGCTAGTTTTGAAAATATTTTGGACTGCTGATTTGTTTTTTTCGCCATGACTTCCACAAATGTCATTTCGTGCTGAATTTTGTATGCATGCGAAACATTTGTCAAAGTTTACCACAAAAAATATTCAGAATTTTTTGAACTTTTTTACTTTTATTTTATTTTACTGTTCATGAGAGAGCATTTGAGCTCGGGAGCAGAATAAATATTAGTAGTTTCTCAAATAAACACCTCGGTTTTTCCAATTCAGTGTTAACAACTTACATGGGTACTTCCAAGGCAGCTTGGCATAAAATCCAATGTTATCAACTTACATAGGTTCTTCAGTGTTAACGATTTAGATGGTCTATCCTTTGTTTTATTTTAGCTAGGTACTCATGGGCTCTTCTGACATCACGAAGGCTGAACTAACGTGCATAGTCTTATGCGGATTTATCCGAAACACACATGAACATTCAAAGTTTCTTAATCTTTTTGACGTTTGGCCTTTCAAAATTAATTTCAAGAACTAGTGGACGCTTTCATAAATATCGTAATTTTTTTTGAGGAATAATATATATTTACCTTTGCATGACACTCATTATACTTTCGTATGGAATTGTTTGGCAGATACTTTATTGTTATCGATGACATATGGGATGAAATCACATGGAACATTATCAGATGCGCTCTTCCAGAAACCATGAAAGGTAGCAGAGTAATAACAACCACAAGAATTGATACTGTTGGTATGCTGTGCTGCTCCAATCACTCTGAGTATGTTTATAGGATGAAGCCACTAAGCAAACAAGAGTCAAGACAGTTATTTTTCAAGAGAATATTTGGTTCAGAAGATGTTTGTCCTCCTTTTCTGGAAGAAGTTTCAGATAAAATTTTAAAAAGATGCGGTGGCTTGCCACTCGCAATTATTACTATATCTAGCCTTTTGGCTAGTCAACGAAGCAAACTGAAGGAGCAGTGGGAGCATGTACTGAATTCTCTGGGCTCCAACTTGGAAGTGCATCCCACCTTGGAAGGAATGAGACAAATACTAAGCCTTAGCTACAAAAACCTTCCACATTATTTGAAGCCATGCATGTTATATATGGGTATATATCCAGAGGATTACACAATAGAGAAGAGTGATTTGGTTAGGCAATGGGTAGCCCAAGATTTTATAAGTAAAGCCCACGGGCGAGATCCGGAGGATGTTGCAGAGGGCTATTTTGATGAGCTTGTCAACCGCAGCATTGTTCAAGCCGTAGATACAAATTCTGGTGAAGAGGTGTTGTCTTGTAGAATACATGATATGATGCTTGATCTTATTATACACAAGTGCAGAGAAGAGAACTTTATCACCACAATAGACGATTTACATGATATGGCTGGATTGCATGATAGGGTCCGCCGACTCTCACTCAATTTGGATGGTGTAATAGATGACACGGTCTTGGGAACCATCCATCTCTCACAAGTAAGAATTCTAGCAAGATTTGGTACCTCAGCATACAAACCTTCTTTATCACAGTTCAAGCACCTCCGGGTATTAACTCTTGAGTTTGCAAGAGCAAACCATGGACCTGTGCTACTTGACCTCACTGGAATTTGCCATTTGTTCCAATTGCGTTATCTAAAAGTTTTTGCTACTTTATTAGTGCTACCAGATAAAATTCGGGGATTACAACAATTGGAGACATTGGAATTAGGAGCTTTGACAAACTACGTTGTTCAAGTTTCACTTCCACCAGATGTTGTTCATTTGCGCCGGTTGTTGCATTTGACTATTCCTTATGGGACCCGTTTTCCCGAAGGGATTGGAAACTTGACAAGGATACGTACTCTGAGATACTTTGATTTGTCATGGAACTCAATAGACAGCATCAGAGATCTTGGGGGTTTGACCAATTTGAGGGATCTTAGTATTAACTATACCAAATTTAACAGTGTGGCAGATGCAAGTAAAATACGTATGGATGCTTTGAGCTATGCCCTTGAAAAACTTTGCAGCCCCAAATCTTCTTCGTGCTGCCTTCTTCGGAGACTCCATATGATGTGCAAGTTACCAAGGGTTCCCAACTCGATCGGAGAGCTCCGTAACCTCCACCACCTTGAAATTGAGGTTATAGAGGTGCTGGAGGATGATGTCAGAATCCTTGCACGACTGCACTCACTTATCCACCTGAAACTGCACATCTTCGGAACTCCTAAACAGGTCACCATCTTTGGAATGGGATTCCCTGTTCTCAAGTGTTTTAGCATCACGTGCACCAATATATCATTCCTGACCTTCGAGGAAGGGGCAATGTCCAAGCTCCAACGGTTGGGGATAAATTTCAACGCACATGGATGTGAGCAGCTGGGTGCTCCACCTGTCGGCATCCAGCAACTGGCAGGTCTCAAGGAAGTCGCTGTACATATTGGGGGCTGCCAGGTAGAGGAATCTGACAAAAATGCTGCAGAGTCTGCTTTAGGAAATGCCATTGCCGTGCACCCAGGTGGACCTTCAGCTAACATCAAGTGCACAAACTCGTGGTTTTGTTTCGAAGACTTTGGACTGGAGGATATCAAGATTTTGAGGAATTTAACTAAACCACTTGAAGGCCAAATGCCGGTATGTATGCACACTTCTACCAGAAATGAGGCAAAAAATGATAATTTTAACACCCATTGTTCGTCTGTTCATCAATTTCTCCCTCATTATTACATGCATATAGTGTGTCTAGGCCATGCTTAAATGTGAGACCTTTATTTTTGCAGATCCCACAGGAATCCATGTGAAATTCCTCTGTTTCAAAATATGGCATTGGCCAGAGTTTGTCGGGTTGTCATCAACAGGATTTCTGCACCAAGCAGAGCCGACCAAGCGATTATCTTGGATTGCCACGCCAATTCTTGCTTCACGTGTGTTACGGATGAACACTGCAGATACATCCACATGCTTAGTCGTTGCAAGATTCGTCGTTCGCTCCATTGATTTACCATTCTCTCTCTGAAGAACCTGCTTTCTACCAGCAGAGACCTATAAAAAGTGACCATGTTTCGTGTATATTTTACTTTGGCCTGATCTTCCCTGATGTTTACTACAGTGCCATGTGCACATATTTATACAGAGTGCTTTCTTTTAATTAATCATATGTATATGGGAGGAACGCGCATCATAGTATCATTATGCTACAACGTGCTAAACTAAGCCTTCTACACTAGTATAAAAAATACACCCGCTGGCCCTGATGGCCTGAACCATGTTGTTGTGGAGACTTAGCCCTATAAATTGAATTTTCCTTTTGTGTGTGCGCGGTACACATAGTCATAGTATTTGCACCAAAAATTTCCAAGGCTATTTGTCATAGCATGACGTACGTCCATAGAAAAAGAAACTAACTTCCTTCACAAACTTTTGATATGAAAATGGTACATTCTAAATATTGCTATCTGAATCTAATCTCAGGTGTTCTGTTCTTGCATGCCCTGAGCTTTCAAGATTTGCACCTGCCCTGATCTTGCAAGGACATTAATTTAGGGAAAATTTTGTTTTTGCCAATAATTTTTGCCCACTTCACTTATGCCACTCTAGAATTCGACATCTCATTTTGCCACTCTTGGATTTTGACTATATATCACAAATACCATTCTGTTACACATCTGTCCAGTTGACCACGAAAAGACCTGTTAGTATTTGCAAAAATGACATTAGTTGCCCCTACTGACTTGTGGGGCTATTTGTAAGTGACCCATACACAAAAACTCTACACACCTCAAGTAAAAGAAAAATTTACACACACGAGCAACCAGACACCAGTCCCCATCCAGAGAATGACATAGCCATATCCATCCATGCAAAAAATGTGCCCACCATGACTGATAAGAAACAATGGCCAGTGGTCGATGTTGGGTTCAAATTGCACCCTCCTGTGTTGAAAAAGGCTGCTGGTAGACCTAGGACACAAAGGATAAAGTCAGCCTTTGAGAGCATATCCAAGAGAAGACACAAGTGCAAATAATGCAAAGAATTTGGGCATATGCTCAAGACATGTCCACTACTTCATCCTGAACGCAAGCGAAACAGGTAATTGCTAGCAAAGAATTGTATATGTGCATGTGAACCTGCTGTTTGGATTTTAGGTGGTCCATATACTTGTGAACCTTGCTGAGTTAAATCTGCTGACCTAGAATTGTACATATACTTGTGAACCTGCTGTAATAATCCATCATCTAATCTAAATGCAAAGAAATGTATAGTCTAACTTAATTCTCTATCTGAAAACTGATAGGAAAAGAAAAAATATTGAACCACAAGACATAGAGGACATAGAAGCCAATGACATAGATGCTGAAACTATGGGCACTAGCAGGTAAACATTCTTGTTTTGCTTCAAACTATCCATAATGGTCCAATTTTCCTATTGTCAATTTGCATCTCAACACTTACTTTCATTCATTCTCAGTTCTAAAAACAAGAAAAAAGGAGGTGGTAAAAGGGCAAAGCCTAGTCCAGATCCTGAAGCATCTAAGAAGACTTCTCCTACACATGATAGTCCAGCAAAGAACACAAGAAGTAAACAATGTCCTCCGTCGAAGAGCACAAGAAGCAAAAAGAAGTTGTGAACCTTCCTGTGCAACTACATGTTATTGTGTGGAGCACTATGCATATGGAACCTTGCTGTGTAGTTGTGTAGCTGATGCTACTGCATGCTATTTTGTGGAGCATCATGCATATGTGAACCTTGATGCGTAGCTGATGCAACTACATGTTATTTTGTGGAGCACCATGCCTTGTTGTGTAATATGTTCAGCTTGTCATGTGGCTAGACCTTACTGAACTATGTTCAACTTGTGTGGAGCTTGTCTTTTGGGTGGTCCATATGCATGTAAACCTTGCTGTTTGGATAAGATTGGTGGATTTGTACTCCTATGAAGTAATTTGTTGATATTTAGAATGTCTTAACCTCTTTACTATGCTACTGGTTGTGATGTTATTATTGTGCTTACTTCTGGTCAAAATAATGTATTTATGTGTAATTATGTGTATTCTTATATTTTCAAATAGGTCATGCCAAAATTTGTAACACATCATCTATATAGTGAATTTAGATGTTACTCTAATGGCAAAAGTAATATTTGGCAAAAACAAGAGTGGCAAAAGCAAAACAAATAATCGAGGGCAATATGGTCTTTTTCCTGCTCTGTTTGGTCAAAACGTCCATTGACCTAACATAATGGCTTTTGTGATATATTGTCGCAAACTAAGAGTGGCAAAACTGAGATGTCAAATTCTAGAGTGGCATAAGTGAAGTGGGCAAAAACTAGAGTGGCAAAAACAAAGTGTTCCCATTAATTTACCTCGTGATCTCACCTCCCTTGTGAAGGTGAAGCCATCCAGCTCTCCACCAGTTGTGTCAAGGTCACAACCGACTCCCCGCCAGGGAGCAGCGCCTCCTTGCCCAGCCGCATGGCTGCCAAGGTCCGCTCTCGGAGCACCCTCCCGCCGTCAGACTCCATCATCCACCTCACCTTGGACGCCACTTCGTCGGCCTGGACCACCTCCTTGTCATACCCTTCCACCGCCACGGCCAGCCCAGCTCTTTCCCCAGGAACACTCTGTTAACCCGTTGCTCCGCGTAGAGTGGCCAGGCCAGCATGGGCACGCCAACCATGACCGTCTCTAGCACGGAGTTCCACCCGCAGTGCGTCACGAAGGCACCCACCGCGTTATGCGCCAGCACATCACGCTGCGGTGCCCACGACTTGACGACGAGACCCGTGCCCTTGGTCCGCTCTAGGAAGCCCTCGGGGAGGAGAGCGTCGAGGTCCGGCTCCGGCAACTTGTCCAGCTTCTTCGCAGGGTCGTCGATGTCCCTGGGCGGGCTCCGCACAACCCACAAGAACCTTTTGCCACTCGCCTCCAGGCCAACGGCCAGCTCTCTGGTCTGATTTGCGCTGAATAGGCTGCGGCTGCCGAAGCATAGGAACACCACGCTGGCCATCGGCTGTGTGTCTAGCCATGCGAGGCACTCTCGTTCATGTTTCACGCCCACCTCCTCCGCCTTGATCAATGGGCCGATGTAGTAGACAGGAGGTGTCGGGAGGTGTGCAGAGCCCGGCAGTGATGGCGTCCACGGCACGTGGCTCGAGCGAGCGGAAGGTGTTGGCGATGATGCCCTGGGAGCGGCAGAGGTAGGGGGAGACCCTCAAGAAAGCTCTGTACGCGCGTCGTCATGATCCATGAGCGGCTTGAAGCAGTGCGTTGCCGGAAACGAGGGGATTCCCGAAATGAGCCTGGTAATGACCGGTGTACTTGTACCAGGCATGGTATCCCCACTCCTTCGGTCAATGCTTTTTTTTGGCGAATACGCAAAGCTTGTGTATCTTTTCATTGATAGAAGAAAAACACAAAAGTACATAGGCGTGGACATGGGACCCGGAGCAGAATGACACAGGATGCTAAGCCTGAACAGAAGAAAAGACCACAGCTAAACCACCAAGCCTGACCCAAGTAGAGGGGCAAGCCGAACCGACCAAACATCAAACATCTCTAGATCCAACACCGGGGACGCCGCGAGCAAGCAAGATGGCGCCTTCCAGAAGGGGAGCGATGTCGTGACGCCGCCGCCATCCGATCCAAAGAACCGGACCAAGGGTTTCCTCCGTTGCTTGGAGAGGGGCACGGATAGAGGCCATGATAGCGCCTTCAGGGAGGGAAACGACACCCGCGGGTGCCGCCGCTGCCAGCATCGGCAAGCCGAGCAGGGATTTCACCCTGGCCTAATTCCGAGCGATCCCATTGCCGCAGATCAGGGTCCGGAGATGAGGAAGTCGCTTGAGAGGGTGGGTGGGGTTGCGCCTTCGGTCAATACTGAGGGTTAGTTCTTTTGGCAGCTTAGAAAATAAGCCGTTGCTATAAGCCAGGGTATAGGTACATGAGCAGCGTGGCCAGCAATTTTTGCCATGCTGTAAGACGCAGACCTTGCCAAGCTGCAAGATTGAAGCATGGCTTGCCCTGGCATCTAACTTGTACTAGCACATTCCTTTGGCAAGGACCCGTTAACCAAGCCGGCGACTGGTTGTGTGACCGGCGCAACATCCAAGCCCTCGAGATATGTGATAGTAGTATTGCCCATCAAGTAAGTACTTCCTGGTTTTTAAAGGTCCTTTTTGTTTCCTTAATTGGTTGTCACATTACAATTTAGAGCTGCCTTGTGTTCTTGAATGCGCAGCTTGAATGCATCTTGAGTTAACATCCATGTCTTGTTTGTATGGAGAATGTCGCTCTCCTGCATACTCCGCCCTTTAATGTTCAAGTGGGATGAAAAATATGGGCCCTGGTGTGTTTGTTGATTGGAGTTATCTGATATCATTTTATTTTTGTATCTGTGTTGAAATAGGAACTGTTCTTCACTTCAAACATGCATGTACGTGTAACTACAATCAAACAATCTTCTCTAAGTCTAGCACTTGGATATTATCTCAAACCTAAACCTTCATCTGACAAATGCAAGTTTCTAATTAAATGCTGCACTATGAAATGTTTTATCGAAATACTGAATTTTTATATTTGTAATGAATAATACTTCTCCACTATATATCAGGATACTTTCTGATTGTTTTGGTAACAATCCTAGCCTAACAAGTCTGCCTTCGCTTAGAGGACCATCTAGGACCCGTTCTGGTGGCCTTTGTCCTAGTTGGGAACAATGTCATTTCTATTCGGGCGTGTTAATACTGCAAGACTCGCAAATTAATATGAAATCTTTTTGTTTCTCTGATGCACTAACAATAGGGAGTCAAATTATATTATCTTAAATTATCATGGGAAAATCACATCACATTCCATGTTAGCTATGCATTCTAATTATAGAAATACCGAGATACCTATTATAGCTAGATGAACACATAACAAGTCCCTCATCAACGCGCGGGGTATCATCTAGTAGTTTTAAAGTATGTGAACATTTTTAAATTTGTGAAGCTTTTTCTAAATTCATAACATTTTTAAACCCACAAATATTTTAAAATTTGTGAAAAAAATTAAATTTAAGAATTTGCAATATTTTTTAAATCCATGAACACTTGTGAATATTTTCAAATTAAAAAAAGATATCCACTTTTTTCTAAGCTAGTAGTGGAGCGACCTAGAAAATACTAAGGGAGCGAGCAAAGCACGGAGCTGAGCTAAGTCAGCAAGAGCTTCGTGTTGACCCATATGACACTACTACCAAAACAGCTATAGCCAATATGGACACTAATAGCGCATTGTACATGTGGTGCGCCATTACTAAATACTAATGGCACACCATGTGTTGGTGCGCCATTACTGTGCAAATACTAATGGCGCACCACATCCACGGTGCGCCATTAGTAAAAATTAAATTAATTTTTTTTCAAAACTACTAATGGCGCACCGTGGGATGGTGCGCCATTAGTAGTTCAACTAATGTCGCACCACTCCCACGGTGCGCCATTAGTAATTATGTTTAAAAAAATTCAATTTTTTTATTTTTATTTTTGAAACTACTAATGGCGCACCGTGAGAGTGGTGCGCCATTACTAGTGCGCCATTAGTAACTTGGCCACCACTTCCACCGAATGCACCCCCTGACCGCCTTTTCAGCTTTAAAAAAAATAAAAAAAGATGGAAATGTCAAAAAATAAGTTTCCCATGTGATATGTGGTCTAGTTATTGTGAAAATTTACAAACATGAGTTTCGACTTTATTTGCAAAATCTCTCGAGAATTTGTAAAATGGCATAACTTTTGCATACGAACTCGGATGAAAAAGTTTTTTATATGAAAAATCATCTACTCGAAAAGTTACATCCGCTCGAAAAGTTACATCCGAATTTAACAGGGGAACCCCGTTAAACATTTTCAAAATCCTCAAAAACCTAACAGAAAAAAGATACGGGGCTTTTAAGATCTGGAGAGGCAAAAAAACTCAAAAAAATTCAAACTTACTAATGGCGCACCTGCCCATGGTGCGCCATTACTATCTTCCCGCCTTCAAAATTCAAAATAAGTCAAAACAATAAAAAAAAAGTTACTAATGGCGCACCTGCCCGTGGTGCGCCATTAGTATCTTCCCGCCTTCAAAATTCAAAATAAATCAAAAAAATTAAAAAAAAGTTAGTAATGGCGCACCTGCCCACGGTGCGCCATTACTATGCCGTATATATATATATATGGCTGGGCGTGGTCCTCTCCTCCTTACCTCTTCCTTCTTCTCCTCCACTCCATCTCCTCCTCTCCTCCACTCCATCTTTCCTTCTCTCCTCCACCATACTACCCTCCTCTCCGGCGACCTCCTCCTCCTCTCCGGCGACCTCCTCCTCCCTCCTCTCCTCCCCTCCCCTCCCCTCACGGTTTCTCCTCCCTCCTCTCCGGTGAGCTCCTCCTCCCTCCTCTCCGGTGAGCTCCTCCTCCCTCCTCTCCTCCCATCCCCTCATGGTTTCTCCTTCCTCCTCTCCGATGCTCCGGTGAACTCCTCTCCGGCGACCTCCTCCTCCTCTCCGGCGATGTAGGCGAGCGCCTCTCTGGTGACCTCCTCCTCCTCCTCTCCGGCGAACTCCTCTCCGGCAAAAGAACACGGCAAAAGAACGTACAAGATCCAAAAACAGGAACAAAATTTGAAATAATATCGTGCAAAAAAAGAGCAAAAAAATCGCGATCCAGATCCAAATTCAAAATTCAAAAATAGCAATGGCGCACGGTGGGGGTTAGACGGTGCGCCACTACTATTTTCCCGCCTTCAAAATTAAAAAATACTAATGGCGCACTGTGGCCTATACTAATGGCGCACCAGTGGCCTATACTAATGGCGCACCGTGGCCTATACTAATGGCGCTGGTGCGCCATTAGTATACCAGATACTAATGGCGCACCACTGATGCGCCATTAGTAAAAAATACTAGTGGCGTGGTACTAGTGGCGCACCAGTAGTGCGCCATTAGTAGGCAAAACTGGTGCGCCATTAGTAGGCCTTTTCCTAGTAGTGTGAGCATCATAGTAGCAATTCCACGGTTTGGGCGTGGCATAGGAGCTCTCAAGAGGCTTACACAACAATCACCGGCTGATACCGAGGCTAAAACATAGAAGGGCACCATAACCACACACCAAAAAGTTCCACTCTGCTCCGAGAACAAATACCGCCTTCAACATTAACTCAACACGATATACGAATGAATAAAAACACCGCCATTGCGGAATTAACACGGATAAAAATAGAAACGAAACAATCAATTGTAATTATGTACTAGAGACAAAATTGTTAATCCCACGAGTGAAGAACGGCGTGCCGAAGCATGCATTAGCCTCTAGTTTATTAGATGTGGTCTCGGTAGCAAACATAATGTAGACTCTAGAAACAAAATTTTAAAATGTTCATCAATTTTATAAATTTCGTGACTTCTAATATATATCAGAATATAAAAGATACACCAAATTTACAAATATGTTTATGAACTGAAAAATAAAACAGAAAAAGGGATAGTTTTTATTTAAAGAGCAAAAAACTGGACGAATTAGTTGCAAACAACCCGAAGAAATGGAAAGGAAACATAAAATAAAAATGGAACAAAGATCAATGAAAAACATTGAAAATCTGTATATTAAAAAAATGACCGTCACGTGAGATACCAGTAAAGATAATGTATACTGAAGAAAATTACAAAAAAAAAAACAAAACAAAAACAGTTCAATGCGGAGCGGATGGAAGATAATCGGCCCAACGACCAGACGATGCCAAAAGTGTGCGGTTTTTATGAAAAGAGAACTCTTCTTCTCTATAAGAAATGAATATGTAATACCAATTGTGCAATGTTCGTCGGAAAATGCTATTTTTTGTGCACCGTCAGTAAATGTAGGGAGATCGGACATCCCTTGCTTTTTAATGCGCCATCTCGTTTCTCATGTTTTCTT
The DNA here is from genome assembly GCF_018294505.1 of Triticum aestivum. NCBI lineage: Eukaryota > Viridiplantae > Streptophyta > Magnoliopsida > Poales > Poaceae > Triticum > Triticum aestivum. The sequence continues at coordinate 49,881,496 of NC_057814.1, read as the reverse complement.
TCTTTCTCTCGCCCACCAGTTTACTCGGATTGTCTTTATGGTTTTCCATCTTGAGTTGGTTTCTATACGAGGTTTCTTGGTTTTTTTTGTTGGATTTTTAAAAACATGAGTTTCTTTTTTATTTCTTCTAGTTTTCTTTAATTTCTTTTTCATTTTTTTCTTTCTTTCAAAGATGTTCACCAAATTTAAAAAGCTTTCACGATTTGCAAGAATATTCATGACACTTGAAAAAAATGCTCATGATTTAAAAAATATTTCAATCTTCCAAAAATTGTTAACATTTCTTATAAAATACTCACAATTTTCAAAACTGTTTACTCTAAAAAATGTTCTTGTATTAAGAAATACTAGTTGTTTTTTCATTACGATGGAACGCCCATATTATTTTTCTCTTTTTAAGCACTTTTTCTGGTCAAGGAAATATGCAAAATACATTTTCATTTTTGAACAACCATATACTTTTTATCCTCTTTTTGGGAAATAGAAATAAGAAGATGCATAATATTTTGGACGGAGAAAGAATAGTTGGTGTGGTGGATGATGAGATCAAGAAGTCGAGGGTGTATTCTACAAAACATTAGAGCGCTTCAGGAATAAATGTATGGAACTGAAAGGAAGCTGTGTAAATTTCTAGCACGTGTCTTGATGAAATAAATTGTGAACATAATACGTTGTCGCCCAAATATGAGTGGAATGGCCTTTACAAACACGTGAGATGCTAGTATGTGAGAGAATACCGTAGAACAATTTACACATAGACTGCTAGAAGATCATGTTTATGCAAGGATGCACGGATTACACACACAGTTTACATCTGATTTTTTACACAAAAGGAAGGCCAACGTATGTCCCTTCGATTCGGAACGAGGTGTCCAATGTACTAGCTAGGTGATGAATCTATCACTACGTACAGTTTTCAAGGTAGGGTCTTCTCGGCCCCGAGTTTCATGCATGCATGCATGGAGACTGATCTCTCGATCAGAAAGCATCTGAGGTTTGAGCCTGGTGCCCGACGTCGACCGGAAGCTCAGCCTAAGCAACATCATCATCATCAGTTTCCATGTCGTCCACAGGAGGACCGTCGCCAAACACATGCAACCGCAAGGCAGCCACCCACAAGAAATCTAGGAAAGCAGCAGCACATTCTGCGGTGGTGGCGGGCATCGTGACGACCTCGCGACGGCACATGGGGCAGCTCTCTTTCTCCCGCAGCCACCTCTCTACGCACCGCCTGTGGAACCGGTGCCCGCACGGTGTCTCCTTCCACGCCGCGGCGTCGTCCTCCTCCAAGCAGATCGGGCAGCTGAGCTCGTCGTCGTCGTCGTCGGACAGCGTGTCCACCGTCTTCAGCGCCCCGGCCACCAACGCGGCCAACTCCGGGTCGTCTGCATCTCCCACGACGCCGACGCCGACGAAGTCCTCGGGTAGAATGTCCTCGTGACCGCCTTCTTCTTGTAGCAGGTCCATCGCAAGCGACGGCATTAAGCTAGCCATCGCGCGTGAGAGAGATCGAAGAGCTTGATCAGTTCCTCGCCGGCTACGTACTACGTACGTACGTGATGATGAAGTGAAACCGGATCTGATCGCAGGAGATCGATGCTCGGGGAGGCAATGGGAATAGGCGAGCGTGCGGCAGTTTACTTATAGTGCTTCGGGCTTGGATGGTAGGAGAGGAGATCGATCGGGAAACACGTTCTCGTGCCGGAGTAGGATAGGATTACCACAGCAGGAGGGGAAGCAACGAGTTCGTCTCTGATCGGCATGTTGGGCAGTTGGAGTCCGTTATGGGGGGATTTTTCCACGAAATTTCTAGTGAACTTCGGATTTCGGATTACCACGGGTACGCCCGACTTCATTTCTACTGAACTTTGGATTTCGGATTTTCCAACGAAATTGACCATGCAACTCTGTTTTTCTAGAAACACGGTACAGAGCCAGATGCCCATCCACTCATCCCTATGACGAAAGCACGCACACCCTATCCCTATGAGCGCCTCCAAGTGACCGAACTGTCACATCATCTTGACATTGACAAACTCGGCATTGATGCCTTTGTAGTCGACGGAAACGTCTCCTTTCACTGAACGCACAGTGCCAAAAGGCCTGAAATAAAACGAAAAAAATGCAAGCACCAGCGTCAAGTCTAGGACTTACCCTAGTGGGTTGGAGGTACCACTGTCATTCTAATCATCTAACCACTGTTGGTTCGCAACTCTGTTATAAGACTAGTGACACGTCTGATCATATTTTGCAACATAGCGTATGTAGATATTATTTTTGTTCACTTAAAACCTAGCTAAGCGCCATCCCCCAACCTCGCCACCATTGCTGCCGGCTGGTGTGGCGGCGCCTGGACACATGTCCCTCTTGTTATGGTGGTGCTGCTTATCCGCGTTTGCAACGGCCTCTTAGGACATCTCTAACTGACCCCCAATAACCAGTTAAAGGAGGATAAATTCGTTTTTTCTTCTCTAACCGAGAACTAACATAACACCAAAAACCGTTGGGCGGGGGGGGGGGGGGGGGATTTACACCGACCCGACCGCGACTCACAAATATTCTCCACCGTACCCGCCTCCCACTTCGCCTTACCTCTCACCGTACCCGCCTCCCAATCCCCGCCGGCGTGTCACCACCCTCAGCCACATCCACTTTGGCACCGGCCCGCAGCCGATAATGGCCGGATCCAGCTGCCACGCATCCCCAGCGCAGATCCGCGCCACCACAAGCGGCCCCGAGCCCGTGGCCATGGCGTTGCATCTTCCTCCCGCGCCGGCGTACTTCCTACCGCGTCGTCGCTGCTATTTCCACCCACAAATGGCGCTTCTTCCTCCCGCGTCAGCCGCTTGCCCAACCTCACACCGCCGCCACCGCTACCGAGGCAATACATTGGCGTGCAGTAGAGCCAGCGGGGAACATAGGCGGCGGAGATAACCGATCGCTACATGCAGCAGAAGATATGGATAGGGTCAAAATCCAGTCCTTTGCATGATCCACCATAGTTAGGTCTTTGGGGCTGAGCTTCCCCTTCTCCTTGATGCTCCCTAGTAGTCTTGCCTCTTTGTATGTGACTAGCTACATGCAATTTGTGTGTTCACGAAAAAAATTCACTCTATGTGACTATGTCACATCTTTTCACTCTCATCTGTCTTATTCACCCACTCCCTCAGGCAACCCTGCCGCGCAGCGCAACGCGTCTAGGTTGGGCCACCATGACAACCACCGAAGAGAGGTTTAACCCTGTGAGGTTGGCAAATTTACGGTGTTTCTTTTTTGCAATATATTATTACTCCACAATGCTCAGTTACAATACTATAGCAAACGAAGCATGATGGAACACTTGCATTGCATCCTCATTTCAGCGCTCACCACACACCAAAAGGCGCCCCTTGAAGGCAACACATCTAGATCACCTCGATCGGAGCCTACTACTGATAACTACATTACATACTTTCGCAGCCCGAAAAGGAGCAGAGCTGCATAAAAGAAAGAAAAAACAGCGCACCTAATTAATACACAGATTACACAATACCAGGTATGGATAGAGAATGACGAACGCGCAGCCTCAAACACACCAGCTAGCTCATCAGCTTCATCGGCATCGATCGATTATTTCTTACTTCAGCTGTGCTGCTTCACTGGTCCAATGAACTGATCGCCACCCTCCAAGCACGTCGATCCAGAGTTAGAACAAACCACCTACAACAATAAATTTTCTGCAATTTGTTCTTATCCATTTTTTTCTCAGAAGAATGATTGGTCTGACATATCCAGTAATTTTTTGTTGTTGAAATTGACGTAGTATCCAGTAGGTAGTATTTGTATATGGATCATCATCCTAAAACAAGAAACCAAGCATACCACAAGCGCTCCCAGAGCTTAGGGCTTCTCGGCCGTCCTATCGTTTCCTAGATGCGTTTTGGGCCCTCGGATCCCCCTCCCGAACGCGCTCGGCATTCGGATAAAAACTGAGTGCTCCGGCAATGAATAGTGTCGGAACTGGGATGCGACTGCCTGTAATTTCGGTGACCCGTCAAGGGCATTTTTGGGTTTACATGTCTTAGGTCAACACGTCTTGACCGCTGGCGAGGGAGAGCGACTGACCTGCTCCCATTCGCCCGTCTCAGCTCTCTCTCTCCCTCTCCAAAACCTAGCCGCCCACAGCCCACACACCTCCCGCCGTCGCGCCGCCGCCATCACTGGCGCTCGCCCCGGCCCCCATCCTTGACCTCGCGCTGCCCAGCTCGTGGGTCACCTCCCCCGCCTCCTCCGTCCCGCACTCGCGCCTCCCCCGCGCCCAGCTCCTCCTGCCCCTCCTCTCTCTCTCCCTCCCGCCCCGCCTCTCTCTCTCCCTCCAAATCCTAACCCATGCCCGCCTCCCTGCTCCGCCGCCGGCCGTCGCCGTCGCATGCCCAGGCACCCATCCACGACCTCACGCTGCCCCCTCCCGTCATCCGACCGCTAGGCACCCAGTGAAGGGAAGAGAAGAGGGAGAGTGAGCAGGTCAGGCGGCGGCCAAGGCGCTCGCATATCCTCCGGCGCCGTCGTCCGACCTTGGCCTCCGAGTGCTTCTTCTCGGTGGCATGATGGCACGGGCTGCCTCCTCCACGCCCACGCCATGGCATGCTCGGGACGCCACCCTCCCCTGCTCCAACCCTAACTCTAGCGTTGCTGCTGCTGGTCAAGGTACGTCAATTTTGATTTGCTCTTGGCCCCCTCCCCTCCCCTCACGCTGCTGCTTTGTTCCCGGAGGTGATGCATACTGCTGGGTGAGCTTCAATCTACCTTGGTGAGCTTCTCCACGCTACTGGGTGAGCTTCTTCTCCTCTAATCTTGTTTGCTGCAATCTATCTTGAGGAGAGGGATTAGGGACTTTTGTTTTTTTCTTGTGGAGGAGATTCTCAGATTTAGCTAGGTTCAAAAGAAGAGATTTTTCTTTGCCTTTCTCATTTTGTTTGTACCTTGCTGCCAAGGAGAGCTTTGGATCTAGCTAATTATTTACAAGGTACATGTTTGTTGCCTTGCTTGGTTTGTTGGCCATATTCGGACCTATGTCCATGTATGCATAGAGGTTCTAGGTAGGATATATATCTGTATGTATATGTGTGTGTGTTTTGTTTGCTTTTGCCTGGAGATATACTGATTTTGCCCCAAAAGAAGCCATGGATATTGCAATTTGTTTGATTCCCACTTGTGTTACTTTTAAGCATGGTTTGTTTTTCTGATTTTGCCCCACTTGTGTTACTGTTAAGCATTGTTTCTTTTCTGATTTTTCCCCAAGAAGAGCTCTAGGGCATGTTGATACGATATATTGCTGAAACCTCAAATAGGTCATGGAGAACGTTACTTTTTACTCAAATTTGGATGTTGTTGACATGTGAGTACCTGGGTGGCATCAATTTGGTGCTTCCCCTGTCCATGTGCAGAGAAAAGGAGAGGAAGGGGATAGATGAGCAGGGAGCAGAAGGACCAGAAGAAGAAGGGCAAGCGAGGTGGGGCGATATGCATGTCCATGGAGGTATGTCCCCCTCTCCTCCTCTCTTCTCTTTCCTTGTAGTGCAATCCTTAAGACCATTTGATTCGATTTGTTAAGTAGTGTTACTTGTAATCTCCTAAGAAAAACTAGAAACATGAAGAAAATTGTATTGAAAGTAGTTGAACTTCCAGATTGTACACGTTTTTGTTGTAGATTAGGTAGTCAAATTTAACAAATATTGGCCATAAATGTACGTAGTTGAAAGTAGTACTTGAGTTGGACAGGTTTCTTAGTTACACGGTTCCCATTAAGTACAACAAAAGGGATCCTGAATTTTAGTGTTTATACGTGAACGTTATTTTCCTGCTATTCTACTATTGAACTGTGTCAGTTTTTTCCAATCTTTTTCTTACCGAATTTTATATTTCAGTTCTTTCCAATTGGTATTTCTGTGACACATATAGAGCATCGTGCTATACTTATAATTTTCATCTGGGATATTATCATGTGAGAACCTTTGATCCATGTTGAAACCACTGTGAAAAGTCAAGTTGCATTGTTTAATAAATGATTGACTGCTATATTAAGTTCAGTTGGTCAAATTTACATTTAACTATAGATTCAAGAATGTCTTTGCGAACTAAAAACAGAACATCTATGTTGATAAAAAATTATCCAAAAAACATGTAAGAAGATCCCATAGCCGCCTACTAATAACCCAGGTTAATTTAGTTGATCTACATGCCTGCTTCATTTGTTAATTCTCTTGATCATCAAGTGATATGATTTTCTGTTGTCTCGTTCAGCTACGCTTCAGTTGCAATTTTTTGTTAGCAACATGTACCAGGTTTGAGTTATTTTCATTTCAATATTGTTTTTGTTTTCAGACATTCTGGATCATACTAAGACACTTGGTAGAGATGTCCTAGATTTATTCATTTGATTTCCACTAATTTCTTTCTATGCTTTCAAATTCGTCAATGTGTTTGTTAGTGTCATCTCCAGTTACCATTGGTGCCTATGATTTGGATTATTAACCATTTGATTCCTTCAGGTGATGGGGCAGCCGCCAACTTCGGCCTGCTGTAGAACGGCGGGGCGATGCAAGGCGCAATTCCAAGTTCCTTGCCGGTTGGACGGTGTTCAAGCGCAACTCCAGTGCCCACTGAGTACTGCCTCAGCTACAACCTCCCTCGGTGAGCTCCATCTTCGTCCTGCTCATCTGCTTCGGCCACTATATTGGACATGGTCGTGGCTATATTGATGTGGTGCTTGTCTGGTTGATGCTCTATGCCCTACTCATGCATCGGTCCCAACTTGAGCTATGTAGTTGTCGATGCATGCTATTCTAGGGTTTGCAGGATGCTGTTCATGTTTAGTTGCTATCATAGGAGCTCCTGTGATGATCTGGTATACATGTGGATGCCCTGGTCGTATAGCGATGCTCCTGGATTTGCTAAATTGATCAGTGGTGTTCATGCTAGGGCGATGATGATTAACATTGGCTGGAATAAGTGTGCCTTTGAGCAATCGAGGCACCTGTGGGTATCAAGTTGGATCCTCCCGCTTGTGTCTAGAATCCATTTTGATCATGTGATACTTGTTGTTCTGCACTTGGATGGTCACTCTTGTTGAGTGATAACCAGGGCAGCTCCAATGTATAAACAGAATGATCTGGTGATAAGAGATGACGGGGTAGGCTATATGATCGAGGAAAGAAGAATCTGAGCCCACTATGCAATGAACGCTGAACCCTTTTTATTTTTATTTAAAGGTGTTGCTTATTTATCGAGAATCCAGAAACAAGAAACGAAGCACCCAACAAGCGCTCTCAGAGCTTGGCGCACGTCGGCCATTGGATCGTTTTCTTTATGCGATCTGGGCCGTCGGATCGAGCCCTTGACGACCTCGCCCGTCAGATCGAGGTGGGGCTCCTGTAGCAATGATAGTTTCACCCCGGTCGTGCCACCGTGTGTAATTGCAGTGCCCCGCTGAGGGCGTTTCGCCATTTCGCATATTGCGTATAAAAGAACGGCACGCCTGTGGTGAAACCCTAGCTGCATCTCTCCTCGGATAGAACCTCCCTTGGTGAGCCCTGTCTTCCTCCTGCTCCTCTGCTTCGGCTACTGTTGGGACATGGTCGTGGCCATATTCATGTGGTGCTTGTCCGGTTGTTGCTCTATGCCCTACACATGCATCGGTTCCGACTTGACCTCTGTAGTAGTGGATCCATGCTATTCTAGGGTTTGCAGCTCCTGTTCATGTACGGTTGCTATCATAGGAGCTCATGTGATGCTCTGGGTTACATGTGGGTGCCCTGGTCCTATAGCTATGCTCCTGTGCTAAATTGATCAGTGGTGTTCATGCTAGGGTGATGATGATTAACCGTGGTTGAAATAAGTGTGCCTTTGAACAACCGAGGCACCTATCGGTATCAAGTTGGATCCTCCCTCTTGTCTCTAGAATCCTTTTTGATCCTATGATACCTATTGATCTGACCTTGGATGGTCATTCTTGTTGAGTGATAACCAGGGCAGCTCCATTGTATAAACAGATTGATCTGGTGGTAAGGGATGACGGGGTAGGTTATATGATCGAGAAAAGGCGAATCTGAGCCCACTATGCAATGAACCCTTAACCCTTTTTATTTGTATTAAAAGGCGTTGCTTATTCATGCTCTAGTTTTTATAGCCGTCTTATGTAAAGATTTCTTCTCTCTCATATCCTTATTGCATATGAGTTGTTCTTGATCTTTTATTGTTTGTTGTTGGTCCTTGATATCATGTGGTTAAGAGTAAGTTGCATTTTTATGCTAGAAAGACTCGCTCCCAGCAAGCAGTCGGTTGAATGGCTTGTCTTAATTTGTTGATAAACCAGCAGAAACCACGGTGTCTTGTTTCTAATAACAACGTCTTTAGGCTGGTTAATGTTTGTATTGGAGCTGAGTTTTTTTATATTTGCTGTTTATATCCAATATTGTCCCGTTTCATTTAGGATATGCCTGATGAACACATCTATATATATGCCCCTGATGAACCAAGTATGTAAGATTTAATACTATAAGGTATGCACAGGAAGCAAATAGTCAAGGCTGAGAAAGAAGTGTCATGTCTAATTGCTTTCTATTGCTTGTGTAAACCAAAACAAAAACAGCCACAAACAACTATTGTGCATACATTCATCAGGCGCGAGCATGGAGCACAATTAGTATCACTGTAAACAATAAACTAAATGAGAAGCAAAGTGGAATGTTTTATAGTGTAAGACATAGGGTTGCACATTTCCAGTTGCAAGTTGCAATTGAATTGTAAACTAAATATTGTAATAACACTATTTTATTGGCCCTCACTACCCTAACCAATCTATTCAAATCATTGTGACATTTGTGCCTCCCACCATTGTCAAGAACCATGTTAACAAAAGGAAACTCCGAGCAGGAACTGTTCTTCAGGTGGCTTTCCTCTTGCTCATTGTTCCTATCTTTTATTTTGCTTGTTTCTTACCATCTTCCTTGCTACTCTGGCTGTTTCATGGTTGGGATGGTGGCGTGGCGTTGGGGTTGTCTTGCGGGTCGACTGGAGAGGGAGCACACCGAGTGGGCTTCTGAGATGGCTGAGGTGATTATTTGCTCGCTTGTTTGTCTTTCCCTTTGTGATGTGTATGTGCTCATCAAGGGCTTTGTTGTTTTTAGGGATCTGTCTAGGGTTTCCTGTTTAATCCATTATGTTTTTGGTCTACTCATGCTCTTGGCTTCCAGACCGTGGTGCTCGAGGTGGTCATGATGTCGCCGCCGCCCCTGCTCGATGCTGCGCCACTAATTTTCCCCGCCGTCGACGAGCTTCTCGGGCTCTTCAACGGTTCTTGCAAGGAGCTCATATGCGAGAGAGTCTTCATCATCATCATCATCATGGAGAGAAACATAAGAAAACCATTACTCTCATCATCTTATGGAGCTGAGTATTGTACCATAACTATTGTTGCATGATTTAGCATATTATAAACGCTAGGCCATTAAATTTGCATTGCATGGTTCCCCTAAACGAATTGCATTTTTTCAATTATTGCTTATTGTTGTTGGCAGGACAAATATGTGTAGTTTTATAACACTGTTGCAGGATGATATCTACTACGCAACTTTATTCTTGTAGACACGTGTTGGGCCTTCAAGCGCAGAGTTTTGTAGGACAGTAGGAATTTTCCCTCAAGTGGATGACCTAAGGTTTATCAATCCGTGAGAGGTGTAGGATGAAGATGGTCTCTCTCAAACGACCCATCAACCAAATACAAGAAATCTCTTGTGTCCCCAACACACCCAACACAATGGCAAATTGTATAGGTGCTCTAGTTCGGCGAAGAGATAGTGATAAAGGTGTAATATGGATGGTAGAAATATATTTTTATAATCTGAATAAATAAAAACATCAAGGTAGCAAATAGTAAACGGGCACAAAAACGGTATTGCAATGCTTGAAAACAAGGCCTAGGGTCCGTACTTTGGCTAGTGCAACCTCTCAACAATGCTAACATAGTAGGATCATATGATTATCCCTCAAAGTGCAATAAAGAATAACTCCCGAGTTCATATTAGCGGAGAACAAAAGATAGAAATTGTTTGTAGGGTACGAAACCACCTGAAAGCTATTCTTTCTGATCGATCTATCCTAGAGTTCGTACTAAAATAACGCAAGCTATTCTTTCCAATCGATCTAATCAAGAGTTTGTACTAAAATAACACCAAAGCAAATTCATATTCATAATACTCAATCCACACAAAGAACTATAGAGAGACCCCAACATTTCTATTGGAGGAAAGATAATGAAAACGTGCATCAACCCCTATGCATAGATTACCCCTATGTCACCTCGGAAATCCGCGAGTTGTGCCAAAACATATATCAAGTGAAGCAATACAATACCCCATTGTCACCTCAAGTATTCATACCGCAAGACATACATCATGTGTTCTCATATCTGAATATTCAATCCGACAAGACAAAAATTCAAAGGGTAAAGATTCAATTCATCCCAACAAGAGTATAGAGGGGAGAAACATCATATGATCCATCTATAATAACAAAGCCCATGATATGGATCACGAGAGAGAGAGATATTTAAACACATAGCTACTGGTACAAACCCTCAGCCCCGAGGGTGGACTACTCCCTCCTTATCGTGGTGGCCGCCGGGATGATGAAGATGGCCACCGGAGATGATTCCCCCCTCCGGCAGGGTGCCGGAAAGGGTCTAGATTGGTTTTCGGTGGCTACAGAGCATTGCGGCGGCGGAACTTCTGATCTAGGTTAACCCCGAAGGGTTTTGGAATATTTGTGAATTAATAGGGTAAAGAGGGGGTGCGGGAGGCCACCGAGGTGGGCACAACCCACCTGGGCGCGCCTGGGCCCCCAGGCGCGCCCTGGAGGGTTGTGCCCCCCCCCTCGGGGCACCCCCAGATGCTTCTTTGGCCCACTGTTGGTCTTCTAGTCCATAAAAAATCTCCGTGAAGTTGCGTTCCACTTGGACTCCGTTTGGTATTGATTTCCTACGATGTAAAAAACAAGCAAAAAACAGCAACTGGCACTGGGCACTAGGTCAACATGTTAGTCCCAAAAAATTATATAAAGTTGCTATAAAATAACAGCATGAATAGTTCATAAATTATAGATATGTTGGAGACCTATCATCATCCCCAAGCTTAATTCCTACTCGTCCTCGAGTAGGTAAATGATAAAATAAATAATTTATGAAGTGTGAATGCTAGCAAAGTACACAAGTTTTATCAATGACAATTTCAATAACTTTTCCTAGCATCATAACAACAATTCTTTCTTATAAAACTTCTCATGTTATAGTAGCAACCAATTCACGTGTTAAGGTTCAAACAATGAACTCTCTTGAAACTCAACAACCTATGTTCTTAGTCACCAAGCAATTGCAATTCAACTTATTCAACATAGTTTAAGTAAGAGCTCCACATACTCAACCATCATATAGTCTTCTACGATTGCTAACACTCAGCGCATACACATGAGCAAAATGTTTCAACCGGACACATAGAAAGATAGGGGCTTATTGTTTTGCCTCCCAACGTATCCACGTCAAGGGTGATGTCAACAATAATAACTCATGCTACCCATATTCAACTGGACATATGTGCCTAGATCTTTCCTCACCACATGATGCTTGCCAAAGGAGAAAAATAAAAAGGAATAGAGAGAAAAACTTTGACTCTTTGCATAAAAATAAATACTGAAAAGTAAAAGATAGGCCCTTCGCAGAGGGAAGCAGAGGTTGCCATGCGCTTATTTGTTTGTATGCTCAACCCCTTAGTGCAAAAGAACGTCACATTATATTGCCCCTTATGATAGCAACCTTTATTATGCAGTCCGTCGCTTTTATTGCTTTGCCATAACAAGTTTGTACAACGCTCAATTTTCTCTTACACTAAATGATCTAACACTTTTAGAAGCAATTTTTATTGCCTTATTGCACCGATGACAACTTACTTGAAGGATCTTGCTCAATCCTTAGGTAGGTATGGTGGACTCTTGAAGATAATATTTGGGTTTAAAGGTTTGTGGATGCACAAGTAGTATCTCTACTTAGTGCGGAATTTTTGGCTAGCAAAGATGGGGGCAAGCACCACATGTTGAAGGATCTATGACAATATGACTTCTATGTGAATATGAGCAAACATAAATCATTACGTTGTCTTCATTGTCCAACGTCAACAATTTTGGCATATAATATTTTGATGGGGGCTCACAATCACAAAATATTTCCATGATAGTGTATTTGCATGTGAAAGTTCTCTTCCTTATACTAATTATTCGTGAATTGCTTGTATGACCAATATTGTGATTGTCAAGCCTCAAAAGGTTTCACTTTATAAACCCAATGTGAAGCTACCACTAGGCATGATATAATTTCAATTTCATGATATTCAATTCATTCAACAATTTACTCATAGGATATAAGTGAAGCACAAGAGCAATTCCAAAGAAAAGAGCTTCGTTGACGGGATGTGAATGCCACTTACTTAGCCTCCTTGGCAACTATTTGAAGACTTTATTTTATTTAAAAACTTTCAGATCTAAGTATTTTATTAAAATAGCAAGTAAAACAAAAATAAAATGACATTCTAAGAATAGCACAACTCATGTGGAGAAGCAAAAACTTAGGCTCAACCGACAATAACCGATAATTGTTGAAGGAAAAAGGTGGGATGCCTACCAGGGCATCCCCAAGCTTAGATGCTTGAGACTTCTTTGAAATATTATCTTTGGATGCCTTGGGCATCCCCAAGCCTGAGCTTTTGTGTCTCCTTAATTCCTCTCATATCAGGGTTTTCCTAAATCTCAAAAGCTTCATCCACACAAAAACTCAAAAAGAACTCGTGAGATAAGTTAGTATAAACCAATGCAAAAACCTTATCATACTCTACTGTAGCAAATCACAAAAAATATTATTCAACATTTCATACTAAATGCCTCTGCATATTTAATACTGCTATCCTCAAATAGAATCCTTAAACAAGCAAACATATGCAAACAATGCAAACATAAGAGCAATCTTCCAAAACAGTACAGTCTGTAAAGAATGCAAGAGTATCAATACTTCCCTAACTCCAAACATTATGAAATTCTACCACACTGTAGAAAAATTATAAGATCTTATTATGAAAAAAGTTTCAACATTTTATCACATTCTTACTTTCCTCGGGAATTTTTACAACATCGATAAACTTTCTGTTTTCAAATAGCAACATGTATACTTGCAAGATAAGCATGGCAAAGGCTATCAATGCCACTTTTATTGAAATAAAAGATGCAAAACATTATTCTAATAACAGCAAACAAATTCTTAACAGAATAAATTGACGCTCCAAGCAAAACACATATCATGTGACGAATGAAAACATAGCTCCAAATGAAGTTACCGATATTGTTGGAGACGAAAGAGGGGATGCCTTCCGGGGCATCCCCAAGCTTAGTTGCTTGGATATTCCTTGAATATTACCTTGGGGTGCCTCGGGCATCCCCAAGCTTAGGGTCTTGTCACTCCTTTCTCTCCTCATATCAATATCTCACCCAAAACATGAAAACTTCAATCACACAAAACTTAATAGAACTTCGTGAGATAGGTTAGTACGATAAAGAGTAAACCATTTCACTTTGGTATTGTCAAAGACAAGATTCATAATTGTTTCCACACAATTCCCTACTGTATCATATCATTTCCACAATTTATATCGAGCAATATAAGCCATAGAAACTAGAAAACAAGCAAACTATTCATTGAAAACAGAATCTGTCAAAAACAGAGCAGTCTGTAATGATCTGAATAACTACCATACTTATGCTACTCCAAAAATTATGAAAAAAATTATGAACACGTGAGCAATTTGTAAATTAAACTTCTGCAAAACTAATCAACTCAAAAGCACTCTTCTGTTAAAAATGAGACCTATTTTTGAGAGCACAAATGTTTCTGTTTTTCAGGAGGGTCAAATCAACTATCACCCAACATGATCCCAAAGGCTTTACTTGGCGCTTTATTGAAAGAAAAGCAATAAAACATGATTACTACCGTAGCTTAATCATGTTAACACATAAAAACAGTACATAGAAGTGTTGGGCTGTCTCCCAACAGGCGCTTTTCTTTAATGCCTTTTAGCTAGGCATGATGATTTCAATGATGCTCGCATAAAAGATCAGAATTGAAACATAAAGAGAGCATCATGAATCATAAGTTCCTCTCTCACAATAATTTTCAGTAGCATAATGAATATATTCATCAATATAACCATCACATAAAGCATTCTTTTCATGATCCAAAAGCATAGGAAATTTATTACTCTCCATATACGCAATTTTATGTTCATTCATAATAGTGGGAGTATCTATAAATTGTTTCCACATGAAACTTGATAGGAGGCATTCTTTTCATGAAACTTGATAGGAGGCATTCTTTTCATGAAACTTGAACACTATAAATTGTTTCCACATTAAAAGGATATTTAAAATTATGACCATAATTATCACTAGTTTTTATAACATAAGTATCATCACAATAATCATCATACGTAGCAACTTTGTTCATATCATAGATAGGAGGCATGCAACCATCATAGCAAGTTTGATCATTCAAAGTAGGGGGACTAGAAAGATAATCTTCATTAAACATAGCCTCTCCAAGCTTGGGACAAACATTAATTGCAGCAAATAAATTCTCAAACATGTCATTCTCATCAAACATAGCATCCCCAAGCTTGTGGCTTGGCATATCATAAGCATAATCACTCTCATCATTAATAGTATGAATAGCACCAATGGTATAACAACTTGCTATCATCATAATTTCCCAAGTTGGTGCCAAAAAGATTTCCAAGATTATAAGAACTATCATTATCCTCCCAATCATAATCATCACAACAAGCAACATGCATAACAAAATCATCATCAAGTGTGTCATCTTCCATAATTATTTTTGATACATTTTCACGAGGCACAACAATAATAGGAGCTACATTATTTGGGAGAGATACCTTTTTACCTCTATTCTTTCTTCTTTTCTTCTTCTGCACCACATCATGTGTGGGTTTAATTAATCTTTTCAAGCTTCTTATTGATGAGATTAGTTGGATAGGAAGCTCCTCCTTGTTACCTAATTCATCATGATAAACACTAGGAGGGTTTGGGGAAATATTTCCCCTTTCATTAGTACTCTCTTCATATTCTATTTGTTCTCTTGACTTTAAATAGTTGGCAATATAAGGATTCTCAATGCAATTTACCGCTCAAAACATATAAATTTCCTCTAGATCAAAATCAAGAAATATCTCGAGATTAAATTTTGGAATACCCTTAGTTATACATTTCATTTCTTCATACCCCAAGAGAAGACTAAGCTCTTTATGATGCTCAAGGGTAATCAAGCTATCACAATTTTTGGACACGATTCGATCATGAAAGAATTTGCACTGGAGATTTAAATGACCATGTTCATTGCAAAGTTCACAAGGATGGTGAAAAAAATTAAATCTTTCAGCACAATCATCTAGCCTCTCTTTCAACTTTTTCATTTCTCAATATTTATGCTTCTTACAAAATCTATCTTCCCTTTTTGGTGTGCAATTGCACTCCCAATTCACTCCGCAAAAAGTGGCAAGGTTATGAGAAACATTTTTGTCATGACGTGCGCAATCATCATTAGCATTTTGGATATTCAAAGAATTCACACTAACCACATTGAAATCATGCTCATCATTCAAACATTTTGTGCCAAGCATTTTATTGACTTCTTCTTCTAACAATTGACTACAATTTTCTGAACCATCATTTTCAAGAAAGACATTATAAAGATGATATGATGCAACCTCAATTCCATTTTTATGTAGTTTTCTATTATAAACCAAACTAGTGATAAAACGAGAAAATAAAATATTCAATTGCAAGATCTAAAGATATACCTTCAATCACTAACCTCCCCGGCAACGTCGCCAGAAAAGAGCTTGATGTCTACTACGCAACTTTATTCTTGTAGACACGTGTTTGGCCTCCAAGTGCAGAGTTTTGTAGGACAGTAGCAATTTTCCCTCAATTGGATGACCTAAGGTTTATCAATCCGTGAGAGGTGTAGGATGAAGATGGTCTCTCTCAAACGACCCTGCAACCAAATACAAGAAATCTCTTGTGTCCCCAACACACCCAATACAATGGCAAATTGTATAAGGTGCACTAGTTCGGCGAACATATAGTGATAGAAGTGTAATATGAATGGTAGAAATATATTTTTATAATCTGAATAAATAAAAACAGCAAGGTAGCAAATAGTAAACGGGCACAAAAACGTTATTACAATGCTTGAAAACAAGGCCTAGGGTCCGTACATTTGCTAGTGCAACCTCTCAACAATGCTAACATAGTTGGATCATATGATTATCCCTCAAAGTGCAATAAAGAATCACTCCCGAGTTCATATTAGCGGAGAACAAAAGATAGAAATTGTTTGTAGGGTACGAAACCACCTCAAAGCTATTCTTTCCGATCGATCTATCCTAGAGTTCGTACTAAAATAATGCAAGCTATTCTTTTCGATCGATCTAATCAAGAGTTCGTACTAAAATAACACCAAAGAAAATTCATATTCATAATACTCAATCCACACAAAGAACTATAGAGAGACCCCAACGTTTCTATCGGAGAAAAGATAATAAAAACATGCATCAACCCCTATGCATAGATTACCCCAATGTAACCTCAGGAATCCGCGAGTTGAGTGCCAAAACATATATCAAGTGAATCAATACAATACCCCATTGTCACCTCAAGTATTCATACCGCAAGACATACATCATGTGTTCTCATATCTGAATATTCAATCTGACAAGACAAAACCTCAAAGGGTAAAGATTCAATTCATCACAACAAGAGTATAGAGGGGAGAAACATCATATGATCCTTCTATAATAACAAAGCCCATGATATCGATCATGAGAGAGAGAGAGAGAGATTTAAACACATAGCTACTGGTACAAACCCTCAGCCCCGAGGGTGGACTACTCCCTCCTCATCGTGGTGGCCGCCGGGATGATGAAGACGGCCACCGGAGATGATTCCCACCTCCGGCAGGGTGTCGGAAAGGGTCTAGATTGGTTTTCGGTGGCTACAGAGCCTTGCGGCGTGATACGTCTCCAACGTATCTATAGTTTATGAAGTATTCATGCTGTTGTTTCATCATTCTTGGATGTTTTACAATCATTTTATAGCAACTTTTTATCATTTTTGGGACTAACCTATTGACCCAGTGCCCTGTGCCAGTTGCTGTTGTTTTGCTTGTCTTTTACATCGCAGGAAATCAATACCAAACGGAGTCCAAACGCAACGAAACTCCACGGAGATTTTTTGTGGGCTAGAAGACATCCATTGGGCCAGAGCTGCACCAGGGGGGTGCCCCGAGGGGGGCACAACCCACCAGGGCACGCCAGGCTGTGACGCCCGAATAATTAAGCTACAGTAATCCCACGGTAATGAGGCCATGTCACATCGGTTACTGTTGTTAATCTCGAGTTGATTCAAATCCATTCCAAATTCAAATTTAAAATAAAGTCAAACAGTCAAAGTTTTCAAACGTTAAAACTAAATTGTTCTATGTGTCACAAATAATCCCTAGGAAATATTAGAGCAGAAACCACATTATTATAGAGTAATTAAAAGACCCAAATTAAATAAAACAATGGCTTTAAAAATTAAATAAATGCCTTTTATAATTTATAAAGTATTGAACTATTTTAATTAGGAGTGAAACATTTGGTGGCAATGGTAAAACTAGTCACACTACTTTAGGTGCTCTTGTAGGTATTTTGTAAAACAAAACAAAATGAGAATAAAGTTAAAACAATAAAGAAAAAATTACTAAAATAAAAAGGAAAAGTCCCCCTCCCTACTGGCCCTTGACCCAGATGGCCAACAGCCGCTAGGCCGGCCCACCCCCTACCTACACCTAATCCCCTCCAACCGTGACCTAACTGTCGCACCCCACTGCCCCCCCAGCACAATCCCCTCGCTCCTCTTCCCCCGATCGGATCTAGATTGGGGCAGCGAGCCTTGTACGCCATCGTCTCCTTCCTCCCTCCCTTGTATTCCATCAGTGGCCCTACATTCTTGTCCGTCTACCATGCTATACTACTGGGCCGTGATCACTCGGGAGGTGATCACGGGCATATGCTATATACTTTATACTGTTACATTACTTATGATATTGTTCGGAGATGGGGGGTGAAGGGGCAGGTGGCTCCATCCCGGTAGAGGTGGGCCTGGGTTCCCGACGGCCCCCGACGGTTACTTTGTGGCGGAGCGACAGGGCAGGTTGAGACCGACTAGGAGAGAGGTGGGCCTGGCCCAGGTCGGCGTCCGCGGTTACATCAATTAACATGCTAAACAAGATCTTGGTATTTGATCTGAGTCTGGCCACTACCGTATACGCACTAACCAGCTACGCGGGAACAGTTATGGGCACTCGGCGTTGTGGTATCAGCCGAAGCCTTCGTGACGTCAGCGACAGAGCGGCGCGCGCCGGATTGGACTGGAACGCCTGCTAGGCTAGGTCTGCTTCCGGCCGCCGACGCAACGTGCAGGTGTGCAATGGGCGATGGGCCCAGACCCCTGCGCCATAGGATTTAGACCGTCTTGCTGACCTCTCTGTTGTGCCTAGGTGGGGCTGCAATGTCTTGATCTTCCGAGGCCGGGTATGACCGTGGAAAGTGTGTCCGGCCAAATGGGATCGAGCGTGTTGGGTTATGTGGTGCACCCCTGCAGGGAAGTTTATCTATTCGAATAGCTGTGATCTTCGGTAACATGATGACTTGGAGTTGTACCTTGACCTTATGACAACTAGAACCGGATACTTAATAAAACACACCCTTCCAAGTGCCAGATACAACCCGGTGATCGCTCTCTCACAGGTCGACGAGGAGAGGATCGTCGGGTAGGATTATGCTATGCGATGCTACTTGGTGAACTTACCATCTACTCTCTTCTACATGCTGCAAGATGGAGGCTGCCAGAAGCGTAGTCTTCGACAGGACTAGCTATCCGCCTCTTATTCTGGCATTATGCAGTTCCGTCCACCGATATTGCCCCTTTACACAGATACCCATGCATATGTAGTGTAGATCCTTGCTTGCGAGTACTTTGGATGAGTACTCATGGTTGCTTTTCTCCCTCTTTCCCCCTTTCCTTTCTTCTCGGTTGTCGCAACCAGATGCTGGAGCCCAAGAGCCGGACGCCACCATCGACGACGACTCCTTCTACACCGAAGGTGCCTACTACTACGTGCAGGCCGCTGACGACGACCAGGAGTAGTTTAGGAGGATCCCAGGCAGGAGGCATGCGCCTCTTTCGATCTGTATCTCAGTTTGTGCTAGCCTTCTTAAGGCAAACTTGTTTAACTTATGTCTGTACTAAGATATTGTTGCTTCCGCTGACTCGTCTATGATCGAGCACTTGTATTCGAGCCCTCGAGGCCCCTGGCTTGTATTATGATGCTTGTATGACTTATTTATGTTTTTAGAGTTCTGTTGTGATATCTTCCCGTGAGTCCTTGATCTTGATCGTACACATTTGCGTGCATGATTAGTGTGCGATTGAATCGGGGGCGTCACAAGTTTGTATCAGAGCGGACTGCCTGTAGGAATCCCCCTTCCACACTCCTTGGCCGAAGTGAGTCTAGTCGATGAAAACTGTTTTACTAACATGGCTGTGCGGCCCATGGGCCCACGTTGCCATTGGGTGGTATTAGGATCTTTTACTCCTCGTCTATACTCTGGGACTTTAATCTCTCTTCTATTCAGGTTAAATGAATTTTGCTAACTCGAACATTAGGATCTCGTGATCACTTCCACCCGGAGGGCCCCTTGTTACCGATGACCACCTGCTGCACCAGAAGATTCCGATACGATGTGCTCTCGAGTCTTTGTGCCATCGCATTTGCGATTTCCTTCCACTGTCAACCCCTATGAAAAGTGCATACACTTGCCATTCATATGATCATTCCCCGTTGATCTTGTTATTACAAGATGCCCTGAAATATTCTCTGTTGTCCTGCTAATCCTCTGAGCTTACTGCCTTGAAGTTCTTTACCACATGAATACCCCTACGGATAATTCCTCACACTTATCGAGTATCCGTTCATCCAAAGTTGATTCCTGTATTTCACAAATGTTTTCGAAATACCATTCGATATTCCGAAAATTCCCAACAGCCTATTGCTCTTCAAATTCTTGCTTGCAATATGATTTACCATAAGTCTGGTAATCTAATTGACATCCTTTGTCATTATCATTTCGAGATTCCTTGATTCTATATGTTGCGAATGTCCGCAATCATTAGTTGATCCTTATAAATTACCTTTCCGGCTTAGCCGTCATTTTTAACT
The DNA here is from genome assembly GCF_018294505.1 of Triticum aestivum. Lineage (NCBI taxonomy): Eukaryota > Viridiplantae > Streptophyta > Magnoliopsida > Poales > Poaceae > Triticum > Triticum aestivum. The sequence continues at coordinate 49,861,086 of NC_057814.1, read as the reverse complement.
GGAGCTGGTTCTCGACCAATCAAATTGTCGTCGATTGTACCCCTAAGCCGGCTCGGCTTATCCGTCCTAAATCAGAGCATTTGCTTCTGATCCCTTGATTTGGAAATCATACTTCCTTGGCAATTAAACTTTGAATTAGTCATTTGCTTCTATAATCCAATGCCTTTTTCGCATTATTTCTTCCTCTGGTTGTGTGCCGATGCTCACATCAGCTCCACTATGGACCGTCGGATCATTTGTTGAAATATCATCCGACAGCGTCCTTCGTATACAAAAACCTCGAGAAGTTCTTTCCCTGATACCTAATGCCTTAGGTAAATCGTATCCTCTGCTTTTGTCAACCATGCTCTACCCTCGAGCTTGTGTTATTTACTAATGAAGCTTGTGGTATATGTTTCCACGATACCCTGACGGGTTGAACCTATGCCTTCCTTAATATGTGTGAACTCGAAAGTTTTCACGAGGCATACTCTTCTGGTGTTTTGCTAGATAAAATTGCAACACTACAACTTCTTCGAAAGTGAGAGGTGAATGGAAGGTTATACATTGAAGAAGTGGGAGTCGACCTTGAACTTTGTGTTCACGCCCATGGACACGATGTAGATCCTACCATAGAAGCTTCTTGTAATAATAACTATTTCGTTGATATAATATCATCTGGTATCTGTGAACTGATCCTATGCAATCGTGGTTCCGACCATATTTTCTCTTTGATCCCATTTCTCGGACAAGTTAAATCACTTGTCTTTTGCAAGTCAATACACCAGTCTAACCTCTACCTTGATCTACCGTCTGGTATTACCCTCTGGTATCTCGAGAATATCTAAGAACTGTGTTGCATCTTATGAGTCTCCATCAGCTATTATTTCTCACTGATTCCAATTTTTCATGGGTTCTGAGTTGTTAGTCGCTCAAGAACACCGGTAAGTGAACCGATTCCGCACTCTGGTTTGATAACTCTAAGTAATCTTTGTTGCTTATGAGTTTAATAATCCTTCAAGTCATTCCTAGCATGATCGGCTATATCATTATTGTGCTAAATTTTAACTGTGCTACCTGGTCCTTCTTTCCGGAGCACAATTTTCAACGATGAGCTAACCTTACGTCGATCTTCCTCCTCATATAATTTCGCCTTAAAAAGCAGCAAGCTTGATTTCGAGTTTGTGTCGTATCTGTGGCTCCAATAATCTTTTGTCGCATCAGTCCTTTTGCGTGATGCAGTCGCTGTTCAATTGCTTCTTTGTGGATCCTCTCGACAACAAATTGTCGTGATCATCATCAACATTTTGACTCCTTCCAGGATATCAATGGAATTCTAGACGATAAGTGCCATCCTCGTTCCTTGGTAATTTGAGTTACCATCAACAACATCCTTACCTTCCTTTCATCACAAACTTGTTCATGTTATGGATGCAACTTGCTATCCAGCTTGTATTATGATCTACCTTGTAGTATTACTGCCTTTTTGTCAAGGATGTTTTGAGAATCTCACCACCTCTTGAGAATTCTTGATATAAGTGATACTTCACCATCACCATTCTTTTCTTGGTCCCCGTGTTGATCCTAACAGGAATACCCATAGATGGACTAGTAATTTTAAAACTTCTAGCAACCTTATTGCTTTGAAGTTAATGGTCAACATTTCATTCTTAGACCATTGGTTATCGAATCGCCATTCTAACATTGTTTGTGCTACCTAAGTCCGTATTTCGGGTGCACCGTCAACCAATGTTTAATCGTGTATGTTTCCTCGAGCATACCTCATTATATCATTTGAACTGACGAAAGCTATCTCCTTGTTCACATAATTGTGGAAATCCATCTTTTGGAAATCTCGATGAATTGTCGTTGAGTTCATCAGCCACCTCCTCATTCTCTCCTTGATTTAATAATGAACTCATGATTCGGAACTTGCTTCCATAGTTCATTTCCCGAGAATCTTACAATGTCGTCTCGTCAATTTGTGTTGCACCTTTCCTTCTCAGGTATCCTGAGTATGAGGTATCCTGACATCAATCCGAACTGAATCTCGGTCAGATATGATGGTTGGGACATTTTCCAAAAGTCGTAACATTGGTCTTTATGTGACCCGGTAAGGTGATGTCGTGCCTAGCACACCTGGCCGGAGGCCCTATTGTTATAGATTCCTTTTCAGCAAGGTTATCCATTCTTCCATGAGGAAATTGTAAGACTTATTCTACAAGTTGTTCCTGATGGATCCTTCCTGTATCCAAAGTCTGACCTTTGCTTGAAGACCATGTCAATGCTATCTCGAAGTACGTTTGTGGTAATCCGATTTTCAATAAGAGCATTTGAAGCACAATGCTAAATTTTCCTTATCATTTATCCTAACACCGTTGTATGGGTAATGTCATGAAATTTCTCTCCCCTTACCTAAAGGGTTTTCCACATTATATCCTGCCATGGATATCATGCTCTGCTTGTCCTTGGGAAGGATATATCCCTGAAATATGTGTTTAAACACATTTTCCTTTCCATTGTTCTGTTTAATCTGATGATCACCTTTTTCTTTCCATTGTTTTGTTTAACCTTACTGGTGATCTATATGATCTAAGCAGTAATATTCTCCTGCTTATGTAAACACCTTGGTGTACAATTCTGTCAGCAAGACCCTGTTACTATTGTCGATGACATTCCGGTAGCCACCAATGGACGAGAACTTTGCCTATTGGTCCGTCTCGTTCAACGAGCAGGAAAATGGTTCTCTTCGTCCCTCGCCCTTGGTACCGATGTTGTTGCCGACATAGCTGACATGCTACTCTCTGACATGCCTTGCTATCATGACCGTGCATGATGAAAGCGCCCTCCCTACTTTGTAACCCACATGGTGGGCCCATAACCCACAGTTCCACAGGATCGAAACCTGACTCTCCGGTACCCCCTTTTTCCAAAGTTATTCCTCGCGCGTGGCCTCATACGTAATTCGCGAGCCACCTTTCTAGAGATGATCTATTATGGTATCAGACACAATACTTATTCCCATTGCTTTGAACCCCCTTTCACACTCTATTTCAGGCAATGAACGATTGCCTATCCGCTTGAAACTTCTTATTGCAACTGCTTGCCTTGCTCTCGACGACTTTCTTGAATTTCAACTCGAGAGATAATCATGTGCTCATTCATGGGATAACCCCCAGATGATTATCCCTTATAGCATACTATCGTTGTCAAGCTGCCCCTTACATATTCGTAAGTACGATGGAGCTCCCGAAGAAAGGATGCCGACTTCATCATGATGACCTGATGCAGAGAAATGAAGACATCAACGTAATGGATCGACCTCTCCAGGAAGAGCAACCAAGACCGAGAAGACTCGTTAGAATATTCGTAACCAGAACTTTCCCCCTACACGACCTCTTAAATATCGGGACGAGATTTCTTGTAGTGGAGGAGGATTGTGACGCCCGAATAATTAAGCTACAGTAATCCCACGTTAATGAGGCCACGCCACATCGGTTACTGTTGTTAATCTCGAGTTGATTCAAATCCATTCAAAATTCAAATTTAAAATAAAGTCAAACTGTCAAAGTTTTCAAACGTTAAAACTAAAATGTTCTATGTGTCACAAATAATCCCTAGGAAATATTAGAGCAGAAACCACATTTTTATAGAGTAATTAAAAGACCCATAGTAAATAAAACAATGGCTTAAACAATTAAATAAATGCCTTTTATAATTTATAAAGTATTAAACTATTTTAATTAGGAGTGAAACCTTTGGTGGCAATGGTAGAACTAGTCACACTACTTTAGGTGCTCTTGTAGGTATTTTGTAAAACAAAACCAAATGAGAATAAAGTTAAAACAATAAAGAAAAATTTACTAAAATAAAAAGGAAAAGTCCCCCTCCCTGCTGGGCCTTGACCCATATGGCCAACAGGCCCCTGGGCCGGCCCACCCCCTGCCTACACCTAACCCCCTCCCCCGTGACCTAACTGCCGCACCCCACTGCCCCCCCCGCACGATCCCCTCGCTCCTCTTCCCCCGATCGGATCTAGATCGGGACAGCGAGCCTTATACGCCATCGCCTCCTTCCTCCCCCCTCGATCCTCATCAGGACCCCGCCTCCTCGACGCATCACCGGCGGCGCCCCGCTCGTCGCTCGCCATCATCCTCGCCCTCCTCCCCGTTCCTGGACCGAGAAGGGCAATCGACGCCGCCATCCGCCGCACCGTCGCCGGAAACGCATCTCCGGCCCCTCCCCCGAGCATACCTTTGCACAACTACAGGGCCTGTGAGGACCTCCCCATCCGACCCCGTCTTCCCTCCCTAAGGTCACCGCGCTCCCGCTCGCGCTCACCCTTCGCCCGGTCCCGCTCCCATGCCCGCCCGATGCTCCGTTCTCTCGCGCTTGCCCGCTCCTTGGCCGCGTTCGCGTGCTCGTTGCGTGCATCCACGCCTGCCGCCCCCGCCCCATGTGATGCTGCTGCACTGCGGCCGCTCCCGCCAGAGCATGCCGCCACTCGCCCCGCTCGCCTTGCTTGCCCTGCGTGCCGCTGCTGCTCACTTCTGCTTCTGCTGTTTTCCCCCGCGCCGCACCACAGTCGCCTGCGCTTGCCTGCAACGACGCTCGTCGCTGCTCCCGACCATCCCGTGCGTCGCGCCTCACAAGCAGAGGCACCCCTGCCGCCCCTTGCTCCCCGCATCCAGCAACCGCCCACCCGCGCGGCGCGCAGCTCCCCTCCGCCGGCCGCCCTGCTGCATCCCGCAGCCGCGGCGCCGCCCGGTTCCATCCCCTCGGGCAAGCGCCCGTTCGGGCGCCCGCGCCCGCTTCCCCTCTGCCCATTAAGGCCCTGGGCCAATGGACAACGGGGCCCAGCCCCTGGAACGTTTTAATAAAAAAAGAATTAAAATAATAGTAATAAATAAAAATATTAATTAATTAATTAATTAACTTAATTAATCATGTTTAGATTAACCTAATCACTAATTAAACTAATTAATCTGTTTTAGTTAATCTTAGTCAATGACGAACGGGACCCACACGTCTGTTGACCCTGTCAACAGACGGTTGACTGATGACATCATGCTGACATCACGCTGCCATCATAATTACATTTTCTAATTAAATTAATTCTAAAAATGAATTAAATCTTTAAAAATTAATTTAAAATAATCCGTAACTCGGATAAAAATACTTTGTACATGAAAGTTGCTCAGAACGACGAGACGAATCCGAATACGCAGCCCGTTCGTCCGCCACACACCCGTAGCATATCGAACACGCAACTTTCCCCTCCGGTTCATTTGTCCGAAAACGCGAAACAGCGGGAATACTTTCCCGGATGTTTTCCCCCTTCGTCGGTATCACCTACTACCGCGTTTGGGTTCCCCTAGCAACGCTCATTGTCATATCATGCATCGTCATGCATATGTTTGCATGGTATTTATTGTTTCTTCCCCCTCTTCTCTCGCTAGACACCGAGACCGACGTCGCTGCTACCCAGTACGACTACGGTGTTGACGACCCCTCCTTCTCGGCTGAGCTTCCAGGCAAGCCCCCCCTTTGATCACCAGATATCGCCTATTCCTTCTCTCTACTGCTTGCATTAGAGTGGTGTAGCATGTTACTGCTTTCGGTTAATCCTATTCTGCTGCATAGCCTGACATTGTTGCTACAGTTGTTACCCTTACCTACAATCCTAAATACTTAGTATAGGATGCTAGTATTCCATCAGTGGCCCTACATTCTTGTCCGTCTGCCATGCTATACTACTGGGCCGTGATCACTCGGGAGGTGATCACGGGCATATGCTATATACTTTATACTGTTACATTACTTATGATATTGTTCGGAGATGGGGGCTGAAGGGGTAGGTGGCTCCATCCCGGTAGAGGTGGGCCTGGGTTCCCGACGGCCCCCGACTGTTACTTTGTGGCGGAGCGACAGTGCAGGTTGAGACCGCCTAGGAGAGAGGTGGGCCTGGCCCTGGTCGGCGTCCACGGTTACATCAATTAACACGCTAAACGAGATCTTGGTATTTGATCCGAGTCTGGCCACTGGCCTATAGGCACTAACCAGCTACGCGGGAACAGTCTGGCCACTGGCCTTCGTGACGTCAGCGACTGAGTGGCGCGCGCCGGATTGGACTGGACGCCTGCTAGGCTAGGTCTGCTTCTGGCCGCCCATGCAACATGCAGGTGTGCAATGGGCGATGGGCCCAGACCCCTCCGCCATAGGATTTAGACCGGCTTGCTGACCTCTCTGTTGTGCCTAGGTGGGGCTCCGACGTGTTGATCTTCCGAGGCCGGGCATGACCCAGGAAAGTGTGTCCGGCCAAATGGGATCGAGCATGTTGGGTTATGTGGTGCACCCCTGCAGGGAAGTTTATCTATTCGAATAGCCATGATCTTCGGTAACAGGACGACTTGGAGTTGTACCTAGACCTTATGACAACTAGAACCGGATACTTAATAAAACACACCCTTCCAAGTGCCAGATACAACCCAGTGATCGCTCTCTCACAGGTCGACGAGGAGAGGATCGTCGGGTAGGATTATGCTATGCGATGCTACTTGGTGAACTTACCATCTACTCTCTTCTACATGCTGCAAGATGGAGGCTGCCAGAAGTGTAGTCTTCGACAAGACTAGCTATCCCCCTCTTATTCTGGCATTCTGCAGTTCAGTCCATCGATATTGCCCCTTTACACAGATACCCATGCATATGTAGTGTAGATCCTTGCTTGCGAGTACTTTGGATGAGTACTCACGGTTGCTTTTCTCCCTCTTCCCCCCCTGTCCTTTCTTCTCGGTTGTCGCAACCAGATGCTGGAGCCCAGGAGCCAGACGCCACCATCGACAACGACTCCTACTACACCAGAGGTGCCTACTACTACGTCCAGGCAGCTGACGACGACCAGGAGTAGTTTAGGAGGATCCCAGGCAGGAGGCATGCGCCTCTTTCGATCTGTATCTCAGTTTGTGCTAGCCTTCTTAAGGCAAACTTGTTTAACTTATGTCTGTACTCAGATATTGTTGCTTCCGCTGACTCGTCTATGATCGAGCACTTGTATTCGAGCCCTCGAGGCCCCTGGCTTGTATTATCATGCTTGTATGACTTATTTATGTTTTTAGAGTTGTGTTGTGATATCTTCCCGTGAGTCCCTGATCTTGATCGTACACGTTTGCGTGGATGATTAGTGTACGATTGAATCGGGGCCGTCACACAGGCCCCCCTGGCGCGCCCAGGTGGGTTGTTCCCACCTCGGTGGCCTCCCGTATCCCTTCTTTGCACTATAAATTCCCAAATATTCGAAAACCCTTCGGGGTTAACCTAGATCAGAAGTTCCGCTGCCGCAAGGTCTCTGTATCCACGAAAACCAATCTAGACCCCGTTTCGGCACCCTACCGGTGGGGGGAATCATCTCCGGTGGCCATATTCATCATCCCGGCGCCCACCACGATGAGGAGGGAGTAGTCCACCTTCGGGGCTAAGGGTTTGTACCAGTAGCTATGTGTTTAATCTGTCTCTCTCGTGATCCATATCATGGGCTTTGTTAATATAGTCGAATCATATGATGTTTCTCCCCGCTATACTCTTGTTGTGATGAATTGAATCTTTACCCTTTGAAGTTTTGTTTTGTCGGATTGAATATTCAGAGATGAGAACACATGATGTATGTCTTGCGGTATGAATACTTGAGGTGACAATTGGGGTATCATATTGATTCACTTGATGTATGTTATGGCACTCAACTTGCGGATTCCCGAGGTGACGTTGGGGTAATCTATGCATAGGGGTTGATGCACATTTTTATTATCTTTTCTCCGATAGAAACTTTGGGGTCTCTTTGTAGTTCCTTGTGTGGATTGAGTATTATGAATATGAATTTGCTTTGGTGTTATTTTAGTACGAACTCTTGATTAGATCGATAGGAAAGAATAGCTTGCGTTATTTTAGTATGAACTCTAGGATAGATCGAATGGAAAGAATAGCTTTGAGTTTGTTTCGTACCCTACAAACAATTTATATCTTTTGGTCTTCGCTAATAGGAACCCGGGAGTGATTCTTTATTGCACTTTGAGGGATAATCATATGATCCAACTATGTTAGCATTGTTGAGAGGTTGCACTAGTGAAAGTACGGACCCTAGGCCTTGTTTTCAAGCATTGCAATACCGTTTTTATGCCCGTTTACTATTTGCTACCTTGCTGTTTTTACTTATTCAGATTATAAAAATATATTTCTACCCTCCATATTACACTTTTATCATCATCTCTTCGCCGAACTAGTGCACCTATACAATTTGCCATTGTATTGGTTGTGTTGGGGACACAAGAGATTTCTTGTATTTGGTTACAGGGTCGTTTGAGAGATGCCATCTTCATCCTACACCTCTCACGGATTGATAAACCTTGGGTCATCCACTTGAGGGAAAATTGCTTCTGTCCTACAAAACTCTGCGCTTGGAGGCCCAACACGTGTCTACAAGAATAAAGTTGCGTAGTAGACATCAAGGTCTTTTCTGGCGCCGTGGCCGGGGAGGTGAGTGCTTGAAGGTATATCTTTAGATCTTGCAATTGAATCTTTTAGTTTCTTGTTTTATCACTAGTTTGGTTTATAAAGGAAAACTACAAAAAATGGAATTGAGGTTGCATCATATTATTCATCTTAAAAATGTATTTCGTGCAAATGATGGAATGGAAAATTGTGCTCAAGTGATAGAAGAAGAATTCAATAGAATGTTTGGTATAAATGATGAGCGTGGTTGCAATGTTGTTAGTACGAATTCTTTGAATACCCATGATGCTAATGATATGCAATGCCATAAGCTTGGGGATGCTATATTTAATGAAGATGATATTTTTAGTCCCCCAAGATTTGATGTGCAAATTTTTTATAATGATTGCATGCCTCCTATTTATGATGATTATAATGATGAAAGTGGATTCGGAGAGGTCATGACTTTATTTAATGATGAATCAACCATTTTGAATGAGACTTCAATTGACTATGATAACAAAGTTGCTATTTATGATGATTATGGTGCTAACATGTGTTCTATAAAGAATAATGATAACCATGAAACTTGTCATCATGATTTTAATTTTCAATCTCATGATAGTTATTTTGTTGAGTTTGCTCCCACTACTGTTGATGAGAAGAAATTTGCTTATGTGGAGAGTAATAAGTTTTCTATGATTTTGTGTCATGATGCTACTGAAAATTATTATGAGGGAGGAACTTATGCTTGTAGGAATTGCAATAATATCAAGTTTCCTCTCTATGTGTTGAAAGTCTTGAAGTTATGTTTGTTTTGCCTTCCAATGCTAGTTGATTCTTGCTCTCATGAATTGTTTGATCAAAAAATCCCTATGCATAGGAAGTGGGTTAGACTTAAATGTGCTTGCCATGTGATTCATGATGCTCCCGTTATGTTTCAATTCTTTATTTTATGTGAGCATCATTGAAATCATCATGCCTAGCTAAAAGGCATTAAAGTAAAGCGCTTGTTGGGAGACAACCCAACACTTTTACCTACTGTTTTTGTGTTTTCACATGATTAAGCTACTGTAGTAATCATGTTTTATTGCTTTTGTTTCAATAAAGTGCCAAGTAAAGCCTTTGGAATCATGTTGGGCGATAGTTGATTTGACCCCGCTGAAAAACAGAAACTTTTGCGCTCACGAAAATAAGTCTCATTTTTAACAGAAGAGCGATTTTGAGTAGATATTTTTTGCAGAAGTTTAATATAGAAATTGCTCACGTGTTCCTAATTGTTTTATAATTGTTTGAGTAGCAGAAGTATGGTTTGAGTACAGATTATTACAGACTGTTCTGTTTTTGTCAGATTCTGTTTTCAATGCATAGTTTGCTTGTTTTCTTGTTTCTATGGCTTATATTGCTCAATATAAATTGTGGAAATGATATGTTACAGTAGACATTGTGTGGAAAAAATAATGAATCTCTTCTTTGACAGTACCAAAGTGAAATGGTTTGCTCTTTATCATACTAACCTATCTCACAAAGTTCCGTTAAGTTTTGTGTGATCGAAGTTTTCAAGTTTTGGGCGAGATGTCGATATGAGGAGAATAAGGAGTGACAAGAACCTAAGCTTGGGGATGCCCAAGGCACCTCAAGGTAACATTGAAGGAATATGCAAGCAACTAAGCTTGGGGATGCCCCGGAAGGCATCCCCTCTTTCATCTCCAACATTATCGGTAACCTCACTTGGAACTATGTTTTCATTCGTCACATGATAGGTGTTTTTCTTGGAGCGTAAATTTATTTTGTTAAGAATTTGCTTGCTGTTATTTATAATAATGTTTTGCATCTTTTATTTCAATAAAAGTGGCATTGTTAGCCTTTGTCATGCTTATTTTACAAGTCTACATGTTGCTGTTTGAAAACAGAAAGTTTACCGCTGTTGCAAAAATTCCCTAGAAAAGTTAGAATGTGATAAATGTTGAAACATTTTGCAAAATGAGCTTTGATAAATTCTCTACAGTGTGGTAGAATTTCATAATGTTTGGAGTTAGGGAAGTATAGATACTCTTGCATTCTTTACAGACTGTACTATTTTGGCAGATTGCTCTTATGTTTGCATTGTTTGCATATGTTTGCTTGTTTAATGATTCTATTTGAGGATATTAGTGTTAAATATGAAGAGGAATTTAGTATGCAATGTTGAATAATAATTTTAGTGATTTGCTAAAGTACATAATGATAAGGTTTTTGCATTGGTTTATACTAACTTATCTCACGAGTCCTTGTTGAGTTGTTTGTGGATGAAGCTTTTGACATTTAGGAAAACCGTGATATGAGAAGAATTAAGGAGACACAAAAGCTCAAGCTTGGGGATGCCCAAGGCATCCCAAGATAATATTTCAAGAAGTCTCAAGCATCTAATCTTGGGGATGCCCCGGTAGGCATCCCACCTTTCTTCTTCAACAATTATCGGTTAGTATCGGTTGAGCCTAAGTTTTTGCTTCTTCACATGATGTGTGCTATTCTTGGAAGGTCATTTTATTTTGTTTTGCTTGTTATTTTAATAAAATACTTAGATCTGAAACTTTTTAAATAAAATAGAGTCCTCAAATAGTTGCCAAGGAGGCTAAGTAAGCGGCATTCACATCCCGTCAACGAAGCTCTTTTCTTTGGAATTGCTCTTGTGCTTCACTTATATCATATGAGTAAATTGCTGAATAATTTGAATGTCATGTAGTTGATGTTGGGGAACGTAGCAATAATTCAAAATTTTCCTACGTGTCACCAAGATCAATCTAGGAGATGCTAACAACGAGAGAGAGGGAGTGCATCTTCATACCCTTGAAGATCGCCAAGCGGAAGCGTTACAAGAACGCGGTTGATGGAGTCGTACTCGCAGCGATTCAAATCGCAGAAGATCCGATCTAGCGCCGAACGGACGGCGCCTCCGCGTTCAACACACGTACAGCCCGGGGACGTCTCCTCCTTGTTGATCCAGCAAGGGGAGAGGAGAAGTTGAGGGAGAACTCCAGCAGCACGACGGCGTGGTGGCAATGGAGCTCGTGGTTCTCCGGCAGAGCTTCGCTAAGCACTACGGAGGAGGAGGAGGTGTATGAGGAGGGAGGGCTGCGCCAGGGAAGAGGTGCGGCTGCCCTCCCACCCCTCCACTATATATAGGGGCAAGGGGAGAGGGGGAGGCACCCTAGGGTTTCCCCTAGGGGGCGGCGGCCAAGCAGATTGGATCTCCCTAGGGAAAATCCTAGGGAGACTTGCCCCCCAAGCCAAGCAGGTGGAGGCTTGCCTCCCAAGCCAGGTGGAGGCGCCCCACCTCCCCAAGTAACGTGGGAAAGGGTGTGGGGGGCGCACCACCCCTTAGTGGGCTGGTTTGCCCCTTCCCCTTTGGCCCATGAGGCCCTCCAACACTTGCCGGGGCTCCCGAAACACATTTCGGTCACGCTGGCCATAGCCTGGTACCCCCGGAACACTTCCTGACTCCAATACCCTTCGTCCAATATATCGATCTTCACCGCTGGACCATTCCGGAACTCCTCGTGATGTCCGGGATCTCATCCGGGACTCCGAACAACCATCGGTAACCACATACTATTTCCCATAACAACTCTAGCGTCACTGAACCTTAAGTGTGTAGACCCTACGGGTTCGGGAACCATGCAGACATGACCGAGACACCTCTCCGGCCAATAACTAGTAGCGGGATCTGGATACCCATATTGGCTCCCACATGTTCCACGATGATCTCATCGGATGAACCACGATGTCGGGGATTCAATCAATCCCGTATACAATTCCGTTTGTCTATCGGCATGTTGCTTGCCCGAGATTCGATCGTCGGTATCCCAATACCTCGTTCAATCTTGTTACCGGCAAGTCTCTTTACTCGTTCCGTAACGCATGATCCCGTGGCTAACTCCTTAGTCGCATTACCGAGTGGGCCCAGAGATACCTCTCCGTCATACGGAGTGAAAAATCCCAGTCCCGATTCGTGCCAACCCAACAGACACTTTCGGAGATACCTGTAGTGCACCTTTATAGCCACCCAGTTACGTTGTGACGTTTGATACACCCAAAGAATTCCTACGGTATCCGGGAGTTGCACAATCTCATGGTCTAAGGAAACGATAGTTGACATTAGAAATGCTCTTAGCAAACGAACTACATGATCTTGTGCTATGCTTAGGATTGGATCTTGTCCATCACATCATTCTCCTAATGATGTGATCCCATTATCAATGACATCCAATGTCCATGGTCAGGAAACCATAACCATCTATTGATCAACGAGCTAGTCAACTAGAGGCTTACTAGGGATATGTTGTGGTCTATGTATTCACACATGTATTACGGTTTCCAGTTAATACAATTATAGCATGAACAATAGACAATTATCATGAACAAGAAAATACAATAATAACCATTTTATTATTGCCTCTAGGGCATATTTCCAACAGTCTCCCACTTGCACTAGAGTCAATAATCTAGTTCACATCACTATGTGATTGTAATGAATCCAACACCCATGGGGTTTGTTCATATCTCGCTTGTGAGAGAGGTTAATAGTCAACGGGTCTGAACCTTTCAGATCCGTGTGTGCTTTACAAATCTCTATGTCATCTTGTAGATGCAGCTACCACGCGCTACTTGGAGCTATTCCAAATAACTGCTCTACTATATGAATCCGGTTTACTACTCAGAGTCATCCGGATAGTGTCAGAGTTTGCATCGACGCAACCCTTTACGATGAACTCTTTCACCACCTCCATAATCGAGAAAATTCCTTAGTCCACTAGTTACTAAGGATAAGTTCGACCGCTATTATGTGATCCATTCCTGGATCACTCTTGTACCCCTTGACTGACTCATGGCAAGGTACACTTCAGGTGTGGTACACAACATAGCATACTGTAGAGCCTACGTCTAAAGCATAGGGGACGACCTTCATCCTTTCTCTCTCTTCTGCCGTGGTCAGGTCTTGAGTCTTACTCAATCCTCACACCTTGTAACACAGCCAAGAACTACTTCTTTGCTGATCTATTTCGAACTCCTTCAAAATCCTGTCACGGTATGCATTCATTTGAAAGTACTATTAAGCGTTTTCGATCTATCCTTATAGATCTTGATGCTCAATGTTCAAGTAGCTTAATCCAGGTTTTGCATTGAAAAACACTTTTCAAATAACCCTGTATGTTTTCCAGAAATTCTACATCATTTCTGATCAACAATATGTCAACAACATATACTCATCAGAAATTCTATAGTGCTCCCACTCACTTCTTTGGAAATACAAGTTTCTCATAAACTTTGTATAAACCCAAAATCTTTGATCATCTCATCAAAGCGTACATTCCAACTCCGAGATGCTTACTCCAATCCTTAGAAGGATTGCTGGAGCTTTGCATACTTGTTAGCATCTTTCAGGATTGACAAAACCTTCTGGTTGTATCACATACAACCTTTCCTCAAGAAAATCGTCGAGGAAACAATGTTTTGACATCCTATCTGCAAGATTTCATAAATAATGCAGTAACTGCTAATATAATTCCAATAGACTCTTAGCATCGCTACGAGTGAGAAAGTCTCATTGCAGTCAACTCCTTGAACTTTCCGGAAAACATCTTAACGACAAGTCGAGCTTTCTTAATGGTGACACTTACCATCATTGTCTGTCTTCCTTTTAAAATCCATCTGCACCCAACAGCCTTACGACCATCAAGTAGTTCTTCCAAAGTCTACACTTTGTTTTTATACATGGATCCTCTCTCGGATTTTATGGCCTCGAGCCATTCGTCGGAATCCGGGCCCATCATCGCTTCTCCATAGCTCGTAGGTTCATTGTTGTCTAGCAACATGAATTCCAAGACAGGATTACGTACCACTCTGAAGTAGCATGCATCCTTGTCGTCCTACGAGGTTTGGTAGTGACTTGATCCGAAGTTTCATGATCACTATCATAAGCTTCCACTTAAATTGGTGTAGGTGCCACAGGAACAACTTCCTGTGCCCTGCTACACACTAGTTGAAGTCTTGGTTCATTAACCTCATCAAGTCTCCACCATCCTCCCACTCAATTCTTTCGAGAGAAACTTTTCCTCGAGAAAGGACCTGTTTCTAGAAACAATCACTTTGCTTCCGGATCTGAAATAGGAGGTATACCCAACTGTTTTGGGTATTCTATGAAGATGCATTTATCCGCTTTGGGTTCAAGCTTATCAGCCTGAAACTTTTCCACATAAGCGTCGCAGCCCCAAACTTTTAAGAAATGACAACTTAGGTTTCTCTAAACCATAGTTCATACGGTGTCGTCTCAACGGAATTGCGTGGTGCCCTATTTAAAGTGAATGCGGTTGTCTCTAATGCCTAACCCATAAACGATAGTGTAATTCGATAAGAGACATCATGGTATGCACCATATCCAATAGGGTGCAGTTATGATGTTCGGACACACCATCACACTATGGTGTTCCAGGCGGTATTAGTCGTGAAACAATTTCCACAATTTCTTAATTGTGTGCCAAACTCGTAACTCAGATATTCATCTCTATGATCATATCATAGACATTTTATCCTCTTGTCACGACGATCTTCAACTTCCCTCTGAAATTACTTGAACCTTTCAATAATTCAGACTTGTGTTTCATCAAGTAAATATACTTAGCATCTACTCAAATCATCTGTGAAGCAAGAACATAACGATATCCACTGCATGCCTCAGCACTCATTGGACTGCACACATCAAAATGTATTACTTCCAACAAGTTGCTTTCTTGTTCCATCTTACTGAAAACAAGGCCTTTCAGTCATCTTGCCCATGTGGTATGATTTGCATGTCTCAAGTGATTCAAAATCAAGTGAGTCCAAACAATCCATCTGTATGGACTTTCTTCATGCATATATACTAATAGACATGGTTCGCATATCTCAATCTTTTCAAAAACGAGTGAGTCCAAAGATCCATCAACATGGAGCTTCTTCATGCGTTTTATACCAATATGACTCAAGTGGCAGTGCCACAAGTATGTGGCACTATCATTACTATCTTATATCTTTTGGCATGAACATGTGTATCACTACGATCGAGATTCAATAAATCATTCATTTTAGGTGCAAGACCATTGAAGGTATTATTCAAATAGACAGAGTAACCATTATTCTCCTTAAATGAATAACCGTATTGCGATAAACATAATCCAATCATGTCTATGCTCAACGCAAACACCAAATAACAATTATTTAGGTTTAACACCAATCTCGATGGTAGAGGGAGCATGCGATGCTTGATCACATCAGCCTTGGAAACACTTCCAACACATATCGTCATCTCACCTTTATGTAGTCTCCGTTTATTCCGTAGCCTTTTATTTCGAGTTACCAACACTTAGCAACCGAACCGGTATCTAATACCCTGGTGCTACTAGGAGTACTAGTAAAGTACACATTAATATAATGTATATCCAATATACTTCTGTCGACCTTGCCTACCTTCTCATCTACCAAGTATCTAGGGTAGTTCTGCTTCAGTGACCGTTCCCCTCATTACAGAAGCACTTAGTCTCGGGTTTGGGTTCAACCTTGGGTTTCTTCACTAGAGCAGCAACTGATTTGCCGTTTCATGAAGTATCCCTTCTTTCCCTTGCCCTTCTTGAAACTAGTGGTTTTACTAACCATCAACAATTGATGCTCCTACTTGATTTCTACTTTCGTGGTGTCAAACATCGCGAATAGCTCAAGGATCATCATATCTATCCCTGATTTGTTATAGTTCATCACGAAGCTCTAGTAGCTTGGTGGCAGTGACTTTGGAGAACCATCACTATCTCATCTGGAAGATTAACTCCCACTCGATTCAAGCGATTGTAGTACTCAGACAATCTGAGCACATGCTCAACGGTTGAGCTTTTCTCCCTTAGTTTGCAGGCTTAAGAAACTTGTCAGAGGTCTCATACCTCTTGACGTGGGCACGAGCCTAAAATCCCAATTTCAGCTCTTGGAACATCTCATATGTTCCGCGACGTTTCAAAATGTCTTCGGTGCCTCAATTCTAAACCGTTCAACATTACGCACTGAACTATCACGTAGTCATCAAAACGTGTATGTCAGATGTTCGCAACATCCACAAACGACGCTCGAGGTTCAGCACACCGAGCGGTGCATTAAGGACATAAGCCTTCTGTGCAGCAATGAGGACAATCCTCAGTTTACGGACCCAGTCCGCATAATTGCTACTATCAACTTTCAACTAAATTTTCTCTAGGAACATATCTTAAACAGTAGAACTAAAGCGTAAGCTACGACATAATTTGCAAAGACCTTTTGACTATGTTCATGATAATTAAGTTCATCTAATTATTTAATGAACTCCCACTCAGATAGACATCCCTCTAGTCATCTAAGTGATACATGATCCGAGTCAACTAGGCCGTGTCCGATCATCACGTGAGACGGACTAGTCATCATCGGTGAACATCTCCATGTTGATCGTATCTACTATACGACTCATGTTCGACCTTTCGGTCTCTTGTGTTCCGAGGCCATGTCTGTACATGCTAGGCTCGTCAAGTCAACCTAAGTGTTTCGCATGTGTAAATCTGGCTTACACCCGTTGTATGCGAACATTAGAATCTATCACACCCGATCATCACGTGGTGCTTCGAAACAACGAACCTTCGCAACGGTGCACAGTTAGGGGGAACACGTCTCTTGAAATTTTAGTGAGGGATCATCTTATTTATGCTACCATCGTTCTAAGCAAATAAGATGTAAACATGACAAACATCACATGCAAATCATAAAGTGACATGATATGGCCAATATCATCTTGCGCCTTTTGATCTCCATCTTCGAGGCGCGGCATGATCACCTTCATCACTGGCATGACACCATGATCTCCATCATCGTGTCTTCATGAAGTTGTCTCGCCAACTATTACTTCTACTACTATGGCTAACGGTTAGCAATAAAGTAAAGTAATTACATGGCGTTTTTCATTGACACGCAGGTCATACAATAAATTAAGACAACTCCTATGGCTCCTGCCGGTTGTCATACTCATCGACATGCAAGTCGTGATTCCTATTACAAGAACATGATCAATCTCATACATCACATATATATAATTCATCACATCCTTTTGGCCATATCACATCACATAGCATACCCTGCAAAAACAAGTTAGACGTCCTCTAATTGTTGTTGCATGTTTTACGTGGCTGCTATGGGTTTCTAGCAAGAACGTTTCTTACCTACGCAAAAGCCACAACGGTGATATGCCAATTGCTATTTACCCTTCATAAGGACCCTCTTCATCGAATCCGATCCGACTAAAGTGGGAGAGACAGACACCCGCTAGCCACCTTATGCATCAAGTGCATGTCAGTCGGTGGAACCTGTCTCACGTAAGAGTACGTGTAAGGTCGGTCCGGGCCGCTTCATCCCACAATGCCGCCGAATCAAGATAAGACTAGTAACGGCAAGCAAATTGAACAAATCATCGCCCACAACTACTTTGTGTTCTACTCGTGCATAGAATCTACGCATAGACCTAGCTCATGATGCCACTGTTGGGGAACGTAGCAATAATTCAAAATTTTCCTACGTGTCACCAAGATCAATCTAGGAGATGCTAGCAACGAGAGAGAGGGAGTGCATCTTCATACCCTTGAAGATCGCTAAGCGGAAGCGTTACAAGAACGCGGTTGATGGAGTCGTACTCGCAGCGATTCAAATCGCGGAAGATCCGATCTAGCGCCGAACGGACGGCGCCTCCGCGTTCAACACACGTACAGCCCGGGGACGTCTCCTCCTTCTTGATCCAGCAAGGGGAGAGGAGAAGTTGAGGGAGAACTCCAGCAGCACGACGGCGTGGTGGCAATGGAGCTCGTGGTTCTCCGGCAGAGCTTCGCTAAGCACTACGGAGGAGGAGGAGGAGGTGTATGAGGAGGGAGGGCTGCGCCAGGGAAGAGGTGCGGCTGCCCTCCCACCCCTCCACTATATATAGGGGCAAGGGGAGAGGGGGAGGCGCCCTAGGGTTTCCCCTAGGGGGCGGCGGCCAAGCAGATTGGATCTCCCTAGGGAAAATCCTAGGGAGACTTGCCCCCCAAGCCAAGCAGGTGGAGGCTTGCCTCCCAAGCCAGGTGGAGGCGCCCCACCTCCCCAAGTAACGTGGGAAAGGGTGTGGGGGGCGCACCACCCCTTAGTGGGCTGGTTTGCCCCTTCCCCTTTGGCCCATGAGGCCCTCCAACACTTGCCGGGGCTCCCGAAACACCTTTCGGTCATGCTGGCCATAGCCTGGTACCCCCGGAACACTTCCGGACTCCAATACCCTTCGTCCAATATATCGATCTTCACCGCCGGACCATTCCGGAACTCCTCGTGATGTCCGGGATCTCATCCGGGACTCCGAACAACCTTCGGTAACCACATACTATTTCCCATAACAACTCTAGCGTCACCGAACCTTAAGTGTGTAGACCCTACGGGTTCGGGAACCATGCAGACATGACCGAGACACCTCTCCGGCCAATAACCAATAGCGGGATCTGGATACCCATATTGGCTCCCACATGTTCCACGATGATCTCATCGGATGAACCACGATGTCGGGGATTCAATCAATCCCGTATACAATTCCCTTTGTCTATCGGCATGTTGCTTGCCCGAGATTCGATCGTCGGTATCCCAATACCTCGTTCAATCTTGTTACCGGCAAGTCTCTTTACTCGTTCCGTAACGCATGATCCCGTGGCTAACTCCTTAGTCACATTGAGCTCATTATGATGATGCATTACCGAGTGGGCCCAGAGATACCTCTCCGTCATACGGAGTGACAAATCCCAGTCTCGATTCGTGCCAACCCAACAGACACTTTCGGAGATACCTGTAGTGCACCTTTATAGCCACCCAGTTACGTTGTGACGTTTGGTACACCCAAAGCATTCCTACGGTATCCGGGAGTTGCACAATCTCATGGTCTAAGGAAATGATACTTGACATTAGAAAAGCTCTTAGCAAACGAACTACACGATCTTGTGCTATGCTTAGGATTGGGTCTTGTCCATCACATCATTCTCCTAATGATGTGATCCCGTTATCAATGACATCCAATGTCCATGGTCAGGAAACCATAACCATCTATTGATCAATGAGCTAGTCAACTAGAGGCTTACTAGGGACATGTTGTGGTCTATGTATTCACACATGTATTACGGTTTCCAGTTAATACAATTATAGCATGAACAATAGACAATTATCATGAACAAGGAAATTCAATAATAACCATTTTATTGTTGCCTCTAGGGCATATTTGCAACAGTTGAAATCATATCATGACTAGTGGTAGCTTCACATTGGGTTTCGAAAGTGAAATCTTTTGAGGCTTGACAATCACAATATTGGTCATTGATACGTCCATTTTGCATCATGCTTTTATATCGATATTTATTGCATTATGGGCTGTTATTACACATTATGGCACAATACTTATGCCTATTCGCTCTTATTTTACAAGGTTTACATGAAGAGGGAGAATGCCGGCAGCTGGAATTCTGGGCTGGAAAAGGAGCAAATATTAGAGACCTATTCTGCGCAACTCCAAAAGTCCTGAAACTCCACGGAAGTCATTTTTGGAAATAATAAAAAATACCGAGCGAAGAAAATACCAGAGGGGGCCCGCACCCTAGCCACGAGGGTGGGGGGCGCCCTACCCCCCTGGGCGCGCCCCCTGCCTCGTGGCCTCCCTGGCAGGCCTCCGGTGCTCATCCTCGTCTATATGAAGTCTTTCGTCCGAGAAAAAAATCATAAGCAAGCTTTCGGGAAGAAACTCCGCCGCCACGAGGCGGAACCAATCTAGGGCTCCGGCGGAGCTATTCTGCCGGGGAAACTTCCCTCCGGGAGGGGGAAATCATCGCTGTCGTCATCACCAACGATCCTCTCATCGGGAGGGGGGTCAATCTCCATCAACATCTTCACCAGCACCATCTCCTCTCAAACCATAGTTCATCTCTTGTATCCAATCTTTGTCCCAAAGCCTCAGATTGGTACCTGTGGGTTGCTAGTAGTGTTGATTACTCCTTGTTGTTGATGCTAGTTGGTTTATTTGGTGGAAGATCATATGTTTAGATCCATTATGCATATTAATACCCCTCTGATTATGAACATGAATATGATTTGTGAGTAGTTACGTTTGTTCCTGAGGACATGGGAGAAGTCTTGCTATTAGTAGTCATGTGAATTTGGTATTCGTTCGATATTTTGATGAGATGTATGTTGTCTTTACTCTAGTGGTGTCATGTGAACGTCGACTACATGACACTTCAACATTATTAGGGCCTAGAGGAAGGCATTGGGAAGTAATAAGTAGACGATGGGTTGCTAGAGTGACAGAAGCTTAAACCCTAGTTTATGCGTTGCTTCGTAAGGGGCTGATTTGGATCCATATGTTTCATGCTATGGTTAGGTTCACCTTAATACTTCTTTTGTAGTTGCGGATGCTTGCAATCAGAGTTAATCATAAGTGGGATGCTTGTCCAAGTAAGGACAGCACCCAAGCACCGGTCTACCCACATATCAAATTATCAAAGTACCGAACGCGAATCATATGAGCGTGATGAAAACTAGCTTGACGATAATTCCCATGTGTCCTCGGGAGCGCTTTTCTCTATATAAGAGTTTGTCCAGGCTTGTCCTTTGCTACAAAAAGGATTGGGCCATCTTGCTGCACTTTATTTACACTTGTTACTTGTTACCCATTACAAATTATCTTATCACAAAACTAACTGTTACCGATAATTTCAGTGCTTGCAGAGAATACCTTGCTGAAAACCGCTTATCATTTCCTTATGCTCCTCGTTGGGTTCGACACTCTTACTTATCGAAAGGACTACGATAGATCCCTTATACTTGTGGGTCATCAAGACTCTTTTCTGGCACTGTTTCCGGGGAGTGAAGCGCCTTTGGTAAGGCAAATTTTATATAGTGTGCTGAAATTTACTGTCACTTGTTACTATGGAAAGTAATCCTTTGAGGGGCTTGTGCGGGGTATCTTCACCCCGACCAGTAGAGCAAAGAGTTGCTCCTCAACCTACTGAACCTACTGAAAATGTTTACTTTAAAATTCCTTCGGGTATGATAGAGAAACTGCTAGCTAATCCTTTTGCGGGAGATGGAACATTGCATCCCGATTTACACTTATTCTATGTGGATGAAGTTTCTGGATTATTTAAGCTTGCAGGTATGCCCGATGATGTTATCAAGAAGAAGGTCTTCCCTTTATCTTTGAAGGGAGAGGCATTGACATGGTATAGGCTATGTGATGATATGGGATCATGGGACTACAAACGATTGAAATTGGAATTTCACCAGAAGTTTTACCCTATGCATCTTGTTCATCGTGATCGTAATTATATATATAATTTTTGGCCTCGCGAAGGAGAAAGCGTCGCTCAAGCTTGGGGGAGGCTTAAGTCAATGTTATATTCATGCCCCAATCATGAGCTCTCAAGAGAAATGATTATTCAAAAAATTTATGCTCGGCTTTCTGACAACAATCGCTCCATGCTCGATACTTCTTGCACTGGTTCTTTTATGATGAAGACTATTGAATTCAGATGAGATTTATTGGAAAGAATTAAATGCAACTCTGAAGATTGGGATCTCGACGAAGGTAAGGAGTCAGGTATAACACCTAATTTTGATTGTGTTAAATCTTTTATGGATACCAATGTTTTCCGTAAATTTAGCATTAAATATGGACTTGACTCTGAGATGGTAGCTTCTTTTTGTGAATCATTTGCTACTCATGTTGATCTCCCTAAGGAGAAGTGGTTTAAATATCATCCTCCCATAGAAGTAAAAGTAGTTGAACATATTAAATTTGAAGAAAAGACTATCACTTATAATGATCCTATTGTTCCTATTGCTTAGGTTGATAAACCACCTTTCCCTGTTAGGATAAAGAATCATGCTAAATCTTCAACTGTGGTTCGTAAAAGTAATACTAGAACTTATACACCTCCTGACCAAGTTAAAGTGGAACCTAATATTTCTATGGTTAAAGATCTCTTGGCTGATAATATTGATGGGCATGTTATTTATTTCTGTGAGGAAACTGCTATAATTGCTAAACCTGGTGCTAAAGACAAACATAGACCTGTGGTAGGCATGCCTGTTATTTCTATTAAAATAGGAGATCATTGTTATCATTGCTTGTGTGATATGAGTGCTAGTGCTAGTGCAATACCTCATTCTTTATACGAAGAAATTATGCATGACATTGCACCTGCTGAGATAGAAGATATCAATGTCACCATTAAGCTTGCCAATAGAGATACTATTTCACCGATTGGGATTGTTAGAGATGTTGAAGTCTTGTGTGGGAAGGTTAAATATCCTTCTGATTTTCTTGTTCTTGGTTCCCCACAAGATAGCTTTTGTCCCATTATATTTGGTAGACCCTTCTTGAACACTGTCGATGCTAAGATAGACTGCGAAAAGGATGTTGTTACTATTGGTTTGGGTGATATGTCTCATGAGTTTAATTTCTCTAAAAAAATTCGTAGACAACCCCGTGATGAGGAATTGCCTAGTAAAGATGAAATTATTGGTCTCGCTACTATTGCCGTGCCTCCTAATGATCCCTTAGAACAATATTTGCTTCACCATGAAAATGATATGTTTATGAATGAAAGAAGGGAAATAGATGAAGTATTCTTTAAACAGGGACCTATTCGGAAACACAACTTGCCTGTTGAAATCCTAGGGGATCCTCCTCCACCCAAGGGTGATCCCGTGTTTGAGCTTAAACCATTACCTGATACTCTTAAATATGCTTATCTTGATGAAAAGAAGATATATCCTGTTATTATTAGTGCTAACCTTTCAGAGCATGAAGAAGAGAAATTATTGAAAACTCTGAAGAAGCACCGTGCTGCTATTGGATATACTCTTGACAATCTTAAGGGCATTAGTCCCACTCTATGTCAACACAAAATAAATTTGGAGAAAGACGCCAAACTAGTTATTGATCACTAACGACGGCTAAATCCCAAGATGAAAGAAGTGGTAAGAAAGGAAATATTAAAGCTCCTTGAGGTAGGTATAATTTATCCCGTTGCTGATAGTCATTGGGTAAGTCTTGTCCATTGTGTCCCTAAGAAGGGAGGTATTACCGTCGTTCCTAATGATAAAGATGAATTGATCCCGCAATGAATTATTACAGGTTATAGGATGGTAATTGATTTCCGCAAATTAAATAAAGCTACTAAAAAGGATCATTACCCTTTGCCTTTTATTTATCAAATGCTAGAAAGATTGTCCAAACATACACATTTTTGCTTTCTGGATGGTTACTCTGGTTTCTCTCAAATACCTGTGTCAGCTGAGGATCAAGAAAAGACCACTTTTACTTGCCCTTTCGGTACTTTTGCTTACAGACATATGCCTTTTGGTTTATGTAATGCACCTGCTACCTTTCAAAGATGCATGATGGCAATATTCTCTGACTTTTGTGAAAAGATTTGTGAGGTTTTCATGGATGATTTCTCCGTTTATGGATCCTCTTTTGATGATTGCTTCAGCAACCTTGATCGAGTTTTGCAGAGATGTGAAGAAACTAATCTTATCTTGAATTGGGAGAAATGCCACTTTATGGTTAATGAAGGCATTGTCTTGGGGCATAAAATTTATGAAAGAGGCATTGAAGTTGATAAAGCTAAAGTTGATGCTATTGAAAAGATGTCGTGTCCTAAGGACATCAAAGGTATAAGAAGTTTTCTGGGTCATGCCGGTTTTTATAGGAGGTTCATTAAGGACTTCTCAAAAATTTCTCGGCCCCTGACTAATCTATTACAAAAAGATATACCTTTTGTCTTTGATGATGATTGTGTAGAAGCATTTGAAATACTTAAGAAAGCTTTGATTTCTGCACCTATTGTTCAGCCACCTGATTGGAATTTACCCTTTGAAATTATGTGCGATGCTAGTGATTATGCTGTAGGTGTTGTTCTACGGCAAAGAGTTGATAAGAAATTAAATGTTATTCAATATGCTAGTAAAACTCTAGACAATGCCCAGAGATATTATGCTACTACTGAAAAAGAATTTTTAGCAGTTGTATTTGCTTGTGATAAGTTCAGACCTTATATTGTTGATTCTAAAGTAACTATTCACATTGATCATGCTGCTATTAAATACCTTATGGAAAATAAGATGCTAAACCTAGACTTATTAGATGGGTTCTCTTGCTACAAGAATTTGATTTGCATATTATTGATAGAAAGGGAGCTGAGAACCCCGTTCCAGATAACTTGTCTAGGTTATAGAATGTTCTTGATGACCCACTACCTATTGATGATAGCTTTCCTAATGAACAATTAGCTGTCATAAATGCTTCTCGTACTGCTCCATGGTATGCTGATTATGCTAATTACATAGTTGCTAAATTTATACCACCTAGTTTCACATACCAGCAAAAGAAAAAGTTTTCTATGATTTGAGACATTACTTCTGGGATGACCCACATATCTATAAAGAAGGAGTAGATGGTGTTATTAGACGTTGTGTACCTGAGCATGAACAGGAACAGATCCTACGCAAGTGTCACTCCGAGGCTTATGGAGGCACCACGCTGGAGATAGAACTGCACATAAGGTATTGCAATCCGGTTTTTATTAGCCTACTCTCTTCAAGGATGCCCGTAAGTTTGTCTTATCTTGTGATGAATGTCAAAGAATTGGTAATATTAGTAGACGTCAAGAAATGCTTATGAATTATTCACTTGTTATTGAACCATTTGATGTTTGGGGCTTTGTTTACATGGGACCGTTTCCTTCCTCTAATGGGTATACACATATTTTAGTTGATGTTGATTACGTTAATAAGTGGGTAGAAGCTATTCCAACTAGTAGTGCTGATCATAACACTTCTATTAAGATGCTTAAAGAAGTTATTTTTCCGAGGTTTGGAGTCCCGTGATATTTGATGACTGATGGTGGTTCACATTTTATTCATGGTGCTTTTCGTAAAATGCTTGCTAAGTATGATGTTAATCATAGAATTGCATCCCCTTATTACCCACAGTCTAGCGGTCAAGTGGAATTGAGCAATAGAGAGCACAAATTAATTTTGCAAAAGACTGTTAATAGATCTAGAAAGAATTGGTCCAAGAAACTTGATGATGCATTATGGGCATATAGAACTGCATATAAAAATCCTATGGGTATGTCTTCGTATAAAATGGTTTATGGAAAAGCATGTCACTTACCTCTCGAATTAGAACATATGGCATATTGGGCTATTAAAGAGCTCAATTATGATTTCAAACTTGCCGGTGAGAAGAGGCTATTTGACATTAGCTCACTTAATGAATGGAGAACCCAAGCCTATGAGAATGCCAAGTTGTTAAAAGAAAAAGTTAAAAGATGGCATGACAAAATGATACAAAAGCGTGAGTTTAATATAGGTGATTATGTGTTGCTATACAACTCTCGTTTAAGATTTTTTGCAGGAAAACTTCTCTCTAAATGGGAAGGCCCTTACGTTATCGAGGAGGTCTACTGTTCCGGTGCCATAAAAATCAACAACTTCGAAGGCACAAATCCGAAGGTGGTGAACGGTCAAAGAATCAAACATTATATCTCAGGTAATCCTATAAATGTTGGAACTAATGTTATTGAAACCGTGACCCCTGAGGAATACATAAGGGACACTTTCCAGAACGTTTCAGACTGAAAAGGAATAGGTACGTGGTACGGTAAGTAAGCCGACTCCAAAACAGTACTAATGGCAATTTTTCTCCGTTTTGGAATATTTAAGAAAATAGGAAAATAAGTAGTCCGGGAAGGACACGGGGCATCCACGAGGGTGGGAGTCGCGCCCTACCCCCTGGGCGTGCCCCGTGCCTCGTGGGCACCTCGTGTGCTCTCCGGACTCCATTTTCTTGCACGATACTTCTTTTGGTCGGTAAAAATTCATTATATAATCTCCCGAAGGTTTTGACCCTCGTATCATGCAAATATCCTCTGCTTTCGTTTCGATCTGTTTTTCTGACAGATCTAGATTACCATGACGTCTCCAAGCGCCCCCAAGGACAAGTTCTTCGAGAAGGTCATCAACCCCTACCTTGCGGAGGTGCTGCAACACCCTCAAACCATTGAGATGCATGAGGGGGTGCTGCACATCCGCGATGTTGAGAGACCAAGGAGGACCAGAAGCGTGGAGACAAGGCTCGAGGCAATGGAGCAACAAGTTTTCAAGTGTCAGGAGATGGTGGAGCGAGGACTTGACTCCAATACATAATGATTCACGGGTTCACCAACAACCACAAGCTGGACACCAAGGAATCGGGGAGCCATCTTCAAGCTTCACGAGAAAATCGAGCACCTCCAAGCCCAGATCTATGACCTGCAAAACCAAAAAATGCGAGTATGAATATAGATTCAAGAGGATGAGTTTGGCTGCAGATTTAAGGATCCCGGAGACTCGATCATCCTTCTATGATGGAGAGCCTATGCCTTGGAAGAGGGACGACGAGCCTACATCATCAACAATTCTCTCACCGGCAAAAGAGACATTATCACATGGGTATGGGCACTCCCCGGCAACTGCCAAGCTTGGGGAGGTGCCCCGGTATCGTATCACCATCACACTCCTATCTTTACCATTTTTCTTAGTTCGATCCTTTTGGTAATATCTTTATCTGGTAGAATAAAGTTTTAGTATGATCTAGTTTTGAGTTTTGCTTTATGATCCCTATATGTAATCGAGTCCATGAGCTATATATAATAAAGATTAGTGTTGAGTCAAGGGCTTGATTATCTTGCTATGATCTTGAGTGAATAAAAGAAAAAAGAAAGAATAAAAAGAAATAAAGAGATCATATTGATCTTATGGAGAGTAATGACTTCACATATAAAGAGTATGATGATTAAAAGTTGTTGAGAGTTGACAAACATAGTTTTGGTCATCGTTGCAATTAATAGGAAGTAATAAAGAAAGAGAGGTCTCACATATAAATATACTATCTTGGACATCTTTTATGATTGTGAGCACTCATTAAAATGACATGCTAAAGAGTTGATGTTGGACAAGGAAGACAACGTAATGGGTTATGTTTTCTTATATCTAAAATAAAGTATATTGTCATGGATCATCCAACATGTTGAGCTTGCCTTTCCCTCTCATGCTAGCCAAATTCTTTGCACCAAGTAGAGATACTACTTGTGCTTCCAAATATCCTTAAACCCAGTTTTTGCCATGAGAGTCCACTATATCTACCTATGGATTGAGTAAGATCCTTCAAGTAAGTTGTCATCGGTGCAAGCAATAAAAATTGCTCTCTAAATATGTATGATTTATTAGTGTGGAGAAAATAAGCTTTATACGATCTTGTGATGTGGAAGAAATAAAAGCGATGGATTACATAATAAAGGTCCATATCACAAGTGGCAATATAAAGTGACGTTCTTTTGCATTAAGATTTCATGCATCCAACCATGACAGCGCATGACAACCTCTATTTCCCTCAGTGAAGGGCCTATCTTTTACTTTTGTCTTATTCCTTATGCAAGAGTCATGGTGATCTTCACCTTTCCTTTTTACATTTTATCCTTTGGCAAGCACATTGTGTTGGAAAGATCCTGACATATATATCCAATTGGATGTAAGCTGGCATGAGCTATTATTGTTGACATTACCCTTGAGGTAAAAGTTTGGGAGGCGAAACTATAGGCCCTTATCTTTCTCTATGTCCGATTAAAACTCCATACCCATAAGTATTGCGTGAGTGTTAGCAATTGTGAAAGACTAAATGATAGTTGAGTATGTGGACTTGCTGAAAAGCTCTTATATTGACTCTTTCCGATGTTATGATAAATTGCAATTTCTTCAATGACTGAGATTATAGTTTGTTAGTTCTCAATGAAGTTTCTGATTCATACTTTACATTGTGAATAGATTGTTACTTTATCATAACAAATCATATGACAATATCCATAAATGTTGCTGTTATAAGAATGATCATGATGCCCTCATGTCCGTATTTTATTTTATTGACACCTCTATCTCTAAACATGTGGACATATTTATCGTTATCGGCTTCCGCTTGAGGACAAGCGAGGTCTAAGCTTGGGGGAGTTGATATGTACATTTTGCATCATGCTTTTATATCGATATTTATTGCATTATGGGCTATTATTACACATTATGTCACAATACATATGCCTATTCTCTCTTATTTTACAAGGTTTACATGAAGAGGGAGAATGCCGGCAGCTGGAATTCTGGGCTGGCAAAGGAGAAAATATTAGAGACCTATTCTGCACAACTCCAAAAGTCCTGAAACTCCACGGAAGTCATTTTTGGAAATAATAAAAAACACTGAGCGAAGAAAATACTAGAGGGGGCCAACACCCTAGCCACGAGTGTGGGGGGCGCGCCCTACCCCCCTGGGCGCGCCCCCTGCCTCGTGGGCCCCCTGGGAGGCCTCCGGTGCCCATCTTCTGCTACATGAAGTCTTTCGTCCGAGAAAAAATCATAAGCAAGCTTTCGGGAAGAAACTCCGCCGCCATGAGGCGGAACCAATCTAGGGCTCCGGCGGAGCTATTCTGCCGGGGAAACTTCCCTCCAGGAGGCGGAAATCATCGCCATCGTCATCACCAACGATCCTCTCATCGGGAGGGGGTCAATCTCCATCAACAACTTCACCAGCACCATCTCCTCTCAATCCCTAGTTCATCTGTTGTATCCAATCTTTGTCCCAAAGCCTCAGATTGGTACCTGTGGGTCGCTAGTAGTGTTGATTACTCCATGTAGTTGATGCTAGTTGGTTTATTTGGTGGAAGATCATATGTTCGGATCCATTATGCATATTAGTACCCCTCTGATTATGAACATGAATATGATTTGTGAGTAGTTACGTTTGTCCCTGAAGACATGGGAGAAGTCTTGATATTAGTAGTCATGTGAATTCGGTATTCGTTCGATATTTTGATGAGATGTATGTTGTCCTTCCTCTAGTGGTGTCATGTGAATGTCGACTACATGACACTTCACCATTATTAGGGCCTAGAGGAAGACATTGGGAAGTAATAAGTAGATGATGGGTTGCTAGAGTGACAGAAGCTTAAACCCTAGTTTATGCGTTCCTTCGTAAGGGGCTGATTTGGATCAATATGTTTCATGCTATGGTTAGGTTCACCTTAATACTTCTTTTGTAGTTGCGGATGCTTGCAATAGGAGTTAATCATAAGTGGGATGCTTGTCCAAGTAAGGACAGCACCCAAGCACCAGTCCACCCACATATCAAATTATCAAAGTACCGAACGCGAATCATATGAGCGTGATGAAAACTAGCTTGACGATAATTCCCATGTGTCCTCGGGAGCGCTTTTCTCTATATAAGAGTTTGTCCAGGCTTGTCCTTTGCTACAAAAAGGATTGGGCCATCTTGCTGCACTTTATTTACACTTGTTACTTGTTACCCATTACAAATTATCTTATCACAAAACTATCTGTTACAGATAATTTCAGTGCTTGCAGAGAATACCTTGCTGAAAACCGCTTATCATTTCCTTCTGCTCCTCGTTGGGTTCAATACTCTTACTTATCGAAAGGACTACGATAGGTCCCTTATACTTGTGGGTCATCATTCATACAAGAAATTCACGAATAATTAGTATAAGGAAGAGAAGTTTCACATGCAAATACACTATCATTGAAATTGTCGTGGAATAGTCACGGCAGATGTCCTCGTGAAAGGACTTAGTCGTGGAGCCATCGCAACTAGGAAGATTAAAGGGGTTAAAGCAGGACAAAGGACACGAGGGTTTACACTGGTTCGGCCCCTTGCGGTGAAGGTAAAAGCCTAATCCAGTTGAGGTGGAATTGCTAGGGTTTCGATGACCAGGGAGCGAATCCGCTATGCCTGGCTCTCGATTTGATGTTACTTGCCCTAAGCCGCCGCCGAGTCGTCCCCTTATATACACGGGTTGACGCCCTGCGGTCTACAGAGTCCCAGCCAGCTCATAAACAGTGTCCGGCTCGGTGACTAGTTAATCTTGCCTTATAATACAAGTCATACCATTACGGTGGTTTATTAAGTCGCCTTTGGGCTTTGTGCCCTTAACTGAACCGCCATCTTCAAGCTTGGTCTTGGACTTCGAGAGTCTTCGTAGGTATAACCCGGCCCCTCCTGGGCGGGTCATACCTACTAGTTATATCCCCAACATTAGGCCCTAGATTGATTTGAACTGGTTCATGTCAATCTTCAATACTTAAGCAAAATCTTCTGCTCTTCTCTTGTATAAAATTTTTTTGTAACCCGCCATGACGTCATCCTTTGGATTTATGGTGACCCGCCATGACGTTATCTGCCATTAATGCATGTTTTGCCCAACGTATCTCAACGGATCCTTATCTTAATGACTGTCCCGATAATTGAGGTGTCTTTGTAGTTGGATAATCATGTTTTCGGCCTCCTCGTTTTTCACGCCCACTTATCAGTCTTCCCTTATAAATAGGCACGACTAGGTCTTTCCTCATTCTCCCCTTTCCTCGTCTTCTTCCTCTCGCAACCCTAATGCCACTCGAGCTCCGCCGCCGCCGCAGAGCACCTCGTCTTCCTTGACCTCGGCCGCTGCATCAACCTGAATCAGTCTAGAGAACGGCGGCGACCCTCCGCAGTAGATCTGTAGTTGTAAGTCTTCGCCTTCCCACACCTCAGATCCGCATTAGGGTTTGCGAGTTCCTTTGTGTTCTTCGCTGTTCATCACGGATTCCCCATGGTTTCTTCATTGCGTCCTCTTTTGATCTAAAAGAAGTACTAAACTCACGCAGTAGTTGTTTCGCATCCATTTCGGACGCTAGTAGATCCCCTTTTCTTGTACAAAGCCCTCTTTAGAACTGATGAACTCCTCTATACTGGTTTGTTAGGTCTAGAATATTTTCCTTTTCTGAGCATCCGTTGATCCAAAATAATAATTGCAATCTGTGAAACCTGTTTTTGCACACTTAGTCGATGCCTATATCTTGATGATCCAACTAGCCATGGTGGCTCATACCACCGGCTGTAATTTGAAATGCTCAATAGCTAACTTCAACCACACATGGCTGAGGGAGTCCTGGATTAGGGGGTCCTCGGACTGCCGGACTATATACTTTGGCCGGACTGTTGGACTATGAAGATACAAGATTGAAGACTTCGTCCCGTGTTCGGGTGGGACTCTCCTTTGCGTGGAAGGCAAGCTTGGCCATTCGAATATGTATATCTCCTCCCTTGTAACCGACTCTGTGTAACCCTAGCCCCCTCCGGTGTCTATATAAACCGGAGGGTCTAGTCCGTAGGACAACAACAATCATAATCATAGGCTAGCTTCTAGGGTTTAGCCTCTACGATCTCGTGGTAGATCAACTCTTGTAATACTCATATCATCAAGATCAATCAAGCAAGAAGTAGGGTATTACCTCCATTGAGAGGGCCCGAACCTGGGTAAACATTGTGTCCCCCGCCTCTTGTTACCATCCGCCTTAGACGCATAGTTCAGGACCCCCTACCCGAGATCCGCCGGTTTTGACAACGACATTGGTGCTTTCATTGAGAGTTCCACTCTGTCGTCACCATAAGGCTTGATGGATCCTTCGATCATAGACAACGATGCGATCCAGGGTGAGGTTTTTAACCCCGGACAGATCTGCGTATTCGGCGGCTTTGTACTGCGGGCCAATTCGCTTGGCCATCTAGAGCAGATCAAGAGCTACGCCCCTGGCCGTCAGGTCAGGTTTGGAAACTTAAACTATAATGCCGACATCCGCGGAGACTTGATCTTTGACGGATTCGAGCCTATGTCAGGTGCGCCGCACAGTCACGACGAGCATGACTTAGTTCTGTCATCGGACGGTGTTCGGGAGATCACACATGTGGCTACTCCGGCCCTCAATCCAGAGCAGATTGCGCCATCCGAGGACGGGTGGATGGACCCCGCCACGGGGGCCGCACACTCAGCGGCGATAGAGCCGAATACTGACATCACCTCCTACGAGACCTGTGTTGCCGGATCCTTGGATTCGTCCTCGGCCACGGACTCCGAACCGCCTGCGTCCGTGCCTATCGATCCTGATTGGGCGCCGATCATGGAGTTTTCCTCCGCGGATATCTTTTAGCACTCGCCCCTGGGCGATGTGCTAAATTCATTAAGGTCTCTCTCCTTGTGAGGAGACCCTTGGCCGAACTATGTCCGACTTCAGTGGGAAGCGGACGACAAAGAAATTCGTTCCCCACCCACCACCCACTTGATAGCCACTGTCGATGACTTAACCAACATGCTCGATTTCGGCTCTGAAGACATCGACGGTATGGACGACGATGCAGGAGACGAACAAGAACCACCGCCCACAAGGCGGTGGACTGCCACCTCATCATATGATATATACATGGTGGACACCCGCAAGGAAACCGATGGCAATAAGGGAACGGAGGATAATCCCCCTGAGAAGCAATCTAAGCACCGGCGTCATCGGCGCCGCTCTAAGCCCCGCCATAGCAAAAGCAGCGATACCGGCACAAGAGACAATAACGCTCCGGATAGTGCCAAAGACGAAGACAATCCCCTCCAGCTAGGCCTCGAGCAAGAGGATGGGCAAGCTAGCCCTAAGGAACAGGTAGCAGACGGAGAATCAGAGGATGAAAATTACATGCCCCTCTCCGAAGACGAGGTGAGCCTCGGCGACAAAGAATTTATCGTGACTGAGGATCCCGTCGAACAGGAGCGCTTCAAGCGGTGGCTTACAGCCACAGCAAAAAGCCTGAAGAAAAAGCAACAGCAGCTTCAAGCTGACCAAGATCTGCTAGCGGATAGGTAGACTGAGGTCCTGGCGGCGGAGGAATATGAACTCGAGCGCCCAAACGAAAGTTACCCAAGGCGCACGTTGCTACCCCAACTCGAGGAGGAAGCATTAAAGCCCATGCTTCCAGCGTATGATGCGGCCGACCGGCCACTTCGTGGCCGAGACAAAGCGGCATATCAGGCCGAAGTCCAGCCCGCACCCCGTCGCCAGTTAAACAAAAATACTAAGGCCTGGGGTAATACGCAGGACCTGCGAGACGTATTTGAAAACAAAGCAGGACACACAAGATCGATCTACGGATCACGGGGGCGCGCCTCAACGCGTGACGACAACCGTCATGCCAGATATACTAAAAGCAAATCCAGCCGGGCCGAACACAGCAGACAAGACTCGTATGAACTGCGTCGTGATATAGCCCGGCACAGAGGCACCGCACACCCCCTATGCTTCACTGATGAAGTAATGGATCATGAATTGACAGAAGGGTTTAAACCCGTGAACATTGAATCATATGACGGCACTACGGACTCTGCGGTACGGGTAGATGATTTCTTCCTCCACATTCACATGGCCCGCCGGGATGATCTACATGCCATCAAGTATCTCCCGCTAAAACTCAAAGGGCCGGCTCGGCATTGGCTGAATAGCTTGCCGGCAAACTCCATCGGAAGTTGGGAGAACCTGGCAGACGCATTCCTGGAAAACTTCCAGGGCATTTATGTGCGGCCACCAGATGCTGACGATTTAAGTCAGATAACACAACAGCCCGGAGAGTCAACCAGGAAATTCTAGACTCGATTCCTAACTAAAAAGAACCAAATTGTCGACTGTCCGGATGCCGAAGCCCTAGCGGCCTTTAAACATAACATCCGCGACGAGTGGCTCGCCCGACATCTCGGCCAAGAGAAGCCAAAATCCATGGCAGCCCTCACAACACTCATGACCCGCTATTGCGCGGGCGAAGATAGCTGGTTGGCCCGTAGCAACAACACAGCAAGCAACCCTGGCACATCAAAGGCCAGAGATAGCAACGGCAAACCCCGACGCAACAAACACAAGCGCCGCAAACATGGTGAAAACGCCGAAGATACGGCAGTCAATGCCGGATTTAGTGGCTCTAAGTCCAGTCAACGGAAGGGGCCACTCAAAAATGACAATTCGGGTCCGTCCAGTCTGGACCGCATACTCGACCGCCCATGCCAAATTCATGGCACCCCGGGAACACCAGCCAATCATACCAACAGAGAATGCTGGGTCTTCAAACAAGCTGGCAGGTCAGGCGCCAAAAACAAGGATAAGGGGCCTCAAAGCGATGATGGCGACGAGGAGCCCAGACCACCGAGTACAGGAGGGCAATAGAAATTTCCCCCGCAAATCCAAACGGTGAACGTGGTAAACGGCACCCACACTCCCACCTCGGACCGGATGCGCACCCTTAGGGATATACTTAACGGAACCAATCGTCCCAGAATATAAACTCAGGCCGATCACCTTCAACCGCACGGATCGTCCGGTTAACACCAATCAGGGCAATCCAGCTGCACTAGTCCTTGACCCAATAATTGACGGGTTCCACCTCACATGAGTCCTTATGGACGGAGGCAGCAGTCTAAACCTGCTTTACTAGGAGACAGTGCGCAAGATGGGCATCGATCATTCGGTGATCAAACCCACTAAAACCACCTTCAGCGGTATTATACCAGGTGTGGAGGCCATCTGTACAGGCTCCATCGCCCTTAAGGTAGTCTTCGGATCACCAGACAATTACCGTGCCGAAGAGTTAATCTTCGACATCGTCCCCTTTCGCAGTGATTATCAGGCACTGCTCGGACGAACCGCGTTCGCTCGATTCAACGCGGTGCCACATTATGCCTACCATAAGCTCAAGATGCCCGGTCTGCGCGGCGTCATCACGGCTAATGGCAAGGCCAAACTTTCCCTTGGTACCAAAGAGTATACCGCTGCTTTAACAGTAGAAGCAACGAGTGGCACCTTTCAATCGAACCTCGAGTCGACGGCCAGGCTCCCGGACACCGCCAAAGGACTCTGAACTGCTTCGCGGCAGAATAAAAAGGCTTGTCCAGAGCTCAATTAAAAACACCCCGGCGAAGGCCAGGACAGGCCACATACCGCGGCTCAACCGCTCTGTGGCACACAAGCATTTCTTACATTTTCCTTGCAGGTTCAACTTTGCGCAGACCAGGACTGGCGATATGGAAGCAGGCCGAACGCGCAAGGGAATCCTTAGATATTCCCTGCGATGACCATCCGACTATACTCCGGATCCGCACACAGCTTCTTCCCCCTGGTCTCAGCAGGTTCCACAGTCATATTTCTTTTTTATCACATTACTTGTACTCATAAGCATCGACGTATTATTCAAATACAATATGTGGATTTATACGACGCTTATCTGCTAATATTTCTTATTGAAATTATTTTGTCAAGTGGCATCCGTACACCATGATATGCCTTAAATATGCCAAGGGCTTCATTTTACCCATAATACGGCAATAAAGTCCGAACACCTTCATGGAAGTTCGGCACCCCGAACTTATAGCATTATATGCATCAGCTCCGAATCATGTCTTGGGTCAAATGTTGGGTTTGCGCGGCTCCCATGTTTTGCTGCCTTACGTTCCGCTATATCGGCTAAGGCGGTACAGGGAGAACTATTGCGATTGTGTCCCGGTTCTTCCGGACGAGCACCTCAATAGAGAAAGGCGAAAACTGACTGTCATGATACGGCGAGAGCTGGTCAGCTGTTCGAGAGGTTGTAAAATATTTAAGGATTTCTCCCGCATAATGCCATAACCAATGCAGTGCGCGATGGATTGGTTTTTCTTCCGATCAGGTGCTTATAAGAGCCCCTCGTGCGGTCTTCCGAACACCAGGGGCTGCGCCTACCTTCCTTTCCTAAAGCTCCTATGGCTAAGTGAGAGTGATAAAGCCCTATAGTCCGATTGCCTGGTTCGTTGTGCTGAACACCTCCTTCGAAGGACCCAAAACTGGGATAAAGAGTGATCAGGTTTATCCCGAACACCCCCGTACTTCCTACGTGGGGGCAGAAGCCGACGACTGGCCAACTCTCAGGATTAATATATAAAACGACCGCGCAGGAGGATAAACTTTTATATAACAGGCAATAAATAATTGAAATGACCTTGTTCAACATTACAAAGGACAACATGATTATATTCATGGAAATATAATGTCCTTTGTGCATTGCTCTCCCGCAAGGCAGGATCCTTTCAGGACACTTTCATAATATAATTCGGGCTTGCGGTGCTCCTTCCCCTCTGGCGGTCCCTCGGTCATCAGCTTTTCAGCATCCATCTTCCCCCAGTGCACCTTTGCGCGGGCGAAGGCCATTCGCGCACCCTCTATATAGACCGGATGCTTGATGACGTCAGGTCAAGGGCAGGCACTCACAAGCTGCTTCACGAGCCCGAAGTAGCTGCTTGGAATCGGCTCGGCGGGCCATAGCCAGATAATCAAATCCTTCGTGGCTAGTTCGGCCGCCCTATGCAGTTCGATCAGCTGTTTCAGTTGGTCGACGAAAGGCACCGGATAATTTGGTGCCAAATACTGCGACCAGAAGAGCTTATCCGCAGTATTCCTTTCCTCGGCTCGGTAGAATTGGGCGGCATCCGATATGCTGTGGGGCAGTTCCGTAAACACCCCTGGAGAAATCCGAACTCAAAATTAGAAACATGATTTTCTCCTCAGATATTTGATTTACATGGAAAAGTGCCTTACCCGCTGCGATCTTCCTCGCCTCTTAGATCACCTGCAGGGCGCCTTGGGTTTCCCCCTAGGTATCGCGCGCGGACTGATGAGCCCTGGTGAGTTCGGATTCTTTCTCCGTTAAACTCTGCTCCAAGGTCTCGCATTTCTTAACGGCCTCTTGAAGCTTCTGCTCAGCTTCATAACCCTGGTCTCGTGCTTCTCACGAAGAGCCTGCTCTGCGGCTGCCTTTTCCTCGGCCTCAGCCACAACCTTCTTAAGAGCCTCGACTTCGGTCATCGTCCCTAGAAAAAATCACGGAACATATTTTATCATACTGGAAATTCGTTCGCACCAAACGCGAACAAGGCTTGCGCATACCTTGGTTATCTTCCAACTGCCTTTTCAACTGGCCAAGTTCTTCTTTGGTCTGCTCCAGATTTTGATTCAGTCCGGAGACCTCCGCAGTATGAGAGGCAACAGCCGCTGCAGACGCCTGCTTAAAAAAGAGAGATAGATGTTACCAAATGAGTCTTCCTGTGAACATAAAATTTGATCCCCTGTCCGGTTCTTTCTTTCACCGAACAGTGTATCAGGGGCTACTATCCATACTATGACATTCTTCGAAACCTCATAAAACATACCTCAAAGCCTCTTATAAGGCTGATGCAGGCTTCATTCTGTCCACTCTCAGCAGACCGAATCTTCTCAATCACCGCACCCATAAGGGCACGGTGTTCATCGACGATGGAGGCGCTCTTCAGTGCCGCCAACAAAGCATCCGGCACCTCTGGTTGGACAGAGATTGCCGGTGGAACAGGCATGCCCCCTCCAGCCAAGGGAGGCCGCCTGCTTGATTCTGGAGCCATATTGGTCTCCGGAATTGCGTCCGGCTGGGAGCCGAATTCAAGATGGCTCGCGCCGACGACTCCCATGGGAATCTTCTCCCCATGTCTCCGGCCCCTGAAGTTTGACCTCCAGGCGCCGCCTTCACGATCTCTTCCTCCCCTCCTTGGTCGGGGTCCTTCTGGGATGAAGCCTCGGTGTTGTCCACATGTTTCAGGGAAGGGGCCTTCGGGGGCGTCCCACTCTCCATAGCATCCGAGCTCAGCAAATCCTCTGATGAGGATTGTTCGGTGTGGGGCCTCGCCGGACTACAAAAAATGGCTCAGGTCAAAATATTACGCCATGATGAGGCTGGACGCATAAATGTGTTTGAATTTTATACTCATGAGTTCACCAGGGGCTGGGCCCTAGGATCCCACGCCGGGCTGTTGTCGGTGGCGGCAGTGGACTCTTCCGGAAGATGAGCTTTTCCCCTTTTAGGCGACTCGGCCTCCAAGTGTATGGAGGTCGCCCCCTTCTTTCTTCCTCCCACTGGGGATTCGTCTTCCTCCTCCTCCTCGTCCTCTTCGGAGGTAGAACGGGCGTTGGAACCTTCGGATATTGTGTCTGAAATGCCGCGGCGACGAAGGCCACCCCGGGTCTTTTTGGCCTCCTTCTCAGCCTTCTTCTTCGCCGCCTTGTACGGTGCCGGGACCAGCATCTTCGTCAGATGTGGGTCGGCCGGTACTTCGGGCAGCGGGGTCGGACAGTGGATCCGCTCCGCCTTCTTCGTCCAGCCCTAAGGGAGTTGAGGAAAACTCACTAAGCATTTCCCTTGGGTTATGCGGATAAAACATATAATAACTCACCGAGCTTGCAGGGTGGGACAGTTGGTACCCGCGGTCCTCGGCCGAGTCTGGCCATGATTTGCCGGACTTGAAAAGCACCTTCCAAATGTCTTCGTGCGAGGAGCCAAAGAGCTCTCGCAGGGTCTGGTGCAAGTCCGGTGTTGACAAGGCAGGATCCGGCGAACTAACATCACCTGGACTATGTTGACAAGTTCGATGTTCTTGTCTTCCATATCCTTAACGCGCGTCTGGAGCACCGACAGTTCGTCGGACGAAGACCAGCTCAGGCCCTTCTTAGGCCAGGACGTAAGCCGCAGAGGGGCTCCGGATCGGAACTCGGGAGCAGCGGCCCATTCCGTGCCATGTGGCTCAGTGATGTAAATCCACTGCTGTTGCCACTCTTTGACGGAATCATTAAAAGTACCTGTCGGCCATGTGACGTTGGGCATCCTGCTCACCATAGCGCCCCTGCACTCGGCGTGCTCACTGCTCACTACCTTGCGCTTCACATTAAAGATCTTCAGCCATAAGCCGAAGTGTGGCGAGATGCGGAGAAAAGCCTCGCACACGACGATGAATGTCGAGATGTTGAGGAAGGAATTGGGGGATAGATCATGAAAATCGATCCCGTAATAATACATGATGCCACGAACGAACGGGTGGAGGGGAAACCCTAGCCCGCGGACAAAATGAGGGAGGAATACAACCCTCTCGTGGGGTTCGGGAGTAGGGACGATCTGTCCCGCCGTCAGGAGACGGTGGCTGATTTTCTTGGCCAGGTACCCGGCCTCCCGAAGCTTTTTGATATCCTTCTCCCGGACTGTAGAGGCCATCCACTTGCCTCCTGCTCCGGATCCGGACATTTTCGGAAGGCCTTTGTGGGCGGAGAAGATGAATGCTCGGGCGCTGGAGCTCGAGCGAAGGGGAATGGATCGGGAAGAAGAAAGCATGGGTGCGAAAGGGAGTCCTTGTCCCCTTATAAAGGCAGTAGCGCCTCCCCACTTGCCTAGTAAACTCGCTTATTCCCCAAGCGCCATGATTAATGGCGCGGTCGGGTTACCCACACCCGTATTGATGATAATCCCGTGATAAGGCGACACGATCTCAGCTTCGACAAGACATGCCAAGAAAACCGCCTCGCAATGTGTGCAGTAGCTGGTTGAGGAAAACGGTTCGAATAATGACCGGGCCGTGGCGTGATGTCACGTTATGAGGAGTTGTCAGCAGATTAGATTTGTGGAAATATTATACTCTCTATGGTGGTATGTGGAATTTGTGCTGCAGAGCCGGACACGATCCTTGTGTTCAAAATCTTCTATGGAGTATTCGGAGGAAGAACCTGCCTTGCAATGCCGAAGACAATCTGTGCGCCGGACTCATCGTCATTGAAGCCTGGTTCAGGGGCTACTGAGGGAGCACTGGATTAGGGGGTCCTCGGACTGCCGGACTATATACTTTGGCC
The DNA here is from genome assembly GCF_018294505.1 of Triticum aestivum. NCBI lineage: Eukaryota > Viridiplantae > Streptophyta > Magnoliopsida > Poales > Poaceae > Triticum > Triticum aestivum. The sequence goes on along the minus strand of NC_057814.1, from coordinate 49,820,925 downwards.
GGACTGTTGGACTATGAAGATACAAGATTGAAGACTTCGTCCAGTGTCCGGGTGGGACTCTCCTTTGCGTGGAAGGCAAGCTTGGCCATTCGGATATGTAGATTTCCTCCCTTGTAACCGACTCTGTGTAACCCTAGCCCCTCTGGTGTCTATATAAACCGGAGGGTTTAGTCCGTAGGACAACAACAATCATAATCATAGGCTAGCTTCTAGGGTTTAGCCTCTACGATCTCGTGGTAGATCAACTCTTGTAATACTCATATCATCAAGATCAATCAAGCAGGAAGTAGGGTATTACCTCCATCGAGAGGGCCCGAACCTGGGTAAACATTGTGTCCCCCGCCTCCTGTTACCGTCCGCCTTAGACGCACAGTTCGGGACGCCCTACTCGAGATCCGCCGGTTTTGACACCGACAATGGCGGCTTAAATAACTTAACTGCTCATGGCGGCTTAAATAATTTGACATAATTAGCCATATACCATTAGGCCCCTTCTATAAGCCGCCAACTTGAGTATGATTTGAAGTATTTCTCTCCGGCTTAAATTTGAACCGGAATTTTTTTATTTTGTCGTAGGCTTCCATCTTTATAATGCCGCCGAAAGCGCCGAAATCACCTGTTACATGCAATTGGGTCAAATCCATCGTCACAGAAAACACCCTTGCTGATTTTGTGAAGACTGGCTATCTGCCAAAGAAGGAAGTCATTTCCTATCGTGCTCCTGATCCAACAGAGGAAAAACCTCAACCCAAAGAGGGGGAAGTCATCATCTTTACTGATCACATGAACCGGGGCTTTTCTCCACCCGGCTCAAAGTTTTCAGAGATGTCCTGCACTTTTTCGACTTCCGACCTCAAGATATCGGTCCCAACTCCGTATCTAACATTTGCAATTTCCAAGTGTTCTGTGAGGTGCACCTTGGAGAAGAACCCAACTTCCTGCTCTTCAGGGAATTATTTTATTTGAACTGCCAGAATGAACGTGCCAATAGGCCTAGCTTGGAGCTTGGTGGGATCTCAATCCAGCGAAGGAGAGACTGTATTTTTCCGTATGCTGATCCACCGAGTCACCCCAAAGACTGGAACCAGACATGGTTTTATTGTCAAGATACTTCTCCGGCTGGTGAAAACCCTCTGCCCGGCTTTCGCGCCCTACGCCTCGAGTCTACTCATCCTCTACCAGATAATCTGTCAGCTGGTGGACGCCAAAAACTTGCCCCCACCATGAGCAAAGTCAAGGCTCTTCTGGGGAATGGCTTAAATGGCATTGATTTGGTCCGGGTTTGGCTTGCCTGGCGGGTTATTCCATTGAGCCACCGCCCTAGTTTGATGTGCGACTACACAGGCCAGAAGAATGATCCTCTGCGGCACAGCCCTGACGATTTACCTGATGACGTCATTGATGATAGGACAAAATCACTCTGGAATGAGAGCCTGGCAGACTGTGGCAAAGTAGGTTTGAGCCCTTTCTGCAAAGCTAACCTGGCTCCAGCGGTAAGCTAGTAACTTAAGCATTTTTATTTTATACTTTCACCTTTGAGGTTTTACCTTTACTCAAAACTCTTGTTGAAATTCACAGGCCACTGACGTATTTTGGAAAGCCAACTATGATCATGAGGCTGCAAAGAAGGCCAGAAAAGCTAAGAAAGCCGCCAGGAGAGCCGCCGCCAGGAAGAAAGGAAACAAACCCAGCGCCTCAGACAGGCTTCGGCTAGAGGAAACCTCTGAATCAGAGGTAGCTCTTGATTGTCTAGGCTCCTTTTTTAACTTTGACACTGATTATCCTCGGGAGGATACAGGAGCGAGTCATGCAGCGGTTGAAGAGGTAACTATCATTTCCTCCGACTCCGAGCCTTTGCCAAGACAGAAAGTCCGAAGAGTAACCTGGAAAGTAAGATTTTCACATCCTTTAGCTTACCAAGATCCTCAATTTCTTTTGAAGCGACAGATTCATGAGAGCCGGAGGCAGACCCGGACCAGCAAAGATGCGGAACTCTCCTCCGGCTTGCCCAATACACCAAGAAAGCATCGGAATGATGTCACCTCCGATTTATATCCCTTTTATCCTTTGGCGGGTCTCACTCGTCAACCACTCAATCCTTCTGACTCAAATTATCAGGAAACTTCACCTTCTTCCGGCGAATTAATGCAGTCCAATATGTCGGCTTTTAAAACTGCTCCAAGGTAATGATAACCTGCTTATCCTGTATTCATTTCAATTTACTACACTTGTACTGACCTTTTTATCTTATGCAGTGGCCAAGCAAAGCCCAGCAAGAGGGTGAAGAAGAACAAGCCGGCCGAAGAGCTGATCTTAAATGAGCTGGAACTTGGAACAACCGCCCTTGAAGCCTCCACCCATGAGCCGCCGCCTGAGCCAGCTCATGATATACTGACGCCCACTACTGACCCGCCTGTCGAGCAAGCCGTCGATGGTTCTGAAAACCTGGAAGTCCCTATCCTTGCCAGGACGGATGATCCTCAAGATGCTGATGTTGAAATCACCAAGACCGGCTTTACTAAGCCGGGAAGACCAACCGTGCTGGCCAAATGTTCTGCCAAGGATGAACTTCTGGAACGCCGCCGGGTTAAATTTGACATCACTGAGTATACTCACATGAGTATTAGCGAAGTCTTTTCTGGCTATATGAGCCAAGTGCACAGCAGTCGTGACACCGAAATTGATATGGTGAAGCAAATGTATCAGAAATTTGAGGTACAACCTTTTCTCCATATTCATTTATCATTACCATGCCAGCCCCCAAGTCTATTGCTTATGATGAATATGTTATAGACTTTGGAAAGAAAAACATGGCAATATTAGTAACATAGTTGAACTAAAACACAGAAGAACTCCGGCTTACTCCGTAGTCCCCAAGGGGCGGTTTAATCAGTATGATTGAACCGGTTCTTCATATGGTTGCACAGACCAAACTATTTAACTAGGCTTTAACAGCAATATGCATTAGCCCCCAAGTGCCAAATACTCTTGCTTGCAGAGTGATTGGGACTTACTGTCATGAGCCGCCACTTTAAACAAAAATTCTTCAGTATACATTAGTCCCCAAGTGCCAAGTGTTATTGCTTGCAAAAGACTTGGGACTTAATATTGCCTCATGAAAATCCTGATTTTGACCCGGTACTTGTACAGGCCACCAATAGTCAATTTGAATCAGAAATATCTAACTTGAAGAACCGCTTGGAAGCTCAGGAGATTGAAACTCAAAAAGCCAACTCCAAATTCGAGTTCAGCGTATCTAAACAAGAAAAACTGAAAAAGGCTATGAAGTGGAGAAGAAGGCCTGGGCTAATGAAAAGAGCGCCTTGATCAACCGAGCTGAGAAGGCAGAGGCGGCTCTTGCAGAAGCAACCGCCGGACTATCCGGTTTAAAACGCCATATATCTCAGATGGTCTCAGCAATCTTTGGTAAGCTATTCTGCTAGTGTTAGATATGTGGATCTGTCAAATGAGCATAATATTGTCATCAACTCACCTAACGTTGTAATGCAGGGCCCAGGAATTCCAATCTGAACCAAAGCATGTTGATAAAGCTGAAGGCAGTTTATACGCTGGTGGAGCAACTCTACACCGGGTCTCAACGTGCTTTAGCCGCAGTGGCCCTGTCAAATGAAGTTCCCACTCTCCTGTCAGATGTATTAAAGCGGCTTGCTGTGCTACCTCAGCAGTTTAAGGAATTAGGGCGATCTTCTGCGAGAGCCGGAGCAGTAGCTGCATTAAGCCGGGCCAAGGCGTGGCTACCGGAGCTAGACCCGGCCGACATCGCCATTGGGTATCCAAGCTTAAAGGAGGACGGCACACCTTTTGGACAGGAGGACTTCACCACTTGTGTTAAGGACATACACCCTGTGGTGACCCTGATTGCTGATGACACGGATCTTACCAAGTATCATCCGAGTTATGACGCTGAAAATCATAGGATTCCAACGCCGCATTATGAAGTGATCAGCCTGATCCCTCCAATTCGTAAGCATACCTTCGCCCCTGAAGTTGACCCGGTCGGATTAATTGATGATGAAGCTGAATTTGAAGCTTTGAGTGCATTGACTGGTCATCATCAACCTTCCAGGACAGGGAGCAGGATGGAGGAGCGGAAAGGGATGATCCGGAAGCTTCAGGCCATCAACACAATTGATCCGTCGGGCGGGTCATATTTATACTTTGCTGAAAAAACAATGTTAATCATTTGGACTCGGGGAGTCATATAATAGGATAGACATAACTTGGTTTTGTCGTGCCTTTGTGCACGTGTTTGGTGCTCAATACTGTTAAGCCGCCATCTTATATTCATCCATATGATGCTTATCATCTGTTTTCCTTGTGCTTAAGAAAACTTTTACACGGTCCTGCATACAGAAATAAATCACAAGACCCTGGGCGGTTTACCGCAGGGCGGGTCATATATTTTACATAGAACCCGGAATATGCAAAAGAGTCATAGATAAACCGGTTATCATTTATAGCTTTGAAATATAACCACAATATCATACCTGTGATCCTTTGATTGATACTGCCGGCTTATATGACCCAAACAGTAAGGGTCATAACCCAATCTTGTAGCAGCTGGTACTTCCACACATGATTATTGTTATATGCTGGCGACTTATTGACTAAGGCCAAGCCGGGTTAAATAGAAGCCACTCATTAGACACTTCCAATAGGATCAAAAGAAGTCTCAAGACAAAAAACTCAAAAAGAAATTGTTTGCAAAAAAACATCAAAAGAAATAAACAAGATTTTGAGGCTTCTGATTCGAATACGATCAGTAAACCGTTCCAAAGGGGTTGAGCTAGGATTCGAATACGATCATGTAGCCCCCAGTGGCTTTGGCGTTGCGCCGATCAAGAGGGTACCGACATCTATGTTCTCTTTGGTTCGAATACGACCTATGTTTGAATAGGAAGCCCCCAAATGACCTTGAGAGTTTTTTAACGATGCTGATTCGAATACTATCAACGTCGGACCCAAAAGGGGTTGAGCTATGATTCAGATACGATCAAGAAGCCCCCTAGTGAGTTTGGCAGTGTTCCGATCAAAAGGGTATTGACAGCTATGTTCTCTTTGGTTCGAATAGACTTATGTTTGAACAGGAAGCCCCCTAGTGACCATGAGGTGTAACGGCTAGATTCGAATACGATCATGAGCCGGACCAAGAGAGTTAAGCTGGATTCGAATACGATCAGCCCCCAACTGGTCGTTTATGTTTAAAATAATAAGAACATATGATCATTGAGGATGAAAAGGACAGAGGTCATTCTTTATTACTTATCATAATATATACATTTTATAATATGTACATCATGAGAGCCGGTGGCTCAAGTGTAATAAGGCCGAAGATGAGCAATGTTCCACGGCCGGCGGGTCTCCTCCTCCGACTTACGTTAGTCTTTGTGCTCTCGAACATCGATCAGGTAGTATGACCCATTGTTCAGGTTCTTGCTGACCACAAACGGTCCTTCCCAAGGTGGGGATAGCTTGTGCATATCGGACTGATCCTGGATGAGCCGGAGCACCAAGTCACCTTCTTGAAAGGTTCTGGATTTAACCCGGCGGCTGTGATAACGGGCACAGGTCCTGTTGGTAAATCGCCGAGTGGGCTGCTGCTAAGTCACGCTTCTCATCCAATAGGTCAAGTGCATCCTGACGGGCTTGTTCATTATCAGCTTCAACGTAAGCCACCACTCGGGGCGAGTCATGATGGATGTCACTCGGTAAAACCGCCTCTGCTGCGTAAACCATGAAGAAAGGCATATAACCCGTAGATCTATTAGGTGTAGTATTGATGCTCCATATCACAGAAGGCAACTCCTCCACCCAACAACCCGGCGTCCGCTGTAAAGGTACCATGAGCCGGGGCTTAATGCCTTTCAAGATCTCCTGATTGGCTCTTTCAGCTTGACCATTGGATTGAGGATGAGCTACTGATGAAACATCGAGCCGGATATGCTCACGTTGACAGAACTCTTCCATGGCACCTTTGGACAGATTAGTACCATTGGCAGTTATGATGCTGTGTGGAAAGCCAAAACGAAAGATCACCTTTTTCATGAATTGAACCGTCGTGGCTGCATCACACCTACTGACCGGCTCTGCCTCAACCCACTTTGTGAATTTATCAACCGCCACCAGGAGGTGTGTCTTTTTATCCTTGGACCTTTTGAAAGGCCCAACCATGTCAAGCCCCCAGACTGCAAACGGCCAAGTAATTGGAATCATCCTCAATTATTGAGCCGGCACATGAGCTCGTCGTGAGAATTTCTGGCAACCATCACATTTACTGACCAAATCCTCCACATCAGCATGAGCCGTCAGCCAATAAAAACCATGACGGAAAGCTTTGGCCACAAGAGATTTTGAACCGACATGATGACCACAATCGCCTTCATGGACCTCACGAAGAATTTCTTGACCTTCCTCAGGCAAAACACAATGTTGAAACGCCCCAGTAACACTGCGATGATGCAACTCACCATTAGCAATTGTCATCGACTTAGACCGCCGGACGATTTGTCTAGCCAATGTCTCATCGTCAGGCAACACACCTCGGGTCATGTAAGCCAAATATGGCACTGTCCAATCTGGGATGAAGTGAAGAGCCGCCACCAATTGCGCTTCTGGGTCTGGGACAACTAAGTCTTCCTCTGTGGGTAACTTAACAGAAGGGTTATGCAGAATATCTAAGAAAATGTTAGGTGGCACCGGCTTACGCTGAGATCCCAGCCGGCTTAAAGCATCAACCGCCTCATTCTTCCTTCGATCAATGTGCATAACCCTTCTGTTAAGTTACCCTGTGTATTCGCCACAAATTCTGAGCTACCATCAACCTTACATTTACTATTGCCTCCTTGATTCACCGGGTTATGCTGAAGACCCTTAGCATTACCGTTCTTCTTTCCCTTCCATGTCTTCTCTTCATCAGACGCGGGATCCTTGGTACTATCAGAATCGGCGTATTTAACCAGATCCGCCATCAGCTGGCCCATGTCATTACAATCTCGCTTGAGCCGCCCCAGCTTCTGTTTCAGAGGTTCAAAACGGTAATATTTCTCCCACATTAAGACTGCAGAGCCGGCATCCATCTTATCAGATGAATGTATTATTTCCTTCACCCGGCGCACCCAATGGGTCGTGGACTCACCTTCCTCTTGCTTGCAATTAGTCATGTCCACAATCGACATAGGCTGCTTGAATGTGTCCTTGAAGTTCTGAATAAACCGGGCCTTTAACTCGGCCCTGGACCCAATGGAATTAGGTGGCAGTCCCTTTAACCAAGTATGGGCCGTTCCATCCAGCATCATAGTGAAATACTTGGCCATTGCTGCGTCACTGACCTCCAACAGCTCCATGGCCATCTCATAGCTTTCAATCCACGCCCCAGGCTGTAAATCAGTTGTGTAATTTGGCACCTTTCGAGGTCCCTTGAAATCCTTGGGCAAACGCTCATTACGTTGAGCCGGCACCAAACAAGGAACACCGCTGGTTCTTGTGGCCATGCCTGCCTCAACAGAAGTCGTCGGATAAGCCAGGAAGGTTTGGTGAGCCGCCTTCTGAGCCGCCCGCTCAGCCGCCTGCTGAGCCTCTTGACGTATCCTGTCCTGTACCGGGTTATGCCCACCTGGCTGGTTACGACGCTGGGCATTGCTTCATATGGCCGCCGAATCCATATGTCTGCTGTAACTCGGGCTCCGGCTCGGGCGAGGAGTCGAATGAGTCCTGTCTCAACTATAAGAATAAGCCTCCTGCTGCACCAGAGCCATCTGAAGATGTTCTATGACCCTTCACGTCTCAACTGCTGTTGGAGAGTCGCCCTCCGCCGGGAGAGCCGCCAATCGCGCCGCCGCAGCGATCGTGTTCTCCAGCGAGTTAGAATAATGACCCGGTGGTGTTGGCACATACTGAGGCGGAGCAGTATTTACTCGAGGAGGTTCCGTCACTCGTGGTTGAACCGGCGCCCCAGCTCCGGGCATCGCAGCCGGGTTTACCTCTGGCGGATTACTAGGACTTGCACCGGGTGTGCGGAAGAGATTTCTAGGATCGTAAATCAAAGGCAGACGGGATTGAGACTTCTGGTGCCTTCTCCTCATGACCTCATTTGATGCGTTTAGATCCATCATAAGCTGGAACGCTCCTGATTGAAGCTGTTGGGCTCGAGCATCCAAAGACGCCCGCTCCATAGCCAATCTGGTGCCTTCAGCTGCTAAGTTTTCCTTGGCTTGTACTATCTCCTCACGTAACCGAACCACGTCTGCATCATGCTCAGCCTGATCCGCCGGATTAACTGTGGCGGTTAACAGCGTTGTCAGTCTATCCGTGAGATCAATCAGCACCTGAGTTGGCGGGCGCACAGGGCCTCCTGCCCCGGCTGCCGCTGACCCAGAGGTTATTGCTGCCACAGACGTAGAGTTTTGACATGATTGAGTGCCAGCCATGAAGATCCCTACTCTGCTCGGCGGCTCAAAGGGGTCCGGAATACAGCTGCAATCGGAACAGCCCCCAAGCCCGCCGTCTTGTAGTTGATACAACGAATCCGTCTCACCCATGGACGACTCACCGTCATAATAGATGGCCGTCTCACCGCTAGACACGGATCCTTCAGGGAGTTCTCCTCCATGGACGCATCCCACGAAGGCATGCTTCATGGCGGGCGGAGCCTGGGCGGGTCTCGCACGCTGAGCCGTCTCGATGATGTCGGTGCAGATGTCCGACTCAGGGCCCGGCTCGCCGATCCGACTGATGAAGACGTGAATTCCGCCGAAGGGGACCCGGTACCCGTACTCAATTGAGCCGGCGTCGGGGCCCCAGCCTACGTCGTCGATGTAGAGCTTGCCGCGACGACTCTTGGTCATCCGGCCCACGGCGTATCCCTTGAGCCCTTCGAAGCTGCCCTTCAAGAACTCAAATCCACCGTGCGCTGGCCCCACGGTGGGCGCCAACTGTCGTGGAATAGTCACGGCAGATGTCCTCGTGAAAGGACTTAGTCGTGGAGCCATCGCAACTAGGAAGCTTAAAGGGGTTAAAGCAGGACAAAGGACACGAGGGTTTATACTGGTTCGGCCCCTTGCGGTGAAGGTAAAAGCCTAATCCAGTTGAGGTGGAATTGCTAGGGTTTCGATGACCAGGGAGCGAATCCGCTATGGCTGGCTCTCGATTTGATGTTACTTGCCCTAAGCCGCCGCTGGATCGTCCCCTTATATACACGGGTTGACGCCCTGCGGTCTACAGAGTCCCGGCCGGCTCATAAACAGTGTCCGGCTCGGTGACTAGTTAATCTTGCCTTATAATACAAGTCATACCATTATGGCGGTTTATCACTACGGGCCTTAAGTCGCCTTTGGGCTTTGGGCCCTTAACTGAACCGCCATCTTCAAGCTTGGTCTTGGGCTTCGAGAGTCTTCGTAGGTATAACCCGGCCCCTCCTGGGCGGGTCATACCTACTAGTTATATCCCCAACGGAAATCTTTTGTGATTGTGAGTCCCCATCAAAATATTATATGCCAAAATTGTTGACATTGGACAAGGAAGACAACGTAATGATTTATGTTTGCTCATATTCACATAGAAGTCATATTGTGATTGATCCTTCAACATGTGGTGCTTGCCCCCCACTTTGCTAGCCAAAAATTCCACACCACGTAGAGATACTACTTGTGAATCCAAAAACTCTTAAACCCAAATCTTATTTTCAAGAGTCCACCATATCTACCTAAGGATTAAGCAAGATCCTTCAAGTAAGTTGTCATTGGTGCAATAAGGCAATAAAAATTGCTTCTAAAAGTGTTAGATCATTTATTGTAAGAGAGAATTGAGCGTTGTACGAACTTATGATGGCAAAGCAATAAAAGCGACGGACTGCGTAATAAAGGTTGCTATCATAAGGGGCAATATAACATGACGTTCTTTTGCACTAAGGGGTTGAGCATACAAACAAATAAGCGCATGGCAACCACTGCTTCCCTCTGCGAAGGGCCTATCTTTTAATTTTCAGTATTTCCTTTAATGCAAAGAGTCAAAGCTTTTCTCTCTATTCCTTTTTATTTTTCTCCTTTGGCAAGCATCATGTGGCGAGGAAAGATCTAGGAACATATGTCTAGTTGAATATGGGTAGCATGATTTATTATTGTTGACATCACCAATGAGGTGAATACGTTGGGAGGCAAAACAATAAGCCCCTATCTTTCTATGTGTCCGGTTGAAACGTTTTGCTCATGCGGATGCGGTGAGTGTTAGCAATCATAGAAGACTATATGATGGTTGAGTATGTCGAGCTCTTACTTAAACTCTGTTGAATAAGTTGAATTGCAATTGCTTGGTGACTAAGACCATAGGTTGTTGAGTTTCAAGAGAGTTCATTGTTTGAACCTTAACATGTGAATTGGTTGCCACTATACCATGATAAGTTTATTAAGAAAGAATTGCTCTTATGATGCTAGGAAAAGTGATTGAAATTATCATTGATCAAACTTATGCACTTTGCTACCATTCACACTTCATAAATTATTTATTTTATCGTTTACCTACTCGAGGACGAGTAGGGATTAAGCTTGGGGATGCTCATACGTCTCCAACGTATCTATAATTTATGAAGTATTCATGCTGTTATTTCATCATTCTTGGATGTTTTACAATCATTTTATAGCAACTTTGTACCATTTTTGGGACTAACCTATTGCCCCAGTGCCCAGTGCCAGTTGCTATTTTTTTGCTTGTTTTTTACATTGCAGGAAATCAATACCAAACGGAGTCCAAACGCAACGAAACTCCACGGAGTTTTTTTATGGGCCAGAAGACATCCATTGGGCCAGAGCTGCAACTGGGGGTGCCCTGAGGGGGGCACAACCCACCAGGGCGCGCCAGGCCCCCCTGGCGCGCCCAGGTGGGTTGTGCTCACCTCGGTGGCCTCCCGCACCCCTTCTTTGCACTATAAATTCCCAAATATTCCGAAACCCTTCGGGGTTAACCTAGATCCGAAGTTCCGCCACCGCAAGGTCTCTGTATCCACGAAAACCGATCTAGACCCCGTTTCGGCACGCTGCCGGAGGGGGGAATCATCTCTGGTGGCCATCTTCATCATCCCGGCGGCCACCACGATGAGGAGGGAGTAGTCCACCCTCGGGGCTGAGGGTTTGTACCGGTAGCTATGTGTTTAATCTCTCTCTCTCATGATCCATATCATGGGCTTTGTTAATATAGTCGGATCATATGATGTTTCTCCCCTCTATACTCTTGTTGTGATGAATTGAATCTTTACCCTTTGAAGTTTGGTCTTGTCGGATTGAATATTCAGAGATGAGAACACATGATGTATGTCTTGCGGTATGAATACTTGAGGTGACAATTGGGGTATCATATTGATTCACTTGATGTATGTTATGGCACTCAACTTGTGGATTCCCGAGGTGACGTTGGGCTAATCTATGCATACGGGTTGATGCACGTTTTTATTATCTTTTCTTCGATAAAAACTTTGGGGTCTCTTTGTAGTTCCTTGTGTGGATTGAGTATTATGAATATGAATTTGCTTTGGTGTTATTTTAGTACGAACTCTTGATTAGATCGATCGGAAAGAATAGCTTGCGTTATTTTAGTACAAACTCTAGGATAGATCGAATGGAAAGAATAGCTTTGAGGTGGTTTCGTACCCTACAAAAAATTTATATCTTTTGTTCTCCGCTAATAGAAACTCGGGAGTGATTCTTTATTGCACTTTGAGGGATAATCATATGATCCAACTATGTTAGCATTGTTGAGAGGTTGCACTACTGAAAGTACGGAACCTAGGCCTTGTTTTCAAGCATTGCAATACCGTTTTTGTACCAGTTTACTATTTGCTACCTTGTTTTTTTATTCAGATTATAAAAATATATTTCTACCGTCCATATTACACTTTTATCATCATCTCTTCGCCGAACTAGTGCACCTATACAATTTGCCAATGTATTGGGTGCGTTGGCGACACAAGAGATTTCTTGTATTTCGTTGCAGGGTCGTTTGAGAGAGGCCATCTTCATCCTACACCTGTCATAGATTGATAAACCTTAGGTCATCCACTTGAGGGAAAATTGCTACTGTCTTACAAAACTCTGCGCTTGGAGGCCCAACACGTGTCTACAAGAATAAAGTTGTGTAGTAGACATCACGGCGGTGGAACTTCTGATATAGGTTAACCCCGAAGGGTTATGGAACATTTGTGAATTTATAGGGTAAAGAGGGGGTGCTGGAGGCCACCGAGGTGGGCACAACCCTCATGGGCGCGCCTGGGCCCCCAAGCGCGCCCTGGTGGTTGTACCCCCCTCGGGGCACCCCCCAGGTGCTTCTTTGGCCCACTGTTGATCTTCTGGTCCATAAAAATGTCCGTGAAGTTTCGTTACATTTGGACTCCGTTTGGTAGTGATTTCCTGCGATGTAAAAAATAAGCAAAAACAACAACTGGCACTGGGCACTGGGTCAATAGGTTAGCCCCAAAAAATAATATAAAGTTGCTACAAAATGATTGTAAAACATCTAAGAATGATAAAATAACAGTATGAATACTTCATAAATTATAGATACGTTGGAGACGTATCACAAGACAAATGCAAATTTGATTCATTTTTTCTTGCATCGGCAACATCATCTCTGCATGTGCTGTTTAGGTTGTGTTACTAATGACTAATGAGAAAGTGTGGCCAATAATAGCTGAACAGAGTCAGATGATTCATTCATGTGCCAGCGTCTGCGCTATATGCCTATAGTCAGTCATGACTCGTTTTCACTTCTGCTACGCTATTTTTTAGAAAGTGATCGCAATACCATAGTTTTTACAAATTACAAGAACGAAAAAAAATCATCATTAATATTTTTAAAGTCAAACCAGATGATCAGCGCCGGCAGCCACGTAGAATGATATTGTAGGTTGATACTAGAGGCTAATTATATGTGAATTGCTGATGAGTAGAAAGCAAATGTACAGAGGGCATGCCAACTACTGTAAGCTCGAGAATTCATATACATCATTTATGCATGGCTTTGCTGTATTTCTAATTTCCAAATGTTTACTATGTCTGTAGTTGCATAGTATTTCTAGATAATTCAGACACAATAATTATGCATGTGTGTGTCATGTATGTTATTTCCAAATGCTTACTGTTTTTGTCGTTGCATAGTGTTCCTTTATACACAATTGTATGGTGATCGTGATGCATACTTCTTTGGAATATAGAACCATGTTACACTGCTATTCTTACTTTTTATATTGGTGCAGTCTTGATGAATTGCAGAGGCTGCTAAAAGACAAAGAGGCATACAATGTGTTTTTTGATTCAGTCAATCAGGTTAAAACACAGAACAATTAAGAACAGTAAAACTGCACTTAATCCCTTGCCTCTCACGCCATCAGTTGTTAGGGCCGTTCGTTTTTAAGATTGGACTGTTTCTGGCCATTGGATGCATATGAATCTCTGTTTCGTGTGAAAACATGACCACAACCTGGGCCCGATGTCTTAAGAGCAGCTATTCCGGTATCTTTTTTGTAGTATGCTCGTTAATTGGGCCAGATAGCCCATCTAAGGAAGCCGCGCGTCCAGTCTGCACCACACAGGGAAAAAATTACGAGCGAGTAGTCATCTTCCCCGATATGCGATGTCTTCTCTTCTCCGTCGTCGTTCCACCTTCCCGCATCCACTCTTGGGCGTGGCGGCTAGGGTTAACAATATTCGATGCCTGTGTACGAGAGACCATCGGATCTGATGCAGCGTGGTACGGGCCTAACAGATCGATGCGGGGCGAGCGATGCAGGCGGCTGATGCGGCCGGTAGATGGAATTGGAAGCGACTGGCGACTGAAGCTGGCCCGCCGGCATAAAAGCAGGGCCGGCCCTGAGGGGGGGCAGGGGGGGCGGCCGTCCCGGGCCCCCAAGATCGAGGGGCCCCTCCCTAGGTATACACATGTTAGCTATGGTCCAACATATTTCCGGTCATCAAAAAAATTCTGTGGACTAGACGGCTGGGCCTCAGGCAGCACGATGGATCGTACGCACGATGGTCCAACATATTTGCCGCTAGGAAGGAAGCCAGCGATCGATTCGGTCGTTCCTAGTTACTACGTGCACATTAAAAAAATGAACTGATTGATCCTTTCCGATTCTTTCCTTGATTAGTTCGTGCATGTCGATAAAAAAGAAACAGATTGATCCCTTCTTCCATCTCGCACGCAGTTCACGCAGCGATTCCCAATTTCTCAGCGGCCCTTTCCTTCTAAAACAAAATTTCCTCACTAATTCAGATCAACCGCCGATTTCAATTCCCTGCCTCCATGGGGGCCGTCGAAGCCCTGCCTTGCTCTCCGTCCGTCAACGATTCGACCATCCGAGGTATATCTTCTATTCATATTGAGGTTCCTAGTTTATTAGATGAATAGCCGACACATCGGTACTGTTCAACAATTGTCAATTGATGCAATTTATTTATTTATTTTCAGCATTGTGTCTTATATATCCTGTCATCCATAAGAAAGTTGTGGGTGAATTAGTACAATCACAGAGTAGAAATATTCGTAATTTTTTCTAAGAGAGTTGGCATTCCATAGAGGAAGGGCAACCAACTAATGGCAATTAAGAACTTGATCAGCGAGAAGAAAATATCGACACCAACAGCAACGATAACAACGTAAGGTGCTCTGACCTCTGAGTATGTAGGTAATTCATTGGATGTACATGTACAGTCAGCTAGTGATCATGAACAACCAGTTTATGCTACTGATATTTATGAAAAAATTAGGATAATCTTGATAAAAATACAAGAAACATCTTACTTGAGAAAGGGTCTATGAGAGAGGACAGAAAATGCCATACCATCTACATGATGCAGGAAGATGTTTTTCATATGGTCATTATCATAGGAAATTAACAGATGGGGAGGAACATGATAAAATGACTAGTTTATTCAAAAGATGTCGACAAAGCTTTTTGCTTCCATTGTAAGACCTTCAAGTCTAGCATTAGTAGGAGTTTATTCCAAAGGTTGACAAAGTTTTTTGCTTCAACTATAAGATCTTCATGTCTACCATTAGCACGAATCAGAGATCATCAGCACATGATGGATTAGGACATTTTTAGGTAATATGTGTAAATTATTTGATATATATACTGATTTTGGATGCATGTAGGTGTTATTGGCAATATTTCATACATATGCAGATTAATTTTTATCGCTATTATGTCTACATTAAGGGCCCCGGGTTTTAGTCTCGCCCCGGGCCCCGAAAATCTCAGGACCGGCCCTGCATAAAAGTAGTGAACCATCAGTTCGTGGTAGGGCAACTAATGTGTGCCACTAGCTTCAACGGCGACAAGGCGGTACGAGCGGCCACTCCAATCTGTGCCTCTGTCCCCATCTCCCCGATCTCAATCTCTTCCTCCTGGCCTAGCAGGCCTCAACCTCGAGCTGTTGTGCCCACCATGACTAGCATATCGTCCGCCGCCGGCGCCGCCAAACTCAACATCCCCATGTGCGCTGTCGTCGAATATGGCCATCGCGTTGCCGCACTTGCTTCCCGCTGGAAGTAGAATATCTCTTGCTCACCAACTCACCGTAGTTTTGTTTTTTCTCGTGTCAGTTCATCACAGCTCAAGCGAGAAATCGAGATCGGAACTTAGGGAGATGGCTTTTCTGACGTCCCTATCCTCTCCCTCTCCCCACGCCGACCATGGCCGCCGATCAGCGGTGCCGACGACGCACGTGGTCGACGACGCGCCGGAGTCGGTGGTTGTGGGGCACGTCCGTGTACCGCTGGGCTCGTCCCGTGTACCGCAGTGGACATCTGACCCGGGGGTTCTCGGACCCGCACCCGACACGCGCGCCATGGCGGGGCCAGGGGTGGGGCAAGCCCGGGCCAGGTGGGGCCGCCGACTACAGGTCATCCGGCTAGGGTGGCGGAGGAGATAAGATCCCCACCGACCCGCTCAATTCCAGATCTCGATCTCCTTCTCCACCACTTCTGGGAAGCGCCTAGGGTTTCCCCGTCGTTCGGCTGGTGGGAGGGGAAGGTGGGAGGAGACCACAGATCCTTCGCTCAGGTCGCTGCATCTCCACCTCGCGTGAATCCGCCCATTCCCATGGCGGATCGAGGAGTGGAGAACCGTGGCCATCGGCTTGATGGCTTCGGGGCGGGCTGGGCTGGCCGGGGCGCCGGTCGCTTCGGACGGGGCGCCGGGCGCGGCGGGGGTGGAGGTGGCCGCAACATGGTTTGGACGCGGGACATCGAGGAAGGTGGTCAGGTCTCCACCAACATGGATCAAGGGCGCGTGCTGCCAGATCGAGCAAGGTGGGTGGCGGCGGCCATGGAGACGCAGAGCGATGGCCGTCGCACGGAGAGATGGGGCGACAACAACAACCAAGGCAAGGTGACTACGGGTGACAATCAGCGCCCACAACAAGATATGCGTCCTCAACAAGATCTGCGTCCCCAACATGATGCGCGTCCTCAGCAAGATCGACATCATCCAACTCCGGGAAGAAGGAATGCCACCCCACTAGTGGTGGTGCTGAGGTTTGCGTCACTTGCGAAGATCCTGGGCATGTTCCAATGTGCTTTCCTAGAGTAGTTTGCGGTAGATGTGGTTTAAATGGACATCTAGTTCCTATTTGCAATATTGTTCTTCCTTGGGAATGTGTGGCTCCTATGTGTGGTTTTCAAGCTAAGGGGAAGGGTTTCTTCTACATACATGACGCTAGTACACCCAAGCAAAATACTGATAGGAACGGATATATTATCATCTCTGTGATAGAAGGGCAAGCTAGTGGCAGGCAGTTGGAGGAGTTCTTTAATGCGTACATTAACACAAATTGGAAGTGTTCTGCTAGGTCGATTGGGCCGAATACTTTTGTGATGAGATTTCCTTCACCTAGAGATGTTGACAAAGCTTGTTTCGCTGAAACTATGAATATTAAGAGCTGTGGTGCTGTGGTGAGTCTCAAAAAATGGTCTGAATCTGTGGGTGCCAAGGGTGTACTTAACATTGCTTGGGTCAATGTTAGCAACATCCCTTTGGACAAAAGGTGTGAAAAAAATATTGCTTATGTTGGATCTTTGGTGGGTGTGACTTTGGACATCGACAAATCTACTATCAACAGACCCGAGTCGGTCAGGATTAAGTTGGGTTGTAGAGATGCTAAGAACATCCCAGCTAAGGCAGAGGGGGTGTTGGGAGATCATTTCTATGATTTCTTCTACTCGGTGGATAAAATTCTGGTTAAAAATAATCCTAAAGGAACTGTGACAATTACTCAAGATGCAGACAAGGGGGTGTCACCCAAAAGGGCTAGAATCACAGAAAATGTGCAAAATGGTGACCAGGGCTCTTCTTCCACTCTGGGGAACTTTTCTGCTCCTCCCAAATCTGTTGTGAGGGGAGTGCACATGCCAGCTTTAACAGAAAATTTGGAAGAGGGAAATGATGCTGGGAAAAATCAAAAAGAAAATGAGGAGAATTTCTCTGAGGAGGAAAGTGAGGAGATTGATAATGAGCTTCTTATTGACACTAATGCTGCTGAAAACAGAGAAAAACAAATGGGGGGTGTCTCCAGAAACCATATCATATGAAAAAATTGTGGTGAATACCATGTAGATCATACCCAGTGTTTCACTTGTCAGAGCAAAAACATCTTATCTAGATGCTGTGTTGGGGCAACCTGAGGTCACTGAACTGGATCCTGATGATGTATCATGTCAGCAAGTGCCCTCGGTGTATTCTGTGCAGTCTCCTGATACTTCTGAGGAAGAGAATGTGGAGGTGATCCCTACCCCACCTATGGTGGAGGAAGTGCAAGTCAGGATGAGCCAAAGAACAGCTGGAGGTAACATGGAACATATGGGGGTCCGAGCTGAAAAATTGACCAAGAAGAGAAATCTTCAAGGTAATGAAACAACTCCTAATTCCAACTCTTTTGAGATTTTTTCCAATCTAGAAATTGTTGATACTGCCTCAATGATGGGGGTGGATATCCCTGATAATAATTTTACTATTATTGATGTGATTAGAGAACTGGAAAAGTCCAGAGCCAATATAGCTGAGAAAACTGAAAATGGTGAGAAACAAAAAGATAATATGTTGTTTATTACCAATGCTGCTGGGGACAAATCCCCTCTAAATACTGACTGGGTGAGAGATGATGAGGTGGATGAAGAGGAGTTTACTGTTGTTAGATCTAGAAAGAAGGATAAGAAGAAGGTTAATGTAGTAATTTCCAAACCTGTGACTAGAAGTCAGAAAAACAAAGTGTCTTTTGATGCTGGTTCGACCATGCTTCCTGGTAAACCTAGCAACAAAAGACAATCTCCCAAATGTAAGAAAAAATTATTAGCCTCTTCTGGAACTGTAGGGGAGTGGGGAAGAGGGGTATGGCTACTTGCTTATCTGACCTGGTTAGAGATTACTGTTTAGATTTTATTGGTATTCGGGAAACAATGAAGAAGGACTTTTTCTCTAAATTCTTGAGGAAATTTGATCCAGGACAATATTTTGATTGGAGGTGGATCCCTTCAATAGGTAAATCTGGCGGAATTCGTTGTGGTACTAAGGAAGATACTTTTGAAGTTAGATCCTGTGAGACAGGTAAATATATCATGAAGCTTGAACTATGGGATAAGAGAAAAAAAGTGGTATATTGTATTCTGGTAGTGTATGGCTCTGCTCATGAAGAGTATAAAATGGAATTTTTGACAGAGTTGTCTGACATGTGTAGCAATATTACTTGCCCTTACATTGTAGGGGGTGACTTTAATATTCTTAGATATGCTAAGGAGAAAAATAAGAAAACTAGAATGAGTCATGCTACCGATCTCTTTAACTCCATCATTAATACATTCTGTCTTAGGGAAGTTGACATGAATGGTGGTATATATACTTGGTCTAATAATCAACAAATTCCTACCTGGAAAAATTGGACCGTATACTTATGTCCAGTTCTTGGGAAAGGCAATTTCCTTTGACTTTTGTCAGGAAACTTACTAAAGAGATTTCAGATCATAGCCCTTTGCTCTTGAATACTGAAGACTTTATTCCTAATACAAGTCAGAAGAGAGATTTCAGATTTGATCTGAATTGGCTCAAAAATCCTGAGTTTATACCCTTAGTTGCTAAGGTGTGGATGAAACCTGTGAATGCAAATGATCCCATTGATGTTCTGAATATCAAAATGAAGAGATTCAAAAAAAATCAAAGGTTGGGGATCCAACTTGTTTGGGAAATCTAGAAAAAGAAGGAGAGATCTGAGAGAGGAACTTGAACATCTAGAAAAACTAGAAGAAACTGATGTGCTTTCCCCTGAACTATACTGCAAGAAAGTTGAGATTTTGGTGGAATTATATAATCTACTGGTAGAAGAGGAGATTAGATGGATGCAAAAATCCCATGAAAATTGGTTGTTGAAAGGGGATAGAAATACTGACTACTTTCACAGAATAGTAAATGGGAGAAGGAGGAGGAATACTATTTTCTCACTTAGTTGTGGGGATGAGATGATAGAGGGGACTAAAAACCTGTTGAATCATGCAACAAAGTTCTATGAGGACCTTTTTGGACCTGCATCTGGAAATCTATGCAAGTTAAAAGAGGATATGTCGGAGTCTAATGAGAAATTGACAGATATTGATAATTTCATTCTTACTAGGCCCTTTTCTGAAACAGAAATAAAAAATGCTCTCTTTTCTATGAAGCCAAATAAAGCACCAGGACCTGATAATATCCCCATTGAATTTTTTCAACATTGCTGGGAAATAGTAAAAAGTGAGGTGATGCTCCTGTTTGAGTGGTTTCATGACAACAAGCTAGATGTGCAGCGCTTGAATTATGGGATCATTACTTTACTACCTAAAGTTGCGGGTGCTAATGAAATTCAGCAGTTCTGCCCCATATGCTTGCTGAGATGCATTTATAAACTAATTACTAAGGTGCTTACTATTATACTAGAGCCTTATGTTGATATCCTCTTTAGTAGACACCAAAATGCTTTTATTAAGAAAAGAGATATAATGGATGGAATCATGTCTTTACATGAAGTAAGAAAAAATCTGGGATCGTGTTGAAGCTAGACTTCGAGAAAGCTTACGACAAAGTTAACTGGAATTTCCTGTTAAATTGTCATAAGATGAGGGAGTTTCATCCACAATGGACTGAATGGGTTAGGAAAATCCTGGTAGGAGGCACAGTTAGTGTGAAGCTGAATGACGAGGTGGGGCCCTATTTTCAAAGTTCAAAAGGGGTGCGCCAGGGAGACCCATTCTCACCTTTCCTCTTTAACTTCGCCGCTGACTGCTTGACAAAAATGGTGACTAAAGCTCAGCAGAATGGCTTGTTCAAAGGGTTAGCGTCTGATTTGATCCCAAATGGGGTAGCTATCTTGCAATATGCGGATCACACGATCCTATGCTTCGAGGATAACCCTAGAAATGCTCTTAATATTAAGTTGCTGTTATATCTTTTTGAAGTCATGTCTGGGCTAAAAATCAATTTTCGGAAAAGTGAAATCTTTTCGATACGTGCTGATGATACTACTATGAAAAAATATGCTGAGATGTTTACCTGCCAGATAGGTAACTTCCCTATCAAATACCTAGGCATGCCTGTGAGCTGTACTGGTTTGAAGTGTAGTGATTGGGCCTTTGTAGATGACAAATTCATCGATCACTGTGAAAACTGGATTAGTGAAGCTCTATCCATGGGGGGGAGGCTGATTAAAGTGAACTCTGTGCTGTCTCATATTCCTACTTTTTATATGTCTATGTTTCTTCTGAATAAGACTACCTTGGAGAAGTGGGACAAACCTAGAAGAAAATTTTTCTGGCATAGAAAAGGAAAAAAAGAGGCTACCATATGGTTAAATGGAGCCGTATATGTCGATCCAAAAAGAAAGGGGGTTTGGGTGTTGAAGACTTGAGGAAACAGAATATTAGTCTTTTAGTGAAATGGTGGTGGAAGCTTGAGAAAAAGAAAGGGCTCTGGCAAGATATAGTTAAGGCTAAATACTTAAAGAAAACTTCGGTTGCTATGGTTAAACACAAAGTCAGTGACTCGCCTTGCCGGAAATCACTTCTGAAAGTGAAAGACCTGTATATGCTGGGTAGATGTGTTAATTTGAACAGGGGAGATGTGGCTAGACTCTGGCTCGATATCCTGGATGGTAGAATCCCTTTTAAAGACAGATTCCCACTGCTCTTTGAGACTTGTATTGACCAAAACTGTACTGTTGACCAATTTAAATGTCTTGATCAGATCTCCTCTTTTAGGAGGAGGATGTCTCATGAGATGACGAAACAATGGGAGGAAATGAATAAAGAGATGTTAACTCTGAAACAAAGTGATTTGCCAGATGAGGTTTATTGGAAGCTAGACAGGTCGGGAAAATATAATACAAAGTCCATGTACACATGGCTAGAGAGGGATATTGCAGGATCTAACTTTAAATGGATCTAGGATGCGAAACTTCCTCTTAAAATACAAATATTCTTGTGGCAGATGGCACAGAATGCCATCCTGACTAGGGACAACATGAAAAAAAGATTATGGCCAGGGGATTCTTGCTGTTCTTTTTGTGGCCAACCAGAAACAACTCAACACTTGATGTTCTTGTGCCCTGTTTCCAGGGTGGTGTGGAGAACCGTAGGTTCCGTGCTTGGAACTGATTGCTGCCCTAATACTATCTGGCAATACTATGTGTGGATGTATAGTTTCTTACCTGGGCTGGACAAAATATACACCGTTGGCTTGGCTGCTATATGTTGGGCTATTTGGCTGGCCAGGAACCGAGCCACTTTCGAGCTCAAATGGATTAACTCTCCATTTGAAATTGTATTTACAGCTTGTGCCTTTTTGATGTACTGGGCAGGTCTCCAGAAACCAGAGATAGGGGAGATGGTGAAAAAAGGAGCGGAGATGCTGAAGGAGAACACAACACAGATGCTGCTGCTTTGCGGTCCCCCGATTCCAACTAGGGACAGACATGAGGGGAACTGAGAAAGAAGACGCTGCGGATCCTGATCAGTAAGTCTCTGATGTTTTTGCGAAGAAGAGCCGTCGATGCATCCTGGAGTCTCGTGTGCTGGATGAACAGGGTGGTGTCTTTTGGTCCTTGCAGTGGGTGCTCTGGTAGTTCTTTTGGGTTGTTTTGTTATGGCCGTTGTGGACTGGTGCCTGATGGTGGTGTCTGTAAAACTGGTGATACTTTGCGTAGGTGTTCGTAGTGCGGTTTTGGGTGACACTCAGGTTTTCGCCCCATGATCTGTTGTTCCTGATGACAGGCGCAGATAGTGGGTTTCCTGGTGTTGCCCCGAACTCGCTTTTTCCTCTTTCTCTCTAGCCTTTCTGGTTTCAGTTTCCGAGACTCTGTATTTCCGTTATGAAAGTAATGGAAAGGGGAAAAGCCCGGTTCGAAAAAAGATAGTATACTTTTCTACTTGTCCAAAGAATTCCAAATAAACTTAAGAATGCCAAATATCCACTACTTTCCCTAAACTTAAATTTCTCTTATCAGTAAAGTTATTAAGCTCCCACGAATTGGGGCGCTGAGCGAGATTGCAGGTTCAATTTTGCTTCTTACCGTCCGGTTTCTGCTTTCACGACTCACCTCAGTTGGCTTGGTCAGAACTGGGGCGGCCAGGTCCATGCAGCTACTGTACATGTCTACAGTTACTTTCTCTGTTCATGAATAAGTGTACATCTAACTTTTGTCTTAAGTCAAAGTTTTACAACTTTGAGCAACTTTCTAAAAAAATTAAAAGCATTTATGACACTAAATTAGTATCACTAGATCCGTTTTGAAATGTATTTTGGTAATATACCAATTGGATGTCATATATGTTACTACAATTTTTTATAATGTTTGTCAAAATTTTAAAACTTTGACTTAGACCAAAAACTACATGTACACTTATTCACAGACGGAGGGAGTAGTCGGTAGCGGAGGCATAAGGCAATAGAGCTGTCCCAAAAAAAGGCCTGCGTTGTGCTGCCTCGCAACACACCAAAATTCTTTTTCCCTCACCCAAGCCACCGCTGCGCTGCTTCCTCCTCGCTTATGTGATCTCGCAATTAATTTTTCCTGATCCGCATCTGAGAGGAGAAAGGCGAGCGACTATGATTTTCTCCACCCACCATCGACGGCCTCGCCATCGGCTGCAGTGGACTCCTCCTACTCCTTCTCGCGGTCGCTCCTCCTTCCTCCCTCGGGTCAATAGCTCCTATGCGACATCTTTGAGGTGCAATGAAAGGAGTGCGACGTAGTTGGCGAAAATAGTTGTAGTACTATGTTTCAGAGGCCCAAGTGGCCAAGGCCCACTCGGGCGATTAAACTGGTCATCAACGGGAGTGAGGTTATGTTTAAGACATGTGGGTCCTACTTGGCAGTGCATCTAGTTGCGGGCCCCACTTGGCAGTGCATCAGGTGAAACGTGTCCCCGTGCCTGTCTAAACGTGTACCCCTCCCACCCCCACCTCTTTGTTCTCGGCGGTGAGCCGACGTCGGCACCGGAGATCTTGTTCTCGGTGATAGCAGCGCGGAGGAGCTTTCGTTCTCGGCGACGGCGGCGGCTGTGGTGAGTGAATCCGGAACCCTGTCCCGTGCCCCTCCGTGTCGAGCTAGATCTCACCGCATCGCCTCTGTTTCCCTCTGTTTTTTGGTGTTTTTGGTCGATTTGATCCAGATTTGGGTGGGTGGGACGGGGGCCTGACCGCGATGGAGCCGACAGAGACAACAACATCCACTAGGTAATCCCTTAATGTGCATACTTTCCAAGCTATGCGATTGTGTCTCATCTGCTTCCGCTAGCTCACCCCACACTGCCCCGAAACAGGGGGATGTTGCTCGGACATTCGAATTCATTGTGGAATTCCTTCCTTCTAAGGCGAAGCTAGGTGATGGTAGCATGCGGGACATAGAGAGAGATACAATTGTGAAGTGGGAGATTGATTTTGCAGAGATTGATCCACAAGAACTACAGAGCATGGAAGAGAAGGCCGTGAAGAATGTGGTGAAAAAATTGGGGAGAGCATTTTTGGGGGTCCAAAGCAAGAGGTAGCATTGTTACGGTTTGATAATTGGAAGGGAGAGTATGTGAGAATTGAGGATGGTGAAGACATGGTTGATGAAATCGATCGACAAGATGGCTCCAAACATACTATGTTTCATGCGGAGCTTGTTGATCTGAAATCAAATTCTAAGGTTGGATATGTGCCCTCAAAGTTAGCTTCACAGATGGCAGATGATGATTGGGCTTCAGAGAGGCAGATAATTTTCATGTGTACAGGTGAAGTGACAGTATTACCTGAGGGAGGTGATGCAGAAGGGGGCTCTGATGGTGTTGCAAGGGTTGTTTCTGTTGATTGGAATTCAGTAGAATTAAATGACCCAACTGATTTAGTCATTGCACCAATGGATGACAGTGAGATGGCCAAAATTTTTGGCATTCTACTAGCTGATGAAGATAAGGAGGAGAAGGATGGTGAATCTAGTATGCCTATTGATACTGATGCTAACAGAGATAGAACTGAAGATGTGGATGGACAGCTGATGCAAGATGCTGCAGATGATGTAGATGATGCACATGATGATTGATACGTCTCCAACGTATCTATAATTTTTGATTGCTCCATGCTATATTATCTTCTGTTTGGACATTATTGGGCTTTATTATTCACTTTTATATTATTTTTGGGACTAACCTATTAACCGGAGGCCCAGCCCAGAATTGCTGTTTTTTGCCTATTTCAGAGTTTCGCAGAAAAAGAATATCAAACGGAGTCCAAACGGAATGAAACCTTCGGGAATGTGATTTTTGGAACGAACAAGATCCAGGAGACTTGGACCCTACGTCAAGCAACCAACAGGGAAGCCACGAGGTAGGGGGGCGCGCCTACCCCCCCAGGCGCGCCCTCCACCCTCGTGAGCCCCATGTTGCTCCACCGACGTACTTCTTCCTCCTATATATATACCTAAGTACCCCCAAACGATCGGAAGAGGAGCCAAAACCCTAATTCCACCGCCGCAACCTTCTGTACCCACGAGATCCCATCTTGGGGCCTGTTCCAGAGCTCCGCCGGAAGGGGCATCGATCACGGAGGGCTTCTACATCAACACCATAGCCCCTCCGATGAAGTGTGAGTAGTTTACCTCAGACCTTCGGGTCCATAGTTATTAGCTAGATGGCGTTCTCTCTCTTTTTGGATCTCAATACAATGTTCTCCCCCTCTCTCGTGGAGATCTATTCGATGTAATCTTCTTTTGCGGTGTGTTTGTTGAGACCGATGATGTGGGTTTATGATCAAGTTTATCTATGAACAATATTTGAATCTTCTCTGAATTCTTTTATGTATGATTGGTTATCTTTGCAAGTCACTTCGAATTATCAGTTTGGTTTGGCCTACTAGATTGATCTTTCTTGCAATGGGAGAAGTGCTTAGCGTTGGGTTCAATCTTGCGGTGTCCTTTCCCAGTGACAGTAGGGGCAGCAAGGCACGTATTGTATTGTTGCCATCGAGGATAACAAGATGGGGTTTTTTTTATCATATTGCATGAATTTATCCCTCTACATCATGTCATCTTGCTTAAGGTGTTACTCTGTTCTTATGAACTTAATACTCTAGATGCATGCTGGATAGCGGTCGATGTGTGGAGTAATAGTAGTAGATGCACGCAGGAGTCGGTCTACTTGTCTTGGACGTGATGCCTATATACATGATCATACCTAGATATTCTCATAACTATGCTCAATTATGTCAATTGCTCAACAGTAATTTGTTCACCCACCGTAAAATACTTATCTCTTGAGAGAAGCCACTAGTGAAACCTATGGCCCCCGGGTCTATCTTCATCATATTAATCTTCCAACACTTAGTTATTTCGGTTGCTTTTTACTTTGCTTTTATTTTACTTCGCATCTTTATCATAAAAATACCAAAAATATTATCCTATCATATCTATCAGATCTCACTCTCGTAAGTGACCGTGTAGGGATTGACAACCCCTTATCGCGTTGGTTGCGAGGATTTATTTGTTTTGTGTAGGTGCGAGGGACTCGCGCGTAGCCTCCTACTGGATTGATACCTTGGTTCTCAAAAACTGAGGGAAATACTTACGCTACTTTGCTGCATCACCCTTTCCTCTTCAAGGGAAAACCAACGCAGTGCTCAAGAGGTAGCAATGATGAGTTGGTAAATGTGTATGACAAGGAAAACCCTGTTATTGCAGTGGGGAAGTTGTTCCCAAACATGGATGAGTTTAGGATGTGTTTCAAGACTTATGCAGTCAAACATGAGTTTGAGGCCAAGACTAAGTGGACTGATAGAAAGAAGTTTTATGAAGATGTAGAGGTTTTGATGGAAGTGTCAAGCCTTGCAAGTGGTACATATCTGCTAGACGCCAACCTGATGGAAGTACCATTAGGGTGAATCAAATCCCTCACCAACCTACTTGTATTACAAGTTCACAGAGAGTATCAACCAGGACATCACAACTAAGGTGAAGTATAACACGGTGTGGAAGGCAAAACAAAGGGCAATGAAACAATTATATGGTGACTGGGCAAATACTTTTAGGATGGTTTATAACTTCAAAGCAGAGGTGGAGAAGAGGTCACCTGGCAGTGTTGTGGAGATAGATACTGAGGTAACAGAGGATGGAAGAGTCCTTTTCTCTATGTTTTTTATGGCTTTAAAGCCTTGCATTGATGGCTTCAAGGCAGGATGTCGTCCATATTTTAGCATAGACTCATCATTTTTGACTGGCAAGTGGAATGGTCAATTGGCAGCTTGCAATGCTTTGGATGGACACAACTGGATGTTCCCTGTTGCTATTGCTTATTTCAGTCAGAGACAGAGGTCTCGTGGACATGGTTCATGATGCAGTTGAAAAGATGCATAGGGCCAATGTCACCTTTGGCAGTCCACACAGATGCATGCAAAGGGCTAGAAAACGCAGTGAAGAATGTTTCCCCCATTGTGAGCAGAGGGAGTGCTTCGGCCATATGTGGATGAATTTGATCAAATAATTCAGAGGGGAAGAATTTGGTCGCATGTGGCCAGCAGGAAGATCTTACACTAAACAGACACATTCATATCATGTTGGTAAGATAATGACAGCATGCCCTGAGTTTGGTCCATGGGTGAACACCTACCACTCTATTATGGTATAGGTCAGGATTTAACACTGCCATCAAGTATGATCATATCAACAACAACTTGGTAGAAAGTTTTAACAACAAGGTGAAGCAGTTAAAAAATTTGCCTGTGCATGACATGGTTGACCAAATCAGGATCATGAGCATGCGCTTGTGGGAATTGAGAAGGAGGATTGGTGATTGTCTGCAAGGGGATAAGCTTCCTGCAGTGGTACAACATGTGGTCAACATGAGCAGAAATATTACACATTTATCTGTTGAAAAATCTTCTGTGTGGGGTGCTGAAGTTAGAGATACCAAAACTGGTAGAAAGCATGTTGTTAACACTGAAATGCATGATTGCACTTGTTTGGAGTGGCAGCACACTGGGAAACTATGTGGTCATGCCATACTTTTCTTGGCCTCCCGACCGAAGATAAACATGCACCCATATTTGCACGAATATTACTCAGTAGCAAGATTCAAGGCTGCATATGCAACTTCAATTCCAGCACTCACAGATCAGTCTCAGTGGCCTGAAGTGGAAATTGAATTTTCCATGTGCCCTCCCCTAACAAAAAGAAAGGCTGGCAGGCCTAAAGAGAGTAGATTCAGGGCATGGTTTGAGAAAGGTGGGAGTAGTAAAAAGGGCAAGGGAAAGAAGGGTGCAAAGCCAAAAGGTCCCAAAAGGTAACAAAAATATATGCAAGTTGTGCTAGGAACTTGGGCACCGAGTTGGATCTCCCAAATGTTGTTACACTCCTGAAAGGCCAAAGTATGTGGGCATATGTTTGCATTGTTTACTATTTTGTTTCATTTTTCAATTACTAACGAGTTGACATGCTTTATCTTTTTAGGAGGAAGCATGCAGGTGAGCCCCTTGTTGTTGAAGAGTGCTGGCCAAACAAAAAGGCAAGAGGAAATGGCTCTTGAAGAAAGACAAGTTTTGGTGAAACAATACACATTCAACCATACTTGGATGGTGTGGTGCAAAATGAGCAAGACTTGGATGTGCTGCTGCAAGACGAGCAAGATTTTGATGTTCTGGTGCCAACTGAAGATATGGGTACTTCTGAAGATATTCCAGCTGATGTTGTGCAAGCTGAGCCTATGTTGGAAGTTGAGTTGCCAACTGAAGATATTCCAGCTGATGTGGTGCCAACTGAGCCTATATTGGAAATTGTGTTGCCAACTGGTGATATTGGGTCTGATGATACTGCAACTGTTGTGGTGCGAAGTGAAGCTTGTGTTGCAGGCAGTCCAGTGAAGAAAATCAAGAGCTTGAGTGAACCGGGTGTTGTACAACCAGAAACAAGCATTGGTAAAAAGAAGAAGAAGAAGAAGAAGAAGAAGAAATCGAGTGGTAGGAAGAAGCAGAAGTGAAAATTTGTTGAAACTTGTGTATTGCTACTATGCTGTAGTATTAAAATCTTGCCTGAATTTGTGTAATGGTATTTTTACTTTGATATGATGTGTATTTGTGTAATACTATTCAAATTTGAGACAAAATTCAAATTTGAGCCAAAATTCGAATTTGAGCCAAAATTCAAATTTGAAGTTATTTGGTCAGTGGTATTGGTGTTACAATGATTTCTAGACTATTATGCATGTCAGTTGATTAATCGGAGCACTTCTATTATGTGATCTGGACATGAAAAATGTGCTCCACATGACCTCCAAACCCCTCCAAAGCTAGGGAAAACAAACCCATTTGTAAGCAAGTTTTTTTCGACATTCTTTAAATGAGCCCACAAAGGAAACTTGACATCTAGTGTGTGTGTATAAGAGTCCTTCCTGATATTGGATCGTTTCGATCAAGTATGACATGTTTAATTAACACTAAACCCTAGCCCACTTCTCTTCAAAACCCTACAACCTCGTTCTTGATAGCCATGTTTTGTGTACGTTTTTTCATGAAAATATCCATAGTACAAGTATCTTATTTTCCTAGATACTTAGTCACGTAGAACGATGATCGGCACAAGTTATATATTTTTTTGATTTTTTTGAATTAGTTATGCTCAACCCTAACCGTTGAAAACCTCTCAAAACCCCTCAAAACCCCATCGAAACCCCGCACTCCTCTGGGCCATTGGATCACTGCGAATGGACGGTCTGGATCAGGCACTAGGGCTACGTCAGCGATCAGTGGGCTGCACTCTGATTGGCTGATTCGAAGATGCTCAATATTATAACACGCAGCATTCTGGACCATTGGATGGATGTGAACATAAGCAACGGTCTGGATCAGGAGCCACGTCACAGATCCGCGTGCTGCGCTTTCATTGGCTGGTCGTTTTAGCCCATTTTTTTTCGTTGTAAGACTGAGCAGGCCTGCCATGTGTTGTTGGGCTTAATTAAAGTGGCCCACCTGTTGGACTGATGGACATGGCGCTGCATTTGGCCTGAAAAGCATGCACGCGCGCGCAGCCCTGCTGCGGTCACCCTTGCAGCGTTCGATGTTGCATGCATGGCATCGAGCACGCCCGCCGACACCCTTGTCGCATTAAGGCTATTTACCCATTCTAGATGGGTCTAGATGCCCGACAATCGCTAGCCTGCATGCATGGCATCGCGCTCATCTCTTGACGCGTTTTTAATTTCTAGAGTGCTACGCGGGTCGTTGGCATTACTACCACAATGCATGCGCGTGTACACACGGGTTGGCTCGGGTGACTCGATGCCACATTGCTCGTTTCCCATGCCATTACAAGGGAGATGAAAACAAAACGTTAATACGGTGCACCTCGGCTATTTAAGCACAACCAAGCCTATATCTTCCTCTACATATTCCTCTCACTCTCCTTCATCTCCCATCTTCCCCACAAGCCGTCCCAAGATCCACTCGAAGCTAGAAAGCAAGATGCAGTTCACCGGGGCTACCTACCGTGTGCCGCTCATCTTCCTCGAGAGGCTCTACCCTGCCGGAGTCCGGGTTGAGAACACCCTACGGGTGTGGGCGATCTCGAGGTGGAGGGGGGCAAGGGGGCTGACCGAGTTCTTCCTCTCCGCCGGCTACCGCCACCACCCGAGGGGCTCTCCGGCCATGTTCCGTGTCGAAGAGGTCAGTCGCAATGGCCATCCTATCGGGCTCATCGTGAGGTTCACCAATCCCTTCGACGCCTATTACCTCCTTGGCCGTGTTTTTTGGTGTGGATGCGAGTTCATCGTATTCACCATGTACAACATCTTCACCGACTTCGACAGCGCCTTCCCCGCCGATGAGCGCATGCACACCCTCCCGTACCCCACCGATGACGACGAGTGAAGGAGTTGGCCATGGAGGAGAGGAGTTGGCCTTGGAGCAAGCAAGCAAGCCGGTGGTGTTTTATTATTGTCGTGTTGGGTTGAACTATGAACTATCTATGTTGTAATGGTACTATATATGTCGTGCTACCCTTATCTATGCAATGCTACTACTTATGCTACTATGTTCTATCTGTTTTTTTCTAACAAATACAGTGCAAAAGAATCTATTATTTTAAAATTTATATGAACACCAAAGAAAATAAGTCACTAGAATTCATCGACATAGGATGATATATTTGCAACAATGATTGTGGTTCAAGATTACAATGGTGTAGAACTATAGATGAACCAAAATGTTTATAAAAACGATAGCAGATACAGCTATATATAGGTTAATAAAGACTACACTTATACTTAGTAATAACTTAATAAAATGAAAATCAGATGTAGAATGGTTTTTCCCTCTATCTCCTATACATAATGATCACATGCAGTTCCCCTGCATGGTTCACAAAAAGTTCAGATGAAATGTAAAGCACACTGTCCGTATGAAATTCGGATGAAAAATAAAATTAAGTTTACAAATAGTATTTTCATTCCTTATGAAATTCATAAACAAATAATTTAAACATATTTGGTCTACAATTAATTGTATGATTAATATAAGAGACTGGACTTTCAGCTCCCGGATGCAGGGGCACCCTCATGAACAGTAAATTCAAAATAATATGAAAAAATCGGAAAAGTCTGAAACTTTAGGGGATCAAATATGATCAAACATTCAACATTCATGCAAAGTTTTAGCATAAAAAACATTCGTGGAGACCTCGCCAAAAAATAAAATCAGTGTTCAAACTTATGTGTACTTTTGAGCACTAATTTTTTTTGTCAGGGCTCCTCGAGTGTTATTTCTGGCTGAAAATTTGCAAAAACATCAAAGTTTGATCATATTTGATCCCCAAAACTTCAGATTTTTTAAATATTGTTTTGAAGTTACTGTTCATGAGGGTGCCCCTGCACCCGGGAGCGTCACACCTTTCCCTTAATATAATTAATGAAAAATACAAAAATACAAGATGATGCAATAAAACAGCCATGATCATCATGAATAAGCTTAAAAGGGAGTGAGTCAAAGATAATATTTTGTACAATATTATCAATAGAAAAAATAAGCACCATAGAAGATGTGAATCTCCTGATACATAAGTGGGTAGGCAGCACTAATCAAGAAAAGATAATTAAGAATGCGACCATTGACTGATATGGCTAGAAGAAGGGACCTTTACGTACCAGAATTTCATGATTAGATTTAAGTCTTGGTAGGGAATTTCTCGAAAACCTATTCAATGATACAAAGGAGGAGTGGGTCAAAGAGGAAAAACACCAAGATTGGCATGAAAGCCCATACATGGTTTTTTATCGGTGTTGCAACCTGACATGCCAAGGAATTTATTTAAAACCTAATGCACTTTTATATTAAAAAGAACAACGTAATGCACTTGCATGTTTCATTGCGATTTTCATTTTTGCTATGATGACGTATACATGGTGTAAATTTAATCAAAATATAGTTTAGTGAAAGGCCATATAGTTGACATCGGAAATGAAAAATCTAAAGGGTCAATCTAGTCAATCTAGCCACTCAATCTAGTTATGCTATGATATAAAATTGTTTCTGCATGTGGCCGTATGCATCTCTCTGATGCAGAGGCCGGGGGATGACCTCCTTTTCTATAAAAAATGATGTTTTCTTGCAATTTGCTTATCTTCATCGGAAAGAGTCCTGACTAAATCTCACTTGTCTTATGCCGTCTGATTTATTTGCGCACCATTTGTTTATTTTGATCTACTTTTTTTAGTTTTTCAGTTTTTAACTTTTTCCATGTCAGTGCTATAGAATTCTATATGACCGTCAGCCCACAACTGGCAAATAACCAAGTGGGTGATGTATGTTAAATAAACAAGTGGGCGATGTGCAAGTAAATGAAAGAGCATAATAGACAATCGAGTCAAAGCACCACAACCAAAGGATTTGAACTTTGTAAATATGCAAGACAACTAGTTACTCGGATTTCTTTCGTCAAATTTTTCCTTGTTGGATCTCCACGGAAACATGCGGGCTATCTAATGTTTAATTGGAACCTAATTGCCCAAACCATATAAGGTGCCTTTTATTACCGACGGACAAATTTTCCGAGCATATGGAATTCTATCCGAGAGACCCCGATGAAGGTGGGCATTAACCATTGTAGGAATGGCACTTCTTCAGGCACTCACTCTTCGTCTTGTAACAGTCGCCATTCTTATCCTGGCAACAGTAGCACTGAGCACGGATCTCAAAGTTGAAATAACATACGAGATAGAGGCTGCAAAATTTCCCGTTTTTCTTGCTCTCGCCTACAGATGTTGAGTTGACGATGGTAGCGTTGGTACTTGTGTTCGTCGCATGATCATCTTGGTTGACCATCATTTGCTTATTATCGAGAGCACCTATATAGTATATTTAACCTTAGTATGCAGTACCGCAGATGTATGTTTGTATGTATGTCTGATCTGAAGAATTAGTGGCAAGAAGTTAACACAAAATTCTAAAGACGATGATGATATATACTTACACTGTGCACAAAGCACAAGGCATCCAATGAAGAATACAATCGTCGCCTGCACTAGGCTGCTCCCTCTCATATTGGTTATCTGTTACTTGACAAACTCAGTTCTAGTCGAGTGTAAGGTTCCAGTAGGAAATAGTTGGACTCCAAATGTGGCAGACACGGACGACAAGTCTATAAATAGCAAGAGTTAGAAAATATTTTAAATATTCATTAATGTACTACAAAAGATTGCAAGTGCACGAGATATATGTTCATTAATGTCGAGATTTTTGCACATATATATACCTATACTAATAGGAACTCCCGAGAAATTCCCACATCAATTAGAGAAATATAGAAAATGGAGGCCATTGATTTTGTGGGTCAAGATTATAACGGTGTAGATCTGATCTTTAATCATAGAAACGGAAAAAAAATTAAAACGGCTTTAATTCTCACGTATCTTTCTTATCTCTCTATTCCTCATGTGTATCTCTTTAATTACAGAAAAGGAAAGAAATTAAAACCGCTTTAATTTTCACGTATCTCTCTCTATCACTCTATTTCTCACGTGTCTCTCTATCAAGGTCCGCTTTAATTCTCATGTATCTCTCTATATCCCTATTTCTCACACATATCTCTCTCCATCTCTCTATTTTTCACGTGTCCCTGTATCAAGTCTCTATGCCAACCTCTGTTCTACTCTATCTCACATGTCTATCACAAATTCTCAGGCCTCTCTCTCATGCATATCTTCTTACACTAGTAGAAAACAGGGTTTTGGTCACAGCTCAATATACACATTAGTCCCGGTTGCATTACAAATCGGGACTAATGTGGGCATTAGTCCCGGTTCGAGCGGCTAAAGGCATTAGTCCCGGTTCAGATGAGACCTTTAGTCCCAGTTTGAGACACGAACTGGGACTAAAGGGTGCGATGCCCTTTAGTCCCGGTTTTTATCTCAAACCGGGAGTAAAGATGAGACCTTTAGTCTCGGTTTGAGACACGAACCGGGACTATAGGGTGTGATGCCCTTTAGTCCCGGTTCGTGTCTCAAACCGGGACTAAAGGGGTTCGTGTCTCAAAAACTACCCCCCCGGTGTATCGTCATTTCAGTTTAAAAAAAACAAAAGAAAATGATAAAAACTTCAAAAAATAAAATCGTTCAAGATGTAGTTATATTACTACATCTACTAGTTAGGAAAATTTAAAAACTTAAATTTGGACATGTTTTGCAAAAAGTGTAGGGAAAAAGTAAAACGGCTATAACTTTTGCATATGATGTCGGAAAAAAAGTATAATATATCAAAATGTTCAGCACGAAAATCCGCATCCGATTTTGATGGCCGTAGGCCTATTTGCAAATTTTTAGAATCCTTAAATTCTTAAAGGAAAAAAAGATATGCTCAAATTTCAATTTTTTTGAATTTTGGTTAAATCCTCAAATTCTTAAAGGAAAGAAACTGTGGTCAAACTTCTTATTCAAAAAATATTAGTGCTACTAAATAATTATTCAAGAATATTAGTGTTACTAAATAATTATTTCAGTTTTTTTGAATTTTGGTCAAATCAGGTCAAACTGTGGTCAAACTGTGTTCAAACTACTTATTCAAGAAATATTAGTGTTACTAAATAATTACTGTTTTTAGATTAATAGTTTCAAACTCAAACAGTGAAACGTGTGACTTCATACTCAAGCTAAACTTCTGAGGGTTAATTGGATTAACATCTTAGTATTGTCTGGAAAACAACAAGTGCAGACTTGGAAACGAGGGGAATAGAACCCGGAAGTTAAGCGTGCTCAGGCTGGAGTAGTAACAGGATGGGTGACCGGACGGGAAGTTAGACGATTTGGAATGATGAGGGGTGATTAGAGAATAGAGATTATAGATTAAATTGAACAGTGATGAGGAGTGATTAGAGATTAAATTGTAAAATAATTCAGAAATTTGAAAATCAGGAAAAAATTACAAAAAAATCCAAAAAATTTCCTTTAGTTACCAACCGGGACTAAAGGTGAAGCTCCAGACAGCGGCCACGTGGAGGGCCTTTAGTCCCGGTTCGAAGGGGGGCCTTTAGTACCGTCCCTTTTGTTCCGATTTCAGAACCGGGACTAAAGGCTCTCTAAAACCCGGACTAAAAGCCCATTTTGTACTAGAGTTATGAGGGTGCGGACACAATGGGCGCGAGTGTTTCTGCCTCCCTTGTCGCCTCTCCGTACTGTGGGATATTACGCTACAGCAGCAGCCCTGGCCGGCACCGGCACCGAGTTCATAAAGCCATGCATAGCAGCTTTGGTGAGGGCGCTCTCATGGGACCTGGTGACTGCTGCCGGAAAGGTGTCGTAGCACCCGGGAGTCCCGAACCCCTTTTATCTGGTTATTCAATGTTGATGAGATTGGTGAAGGGGTCAGTCGAACAGCAGCCGTGGTAGCATATTAATCCTATCCATTTTGACCAAACCAACAGCGGTGCTCCTAGGGACAAGAGCTGGGTAGGTCCACGCACATAGGCAGAGGCCCTCTCTGGAGCAGGTCTGGCAGGATAGGTAGATTACTGTTGAAATGACCACTCATAGGTTGTGCATGCGGCTATGCCACATATGGCGAGGTGAACAAAGGCCTAAGACGTTTCGTGTTTAAACAACTCTATTCTCTAGATGTCCCCTCCGTCCAAAAATACTTGTTATCAAAATGGATAGGAACAAATATATCTAAATCTAAAATATATCTAAATATATTTTCTTTTATCTATTTTAATGACAAGTATTTCCGGATGAAGGGAGTACTGTTGAAAACTGGGAGAGTCATGAACAAGAGAATATGCCAAATCTGAACGTATCTGTCTTATCTCTCGGTGGCTTTAATTCTCACGTATCTCTCTCTGATGTCTCTATTTCTCATGCGTATCTCTTTAATTACAGAAAAGGAAAAAAAAACTCCTTTAATTTTCATGTATCTCTTTCTATCTCTATATTTCTCACACGTACCTCTCTCTATCTCTGCACGAACAAAAATACGTGATAGCAGTTCAAAGTGAAAACAACGAGCAATTCAACTACTATACATTTTGGAAGAGAATAAAAGAATACAAAACTAGAAGACTAAAAGTTTTGTTGCGAGAAGTTCACGTGCTTCTCCCTGCACGGTTCAAAATCTCTAGTGCGAGACATCCGTCATTCATTTACATGTTAAAAAAGGCAAGAGCAACGTTCTTTTTGCCATTTCTAAAACTATTCGCGAACAGCAACGAATTTGTGAAAACTATCTACATGAAAAAGTTTCTACTATTCATAAGCTTTCCAACGGTATATTATATGATTCACTTCAATGAACGGTTTAAAAGTTTCATTTATACCATTACAAACAAGTGTTTATGTATTCAGAAAAATCTATTTAACCGTGGTAAATATGAAGAAATGATCAATACAGGGAAGTTGTGCGTTTTCAACAGCTTTCCAGCGGTATATCTTTTGCTCAATTCCGATGAGTGGTTGGGGAGATACGGGCAAAAAGTAGCACGTGAAAAATAGAGTGAAGTTCAAACCGGCATGTTCGAGAAGTTCAACTTCTTCACGGAGTGCTTTTTTGAAGACTCTGTTTTCGCGATGAAAACAGAACGCGTGATCTTGTCAGTTTCAAAATAACTTAAAAATGGATGGGAATTAGAAAAACATCTATTATATAATATTATCTATACTCATAATAATTTGTGACTCCCTAGATATTACTACGTTAATCAGAAATTAGGAGCTGTTAATCTGGTGGGACCGAGTTATTACGGTCGAGATTAACCCACATAATTCTAGGCTCAAAATATGATCAAGCTTGGAAAAAATAATTGTCTGGAAGGCCCACAAATCTCTACAAATAGAAATATAAGCTGAAGTAGAAAACCCACAATGTTTAGCCGAAGGAGATATATCCTATTGCCTAAAAAAAGAGATATATCGGTCAAAGGGGTGATATATATATATATATATACATATGCTACCTCTTGAGTACTGCGTTGGTTTTCCCTTAAAGGGGAAAGGGTGATGCAGTAAAGTAGCGTAAGTATTTTCCTCAGTTTTTGAGAACCAAGGTATCAATCCAGTAGGAGGTCATGCTCAAGTCCCTTGCACCTACACAAACAAATAAGAACCTCGCAACCAACGCGATAAAGGGGTTGTCAATCCCTTCACGGTCACTTACGAGAGTGAGATCTGATAGAGATGATAAGATAATATTTTTGATATTTTTATGATAAAGAGTAAAAGTAAAGAAAGCAAAGTAAACAGTAATGGAAATAACGGGAGATTAATATGATGGAAAATAGACCCAGGGGCCATAGGTTTCACTAGTGGCTTCTCTCAAGTGCATAAGTATTACGGTGGGTGAATGAATTATTGTCGAGCAATTGATAGAATTGAGCATAGTTACGAAAATATCTACGTATGATCATGTATATAGGCATCACGTCCGTGACAAGTAGACCGACTCCTGCCTGCATCTACTACTATTACTCCACACATCGACCGCTATCCAATATGCATCTAGAGTATTAAGTTCATAAGAACGGAGTAACGCTTTAAGCAAGATGACATGATGTAGAGGGATAAACTCGTGCAATACGATATAAACCCCATCTTTTTATCCTCGATGGCAATAATACAATACGTGTCGTTTCCCCTACTGTCACTAGGATCGACCGCAGCAAGATTGAACCCAAAGCTAAGCACTTCTCCCATTGCAAGAAAGATCAATCTAGTAGGCCAAACCAAACTGATAAGTCGAAGAGACTTGCAAAGATAACCAATCATACATAAAAGAATTTAGAGAAGATTCAAATATTGTTCATAGATAATCTTGATCATAAACCCACTATTCATCGGATCTCGACAAACAGACCGCAAAAGAAGATTACATTGAATAGATCTCCAAGAGAATCGAGGAGAACTTTGTATTGAGATCCAAAGAGAGAGAAGAAGCCATCTAGCTAATAACTATGGACCCGAAGGTCTGAGGTAAACTACTCACACATCATCGGAGAGGCTATGGTGTTGATGTAGAAGCCCTCCGTGATCGATGCCCCCTCCGGCAGGACGCCGGAAAAGGCCCCAAGATGGGATCTCACGGGTACAGAAGGTTGCGGCAGTGGAATTAGGTTTTCGTGGTCGCTTCTGATGGTTTGGGGGTACGTAGGTATATATAGGAGGAAGAAGTAGGTCGGTGGAACCACGAGGGGCCCACGAGGGTGGAGGGCTCGCCTGGGGGGGTGGGGGGGTAGGCGCGCCCCCTGCCTCATGGCCGCCTCATTGATTGCTTGACGTCCACTCCAAGTCCTCTGGATCACGTTTGTTCCAAAAATCACGCTCCCGAAGGTTTCATTTCGTTTGGACTCCGTTTGATATCTTTTTTCTACGAAACACTGAAATAGGCAAAAAACAGCAATTTGGGCTGGGCCTCCGGTTAATAGGTTAGTCCCAAAAATAATATAAAAGTGTATAAATAAGCCCATTAAACATCCTAAACTGAATATATAATAGCATGGAACAATAAAAAATTATAGATACGTTGGAGACGTATCAACATACACTCGGGGAGCCCACAGATATGCGTGTTGTCACAAAAAACCGCACAAGGGAGACGTGGTCGATCAGAAGACCCCGTGTACACTGTATACGGCCTGAAAATATGTATGGGTACGGTGGTGTGTGATGTATTCAAATCCCGAATGCACAACTTCGGTGGGGCACCAACTACATTACAAACCGAACGCCGTACCCGACCCAAGCCATGTTCAATACGTACGATGTTGGTTTCCCAGCTTCGAGGCGGGGGGGGGGGGGGGTGGCGTCCAACGCATGCGATCAAACTTTATTTGGTCTAACATGGCACACATAGCAATAGGAAATCATCATGGTCAAACCCATCTCGTATGTCGGGTCAAAGGGATAGATTGTGTGGGCCCCCCTCGTTAATGGTCAAGGTGCATACATGCTCGATATGGGGGAGCCCACGGATATGTGCGGCATCTAGAAACCACACAAGGGAGAAATGCTCGATCAAAACACCCGTCCCCCTATACCCTTCATGGGCCCCAAAAAAATGTATGGATCTGGTGTGTGATTTGTTCAAATCCCAAAAGCACAAGTTTGATGGGGCATCAACTACATCAGTAACATTACAAACTGAACATCGTACCTCTGCGCCCAGGTTAAAGACGTACGATGTTGGGAACGCAACTTCGAGGCGGGTAGGGGGTAGGGGTCGGGTGCCGTCCAACGCATGTGCTGAAACGTGATTTTCTCTAACATAGCACACGGAGCACAGAGTAAAAGCTTCTCATGCGTTGCGTTGGGTCAAAGGAATAATTTGTGTGGGCCTACAGATGTCGATATTTCTTTGATTTTTTACAGCAAAAATAACCAATAAAAACATAGTCTACAAATTAGTAAAACAAGGATCCCAAAGTTTATATAATCACCATGACAGGTCACTATAGAGACATATATCTCTATAATGACTGTGTCATAGCGTTTAAATGAAGTTTGAGATATGCAACTTCCCACCGGGTCACCCATCCTTAGACTACTCCGGCCCGAGCATGCTTAACTTCTACGTTCTATTCGACTAGGCTAGCGGATGGGAAGCCGCCCCTTACTTATAGGAAGTGCCTCCTTGCCTTTAAGGTGTTTACGCTGGTCACCCTATGGGACCTAGTCGCTCCTTGCCTTCTATGAGCACTAACACTGGCAACGGGAAAAGAATGGGAGAAGAGGCGAGAAACCGATGGGAGGAGTGGTAGGAAACGGTAGCGTGTTTGGATATATAACGACATTAATATAGAAAACTTAGTAGAGAAGGAAGTGTGAGCTAGCACGACGCATGCGCACAGTGCTTACCCATATAAATAAAATAAAATCCAGAACTGCATGTGCTGTCGAAAGGGATGAGGATTGCCGTTCGATCTACGAGCATCAAACGGTGCAGACGTACAATCCCACGGTTTGAAGGGGGGCATCGGCCACGGTTTGACAGGCCCACGTTTTTCGTGAGTGAATCGTGTGCTATTTGAAAACATTTCGTGAGAAGAATCTCGGTTTTTAAATCCCGTAAATCCAAAACTCAACCAAAAATCGTGAAACTTGGCATGGTGTCACGACAAGGCACATATATGCTATTTTTCAAGCACCATGACTAAATGTCGTGAGATCGTACATCCTTTGCTTTGTAATGGGCCATCTCGTTTCTCATGCTTTCTTTCTTTCTCTCGCCCCACCACTTCATTAGGATAATTCTTTTCAGTTTTCCGTCTTGAGTTGGTTTCTATATCGCTTTTCCATTTTTTTGGTTGGATTTTCCAATTTTCTGTTTCTTTTCTATTTCTTCTAGTTTTCTTTAGATTATTTTTGAGTTTTTTCTTTCTTTCAAAAATGTTCACAAAATTAAAAAAGCTTTCATGGTTTCCAAGAATATTCATGCAATTTAAAAAACTCATTAATTTTTCTAAAAATTCAAATCTTTAAAAGAATGATAACATTTATTATAAGATGACCACAACTTTCTAAATATTTTACTCTAATAAATATTCTTGTACTAAGAAATATTTCTTGTTTTATTATTACTAGCACATATGCCCGTGCGTTGCAACGGGAGATAAAATAATATGCATTTAAAGTCAGTGGGAGTTATATGTGCATGCAAAACCCTGTGCGCACACGAAAAAGGAACATTTAGCTTCTCGGTTTCATCGTGTGTGATGGAATCAATCCGCTAATTTTTTTATTCATTGATCAAGGACATTTAAGAGTTTTGTTACATCATCGTACGTCAAAGCTTGATGCGGGATGCTGTGGCGGCGCCGGTGGCGGTGGATCTTGGGATCCAGTTTCTGAGCTCGTGCAGGGCACGCATGGCGGCCGGAGCTTTCTTCGGCGTCAACCCCGCTTGATGCGGGATTGCGGCGGTAGTTGCCATTGTATGGGCGACGACAGCGGATGACGCGGTGATGGGTGCTCCCTGTAGCACCCGGAATCGGGGCAGCGGCCCCTCTTCATCAACGGCGGCGGACACCGGGGTCGTGTGGGCGACTCGGAGTCTGGATCTCGAGGTGGCGACAACCTTCTAAGGCTGGTGGCGGTATGGGACGTCCCTTCCATCAACAGATCGGGTTCGATGCGGCTCGGTAGGTGACACATGTGACTCTTTCGGAGTTGTTAGGCAGTACCTGTCGTCGGCAGGTGAAGCTACCGGGTGGATGTGCTACCGGAGGATGTTATGCACAACGTCTTATGTGTAGACGTTAAATCATGCCTGCTATCGGCAGGTGACGCACGATGGCTCTAGTGGAGGGCTCATTCTTAGCCTGTTGCTATTGGATAGAAGGTGGTGCGGCAGTAGTGGGGGCAGGCGGTATGAGATGTCTTTATCTTCCATTGTCTTCTCCAGAGGTATCCGAATATCCGAATATCGAGGGGTTGGTAGACGGATAAAGGCGGATGGTACAGGAGGCCTCAACGACGATTATGCACTTCGGTGGAAACACAAGATCTGAAATCGGGCTATGTCATGTCGCGCATGCGTCGTGTTTTCGTTGAAGGTGGTGGATCGAAATTTGGCTTGGGGATGAGAATCCAGAGTTCAACCTTGTGGTGGACTCGCCATCATTGGTGCACGTCTGACGTTTTCTTGAAGGTGTAGCCTAGGAGTTGTGTATTTTTTGTCTCTGTTGTGCCTTGTAACATATGGTTAGTGGCTATCTGGGGAAGTTGCTATCACGAGGTATTTGGCCTCAGGGTTTGTTTTCCATTTTATTTCCGAGTCGAGTTTCTTTGGCTGCTGGATTTTGGATTTTCAATAATATATGGCTGCATGCATCGTCCTGTGCAGAGCCCAGGGGTTATCCTCCTTTTGAAAAAAATAATTACGTCAGAGAAGGCCCATGAGTTATTCAATCTACTTTTCCTTTAAAATCCTTTTAGTGGAGGGGATTTTAAGGTAAGAAATTTCTAAATATATTAAGAAACATGAACAACTTTTTAAATCTTGAAAAGTTTTTGAAAATTATGTACACTTTCGGAAAATCGCAAAAGAAATATGAAAGGGAACTTATTTTAAAATTCAGAATTCTTTTCTCAAAACACCAACTTTTTTTATAAAAACATTAACATTATTTGAATTTCTGAACATTTTTTTAAAACGGGAATATGTGTTTTAAATTCATAAGATTTTTAGAAAATGTGTATCTTTTATACACGAACATTAGTTTAAATAGTGAAAAATTCAGTAAAACAAGAATATTTTTTCGAATTTAGAGCATTTTTTGAAATGCCATTTTCTTTTAGAAATCTCGAACAATTTTGAAAAACAATAATTGTTTTTGAAAAATTGGAAACTTTTTGCAAGTTCCAAATATTTTTCAATATAATGACGAAAATTTGGAATTCTGAAAATTTTCCATTTTTTTATTTCGAACGGTTTTGAGAATTTTTAATTTACTAAATAAATTCTCAAAGAAAAATAAATTTCAAAGGAAAAAATGAGATAGGGAAAGAAGAATAAAAATGAAAGGAAAACACAGAAACAAAGAAAAATGCGCCAGCCCGTTATTTGTTGGCCTGGGGGAAATTCAACTAAAA
The DNA here is from genome assembly GCF_018294505.1 of Triticum aestivum. Classification (NCBI taxonomy): domain Eukaryota; kingdom Viridiplantae; phylum Streptophyta; class Magnoliopsida; order Poales; family Poaceae; genus Triticum; species Triticum aestivum. Next base: position 49,778,322 of record NC_057814.1, on the reverse strand, counting down.
AGCATGATCATTCTTTGAATTTATGGACATTTTTTTAAAACAGGAACATGTATTTAAAATTCATAATATTTTCAGAATATGTGTATCTTTGATCCCCGAACATTATTTTTAATTGGGAAAAATTTAAATAAAATTAATATATATTTCAAAAAAATTTAAATGCCATTTTATTTTTAGAAATCTGGAACAATTTTGAAAAAAAGAACTGTTTTTTGAAAAAATGAGAAACGTTTTGCAAGTTTCGAATAATTTTTCAAAATAGAACCAAAATTTTGGAATTCTGAACGTTTTACAGTATTTTTTTATTTAAGAAATACATTCTAAAAATACTGGGATTGAAAAAAAAGATAGGTAAAGGAGAATAAAAATATATGTAAAACACACGAATTAAGAAAAAGCCAGCCAATAATTGGTTGTCCTGTACGAAACTCCAACTATTTCACGCCCAGCGCGTAAAATAGAATTTGTCAGCTACGTGGGCAGAATAAATAAGGGGGCTGGCTTTGCTGGGCCACAGCGCGCGGCCCACGCACGAAAATTCTTTTTCTATTAGACAAACGCATAAGAATTTAGTACCATCTCGAATAGAAAACAAATTATTTTTGGCGGTGAACGGATGAACAACCATATACTTTTTAATCCTCTTTTTGGAAAATAGAAATGAAAAGATGCATGATATTTTGGATGGAGAAAGAATAGTTGGTGTGGTGGATCTTGAGATCAAGAAGTCGAGTGTATATTCTACCAAGCACTAGAGCGCTTCAGAAAGATAAATGTATGGAATTGAAAGGAAGTTGTGTAAATTTCTAGCATGTGTCTTGATGAAATAAATTGTGAACATAGTGCGTTGTCGCCCAAATATAAGTGAAATGACCTTTACAGACACATGAGATGCAAGTATGTGAGAGAATACCTAGAACATCTGAGGTTTGGAACAGGAGCAAAATACTAAAAAATGAGGGTTATCGTACGTATAGTATGTACTATGAAGTAATTAGCCTACTTTGACGGCATATGGTATATGGGCTCACAAAGGTGTAGCGAAGTGTGTGAGGCATAGACTGCTAGATCATGTTTTATCGGCAAGGATGCACGGATCACACACACACACACACACACACACACACACACACACGTAGTTTACATCTGATTTTTACACACAAGGAAGGCCAAAGTATGTCAAGATGGTCAGGTGCCTTCGATTCGGAACGACATGTCCAATGTACTAGGTGATGCATCTATCACTACGTACAGTTTTCAAGGTTGGGTCTTCTTGACCCCGACTTTCGTGCATGCATGGAGACTTGATCTCGATCAAAAAGCATCTCAGCTTCGAGCCTGGTGCCCGACGTCGACCGGAAGCTCACCCTAAGCATCATCATCATCATCATCAGTTTCCATGTCGTCCACAGGAACATCGCCAAACACATGCAACCCCAAGGCAGCCATCCACAAGAAATGTAGGTGTGCAGCAGTACAATCTGCGGTGGCGGTGGGCGCCGTGACGACCTCGCGACGGCACATGGGGCAGCTCTCTTTCTCCTGCAGCCACCTCTCTACGCACGGCCCGTGAAAGCGGTGCCCGCACGGCGTCTCCTTCCACGCCGCCGCGTCGTCCCTCTCCAAGCAGATCGGGCAGCTGAGATCATCGTCGTCAGACGGCGCGTCCACCGTCTTCAGCGCCTCGGCCACAAACGCGGCCAACTCCAGGTCATCTGCATCTCGCACGACGCCGACGCCGACGAAGTCCTCGGGTATAATGTCCTCGTGACCACCTTCTTCTTGTAGCAGGTCCATGGCAAGCGACGGCATCAAGCTAGCCATCGCGCGTGAGAGAGAACGAAGAGCTTGATCAGTTCCTCGCCGGCTACGTACGTAGGTACGTACGTGATGGTGAAGTGAAACCGGATCTGATCGTAGGAGATCGATGCTCGGGGAGGCAATGGGAATATGCGAGCGTGCGGCAGTTTACTTATAGTGCTTGGGCTTGGATCGTAGGAGAGGAGATCGATCGGGAAACACGTTCTCGTGCCGGAGTAGGATATGGTTGCCACGGGTACGCCCGACTTCATTTCTATATCGATCCCGATCCGGCAGGAAGGGAAGCAACGAGTTCGTCTCTGATCGGCATGTTGGGCAGTTGGAGTCCGTTATGGGGGGATTTTCCAATGAAATTTATACTGAACTTCGGATTACAGATTACCACGGGTACGCCCGACTTCATTTCTACTGAACTTCGGATTTCAGATTACCACGGGTACGCCCGACTTCATTTCTACTGAACTTCGATTTCGGATTTTCCAACGAAATTGACCGTGCAACTCTGTTTTATTAGAAACACGGTACAGAGCCAAACGCTCATCCACCCATCCCTATGAACATACATCCTACCTCTATGAGCGCCTCCGAGTGACCGAACTGGCACATCATCTTGACATTGACGAACTCGCCATAGATGCCTTTGTAGTCGACGGGAACGTCTCCTTTCACTGAACGTACAGTGCCAAAAGGCCTGAAATAAAATCAAAAAAATGCAAGCACCAACGTCGAGTCTAGGACTTGAACCCTAGTGGGTTGGAGATACCACTGTCATTCTAACCATCTAACCACTCGTTGGTTCGCAACTCTGTTGTAAGACTAGTGACATGTCTGATCATATTTTGCAACATACCGTACGTAGATACTATTTTCGTTCACTTAAAACCTAGCTAAGCGCCATCCCCCAACCTCGCCACCATTGCTGTCGGCTGGTGTGGCGGCGCCTGGACCCATGTCCCTCTTGTTATGGTGGCGCTGCTTATCCGCGTTTGCAACGGCGTCTTAGGACATCTCTAACTGATCCCCAATAACCAGTTAAAGGAGGATACATTCGTTTTTTCTTCTCTAACCGAGAACTAACATAACCACAAAAACCGTTGGGGCGTTGGGGGGGGGGGGGGGATTTACACCGACTGCACCGCGACTCACAAATATACTCGGCCGACGGCTCACGGAGTGAAAATTCTCCACCCACTTCGCCTTACCTCCAACAGTACCGGCCTCCCAATCCCCGTCGGCGCATCACCACCCTCAGCCGCATCCACTTTGGCGCCGGCCCGCAGCCGATAATGGCCGGATCCAGCTGCCACCCATCCCCAACACAGATCCGCGCCGCCACAACACTAGTGCAGAACAGGCCTTTATCACCGGTTCGTAAGGGCCTTTAGTGCCGGTTTTGCAACCGGCACTATGGAGTGGAGACTAAAGCCCCCCCCTTTACTACCGGTTCGGCACGAACCGGCGCTAAAGTGCCACCACGTGGCACGAGCCAGGCCCAGGTGCTGGTAGACCATTAGTACCGGTTGGTAGCACCAACCGGTACTAAATGTTTGGGAGGGTTTTGGTTTTAATTTTTATTTTTCCATTAATTTTGTGTTTTCCATTTAATTCTTTTTTGTTTGCTGGTATTTTACGATACTACATATTGTACACGTTATGCATATATATAAATAGATTTTCTCGTAGAACCGATCATATATATATAATCGAATGTCTCACAACCACCATTAATTATTCACACATACACATGTATATATATACAATTTCTCCTACATGTTGCCTTGGTGCCTTCGGAGCACGATGACAAGTGGTTCATGGGGGCGGTAGCGGGTAATAGTATTCTCCTTTGGGATCTATGACCTGGTCGAGCAAAAATCCCGCTATTTCCTCTTGAAGTGCTCGTATGCGCTCCTCTGAAAGGAGCTTGTCTCGCACCTCTTTGAACTGTTAAGAAGGAGATCAATATGCATGTGTATTAGTTGTGTGACTAGATATCGACAATCATGTAAGATTTGTGAATAGTGTTCTGGCAAACGTACCCAGTCCTGTCTATCAGATCTGCTCCTTTCGGACGCCATCATGCGAATGTTCTCGCAAACGTAGTATGCACACACTTCAGTCCCCGACACCTGCTTCAGGGCCTTTACGACAATAGAATTTAATCAGATAATAATTAATCAAGCATGTTAATTAATTAATGGTATTGAAACAAGAATTAAAGAGATGGTAGCTAGCTAGCTAGTACTACTTAATTACTTACCTTGGGTCGATACCAACATAGCTTTTGTCGCCATTTTCCTGGAGTCACCTTGATGTACTTTGCCCAAGCCCTGCCCGCCGGCAAAGAAAATTAATAAAGGGGTTATTAAAAATAGTTCATATCAGGAAATGACGAACTAAATAGGCCGAGATATAGTTAATAATGATTGAAATAACCTGTCGACTATCCCCTTCACGATGCTGTAGTCACTATTTTTTTAAGTAGTGATTCCAGTACTTCAACTTTTTCTTCGTCAACTTTAATGTCTAACAAGATCCAGTGGAAGCTGCATGCGCATACGTTTGCATGTATAAATTAAGCGAGCATGTGCATAACACTAATCAACTATAACCCTAAACCCTATACACTTATTAACATCTAGCTAGTAAGCAAAAACAGAATTTGTAGTACAAGACAGTGTGACTCACTCGAAGTTGTAAGGAAGTAGTATATCTTCATTGCTATTGAGGCGCTTCAAGAACTCTAGCATCGATTCCTCTATATCTTGTCTACACCATTCCAATTTCCATGTGTATTTATTAACGGTATTTGGGTCAATGAACCCAATGCCATAGCGTCTTTTCATTTCATACATCTTCATCCTGCATAATACCACAGAAAAGAATATATAGTGAGGATATATAATTACAGGTAATTAATGATCAATCAATGAGCACTAGAGCTAGCTTGAGACTTAAATTACAGAAAGAAATCACTTACAGACAATAGCAACTGACGATAGATTTGTCGAGTGCATCTTGATTGAATAACTGAAATAGTTCTGAATACTCAATGGCCAGAGCTTTCTTACGGAAGTAATGATCCTCCTCGACTTGCACCATGAGGGACTCTCGATTGGAAATCTTGGTAATTTTCATGTACCAATCATGCAATTCATACATTCTCGTTGGGAGGTTCTTGACCTCCTCGGGCTCGACCAAAGGTTGGCCCCGGACATATTTCCGTTTTATTTCCTCCTCTCTAAGCGGAGGCATGGGCTCGATCTCGAGGAGTTGTCCAACAGTGATCTTGAGCATTTCAGCCTGCATTATATGCTCCTCGGTTATTACCACATCGCCCAGCTCGGGAACGTAAACGGTTTTTCCACAATAATATTGGGCGCGTACTCTCATGTGTTGTTGGCACAACAAGCGGGGGGGGGGGGGTCGATTGCGCCGCCTGTTCTCCCAACTGGGGAACGGTTTTCCCGCATTTTTTGACAGCTGCTTGTTGGCTCGAGCTTGAGCTCGCTTCTTTATGTAGTCATGCTCGATGTGCCTTCTTGATTTGGCGCTCATAGTCTGAGTCAACATGCTTGGGAGCTGGTGGTCTAGCCATACGAATGAAGTGGTCAATCTTTTTCCTCAGGCACTTTCTCCCTCGGCGGCGTTGCCGGTTTTGGTCGAAAATGAGCGTCCACTTCGGCCCGCACTATTGCATCGTTTTGATCCTCGGTCATGTCGTAAGGCCTCTGAGGAAGAGGAGCGAGGCTGCTTGGACCATATTTATATCGCTTGTCTCCGCCTGTACTTTCTATACTACCTCGACTCGTATCGCTACGCACCATAGCTGCGGCGTGTCTCTTCTGCGATTGCTTAGGTGGCGGAGACGGCTGACGTGGCTTAGTTGGAGCAGGAGGAGTGGCCTGACGCTGTGCCGGACTTGAAGCAGGAGGTGTGGCCTGACACGGTGTCGGACTTGAAGCAGGAGGTGTGGCCTGACGCTGTGCCGGACTTGAAGCAGGAGGTGTGGCCTGACACGGTGGCGGACTTGGAGGAGCGGGAGTCTGCTGACACGGTGGCGGACTTCGAGGAGGAGTCGGCAGACGCGGTCTCGGTGGACTTCGAAAGATGATGCAATCCTTTTTCCATAGGATGAAACGATGTATGGCCTCTCCCTGTGTTTGCTCGTCGTCACCTCCAGGAATGTCAAGCTCTAGCCCCGAATATGGGCCCACCACCTCATCAACCAAGACACGAGAATAGCCCTCTGGAATCGGGGTGCAATGGAAGGTTGCTTCGGGGGTAATTGTAAAAGCAACGGCGTTCGCCACCTTCATGGATATGTTCTTCATTTTGTAGTGTAGCTCACAGTTAGTGTTCTCTATGATGTCATCCACAGGGTATGTATCCAGCAGTGCGTCGCCCGGAGCGGAACCAACGCTGCTTCTCGGCATGGATGGGACGGTGCTATCCAATGCTGGATGATCATCCGCTTGCTGCTGCCGCTGCTGAGACCCCCTTTCCTGGCTAAGTGAGTCGATCTGCTGCTGCTGCTGCTGCTAGAATTTGAGTGCCAAGTCCGCGTGCCTTGCTTCTAGGCCTTGAAGGCGTTCCGCGTCGTGCTTCCTCTGCTCCTCCTCCAGCTTCCTCTTCTTCTCCTCCTCCATCTTCTTTCTTGCACGGGTCCTGTAGTCGTCGTTCCATTCCGAAAAGCCCTCATACCAGGGAATAACGCCCTTGCCTCGTGTTCTTCCCGGGTGTTCAGGATTTCCCAAGGCGCGCGTAAGCTCGTCGTTCTCTCTGTTGGGCGTGAACACCCCCTTTCGAGCATCTTCTATTGCGTCAAGTAACTTTTGTTCTGCTCCGTTTAGACTTGCCTTCTTCGAAATCAGGCCTGTCTTCGGGTCCAACGCCCCCCCATGCGCATAGAACCAAGTTCTGCACCTGGGGGGCCAGCTCCTAGTAACCGGAGTGACCCCTGCATCCTCCATCTCTTGCTCAGACTTATCCCACTTAGGCATTGCCACCGCGTAGCCACCTGGACCCAGCCTATGGAACTGCGTCTTTTTTGCGGCATTGGCCTTGTTTTTTCTCGACCGTTCCTTAGATAATTCTGATTCCTTGAATTTCACGAAAGCGGGCCAGTGTTCTCTTTGCTTCTCCAGTGTTCCCTTGAATTCTGGAGTCTTCCTTTCTGCAGCGAGGTAGTTGGCCCATACAGTTTCTTGTGGGTGTTGAATGCAATTTCCATCTTCTTAAGAGCAGCGTCCTTGACTTTCTGCACATCTGCATCAGTGAAATAATCTGGTAGGGTGAAATGTTCCATCAGAGATTCCCAAAGCTTTTGTTTTGCTCTGTCGTCGACCCAAGTAACATCTGGGCGTTTAGTTTTTGGCTCTTTCCATTCTTGAATGGAGATCAGGAGTTGGTCCTTCACAAGAACTCCGCACTGACGAACGAACTTGCTCGCAATGTTCTTAGGCGTGAGGGGTTCGCCACTAGCTTTGATGGAATCGATGTTGTCCTTTACACCCTCCTTCAACTTTTTGCTCGGGCCGCGCTTTGTCTTGCTGTCTGTAGAAGCAGATTTGCTCGATCCGGAGGGCTGGAAGAAGAAAGATCGATTCGTTAATATATCTTCAAATAAAAAAACATGTGATGATCACTAGATGCCTGCTTATATAAATATACCTCGCCGGTAGTCTTTGTTATTTCAAGATCAACATTGTATTCGTCATCATAATCATTGTCTGCATCATCATAATCATAATCATAGTTCATGACTTCATCAGCTCGGTCGTCGAGATCGAATATCTTATCATCACCCTCCCCGGTATTGTTCAGATATTGGGAGCCGTCATTTGCTTCATTCAGATCATCTGGCCTGCTAGGGCTGCGTATGATCTCGAACAGGGCCTCTTCTCCCTCTCTGCCGGTATTGTCCGCCATAGCTTTTATTTAACTAATACAGAAGAAATATAAAACAATTTAGTATTCAAATTACAATGCATGGATGCAATCAATAAGGAAAAACTGAATCATATAGTACATAATATGCATCGTCTCGAATAATATATAATCTCGAATACATCGTCTCGAATAATATATAATCTCGAATACATCGTCTCGAATAATATATAATCTCGAATACATTGTCTCGAATAATATATAATCTCGAATACATCACTAGCTAGGTAGCTAATAAAGATCGAATACTATAGAAGAATCTAGGCCACTCGCGGTTCCTGGGGCGCGGGCGGTGGACACCCAAAGACAAGGAACCATCACAGGATCATATCTCCGGTCATCTGCCCAAAGAACCTGCCAGGTATTGGAGAACCTGACGTCCATAGCAGCCATGTAGCAATGGACGTGCTCGTCCTCCTCCCTGACACGACGACGCACCACCTCCGGCGGGGCCGGCTCCCTCTGCACCGAACGTGGCCCACGCGAACGCCACCAAAGGAGATCAGGATCGACGACGGGACCCGAGGCCGGGTTCCTCACCAAGCGGCACGCCCCTCCAGGTAGCACCTCCCAGTGCCAGCCCGACGGAGCCCAATCCAGGACATGGGTCAGCCGGACGTCGTCGCGAACGGGTCGACGGCGAGGATGCGGGCCGGGCATCGTCGAGAACAAATACTATATGCCCACAAAAAGTAACATTTTTTAAATGATTGGATTGTGATAACTAAAATTCTATATGCAAATTCTAACAATTTGACATTAATCTAATTCATCTAACTAAAACTAATTCTAAAATTTCTAACATTTCTATATATATAACTAATATTTCTATAACATTTCTAATATTTCTATAACTAAAAAACAGAAAAATTGCTAACATTTCTATAAATATTTCTATAACTTAAAAACAGAAAAATTTATAACATTTCTATATAACTAACATTTCTATAACTTTTCTAATATTTCTATAACTAAAAAACAGAAAAATTTCTAACATTTCTAATAATATTTCTATAACTAAAAAACAAAAAAAAATTCTAACATTTCTATAAATATTTCTATAACTAAAAACATAAAAATTACTAACAATTTTACAACTAATTAACAATGTGTGTGTGTGTGTGGACATGGGGGCCGAGGCAGGCGCTCACCGGCGAGGCGAGGCGACGGGGGGCGGCGACGGGGACGGCGACGGGCGGCGATGACGCGGATGGCGATGATGGGGACGGGGACGGGGCGGCGACGACGGGGACGGGGACGGCCGGGGCGGCGATGACGGGGACGGGGCGGCGACGACGGGGACGGGGCGGCGACGGGGGCGTCGACGAGGGGTGGCGACGGGGGCGTCGACGGGGGCAGCGATGGGGGCGGCGACGGGGGGTGGCGGGCGACGGGGCAGAGGAGAAGAAGCAGATGAAAACTGACGAAATTTCTAAGTGCTACTTATATAAGATGGGCCTCTAGTACCGGTTGGAGCCACCAACCGGTACTAAAGGTCAAATTTGGCCAGCCCCAGCGGCGGGAAGCGCACCCCTTTAGTACCGGGTGGTGGCACCAACCGGTACTAAAGACCCCCCCTTTAGTACCGGTTGGAGCCACCACCCGGTACTAAAGGGTGTGCGCTGCCAGGCGAGGGGCGCAGAAGTTTAGTCCCACCTCGCTAGTTGAGGAGCGCTAGGACCAGTTTATAAGCTCCGACGCGGGCACTGCATTGAGCTCCTCTCAATAGCAGGCCTTCTGGGCCTAGCTCTCCAACTCTGCCTGTGGGCCTACTGGGCTTGCGGGCCTGCATCCTGGCCCAACTACAGGTTGGGTTTCTAGTCGTACGCAGGCCGCTCTGGCCCAGTAGGTGGGCTTTTTATTTTCTTATTTTTTTTGCTTTATTTATTTTTGGTTTATTTATTTTTGAGTTGTTTTTTGCTGTATTTAGAGTTTCTTTGGGAATATTTTTGCTTTAGGTACAAAAAATTACAAACTTTCTGTTAGTGCCGGTAGTTTACAAATTTGAATAGTTTACATTTTGAATTATTTGAAATTTGTGTGAATCACTAGTTTGTGAATAACTTAACTTTGAAAATAGATTTTCAGTGATTCTTTTTTCTTATGTTTAACATTAGTGTGTTTTATCATTATATTCAATTTGGTAATGCTTAGGTTATTTAAAAAATGAAATCCCTTTGTAACGGATGAGTTTTCGTCCGAAACCCTGATACTTCGAAAGAGATTGTCCATTTTATACACGAAGTGCATCCAGTTTTTGCGGTAACCCTCTCTACTTTTTTGCACATGCTATGGGGGTGAAATTATGATACTAGTATGGGATGTCCCTGCTCCAAAATTATGTCTAAGCACAGGGTGCTTTTGCAAAAGTGCAAGTGGCCCATGGCTTGTCTCAATCTCAGCCATACATTGCCGATCGGACGACATAGATGACGTGAAGGCAGACACGCCATCATCACCAACTCGTTTTTTTATAGGAGTAGAGATACCGTCAAGAAGAACGTATAGATGTTACCCTACACACCTATACGGCTTGCCGCCTTTGTATGCCGATCCTCGAAAGGACTGGTGATCAGGCCCGCGGGAAAAGGAACCTAAAACAAATAAAAAGAAAAAAGGTGAGTATGTGTGGGTCCGGGGTCAGTCGAGCCGTACTGTGGACCACAAGCTAGGTCTGCCTCCGTCAATGCCCATGGAATTTTCAGTGCGTAATTATGTACGCGTGGTATGAATGCCACTACCATATTGGGACTGGGACGGAGGCCGAATTGCTAATCGAGCTCTTGACGAGCCGAGCTGTCCTGTTGCAGAGTGGTCTGGACCTTCTTAACGGTGTCCAGGGGCTCGGCAGCCGGATTGCGGTTCTGCTTGAAAAGGCCGCTCTGAACTTCTCCTGCTAGGGCGGCGGTGTGCTCCTCTGTGCGGAGGAAGTGTTCCGTATTTCCATTGACAGTTATGACGCCGCGTGGACCGGGCATCTTGAGCTTGAGATAAGCATAGTGTGGCACCGCGTTGAATCTAGCGAACGCGGTTCGTCCAAGCAGTGCGTGGTAGTCGCTACGGAAGGGGACAATATCAAAGATTAACTCCTCGCTTCGGAAGTTGTCTGGGGAACTGAATACCACCTCCAGTGTGATCGAACCCATACAACGGGCCTCTACACCTGGTATAACTCCTTTAAAGGTAGTCTTTGTGGGTTTGATTCGTGAGGGATTGATGCCCATTTTGTGCACTGTATCCTGATAGAGCAGGTTGAGGCTGCTACCACCGTCCATTAGGACCCGTGTCAGGTGAAATCCGTCGATGGTTGGGTCGAGGACCGGTGCAGCCGAGCCGCCATGGCGGATACATGTTGGATGATCTCGACGATCAACGGTGATCGGGAATGACGACCACGGATTGAATTTTGGGGCGACTGGCTCTACTGCGTAGACGTCCCTGAGTGCGCGCTTGCGCTCCCTTTTGGGGATGTGTGTAGCGTATATCATGTCCACCGCTTTGACTTGAGGGGGAAATTTCTTCTGCCCCCCAGTGTTCGGCTACCCGGGCTCTTCGTCATCGTCCTCACTTTGTGATCCCTTTTCCTTGTTCTCGGCATTTAACTTGCCGACCTGCTTAAAAACCCAACAATCTCTGTTGGTATGGTTGGCTTGCTTGTCTGGGGTGCCATGCATCTGGCACGGACGGTCGAGTATGCGGTCCAAGCTGGATGGTCCCTCGTTGTTCCTTTTATAGGGCTTCTTCCGCTGGCCGGACTTGGAACCACTGAATCCGGCATGAACCGTAGTGTCATCGGTGTTATCGCCATTGCTTCGGCGTTTGTGTCTATTGCGCCGGAGCTTGCCGGTGCTGCTTTTGGCCTCGGAGGGGCCTGCCTCGTTGGCTGTGTTTTTACTACGAGCCAGTCAACTATCTTCACCCGCGCAAAAGCGGGTCATGAGTGTCGTAAGGGCTGCCATGGATTTCGGCTTTTCCTGGCCGAGGTGGCGGGCGAGCCATTCGTCACGGATGCTGTGTTTGAAGGCCGCTAGGGCTTCGGCATCCGGACAGTCAACGATCTGGTTCTTTTTGGTTAGGAACCTAGTCCAGAATTTTCTGGCTGATTCTCCAGGTTGTTGAACTATATGACTTAAGTCAACGGCGTCTGGTGGCCGGACATAAGTACCTTGGAAGTTGTCAAGAAAAGCTTCTTCCAAGTCCTCCCAGCTGCCGATGGAATTTTCAGGTAGGTTGTTTAACCAGTGTCTGCCTGGCCCTTTGAGCTTTAGTGGGAGGTATTTGATGGCATGGAGATCGTCTCCTCGGGCCATGTGGATGTGGAGAATGAAATCCTCGATCCATACTGTGGGATCGGTTGTTCCGTCGTACGATTCAATATTGACGGGCTTGAACCCCTCGGGAAATTCATGATCCAGTACTTCATCTGTGAAGCAGAGAGGGTGTGCGGCACCTCTATATCGGGCCACATCACGACGTAGCTCTGATGGAGTCCGTCTGCGACATTCGGCCTGGTCGTGGTTAGGTTTATCACGTCCGAATAGGTAGCCGTCGTCGTGTCTCGAGGCACGCCCTCGCGATCCGTAGATCGATCTTGTATGTCCTGCTCTACTGTCCAGGGTTTGCCAGAAGTCGTACGTGTGACCCCGAATCGTTCCGTCTCTATTTTTACGGGGCGGTGGGGTAGGCTGCTGCTCGGCCTGAGTTGTCTCTTTATCCGGACCACGGGGTGGTCGGGACGCTGCACTGTCTCGACCACGTGGTGGTCGTTCCGCATTGCGCGAGGGAGATATGGGCTCAGGCGCCTCCTCATCGAACTGAGGTAGCAGTCTGCGTTTCGTGTAGCTCTTGTCTGGGCGCTTGAGGCCGTATTCTTCGGCTTTCAAGACATCAGTCCATCTATCGACGAGCAGATCTTGTTCGGCTTAAAGCTGCTGCTGCTTCTTTTTCAGGCTCCTTGCGGTGGCTATGAGCTGAAGCTTAAAGCTCTCCTGCTCCAGGGGGTCCTCAGGCACGATGAAGTCTTCGTGGCCGAGGCTCGTCTCCTCCTCGGAGGGCGGACCGTAACTATCGTCCTTCGAGTCTTTTTCTATGGCCTGTTCATCTGGGCTGGCATGCCCTGATTCCCGATTGTCTTGTTCGGTGGTTTGTTCATCGGGTTCTTCTGTGTCCTCGGCACCATCCGGAGTGTTATCGTCTCCTGTGCCGATGTTGCTATCCCTGCTGCGGCGGGACTTAGAGTGGCGCCGCTGACGACGGTGCTTTGGTTGTGTTTTAGGAGGGTCCTCCTTGGCCGGATTTTCCATGTCATCGCCGCTATTTTTCAGCATGTCTACCATGTAGACGTCATATGAGGAGGTGGCCGTCCATCGTCCAGTGAATGGCGGGTCCTGGCCTTGCTCCTTGTCGGCATCGTCGTCCATACCGTCAATGTCTTCAGAGCCATAATCAAGCTCGTCGGTTAAGTCTTCGACAGTGGCTATGAAGTGGGTGGCGGGTGGGAAGCTGAATTCGCCATCTTCAGCCCCTAGTTCGAACCGGACGTAGTTCGGCTGTGAGTCTCCCGCCAAGGACAAGTTCTTAAAAGAGTTTAGCACATCGCCCAAAGGTGAGTGCTGAAATATGTATGCGGCGCTGAATTCGAAGATCGATAAACGATCAAGTTCGACGTCCGCAGGTGTATGCAGTTCGGAGCTTATAGCCGGAAACGATCCCGGGGTTCCGGTTGTGCAGGTATTGTATGAGGTTGAGTCTGTACGTAGCTCCAATGCCGCGGATTCCGTGGCCCTGGATGGCATGGTCTGCTCAGGATCCGAGGCCGGAATAGTATCAGGAACTATCGCCTGATTGTGGTCCGAGGACAGATTTAAGTCATGTTCATCGGAGCGAGGGGGAGCGATCGCCGCGGTCTCAAATCCGTTGAAGATCAAGTCTCCACAGATGTCCGCGACGTAATTCAAGCTTCCAAATCTGACCTGATGGCTCGGGGCGTAGCTATCGACCTGCTCTAGATGGCCAAGCGAGTTGGCCCGCAGTACGAAGCCGCCGAACACAAAGATCTGTCCGGGAAGGAAGGTTTCCCTTTGGACGGCGTCACTATCGACGATTGAAGGGGCCATCGGACCTTTTGTCGATGACTCAGTGGAACTCTCAATGAAAGCACCAATGTCGGTGTCAAAACCGGCGGATCTCGGGTAGGGGGTCCCGAACTGTGCGTCTAGGATCGATGGTAACAGGAGACGGGGGACACGATGTTTTACCCAGGTTCGGGCCCTCTCTATGGAGGTAATGTAACACCCCAAAAATTTAACCATATTTTGTTTATTAAAATTTTGCCAGGAAATTAAATTTTTATTTTCTGGATTTATCTTTTGATTTCAGAACCTCTCTTTTCTTTGATATTGTGAAGTTTTTACCCCAAGTGAAAACCTTCCAAAAATATTATTGGACTTGTATGCCCTTTGAAGAAAACATTTCTTTTATCAGTGGGTTTATTTGCATAATTGTTTTCCCGAGCTTTATTCTTCTAAAAATGATTTTTCATAAGTTATGGAGCCTCTTTTGCACTGTAACCCTTTCAAATACTTCTTTAAAATTTCAACCAAAATTTGGGGATGTCATGTGATGTTTCCACATCACTTTTATGCAAAAATATCTTTGGGTCATTAGAGATTTTGAGCTCTACACCAAATTTTCAAATCTGGTCCAGTTGGTAATTTTGCACTACAACCTATTTAAATATTTGTTTAAAAATTCTTCCAAGTGTTTGGAGATGTCAGTAGATGCATATAATTCAACTTTATGCAAAAACCCATGAGTGTTCTTTGAAAAATTTGAGCAAATCATCCTCTTTTGCTCTCTGGTCCAGTTTGGCATTTTCTACTGCAACTCTATTTTTGTTTGCTCTGTTGTTCATGATTCTTTTTCCTGCTTATAGTCCACCCTGCAAAATTCTTAAGTCCAGGAGAGTGGACCCATTGGAGAAAATTTTGGTCCATGCAAAGATAGCCTTTAGTTTCTGTCCAGATTTGGTTTTCTCAAAAACTTGCACTAACAAGTTTTTGTTTCTAACAAACTAACCTTGCCACCCTCTTTATCATCCAAAGAGACTAGGACCTGGAGTTTTTGGCCACCCCGAGAATTTCCTAGATGCCCATAGCATTCTGTCGAACACCTTGAGTGCATGAACAGATTTGGCATAGTTTCATATTTGCATTGTGATCTTGATCCCCTGACCAAACCAACGTGTCCACTAAGTCCCTAGATTACTCTAACCTAGACCTGTTAAACCCCAGCTCCACCCAAGCCTCCTGGCATGCCTTGGCATTTTGCCGAACGCCTGGCGTGCGTGCTCTGGGCGCGCCCGGAGCGCACGTTTTGCACGCGCGCGTGCAACCGAGCCGCCGCATTCGCTCACCCCGCCCCCCTGGCCTTTGCTCGCTCGCAGAGCCACGCCCGTCCTCATCCACTTGCCAGAACCATCCAAGTCCCCCCTGGCACCCTACAGCGCCGCCGTCAGGTCGGCCATGGCAGCGAGCGGGGGGCCGCAGCAGCCTCTGCCATGGACGGCGCCGCCCAAGCCACACGCGCGCGCCAGCTGCCCCTGGAACAGCTCGAGCTCATCTGCAAGCGCTCGTCGCCGCCACGTCGCCCTGCAACAACAGAACGGCGGTTCGCCGTCGAGCTTATCCCCGGCCACCGCGGAACCGACCTCGGTCGCCTATAAAAGGAGCCCCCGAGCCCGTCCAGACACTCAGGCGACCTCAAGCCATTCCCCTAAAGCCCCCACGGCCAGCAATCGACGGCGGGAAGCCTTCTTCCTCGTCTTCGATCAGTTCGGCCGCCGCCACGCTCCGGTGCTATACGTCGCAAGCAGAGCCTTTCCCGTCCCTCCAGTGCTTCCATCCTCCTCCCCTCGATCGTGCGGAGCCGCCCAACCTCTCAGCTTCGACGGGGAGCCATCGTAGCTCTAGTCCCCAATCCTCCCGAAGCCACCTCCACCGCGGAGCTCGCCGCCGGCGACTCCCTTCGCCCCCGCCAGCCGTTCGACCACCGGGAGGACCGCCCTGGACTGGCGGATCCATCCCTGCCCTCGGAACCCAGTGGGGAGCTGCCGTTCGCCGGCGTCAATCGCCGGAACCCCGCCACCGCTCGGACAGAGGAGGCGGGAGGCGCGGGCGACTGGTCAAACCTGACCAGTGGGCCCAAGGGACCCACTGTCAGTGACCCAGAGCCGGTCCACGCTGGCATAAGTGAAGGCGTAAAGCACAGATTACGCTCCCCCCCCCCCCCCGGAACCCTTTTTTTCTGTTTCTTTTATTTATCTATTAAAAACAGATTTTGGCTAAACTTTGACTGGCTATAACTTTTTAAATATAAGTCCAATTGACTTGATTCTTTTTCTGTTGTTTCTCAAATTCTGTCTAGTTTATTTTCATATTTATTTGAAAATTTTCCAAACAACTTTTTTGTACTGTTTTGAAACTATGCGTTAATTTGAATATTCTCAAAAATAGGATTTTGAAGAAGGAAGCAACTTTCAAAAAAATGCACCCCACTTGCATACTCTTGAAGGCAAGCATTCTGAACCCTGGCATAATATTATGTGTGTTGTTTGATACGGTTACAACACCACCTTAACACAAAGTATTCATTATTTTATGTGATGATATGATCATACTCATGAGTGCATAATGAATGTTCCTTGCTGTTGGAATTTGATATGCTTGTGATAGTAATCACCCTTGTATGCCTTTCATGCCTACCGGAAGGAATCCGGGAAAGTCTCTATCTTGGGTAGACACGGGCTTGTCTCCAGTCTTCGTCGAGACGGTTGTGTCTGGTACGGCATAGTGAGGTATGATGAGTGGTGATTTAATCTGTTGGTTGAAACATATTTGTTATGCTAACCATGCAGGGAATACTTAAACCTCCTGAGTCGACCGTAGATCGAGTGTTGTTCCAGTAACCCCCATACTTGTTTCGTACTACCACTTGTCCCTGCCACAGGTAGGGTACGGTTCAGTAAGTTGTCAACCCCTTCCTAGCACACACCGTACAGAGAGGCCATGGTGGAAGATACCGGAGGCCCCCGGTAGGCATGCCACCTGGTCCGGGGGCATGGGTGTTTTCGGTTGGAGCCGAAGGGGTAGCTCCCCTAGTTTGCGCGCGGTATAAATTTTGTGATCCCATGCTAATCGAGGTTGTAGCCTCCCCACTTAGAGTTTCGCTTAACGGGTGTCGTGGGTGATTCCAGACACCGGTAAGTTAGGCTGGTGTGTGCGGTTAGGTGTGTTTTCAATTAGAAGACCGTAGACGGAATTAGTCCCGATGGACTAAAGAAATCCGTTACGTGGGTAAAGAGTACACCCTCTGCAGAGATTATATCTATTCGAATAGCCGTGTCCATGGTTAAGGACTACAGTCTGGGATGGGTCAAGTGTCGGTCTTAGTGTCGGTCTTTGGAGGAAAAACTGCTAAACCGGAACACTGATTATGACCTGTGACATATGAGGATTATGATTATTATTATTGTGGACTAACCATTTACATTATTTGAATTATTGAGTATCCCTGGGACAGTTCTACCTCCTGGATACTCACTGCGATTATTCACTTATAAGCCCTTTATGTGGTGTCGCTCAGACGCCCGACTGTGGCATGCTTGTTAAATTACTTATAAGCCCTTTATGTGGTGTCGCTCAGACGCCCGACTGTGGCACACTTCTTATTTTAAATTATTTATAAGCCCTTTATGTGGTGTCGCTCAGACGCCCGACTGTGGCATGCTTGTTATTTAAATTACTTATAAGCCCTTTATGCGGTGTCGCTCAGACACCCGACTGTGGCACGCTTGTTATTTTAAATTATTTATAAGCCCTTTATGTGGTGTCGCTCAGACGCCCGACTGAGGCATGCTTTATATTATTATCCTTTCGAGGCGTCGCTTCAGACACCCGATCGGTGCATTCTATTTCTGCTCCCTTATTGCATATTCATATGAACAACCTGCTTACGTGCATCATGGATTTTTATTTCGTGGCTTGTCCCTGGCTACATTTGTTATATTATACCTGTGTTCATAATGTTTGCGAGTACATTCAAAGTACTCACTGGCTTGTCCCTGGCTATTGTCTTGGCCAGATTTCTTGCATGGAGAGGAGCGTTGCGACGACTGCCCCGGAACCTACGCAATGATGATAGCAGCCTCGCGAAGATAGGAGTTATCCTGGTCAGCTGTTCCTGTGGGAAATGGAGTCCCATGGCCACTGATGAACCACAAACCGCTTCCGCCATCAACCACTAGAAACCATTTGTTGTACTCATAGGCCAGAATGGTCTTGTACCACATATTTTGTAATTTGCTAGGAAGTTCTGTATCAAGTTGGTGCCTCATCAGCTAACAGCAATCCTGGGGCTGGTGAGCACAAGGACCATTTTTGGGAAATTGATACCCCGAAAATCCGGTCCTGACAGGTAATACCCTACTTCCTGCTTGATTGATCTTGATGAATATGAGTATTACAATAGTTGATCTACCACGAGATTGTAATGGCTAAAACCTAGAAGCCTAGCATGTATGACAATGGTAATGAATATCCGCCTTCCGGACTACGCCCTCCAGTTTATATAGACACCGGAGGGACCTAGGGTTCCATAGAGTCGGTTACATCAGAGGGAATCTTCATAGTTGGTCCCCTAGCTTGCCTTCCACGCCAAGGAGAGTCCAATCCAGACACGGGTACAGTCTTCGGCCTTCATGTCTTCACAGCCAATCAGTCCGGCCCATGGATAATAGGTCGGACGCCCGAGGACCCCTTAGTCCAGAACTCCCTCACCCCCGCCCCCCGCCCCCCATCCACTCACACTACACACTCCCCAAAACCTCCGCTCACACAGAGACACACAACCCTCGAAACCATTGGTAGGTCGCCGCCATCACCGGCGCCTCCATCCTCAACCTCTGCCTATGTGCCGGGGAGCTCGAGGAGCCAATGGCCAAAAAGAGGTTTATCGCGGCCGTTTCACCCGACGCCGGCAAGGTTGCCGCCGAGGTGTCCCCATCGTCCTCCGCGGGCTCGATCCGCTGTCGCTGGTCCCCCGATCCACCCGCCGCCACGCCCCTACGCCGGTTCGAGGACTTCCCCGTCCTCCCTCGGACCCGGCAGCCTATGAGGTCCTACCTCGGGGTCCGGCAGCGGCGGTGGGGGACGAGGGTTGCCTAGATTACAGATCGGGAGACCCACACCCACTGGTGGCTTGGTAGCTTCCACACGGTCGAGCTCGCGGCCATGGAGTTCGACCGCTGGCAGGTCCGCTACCACGGCGTGGCGGCTTGGCTCAATTTCCCCTTCAGCACAAGTCCGGTCAACCTCGTTCTGCTGGAGCCAGGGGTGGTGAGCTCGGCTATGGCGCGGGAGGACCGCGAAGGATGGGAGCGCCTCGAGACCAAGGTCGCCGACGAGGCCTACATGCAAGAGCTCCACCGGCAGCATCTGGAGCTCGTGGAGGCGGAGCGGGCGATCTTTTCCACCGCGAAGGGCGGCGAGGTTATCGCGCTCTCCTCCGATGACGAGGTCGAAGGCGGCGAAGACGGCAGCGTGGAGGCCGACGAGGTTATCGCGCTCTCCTCCGATGACGAGGTCAAAGGCGGCGGTGATGGCGGCGCGGAGGGCGTCGAGGTGGGCCCCGAGGACGGAGATTGACGTCGACGAGTGGATGAGTTCCTTCCCCAACAACCCCGACGATGGCACCGGCCGGGACCCGGCTCGCGGCACACCGTACATGACGAGGATGGATTGGCTCGACCTGTTCTTCGACCGAAAGTAGTTTAGCCTAGTTTAAATTTATGTTTTATGTTCGGTTATGAAAAACTATCTATGTTTATGTTTGAATGCATGCTACTTTCGGTTGAACTTGCTTGGAACTTGATCAAATTGAAGCTTACAATGTTAAGTTTAGGGGACCGACTAGAAAAGGTCAAAAATTGCTGGAGTATATATCCACTAAGGGTTTTACTCCTTTAACTTTTCAAGGATCGGCTAGAGATGGCCTTATGACTTGTTTATTTCAGTTCTTCACAATGTGATACTCTATATGTGCAACTATTTGCCGTGCAGTTCAATTTCATCAATAACAGTTTCAACAAGACCACTATGAATTACGATATTTGGTTGTTGTTAAGGATATTGCAGTTAACATGCCTTTTTGTTTTTTAACAATAACTAGTGTAGTTTAGACCTGCACAATACCAGTTTGAATGACTATTTGCTTGTTTTTAAATGTTATGCCTGATGCAGTTAACACACCTTTCCACTTCTTGTTTTGCTTAACTAGCGTGCTTAAGCCTGCACACTAAAGCTATCATTTGTACATTATGTTGTCTACCATGGATATATTTGGTTGATGTTTAGCCTGTTGTGCTTAACATGCCTTTATATGTACTCATGCAGGACAATATTGAGAACAGTGTCGTTTTCCATCGAGGTTATTTTCATCGCATTGCTTATATGTACTCACTGTTCGGGATATCGGTAGCTGGTACCATATAGCCTGGGGCTGATAGGGGATTAATCGTCGAATCGGACATTTCACTGAATATATCTGTAACCCATTTATCAGTAGGTTAACTAGGGCCATATTTAATTATATCTGAGGCTACATAGCAACATACATTGTACTTAATGACTAAATATGCAATCCCATGCTACATAGCAACAAGGAAGAGTGTTACCTTAATGTTCTGATGATGTCTAGATATACATGTAATAAAATCTTATATAATGGGATGGAGGGAGTGTTGTACTACATCAGTTTTCAATTGTTGTTTAGTTTCTAATATTAACTTGGTGCTTTTAGGTACATATATCATTGCCAAAGTTCCACACTTCGACCCTTTCTGGGGTAATGAGATATTCATGAACCAGCATCAAGTGAAGAAACTGATAAAGATTGCTATTAAAATGGGTCCAAAGACATCAATCGAACTATTTGTTTAAACTTTATGCAAGACAGCAGTAAACTGCAGGATGGTAAGAACCATGTAGCCTTCTTTTTACTGCCCGTAATGAGTTGTGTTAGATGACAATGTCTGAATATTTTTTCCTTTGCAGTGATCCTGAAGCAATTTACTCAAGATTACCTCTCAAACTACATGATTGACGGCCGACCATCACAAGGGGTTGGACTAGAGTCCTGCATGCCTTACGCATCTAGGAGAGCACAATAGGGCCATTCCGCTTCACCTTGTTCAGCAACCGGAATGTTTGTCGCCTCTTTCTTTACCATCTGTAATACTACAAGTATAGAACCCTGGTTCATCATTCTTTATTTGGTGCTTATGTAATTCTTAAACATATGTACCTGTGAATCGAATAATGCATTGGTTGTTTGAACCTGATGGATATGAATAAAGCTAAAGCCAACTTTCAAGTTTAAATTAGGTACAATTTTAAATAGCAGCAATTAAGTTAGGGTAAAATTAGGGTGTGCAGGTCATTACGGCGCACACGGTTAATAAAGCACAGAGTGTGCGATATACATCATAATCCGACACGGTTCACGGAGAGGAAACATTTGTAACAATGCACACAGTTGCCGTTTGCAAAGCGTGTGTGAAGTCAGACACTATCGCATACGGTGCGGGAAAACTAAATGTGTGTGATTGTCTACCTATCGTACACGGTTTATAATCATGAACTGTTTGTGATGTGCCAGGCATCGTAAAACTCCCGTGCCTGGAATCTGCCTGGAAAACTCCCGTGCCTGGAATCTGCTTGGATTTAGGTAAAACCACAAAACTCCGACTGTGATGGAAATGCAAGCACAAACGAGTAGCAAGGATGAAGCGTTTGGGATATTCGAGATATCGAAAATGGTTATATAGGGACAACTGTATGCATCAAGGCTCCCTATCCCAGACGGTTTCTGGATCGTGTGGGAAGGACCCCCATATCGCCGTCACTCACTAGGCGACGGTTCCAAATGTCGTCGTCGAAAGGGGTTAAAAACCGATTGTATAGCGCCGACGCGTACTAGTGCATGGGAGGTGTTGTGGGTGGACGGCGCCGGCAGCGGCCACCGCGCCAGATCGGTTCCGATGCTACCGGTCGGTGGTTGTACGTCTGAGGGAGTCCTGGACTAGGGGGTCTTCGGGTGTCCGGGATATTTGATATGGGCCGGACTGATGGGCCGTGAAGATTCAAGGCGGAAGGCCTTCCCCAGTGTCCGGGTAGGACTCTTCTATGCGTGGACGGCAAGATTGATGTCCGGATATGTAATTTCCTTCCTTCACAAGCCAACTTTGTGTCACCCTAGACCCCTCCGGTAGTGTATATAAACCGGAGGGTTTAGTTCATAGAGACTATCAGAATTTACATACGCTAGGCAGCTAGGGTTTAGCCATTACGATCTTGAGGTCGATCAACTCTTGTAACCCCTATACTCATCAACGACAATCAAGCAGGAAGTAGGGTTTTACCTCCATTAAGAGGGCCCGAACCTGGGTAAACATCGTGTCCCCTTTGTCTCCTGTTACCTTCGATCCTCAGACGTAGAGTTCGGGACGCCCTACCCGAGATTGGCCGGTTTTGACACCGACATTGGTGCTTTCATTGAGAGTTCCTTTGTCTTGTTGATAGAAGGATCGATGACTCGACTTGTCATTAGTGACAATATTACTTCTGGAAGGGCCCTAACTCCAGGTCAGGTCCTCCAGCTCGGCGCTTTTACCATGGGCGCTCGCTTGGCCATCAAGCCAATGGCGGCCCCCACAATCAGCAAACATCATCTCCGCGTCAGCCTCGAACACTCTGAAAAGAGGGATCCGACAGATGTCTCGTCCTTGAACGAGCTGCTAGATCGCATCGCCGCCCTCGGAGTCACGATAGACTATGATCGGATTGGGCTTAAACCCGATCAGAGGGAAATCAAGTCCCAGCCGATCACCCATCTGGTAGCGGTCGTTGAGGAACGAGCTGAGAATGCTTCTCCCCCTAAGTTAAGCACCAGCTATGTTCGGATCTCTGAGCCCTGTAAGCTGGATACCCAGCCTCGGGAGGAGACTACATGTCCCCCAAACATAGGATCAGGCATTAAGCCCGGAAGTCTTTAGGACCTTGCTGATCCTGAACTGGTGACCTCGGAGATTCTTCAAACTCCGGATCCAATCGTGGGTTAGGGTTCGGATCTTAGCCCACCCACCCACCACAAGCAATGCTCCCCAAGAAATTCAGGGCCTCCAGACATATGTGACCTAATGTATGTTCGGCAACAACCTCAGGAAATAGTCCATCACTTCTGGGCCAGATTCCTCCTTGTTAAAAACAAGATTAAAGGTTGCTGCGACGACGACGCAGCTTCAGTTTTTTGTCGTAACTGTACGGACGAGGGAATTCTCAATGCCCTCAACCGCCGCCGCATACAGCACTTGGCAGATTTGACACACATAGTACAGAAGTACTACGCAATGGAAAGCACATGGAAGGCCCAGACAGCCCGATGGGAACCCCCTACCTTTAAGCAAACCACCGTACGGGGAAAATGGATGCACCCTTACGAAACTTCCGACCACAAGCCCGTTGACAAGAAAAACAAACCCTTCACGGGATATAGAACAGTCCTTGACGAACTGCTCGACAAGCCATGTCAGATACATACTACGCCGAGCACCGAACCAATGAATAGCCTTCGGGCATGTTGGGTATTTCGACAAGTGGCTAAGAGCGGTGAGGCTATCATCACCAATACTACCCTAGAGAAGCACTCTTCGGAGGATGACGATCCCAACGTCTTTGGTCTTCAAGACCTTTTCTTCAAATAATCGGCACAAAAGGGTGCTCCGCGACCTCGCCAAAGTCAACCAAGTAACCGCAATAAACCCTTGGAGCGATACGGCCATAACTTTCGCCGCCGCCGACGAACCAAGGGCCTGATCAGTCCAAGCACCAGCCACCTTGGTCTTAAACCCAATTGTGGACGGCTTTCGACTTATCAAGGTGCTCATGGACGGTCGAAGCGGACTTAACCTCATCTACGAAGATACGCTCTACAAAATGCAAATGGACAAGAGCCGCATCGAGCAAAGCAGTACCACCTTTCGAGGTATTATCCCCAGTCGAGAAGCACGATGCTCGGGGAAAATTAAACTCGATGTAGTATTCGGCACACCTGATAACTACAGGTCCGAAGAGTTTCTCTTCCACGTGGCCCCTTTCAATAGCGGATACCACGCCCTTTTGGGGCGGGACGCCTTCGCACGGTTCCAAGCCATACCCCATTACGGGTACATGAAGCTTAAAATGCCAGGGCCCAACAGAGTAATCACTATCACCAGTGATCCGGATATAGCACTCCGTGCCAAAAACAAAACCTCATCCTTGGCCCTCGAGGCACTATCTGAGGCCCTCGCGGACGAAGAGTTAACCACTCTGTGTTCCATAGTGGACAAAGACGATGTAATCCTCGACAAGAGGCCTAAATCCACATCTTTCAAACCAGCAGATGAAATCATCAAATTTCAAGTGCACCCGACGGATCCCAACAAAATAGCATCCATTGGAGCCCAGCTGGATCCGACGGTCGATGCCTCCCTACGAGCATTCCTGCGTGCAAATTGGGACATCTTCGCCTGGCATCCTTCGGACATGCCCGGAATCCCACGCAGACTGGCCGAACACAGCCTCAATATAATAAAGGGGTTTAAACCAGTCAAGCAAACACTGCGGCAATTTTTTGAGCCCAAACGACAAGCTATGGGCGAGGAGCTAGCCAAACTACTTGAAGCCAGGTTCATCAGAGAAATCAAACACCCGGACTGGCTAGCGAACCTGGTCATGGTGCCGAAGAAGGATAAATCCTGGCGCCTTTGTATCGATGTCAAGAACCCCAATAAGGCTTGCCCTAAGGACCCCTTCCCATTGCCCCGCATTGACCAAATCATTGATGCAACTGCAGGACATGATTCATTGTGTTTCCTCGACACCTACTCCGGTTACCATCAGATCAAGATGAAGGAGTCCGATCAGGCCGCAACGGCATTTATCACCCCGTATGGTCCTTTCTGCTTCAACACTATGCCCTTCGGACTCAAAAACGCTGGTGCCACCTACCAACACATGATTCAAACATGTCTGGAAAAACAAATTGCCAAAAAAGTGGAGGCATATGTGGACAATGTGATCATCAAGACTAAACACGTCGAATCACTGGTGGACGACCTCCGCCTCATATTTGACAACCTCCGAACATATGACATATGGCTCAATCCGGAAAAATGTGTTTTCGGCGTTCCACTCGGGAAACTGTTCGGGTTCATTGTTTCCAATAGAGGAATTGAAGTGAACCCAACCAAAATCTGAGCCTTGTCATAGTTGGCAATACCAACAGACCTAAAGCAGGTCCAAAAACGACGGGTGCGTGGCAGCCTTGAGCCGCTTTATATCCATATTGGGAGAAAAAACCCTGCCACTTTATTGACTGCTCCGACGCACCGACCACTTCTAATGGACGGATGTGGCTATAGCTGGATTAGAAGAAATAAAGACTTTGTTAGCAGGCAACCCAATCCTAGCCACACCAGGTGCTGGCGAGCCGATGTTGCTTTATATATCGGGGACTCACCAGGTGGTAAGTGTCGTACTCATCGTCGAACGAGAGGAAGAGGGACATAAATTCCCAATCCAGAAACCAGTGTACTACGTGTCGGCGGTCCTTACACCATGCAAATCTCGATACCCGCACTATCAAAAGATAGCTTATGCGGTCTTTATGGCATCCTGGAAACTGCGGCACTACTTTCAAGAGTGTTCGATCACAGTGGCATCCAAAGTACCACTCAATGACATCATAAATAATCGGGAAGCCACCGGCCGCATAGCCAAATGGGCCATCGAGCTCTTACCATTTGAAATAAAATACAAGCCAAGCCGAGCTATTAAATCTCAGGTGTTGGCCGACTTTGTAGCCGAGTGGACGGAAGCCGAACTCCCTAAAGAGTACAACACATACTCCAACTGATCATGTACTTCGATGGCTCTAAAATGTTAGCCGGACTGGGGGCTAGCGTCATCTTAACATCCCCTACGGGGGACACTATCCGCTACGTGTTACAAATCATGTATACGGACTCCAACAATGCGGCCCAATACGAGGCACTTCTACATGGTCTCCGAATGGCCGTCTCTATGGGCATACAACGCCTAGAGGTGCGTGGGGATTCGAACCTCGCAATATCCCAAATAAATGGCGAATTAGATGCAAAAGACCCAAAAAAAGGTGGCATACCGAAACACCGTACTCAAAATATCAACATAGTTTGAGGGGCTCAAGTTCCATCATGTTGCTCGAGACAGTAATCAGGCAACGGACATCCTTGCTCGAATGGGCGCTAAGCGCGATCTCGTCCTGCCCAACACCTTTGTGGAAAGGCTCTTCAAGCCATCCGTAGTATGGCAGGAAGAGAGCGGAAATGCTAGTCCGGAGCCGATCATACCCCCAGATGCCGAACACAATTCTGATATCATCGGGGGTTCGGGCACCGAAATGACACCTTCCGCCCATGTAATCATGGCAGTCATTGCTCCATGGACCGAACCCTTCCTGGCCTACCTTAATAGGTAGGAATTACCTGATTACTAGAATGAGGCCCGTCGCATAGTTCGACGCTCTAAAGCCTACAAAGTTCACGAAGGTGAACTCTACAACAAAAGTACTACTGGGGTTATTCAAAGATGCATCTCCGAAGAGGAGGGACGGCAGCTCTTGGCCAAAATACATGCTGGTCTTGGTGGCCATCACGCCGCAGCTCGGGCCCTCGTCAGCAAGGCCTTCTGTACAGGTTTCTTTTGGCCAACGGCCCGAGCAGACGCACAGGCCCTTGTACAACGCTGTGTAGGATGTCAGCTTTCGCCAATCAAAGTCATATGCCGCCCACTGCCTTAAGAACAATCCCCATTACTTGGCCTTTTGCGGTCTGGGGGCTAGATATGGTCGGACCCCTTAAAGGGGGATGCCACAAGAAGAAATATTTGTTGGTTCTGGTGGATAAATTCCCTAAGTGGATAGAGGCCAAACCAGTAAAAACGGCGGAAGCCGGGCCGGTGATCGACTTTATATCCGGCGTGGTACACCGTTATGGTGTCCCGCATAGCATCATTACTGACAATGGATCTAATTTCACAGCCGATGAGGTAAAAAATTGGTGCGCTAATTTGGGCATTAATCTCGATTATGCCTTCGTATATCACCCTCAAACAAACGGTCAGGTAGAACGGGCTAATGCCCTGATAATGAGCGGCATCAAACCCAGACTAGTGTGATCCCTATGGGAGTCAGATAAACACTCGGTCGAGGAACTCGATTCCGTACTCTGGGGACAGCGGACTACACCCAATCGCACGACCGGATGTACCCCCTTTTTTATGGTGTACGGCGTAGAGGCTGTCTTGCCCTGCGACATTATTCATGACTCACCTCGGGTGCGCATGTATGAAGAGAGAGAGGCCGAGCTCGATCAGCGGGATGACTTAGACGGCCTTGAGGAGGAGTGTGACATTGCAAAAGCCCGTTCCACATTTTATCAACAATAGGCTTGGCGATACCAAAGCAGAGAAGTGCGGGCCAAGACTTATAATGTCGGCGAACTCATTTTACGCCTCCCAAAGAAGAAGAAGGACAAGCTCAAACAAAAATGGGAGGGCCCCTTCATTATAGATGAAGTTCTCACAGGAGGAGCCTATCGCCTTCGTAATGCATCAGATAATCGCCTAGAGCCGAATCCATGCAACGCTGCTCGGCTTCAAAGATTCTACGCCTAAGTTCGGCCATGTTTCTTTTCCGTTTTTTCTCCTCTTCATTTCTTTTTTATTTTCTCGTTTTGTACGACTCCCAGGATATGTTCGGATAGGACGAACACTTAAGGGGTACACATCCTAAAATGTATACACTCCACGACGCCTGGGGGATTCTTTAACCGAAGCTTATTATTATTTAGAGCCTGGAGCTCACAATGTATACGTCGTTTGTTCATATACACTCTTTTTGCCATTACATGCACCTCTATGACTTAAGTTTTTTCCAAGCTGGGTTGCCTTGCTCCTGTGTTTATGCCCTACGTTCCCAATTGTTCGGCTAGGGCGCTAAGGGAGCACCTCTGCGATTGTTACAACCGGGTCATCCAGACATGTAGCTCAGACAGGTGAAGCCGAAAGCTAGCGTTCTTAAGAGAATAATTAGTCGGCAATCAAACGACGGATTGTTACATTTTCGTAGCCCTTCTAACACTTCGGGATAGTTTTTCCGTTATACGGACTAACGCCCAGCTACGCATAATTAAAGCATGCCAACCCAGGGAAAGGAACCCTTAGCGGAACTATTCTCCTTGGAAGATGTTTCTTACATACGTAATATAAGATACCGCCCGAAGTAAATTTTTTGTCTGTTCGAGCATAATGACTGGGTTGCCTGGTTTCCGGACACAATGAATGTTTCCTTCGTTATAGTATCCGGAAACACTCCACCTTTTTGGTCTGGAGGCTAAGGCCGAAAGCCTCCGATGACAAATTTTTCACATGTTCGGTTGAAGAATACAGGTTGATCATAAGGTACATTAATACATTGAATCAAATGCCTATTCCTTATCTATTCCATCTATCAGACTGTCTAACCTACAGTCTTCCTGCGAATATTTCGCAGCTATCATTACTTGGTCGTACACCAAGTTCAAAGGAATTTCTTTCCCATCCAGTCCCTGCAGTCCCACTCGGGCCATATATGATTCAGATCTAGCTTGGTCAAGCATGTTTTCACCATCGCCCAGGCTTCTCGTGTGACTTCACGGCAGGCGGATGTCTTCCATAGCTCAAAGCGGCACCGGGCACCTTTGAACAGGCTTGCCAAACCCTCCATACTTTCTGGAGGGGTGTCAGATGGCCATAAAGCCTTGACAATAGTCCTCATGGCCTTCCGGGCCCGCGCATGTATCACCGACAGCTCCTTTCGCACGTCGCCTTGGAATCCGGATACTTCTTCTTCCGGTAGACCAGTTAATAGACCTACAACCACAGATTTATGACATCCCGAATTGTGGACTAAACACGAGTCTATATGGTGGTTTTAAAAGACATACCGAACATGCCGCCTTTCAACTTCTCATTTTATTTTTGAGCGGCCGATAACCGAGCCTTTAAGCTCTCTATCTCTTCGGCTTGTTTGTCTTTTTCCTCCTCATGTTTTTCCCCTTGGATGTGTTCATTGCGGCCTTTTTCATTTCTGCCAGTTCGGCGGCGACGACATTCAGCTGCATTAGGTTTGTTTTCAGCTCCTGGGCTAGGGCAGTGTTCTTCTCTTTGAGAACCTGCAGGTAATATCAATCCTTAAATTGGTTGGCTTCACCACTTTAAGTCTCAGCGGCTACTGGTGTATGTCTATCAAAATTGCATAAACTTTTACCTGTATATCCTTCGAAAACAGCTGAGTGACTCTGGCAAGTCCGTCGCTAGTGGCTTGGATATATGCATCCACTGAACTGAGTGCGTAAATTCTTGCTCGGAAAAGGCTGGAGCGCGCATGGCCTCTTTCAGTCGACGGTGGTTCATTACGCTTTCCACCTCGGAGTTCATGACAGATACGTCATCCAAATCCTCATGAGGCGGTGGAATTGGCACTGCATCAGCCTGCGTCCTAGCTAACGAGTCTGGTGCCGGATTGGCTGACATTCGGCTAGCAGCGCGTTTTCCCACTGTTTGCCGCGTGCACCTCCTGAATCAAAGATAGAAGGGAGGTTTAATAATCCGAACTCGTGCCTAGGCACTTATTAAATGAACATACCTTTTTGAAGACAGTGAGGGTTCTATGGTGCCCCCAGCCTCCTTTCGTTTTGAATGACTACCCTGCGAAGGGGCCGCCCTTGAGGAGGTGCGGTCTGCCGAGCGCCGATCCTGTTGAGTACGGATTAGTACAATGGACAAAGGTGCAAGTAGGAAGTTCCTTTTTGAAAGCTCTTCGAATACTTACGATGGAGAAGGGATAGGGGCGGGGGTAGTCGGCTGTAATGGCCACTTCCGAGCTGTCAAGGCTCGCCTGATAAAACACCCCATCATCGAACTCTATGTATATATCTGGATCCTCACATAAACCAGGGTCCTCCTGGTGGTTGTGATCCTCTGGCTGTGGGGTAGGAAAGTGAACGTCCTCGGTCATTTTCCTCCATGACTGTTTTATTGCAACAAAGAACAAATTTGATTAAAATACTGTGACAGCAATAAAGCAACACAGGTAATCGAAGTCTTACCCATTCAACGGGGTTGTACATGGAATAGCCTTCCCAGCAGTTTAAGCGGAGGAAGTCTTCTTTTTCACCCTTATAAAGATCGGCCAAGATCGTGGCCAGTTCGGCAGGGGTATCCGGACCCTTGCGTCTATAACAAGACGCATCGTCTTCCCCGTTCTAGCACCATAAGGGAGTTACTCTGGACTGGAGAGGCTGGACGCACCTCTTTATTGCAATGGCCATAACCTCGACTATCGAGAGCTCGATATGGGCTAGTAATCTGCCTTGCTGATCGACCTTTTTATTTCTGCACTGTCCTCCTCCTTGGGATACCGGGGACGCCAGTTGAGGCGCTTCTTTAAAGGAGCGCTGGAAAATTCAGGGAGGCCGCACCAAACTGGATCCAGCAGTGGAACATCATCCATATAAAACCACTCCGAGGACCACTATGGATATATCTCTTTGGGAGTTCCAACGGGGTATCCGGATCCGGCTATGCGCCATACTTCTGCGCCGCCCACTTCAAATATAGAGCCTCCTCGATGGCGGGGAACAAGGCAAAAGAACTTCCTCCATAGTTCGAAATGGGCCTCGATGCCTAAGAACAGCTCGCATAGGGCAACGAAACCTGCGATGTGCAGAATCGAACCTGGGGTAAGGTTGTGCAGCTAGATGCCGTAAAAATCCAATAAACCCCTGAGGAAGGGATGGATCGAAAATCCTAAGACCCGCAAAAGAAATGGAACGAAGCACACCCTTCTCCTCCTTATTGGGGTTGGGGAAGTTTTCAGCATCATGTCGTTGCCGATGGAGGCCAAACCCCGCTCGAACGAAGACTAGATCTGCGAGGGGAAGATATCTTGCATTTGGAGTCGACTCAGCTGAAGATGAGGCACTGAGCAACTCTGCAATCACCCTCTTGAGGGCATGGGGGCGCGAAGAAGATCCTAGGGCGCTGGCCATGTTTGGAAGCTTTTTTCGTAGCTAATCTTGGCGTTCTTTCTGCGAGATGTGGATGGCACTTGGAGGATTTTACCTCTTTACAAGTGTTGTCTCCGTATGGCAGGATGTTTTCTTGTTCAATAAAAATTGATGATCCTTCATCATTCCGCCAGGCGCCATGGAAATCGAGGCGACATGGAAGGAGTCTAAAGCGGAAGAGGAAGCAGGGCCGAACTATTATCGCAGTATTAGTGAAAGACCAACTTGCAAAAACCAAAGACGTAAATGGATACTACATTCGTGTTTGTAGGCCAGTTTGGGGCTACTGAGGATGTCTGGATAAGGGGTCCTGGGTGTCCGGGCGATTTGATATGGCCGGACTGATGGGCCGTGAAGATTCAAGGCGAGGCCTTCCCCCGTGTCGGGTAGGACTCTCTTTGCGTGGATGGCAAGATTGATGTCCGGATATGTAATTTCCTTCCTTCACAAAGCCACTTTGTTAACCCTAGACCCCCCGGTGTGTATATAAACCAGAGGGTTTAGTTCATAGAGGCTATCAAAGAATTACCATACAGGCTAAGACAAACTAGGTAGTTCATAGAGCCATTACGATCTCGAGGTAGATCAACTCTTGTAACCCCTATACTCATCAAAGACAATCAAGCAGGAAGTAGGGTTTTACCTCCATTAAGAGGGCCTAAACCTGGGTAAACATCGTGTCCCTTTGTCTCCTGTTACCTTCAATCCTCAGACGCACAGTTCGGGACCCCCTAGCCGAGATTGGCCGGTTTTGACCTCGACCACGGTGCCCTTTCTCAGATAGCTGGATGAGGGAACCGGAGTCAGAAGGAAAGTCACGGTGCTACAATGCTTACTACCCCTATAAAAGCACGAAGTGAGGAGATCAAAATCCATTCTATTAGTTCATAGAATGGATCCTAGGCCTCAAAATCCATGATTCTTTAGCTCTACTAGCAAACATGCCCGTGCGTTGCAACAGGAAAGAAAAACACTTGTCCCTAGCACGATAAGCACAATGTTCATGCTTCGCTATGGAGAAAATACCAGTTGTCATGAATCAAGGTTGCCTCGGTTAAGGAATTCTGTCACGGGACAATGGTCATTGATGGCAAAAACAGTGGATCGATTGACGACAAGGTTCTCCAGGATGATGGTTCAAGGCAGGAGACACGCGTTGACGCGTGACCAGATCGGCCGGATAAAGGCCACAATGGCAGCGCGCTGCGTGCCGCGCATGTCGTCGATTGTGGTGGCTTGATTCCCATGACCTTCCCTCCACCTTCTCCTTCCCAATCTCATCATCCTCATCGTCATCTTCCCCGTTCACGGCCTCCAGTAACCCCATCTCCCACTCCTTCCACTGGAGCTCCGGCCCTTTGCATAGCACGTCCGCAACCGTGGTCCACAACGTACATATAGGGAGGAGGTTTGAAAGGA
The DNA here is from genome assembly GCF_018294505.1 of Triticum aestivum. Lineage (NCBI taxonomy): Eukaryota > Viridiplantae > Streptophyta > Magnoliopsida > Poales > Poaceae > Triticum > Triticum aestivum. The sequence goes on along the minus strand of NC_057814.1, from coordinate 49,745,891 downwards.
ATCATACATGATGGATGTTTCTGAACCATAAATAAATGCCACCTATGGCGAGACAGTCTAAGCTCCCTCTCTTTCTGCAGGATTCTTGGTTGGATGAGTTGGTTCGTGAGTCCTCGCAACCATGGTTCGAATCCCTCTACGCTCGCTATTTCTTTTTTTGACGGACCGGAAACGAACATACCGACCGAAGCAAACACTACATGAGACCGATAACGAATGGACGAAACGGAATAAAAAGGACGTACCAAAAAAAACGATGACAAAAAAAGTAGAGAAACAATCCTCCACATTACACGTGAAAATCATAACCAATGTATTAGGAAGCCATTCGTCTAAAGACTAATGTTTGGCTTGAATAGACCGGTCATACATGTTTATGTACACATATTACTTGTAATATGGTAGAGATGAAAAAATAATGTTTGAGTTTGGCACATGATGAAGCGTGCAGCATGGTGGCCGATTAATCTTCCAGCAGTTTTATGGCCGATTAATCTTCCAGCAGTTTTTTGTTTCGAGAATAATCTTCCAGCAGTTGACGGAATGCATGGCAGCTGTGGGCCGTGGCTGTGCTCGTCCAACTCAGTTGTGTATGTGTTTTTTTTTTTTCATTGCAAGCAGATGCGTACATGTTTTTTAGTTGGGGCTTTTTTTTGTTTTGAAGCTTTAGTTGAGGCTGATTGATTGCACGATACGTACACGTTTAGATGCGTATTTTTTTTCTGACTGAAAAGCAGGTGCGTACATATATAAAAGTGCGCATTAGCTAAACACATGATTTTGTTTATTCCAGTGGCTGGCTGTCTTGCGTGAGCGCCTGGGTTCGAGTCCTTGCGGCATAATTTTTTGGCCAGAGGAGTGCCCGGCGTATTATTATTTTCTTTGCGTCGTAGTTTTTTGCCATCATAAACGAAGAGGGATGGACAAAAAAACTTGTGGGTCCCACCATAAACGAAATTTTGTGAAGAAACAATCCTTCCTTTAATATTAGGTAGAGATAGCAAAGCGGTCGACTGGAAAACAAGGCACAACATTAGGTCAAAATATTGTCTGCAGTATACTAATCATTGTAGCTCTCGATACAAACAAATACAGTGCAAAAGAATATATTCTTTTAAATTTTATATGAACACCAAACAAAATAAGTCACTACAATTCGTCGACATAGGATGATATAATTGCAACAATGATTGTGGTTCAAGATTACAATGGTGTAGAACTATAGATGAACCAAAATGTTTATAAAAACCATAGCAGATACAGCTATATATATATAGGGATTGACTATTCGTCACCCTGAGTGAGGAATAGTTATTCTTCACCCACCTCTATTTTAACATGTATACACCGTAATTTTACGCTTTGTCAATTTTGTCTTATTTTAGACATAAAAAGAGAACGTAAGAAAACCTATAATTGTCGTAAAAAATATTTTATGTTACGTAAAATTACAAAAGTAAAAACATAGTGTAAAATGTACATAAAATACAATTTTGGACCTATATATTTTTTGTTATGCCAAATTTTATGCAGTAAATCAATATGAATGTAACTATTTGTATTTCAAATGTAATTTATTTATGAAATGATCGGAAGATTATTCTGTAGTAAATCAATATGAATGTAACTTATTCTGCAGTAAATCAATACTATTCATCACCTTGGGTGCATAATAAGTTATTCTTCACCCGAAGTAATCTTACGATCATTTCATAATTAAATTACGTTTGGAATTCAAATATTTACCTTTTTATTGATTCACTACATAAAATTTGGCATAAGAAAAAAAATATAGGTCATAAGACAAGAAAATTTGCAGTTTATGTATATTTTACACTATGTTTTTACGTTTGTAATTTTACATAACATAAAATATTTTTTACGATGATTATATATTTTCTTACGGTCTCTTTTTACGTCGGAAATAAAACAAAACTTACGTAACGTAAAATTACGGTGCATTGATGGTAAAATAGAGAGGGTGAAGAATAACTATTCCTCACCCAAGGTGACGAATAACTTAATAATAACTTAATAAAATGAAAATCAGATGTAGAATGGTTTTTCCCTCTATCTCCTATACATAATGATCACAGTTGCCTTGCATGGTTCACAAAAAATTCAGATGAAGAATGTAAAGCACACTGTCCGTATGAAATTCGGATGAAAAATAAGATGAAGTTTCAAATAGTATTTTCATTCCTTATGAAATTCATGAACAAAAAATTTAAACATATTTGGTCTACAATTACTTGTATGATTAATATAAGAGACTGGACTTTCATCTATCGGGTGCAGGGGCACCCCCATGAACAGCAAATTCAAAACAATATGAAAAAATCGAAAAAATCTGAAACTTTGGGGGATCAAATATGATCAAACATTCAACGTTCATGCAAAGTTTTAGCATCAAAAAACATTCGTGCAGCCCTCACAAAAAAACAAAATCGGTGTTCAAACTTATGTGTACTTTTGAGCAGTAATTGTTTTTATGAGGGCTCCTCGAGTGTTATTTCTGGCTGAAATTTGCAATAACATCAAAAGTTTGATCATATTTGATCCCCCAAAATTTCAGATTTTTTCGATTTTTTTCGTATTGTTTTGAAGTTATTGTTCATGAGGGTGCCCCCGCACCTGGGAGCTGTCACACCTTTCCCTTAATATAATTATAGAAAAATACAAAAATACAAGATGATGCAATAAAACAGCCATGATCATCATGAATAAGCTTAAAAGGGAGTGAGTCAAAGATAATATTTTGTAAAATATTATCAATAGAAAAAATAAGCACGATAGAAGATGTCAATCTCTTGATACATAAGTGGGTAGGCAGCATTAATCAAGAAAAGGTAGTTAAGAATGCGTCCGTTGATTGATATGACTAGAAGAAGGGACCTTTACATACCAGAATTTCATGTTTAGATTTAAGTCTTGGTAGGGAATTTCTCGAAAACCTATTAAATGATACAAAGGAGGAGTGATCAAAGACGAAAAACACCAAGATTGGCATGAAATCCCATACATGGTTTTTTATCGGTGTTGCAACCTGACATCCCAAGGAATTTATTTAAAAACCTAATGCACTTCTATATTAAAATGAACAACCTAATGCACTTGCATGTTTCATTGCGATTTTCATTTTTTCTATGATGTCATATACAGGGTGTAAATTTAATCAAAATATAGTTTAGTGAAAGGCCATATAGTTGGCATCGGAAAGGGTCAATCTAGCCGCGCAAATGCACGGGAAACCCTGCTAGTTAACACTATTTATTGAGTGAATTCCTCCTCTCCCTCTATTTCTTGGTTATCGAGTTGGCTTGTTGATTTCCAGGCAATTTGAAATCACATATAAATTTGCGTATTCTTATGCAAAGTATCATGGTTGGACAATTTAATGAAATAATGGACCTATTTGGTAGCACAAGTGCATGCTAACTCAGTTGGCTGTGGCTTTTGGGCATGGAGGGGACATCATGAGTTTGAATCTCACAAAACGCAACCATTTCCTCGTTCTTTGCAAAAAACACAACGGACGAACCTCACCTAAACCTTGACCGCGGGTAATTAAAGAAAAAAGTAGGGTATTTTGTTGCAAAACATGAGACGGATGGGCATAAATGCTCCGTCTTTTATTAGTAGGTATAAATAGATAGATATATATAGATAGATAGATAGATAGATATAGATAGATAGATAGATATACATATAGATAGCGTATAGACACGTGGGTTGTCGTTGTACTATATATGTGCTTTTTTGCATGTTATGCTATGATATAAAAATGTTTCTGCATGTTGTTTTCTTGCAATTTGCTTATCTTCATCTGAAAGAGTCCTGACTAAATCTCACTTGTCTTGTGCCGTCTGATTTAGTTTGCGCACCATTTGTTTGTTTGATTTACTTTTTTCAGTTTTTCAGTTTTTAACTTTTTCCATGTCAGTGCTATTACAATTCTATATGACGAGATCTCAAAAAAAAAAATCTATATGACTGTCAGCCCACAACTAGCAAATCACCAAGTGGGTGATGTGTGTTAAATGAACAAGTGGGCAATGTGCAAGTAAATGAAACAGCATAATAGACAATCGAGTCAAAGCACAACAACCAAAGGATTTGAACTTTGTAAATATGCAAGACAACTAGTTACTTGGATTTCTTTCATCAAATTTTTCCTTGTTGGATCTACACGGAAACATGCGGGCTTTCTCATGTTTAATTGGAACCTAATTGCCCAAACCATATAAGGTGCCTTTTATTACCGACGGGCAAATTTTCCAAGCATATGGAATTCTATCCCAAAGACCGCGATGAAGGTGGGCATTAACCGTTGTAGGAATGGCACTTTTGCAGGCACTCACTCTTCGTCTTGTAACAGTCGGCATTCTTATTCTCGCAACAGTAGCACTCAGCACGAATCTCAATGTTGAAATAACATACGAGAAAGAGGCTGCAAAATTTCTCGGTTTTCTTGCTCTCGCCTACAGTTGTTGAGTTGATGATGGTAGCGTTGGTACTTGTGTTCGCCGCATGATCATCCTGGTTGACCATCCTTTGCTTATTATCGAGAGCACCTGTATAGTATATTTAACCTTAGTATGCAGTACCGCAGATGTGTGTGTGTATGTATGTCTGATCCGAAGAATTAGTGGCAAGAAGTTAACACAAGATTCTAAAGACGATGATGATATATACTTACACTGTGCACAAAGCACAAGGCATCCAATGAAGAATATCATCGTCGCCTGCACTAGGCTGCTCCCTCTCATATTGGTTATCTGTTACTTGACAAACTCAGTTCTAGTGGAGTGTAAGGTTCCAGTAGGAAATAGTTGGACTCCAAATGTGGCAGACACGGACGACAAGTCTATAAATAGCAAGAGTTGGAAAATACTTTAAATATTCATTAATGTACTACAAAAGATTGCAAGTGCACCAGATATATGTTCATTAATGTCGAGATTTTTGCACATATATATACCTATACTAATAGGCACTCCCAAGAAATTCCCACATTAATTAGAGAAAAATAGAAAATGGAGGCCGTTGATTTTGCAGGTCAAGATTGTAACTGTGTAGATCAGATCTTTAATCATAGAAACGGAAAAAATTAAAACAGCTTTAATTCTCAGGTATCTCTCTTATCTCTCTATTTCTCATGCGTATCTCTTTAATTACAGAAAAGAAAGAAATTAAAACCGCTTTAATTTTCACGTATCTCTCTCTATCACTCTATTTCTCACGTGTCTCTCTATCAAAGTCCGCTTTAATTATCATCCTTAACCCGTCCGTCCCTTGGGTGACGGTTCCATGATTGGCGCTTGGGCGATTCCCAGGGGATTCTACGGTGACTCCTGGTAAACCCTAGAGTCCCCTCAGGCGACCCCGTCTCTGGCCGACGCCAGCAAACTCTCCCCCTAGCCTCGGCGATCCTTGCTAGATTGATCTCGAGACCGCTCACCCATCCACCAAAAGCCTTACGAGTGTTGCTAGGGCATCCATTCGTAATACAACCACCTAGTAAACCATAGATTGATGCAAGTCCTCGACACAATGGAGAAAGTGGAAGGTTTGATGCAGAAGTTGCGGTTGCCAGAAGCAGAGAAGAAGGGAGTCAAGATCGGAAGGGGCGGGTTGAGGAGAACGGGAACGGAAGATCCACAGGCGATCGGTAAGGTTATGTCCGACAAACCAGTATATGTGGAAGGTATGATTAAATCCCTCGGAAGAGCGTGGTGTCCGATCAAGGGAATCAAGTGCAAGGAGTTAGAGGACAACACCTTTCTTTTCACCTTCTTGCAAGCAGCGGGGAAGAGGAAAGCATTGGAGGAAGGGCCATGGATGGTGGGCAAGAACCTGATTGTGATGGTAGATTTCGACCCAGCTAAAACGCTAGAAGAGTATGAGTTCACTATCATCCCTATTTGGGTCAGGGTGACCAAGATGCCGCTAGGTTTCATGAGTGAAGAAAACGGAGGGATCATTGGTGACGAGATTGGCGAGTTCATGGAGGTAACCAGGGGGATGATGATAATGTGGCTGGAAGTTTCCTTAGGCTGAAAGTTAGACTAGACATTACAAAGCCACTGTTGAGAGGAATCACTTTGGATATTGAACGGGAGAAGACAAGGAGTCTGCAGAAGTGATGGACGTGGATAAAAGAAAGAAGAAAGATGATGAGCAAAAATGGTGCCCCCTAGAGTATGAGTACCTCCCTGATTTTTGTTACACGTGTGGTATAATTGGACACGTGGACAAGGCGTGTTCTATTGGACTAGGGAGAGGTGAGGTGCAACAGTATGGGAGATGGATGAAAGCTGATATGAGAAAAGGAAGAGAGGACGAGAAAGGAGGATGGAGCTTCCACTGGTAGAAACCGGCCCATTTGTCCCGGTTTCAGAGGCCCCTTACACTACAAAAAAAGACACATCCGTGACATTTTGGGCCAAACGAAATTTTTTTCTGTCATACATGTGACACTTCTATGACGATAATTGTGACAAAACCCGGTATCATCATAGATGTGGTGGGCTCCTACTTCTATGACAAAAAATCATGACAGAAAATGGGCTTTTCGTCCTGGGCGGGCGGAGACGCAGCTACATGACATTCTTTGGGCCGTCCATGACGGAAAAAACCATGGTAGAAGCGAGGGCGAGGAAAATTTCGGGGAGTTCCCGGTTACGGTGGTAGGTCGGGGGCCGAGCGATGTGCGTTTCTCTCGTACACGTACGCGCGTGTGTGCGAGGCGTTGGCTCTAACTGAACCCGAGCGAGGGGTTGGGCTCTAACTGAACCCGAGCGATTACACTGCAGGCTACGCATTACTGAACCCGAGCGATCGATCGATGTCTGTTAACTGAACCCGATCGAGCGATTCCTTCGCTACTGCTGCTAACTGAAGCCGATCGATTGGATGAACAGTGAGCGTTGCGGGGGGGCGGGGGGGGAGGGGGGTTGGATGAACAGTGAGCGGTGGCGTTGCCTCTGGATGAACAGGACCCCGTGGTGTGGAGGGCTGGATGAACAGTAGACGGTGGAGGGGTGCCCGTGGAGGGGTGGTTGAACAGGACCCCGTGGTGTGGAGGGCTGGATAAACAGTAGACGGTGGAGGGGTGGTTGAACAGTAGCTGGTGGAGTAGCGCGCGGTGGAGGCTGGATGAACAGGAGCCCGTGGAGGCTGGAGGAGGTCGACGGTAGCCCGTGGAGGCTGGAGGAGGTCGACGGTGGAGATGAACAGTATCCCGTGGAGTCCCGTTTTGCGGTACGCCACACCCCTCCCGATGAACAGGACCTCCGTTTCGACCGTAGGAGGTCCGTTTCGTCCGTTTTGCGGTACGCCACACCCCTCCCAATCAACAGGACCCCCGTTTCGACCGTAGGAGGTCCGTTTCCTCCGTTTTGCGGTACGCCACACCCCTCCCGATCAATAGGACCCCCGTTTCGACCGTAGGAGGTCCGTTTTCTCCGTTCTGCGGTACGCCAGGCCTCGTTTCCATCGCCTGTTCCGTCCAAGCCCTCCCGATGAACACGACCACGCATTCCGTTCCGACCCAGCCGGTTGGCTCCCACGCGTTCCGTTGCCTCCCGATGAACACGACGCATTCCGTTGCCTCCCCATGAACACGACGCATTCCATTGCCTCCCCATGAACACGACGACGACGCTGTTTCTCCGTTCCGACCCAGCCATGTACACGAGCCCTGGCCGTACGTATGCGCGAGTAGGCGTTCGAGACCCCGCCCGTATATACACATACGTGGCCGTATTTTCTTTCTTGCACCCTGGCCGCTATACGTACGTGTACATGCTATGTGTGCGTCTCTACTACGACATGTACACGCCTCTACTACGACACGTGCGCGCCTCTACATCCACCAGTATATACGTACGTACACGTTCGCGACCAGAATGACAACGCTACGTACGCTTAGACCAGGTGGGTCCCGACTGTCAGGCACTTCCTTGCGTGCGAAGATGTAGCTGGTAGGTCCCAGCAGTCAGGGGGGCGAATCGTTTTGTTTTTTTTTTGCTCGGACGCACTTCCTTGCGTGCGAAGGTGTAGCTGGTGGGTCCCAGCAGTCAGGGGGGAAACATTTTTTCGCGAAATACGGTGGCCCGTCCGGTGGGTCCCCGCTGTCAGGTGGAGGAATAATTATTTTCCACATAATAAGGAGGCACTTCCTTGCTGCGGCCGTCGACCCAGCTGTCAGCCCCTCCACGTACAGTCCACGTCCGATGGAAGCCGTTCCTTGACCACGTTGACCACGCCGCGCCGAGAGCACCAGGGCGGTGGACGACGGAGAGGCCTAGGAAGGGGATAACGCGGAGCCGGGGAAGACGCGGCAGTGGATGCCCACGCGTAGAGGAGTACGAGGGTTCACTGGTTCGCTGCGGTGTGAGGCTGCCGTCGCCGCAGAATAACAGGGGGTGTGGGTGAGTAGAGGGATGGCCTGGCCAGCGGTGGGAGTAGTAGGGGGCAGTGAGGCTTCCACCGCATCGCAGCCGGCCACGGGAGGCAGGAGCACGAGGCACGACCGGCGCTGGTTTGGGTGGCTGGAGCAAGAAGACCAGAGGTTGAAGAAGCACTACGGCAGTTGGATGGACATCGTACGGTCACTGGAGCTAGAATCGTGCATATTGACTAAGTTGACAAAGCCCTCCGTCCCCGTCAACTTAGTAGGCCCACAAGTCAGCCTGCCACTATACTGGGTCCCAGCTAACAGGAGGAGTATTCATTTTTTTGTGCGTAATAAGGAGGCACTTCCTTGCGTGCGAAGATATAGCTGGTGGGTCCGAGCTGTCAGTGGCGGTAAAGTTTTTTTCACGAAATACAGAGGCCCTTTTGGTGGGTCCTTGATGTCAGGTGGAGGAATCATTATTTTGAGCGTAATAAGGAGGCACTCCCTTGCGTGCGGCCGTGGCCCCAGCTGTCGGCCTCTCCACGTACAGTCCACTTCAGATGCATGTTGGTCGTTGACCACGTTGACCAGGCCGCGCCGAGAGCACCAGGGCGGTGGACGACGGCGAGGCCTAGGAAGGGAACGACACGGAGGCAGGGAAGACTCGGCAGTTGTTTCCCACGTGGAGGGGAGTACGACTGTACGAGGGTTTACTGGTTCGTCTGCCGTCGCCGGAGAATAACAGCAGGTGTGGGTGAGTAGAGGGATGGCTAGGCTAGCGATGGGAGTACGGTGGGGTGGTGAGGCCTGCGCGGCAGCAGAGCCGGCCGTGGGGAGGAGGGAGCAGGCAGTCCCGCCGGCGCTTGTTCGAGCGGCTGGCGCAGGAAGAGCAGTGATTGAAGAAGCACGACGGCCGTTGGATGGACATCGTACGGTCACTGGAGCTAGAATCGTCCATATTGACTAAGTTGACAAAGCCCTCCGTCCCCGTCAACTTAGTAGGCCCACAAGTCAGCCTCCCACCATGGTGGGTCCTAGCTAGCAGGGGGTATTCATTTTTCTGTGCGTAATAAGGAGGCACTTCCGGTGGGTCTGAGCTGACAGCGGGGGGAACGTTTTTTTGCGAAATACGGTGGTCCGTCCGGTGGGTCCCAGCAGTCAGGGGCAAACGTTTTTTCCACGAAATACGGTGGCCCGTCCGGTGGGTCCCAGCAGTCAGGGGCAAACGTTTTTTCCGCAAAATACTGGTGGCCCGTCCGGTGGGTCCCTGCTGTCAGGTGGAGGAATAATTATTTTGCGCGTAATAAGGAGGCACTTCCTTGCGGCTGCCGTGGACCCAGCTGTCAGCCTCTCCACGTACAGTACGCTTCCGATGGAAGTCGGTCGTTGACCACATTGACCACGCTGCGCCGAGAGCACCACGGCGGTGGACGACGGCGAGGCCTAGGAAGGGGACGACGCGGAGCCGGGGAAGACGCGGCAGTGGATGCCCGCGCGGAGAGGAGTACGAGGGTTCACTGGTTCGGCTGCGGTGTGAGGCTGCCGTCACCGCAGAATAACAGGGGGAGTGGATGAGTGGAGGGATGGCCTGGCCAGCGGTGGGAGTAGTATGGGGACGGTGAGGCCTCCGCGGCAGCACAGCCGGCCACGGGAGGCAGGAGCATGCGGCACGACCGGCGCTGCTTTGGGCGGCTGGGGCAAGAAGACCAGAGGTTGAAGAAGCACTACGGCCGTTGGATGGACATCGTTGACCACGCCGCGCCGAGAGCACCAGGGCGGTGGACGATGGCGAGGCCTACGAAGGGAACGACACGGAGCCGGGGAAGACACGGCAGTGGCTGCCCACGCGGTGGAGAGTACGAGGGTTGACTGGTTCGGTTGCCGTAGCCGGAAAATAACAGGAGGTGTGGGTGAGTAGAGGGATAGACAGGCCAGGGATGCTAGTATGATGGGGCCGTGAGGCCTGCCCGGCAGCATTGCCGGCCACGGGAGGCGGGAGCAGGCGGTTCCGATGGCGCTGGTTTGGGCGGCTGGGGCAGGAAGATCAGAGACTGAAGAAGCACGATTGCCGTTAGATTGACATCTAACGGTCTGATGCTGGTAGAGTCGATTGTTGACTAAGTTTCTTTTTTGAGAAACCTTGTGTACGCATGAACTTAGTACGCCCACAAGTCAGCCTCCAAATCTGTGGCAGACAACATAAAGCCCATTTGCTATTTTTTATAATTTGCAGCCCATTTGCTAATTCTTAAGTAATTTATTACAGCCCATTTTCTGCCCAGGACCACGGTCAAAAAGTTCAACCTTATTTTGCATATTTCGGTGGAGTCCGAACTGTTGTAATCCCGAAATGATAAACATTTTTTTAAGAACTTATTGATTTGCCAAAAAAATCGTTTTGTTTTTGTAAGCAAATAAGACGTGGGACAATTGAGTTGGTTTAAGGAAAACCAGTGGTAAAAAACAGCGCTGGGTGGGAAAAAACAACAAAAATAAGGATGTATATATGAAAAGGGAATTTTATGTGTTTTCAATATAATGATACGTGTATATGAACTAGTAAAACTATAGGTAGAGATTAGAAAACGGATGTAGGACATGCGTTTCAAGAGGAAAATAGAACTAGGCTGTGTGTTTGATTTAGTAAAAAAACTGCTTGCGGATGTTGTAAGACAAAATATAAGTAACGCTGGCGGGCCAGAGGCCAGTAGATACCTGCTGGATCTTTGTGCCCCGTTGTCGTCATGGGCTGGGCCTGTTAAAAACAAAACCAACCCTGGGCAGTCTACAACCCAGTTGAAACTTGCTCGACCTGAAAAAACAATATACGTGCTCAATAAATGAGAGAATTCTGCAAGTACAGACTGATAACTGGGATGCAGCACGGATATTGTTTTTTTATCGTGATAATAAGTGCATGCACTTGTTTCGAAAAAATTGGAGAACTGGGAATTCGAACGGCGGGTGCTTATGCTACCCATCAAATAAAAATCAGGTGCCTGAAAATTCGTTTTGAAACAAATGATTCAGCTTTATATCCACGTCGACCCTCGGCATGATGGTTGGAAGCAAATGCAAGTTCATACCAAAAGATCGTTAACAACAATACCAATTTGCGGACGACAAGGTAGTACAACTACCAATACCAAACTAACTTATAATCTTTTTACTCCTGGCCCTAGTGTTCGTCTGGTAGAAAATCTTGCAGGGGACCAGCTCCTGCTCCTTCTCTTGCTCCAGGTCCCCGAGGTGGTACTGGTGCATCACCCAGTTGGTCCTCTGCTGGTCGAAGTTCTTGTTGGTGTGCAGCACCAGAACCTTTTTTGCTGCCCGTCTGCCGGCCGTTGACCATCACCGGCAAGGTATTGCCGGTCTTGTGCCACATTGCGTGCATGCCGCACTCTGACTGTATCTTGCGATGCGTCCACGTGCCCCTTTTGAACGCCCTAGAATTGTGCTGGAAGAAATGCTTCCTTAGGCCACTCAGTGTGATACCTGCAGTATTGTGGAATACAGGTTTTAGTGTACCTAGTTGGCATTTTCATAACATCTTTGGCATGTTGCAGTCACTTCTTTCACTTTTTATTAACTGTCAAATTGTAATTGCTTCACCAGGTCTGCGTCTAAAAAGAAAAATAGAGCTATAAACAAAGGAATATGTTTGTGCAAGTAGACGGCCGATCGGTGTCTTACCTGGAAGTTTCTCAGGTTGGGTGTAGCATATGCCCTGCTCGCTGTCGATGGTTGGTATGAACAAATCAATGAGAGACTGAAATCTCGCGCTGTCAGCACTCACTTTGGCCTCAAGGTGCTCGATCAGCTCCTGATCCGTGGGATCAAACTTGACGCCAGCCGGCAGCACCGGCTAATCCTTCTTCGACTTGCATCGGTAATTCCAGTTATATGGTACTCAATGTATGATCAATCGACTGTTTTAAGTGAATGATGAAAGATTTCGACAAATAAGTGGTACTCCAAATTTGAAGTCCAGAATACCCGAACACGCCGCCGGGATTCTTGTGTCACCTAACAAGGAGTGGTTGCCGGGGCTGTAAACCCGCCTGCAGTTGAATACGCCTGGCCCAACGGAGCTGGGATCTTTCTCGAACACGAAGCAGCCATAGCCATCAATGTCATGAACGCCCCACGCATTGTACTGCATGTGGTTTGATGTAATGGTTTGGTCAATTTGGTACGTGCGAATGAGCATCAAATGATCGCCGTCAGCTGAACGAGCGATAAACCACCACCCATCGGCTGGTATGATTCCAGGTCCTGGAATCATGAAGGCCAGCGCATTTGCATCTGCTGCAACAATTCAAATTGGAGACCAAAATGACAAAAATAAACAATCATGTTCAGAGTATGTGTGGAATTAAGATTATTATAACAGTGACACATATCATAGACAGAGAATTGCAATGTCGTGGTCATAATCATACCCCAAGTTAAAAAAATAAGCCAATGGCTTTCATATTCTAGCAATATGTCATGGTTCAAACATCATGTAACAATGAGAGGAAAACAGCTATGACAGCGCCTACTCATATTCTACCATAGCACTTACTACTACTATTCTCATATCAACTCTAAGCAATAACATGCGTTGTTATAAAAATCTTGTAAACGAGAGTAACATATAGCAATCAAGATGTTATGCTCATAATATGTATTCTAACAATCATTAGATGCCAATTGTTCTCATATCAACTCTAACAATAACATGTGTGGTCATAAAAATCTAGGAAATGATAGGAACATATAGCAATGATGTGGTTATAGACATGATATGCATTCTAAATTTGTAACAAATGAACAGGCAGTCGTATTCATAAGGTAAAGATGAGATGAGATAGAACAATTACACGATGATAGATTCCACCAGTATAGGCAGCCAATCGATGCGTCGACCGCGTGAACGATGCCATCGTGCACTATAGCATCAGACAGAAATGTTGCCTCGACAAGATTGATGATGAGCCATAACCATGTATGGCGACCGGATTCCAGATAGACTAATCCCATGTTGAACAAGGCAATGAGCTTGTAATGCATGTAGTCTTCGGATGGTGTGGGCACTTCGCAGATTACAACTTTCTGCAAACAGAGGTCGGGCCAAAAGCTTGACGCGTCTCGTGCGTAGTAGGCAGGAGTGTCCGACGGGCCGCGAGGCTCGATGGCGGCGGTATCCAACGATGGAAGGGTGATCTCTCGCTGGGTGTAGATATCCACGAGACGCCACAGACTACCGGTGTGGTGGATGAGGACGATCTAGTTGGCCTTCATGCCCGCCCAGTAGTGGCCGCGCATGAAGGACAGGTGGACGGGTAGTGGTAGCATGTCGAGGGGCACCACGGCAACCTCCGTAGGATCATCAAGTCGGTGTCTAGGCCACCTGCGAGGATCGGGCATCAGCAAGCAGGGTGTCTTGAAAAGAGCCGGCCGATTGCAGACGAGTAGACGGTACGAAGACACCGAGCATGCGGCCAGACGGACGGTGCTGAGTAGATCCATACGACTACAGATCTGCTCCAAGAGAACATCGGGGAGGGAATTCCAATCGCGGCTCTGCGTGTCAGTCGGTTCTGCCATTGGGGTTTTCGGTGCCTGCGAGCCAGCGGGGAAGTGGATTCGGGCGGGCGAGCAAAGAAGCTTCTCCTTGTGTGGCCGAGCAGTGAGTGGGGGGATATGGTACGCGCGAGCTACCAAGGAAGATGGCGCGGGCGGGCGAGCAGTGAGCGGGGGTAAATGGTGTGCGGCCGACGATGGGGAAGAGAGGAGGAACAAGAAGAGAGGAGGAAGAAGAAGAGAGGTGGAAGAAGAGTGGAAGACGGGGAAGAAAGTGCATTCAATCTCAATTCTACTAGTACTACTACCAGGATATACCGTCCTTCGGAGTGTAAATAGTTACACCGATGTCATGTGGGTCTACCACAACAGGGCCCATATGTCAGTTAATGGAGGACAGAGGTGCGTAGGCATATTTGCGGAAGCGTGCTCTACTGGCAAACATGATGGCAGTACTGGGTAAGGCTGATTTAGTAACACCAACACGATGGTTCAGCTTATTATTTACGTGTCCCATCTACTACAGTGTGTATTGTCACTTCACTACGAAGACTAGTTGAATAGTTCTCTCAGACCGAGATGGGGAATAATGGATCGCGAGGACTTCCTTTCTACAGTATCCCAATGCCTCTACGCTCACTTCACTCATTTTGCTCCGTACCTAGTCACTTGTTGAAATCTGTAGAAAGACAAATACTCCGTATTTGGGAACAGAGGGAGGCTTTTACTCCGTACTATTTGGGAACAGAGGGAGTATTACCATATGGAGGGAACAGAGGAAGCTTGAAATATGAACATGTCAATGGGAGGGAGTAAGCCCCATGCATGCATGCATGCAACATGCAACACTCACACGTACACATGGACGCACGCAACACTGATTTCTTTGCTCTGCCAACTGACAGGTGGGACCCAGAAACCAGGTGACAATTTAACCAGTCAACAAAGTGCCACGTCGACTATGTGGCCTGTCAGTAGGGTGCAATACAGTGCTCTACGATGAGCTAGTGATCGTATAATCGCCGCAAAACTATATATAGTGACCGTAAAGAGCGTATTGTTACATATGTTTACCGCCAGTGTATTTTTCTCGATTCAAATTAAGCCATATTAATTGGAAAGGACGCAGTATGGACTACTACTACTAGTACTAGTACTGCTTTGATGTGTCCCGTCAACTCGCCGAACGAGGAGAAGCTTGCTTACTACGCCTCTCCCTCGCCCACGCGTGCGGTGGTTCGCAGGACGAGGAGAGGGTTTTGACTACAGCGCCCTCTCCCTCTCCCTCTCCCTCGCCCTCGCCCTCGCGGTGGACGTGCAGCAGTTCAATCGGTGTCAGATTGCCAGAAGCATATTGTACTGTAGTATCATCATTGTTGGACCTTCCGAAGAGGCGAAGAGCCAAGTGCAAGGTTCACAAGAGTACGAACTGTTAAACCTCCCGAAGAGGCAAAGAGCCAAGCGCAAGGTTTTATAGGAGTTGGCATCCTAGTAGGAGTGTACTACAACTATAGCGAACGATGCTACTGTATGATGTCGCCACGTCACGTATATCCAAAGTTGTGCCACCTTTTTTTCTCAAAGAGCGTGTTGGAGCCCGTGCAACAACCACACAAGTTGCACGTACACGTAACACACTTACTAGTATGCCACACAAGTTCATCTCCAATTCATGTGATAAATTTGTGCACGACTAGTCTACATATATTCACAGCGCTACCGTTCACAATTACCGTACTCCACTTACATGTTATAGATGGGCTACATGTCCTCCTCCAGGTTCCAGTCCCATGTGTTCTTCATGGATGGCACGATCCATAGCGGTGGGCAACGGGAATCATTGTCGCAGCTTTCTAGTCCGGTTCCACACGATGGAGACTCATCCAAGCTGAAGCGGCATAAATCAGGGATAGCGTGTCCCAGCTTGTCGTTCATCCGGCGGTGCGCACTGAAGACACAACCATGCTTCATGAACGGCAGGCCTTCCGTGTCATGCACGGAAGGTGGCATCCGCTTCACAATGGGGTAGCTGTCCCCGATGAAAAGCGAGTACTCTCCAAGAGTGTTCCTCGGCACCCACGTAGCATCACGGGGGTCGAACTCGGCGCTGTTCATCTCGTACACGCGGCATCCCAGATCTGGACACATGGTGACGTACATAGTCAAGGTCCATGCATAATAATGTTGGGCTCAAATATGGCGGTCAGTAATACTGTGCAGCAAATAGTACTACTCCGGTATAGAGGAAGTAAAATAACTGGCTTATTATATATAGCCACTCTTGGCAACATGGATGAGATAGTAAGACATGGAAAAACAAAAATGGTGGCAGCTAGTGGGTTCAAGTCTTTAAGGGCCTAGCTAGCTATACGCGTCCTCCAAGGTAAAAAGTACTCCTACTAGTACTACAAAGTATACTACTAGTACAACAATGAAAGAGAAGGCGAGAGGGTTAAAAAATGGAATACCTGGGTAGATGGTGATGGTCCGATCGTGGTAGATTGTGTGACCATGTTGCACATCAGTGGTACCATGGGTAACGACTGCTAAGATAGTTGATCCCAATATGCCAAAGTCAGCTACAAGGTTCCAGGATCGGCGATCTTATTTTGATCGGGGGATGACTGGTCCCTGCAAAATAATGGAGTACCGTTAGGGATGCAAATGATGGTTTGTGCATTCTGTTTGTAATCTCCCGTACCGTAGGATGGCAACCAGATGAAACAAGTCACCTGGCTTGTCACCGCGAATATGCGGCCTAGATGGCACACGGCGTCTTCGAACGTGTAGGGGTACAAATCTGCCGCCGCCAACATGCGCCAGCCTCTGCCGTTACTGCCTCTTGCATTGATGGCAATTCTTATGTCGAACACCGTGATGAGATAGTAATCGTCGTAGCCGCGTCGCTTTGTCGGCGGGTCCGCAATTGCTATCTTCTTCAATCTCATGTAGGCATCATCATACGTATTCAAGCCTCAAGCCCAGCCAGTCCGGAAGGCCGATCCCAATGGTGGAGAAGGGGTCTACCGAAATGGCCGCACTGCTGTGGATGTTGTGCAAAATGATGGTGGTATCCGGCCGGAGGTATGCAAGCCAATCTTCGTTGGCACCAACCCAGACCTATATATAAGACGGTGGGCAGCAGAGAAATTACGGGATGGAAATGGAATAACTAAGTACTACATGATCAAACTCCATTACTGACCTGTTCATCGGACAAAATCCGACTACCTCTCAACGTCGGCAACTCTAGCGGAGTCAACGTGCAACCATGGCCAGGGAGCGGTGGACTGTTCGAAGGACTGTCCCATAAAAGAACCTTCTCCTCGAGGACGCATGGAAGACCAACAAGCATGGCCTTTTCCCGAGCCTGCTTAAGCAGCGTCTTGAAAAAGTTGGTGCAGGAAGCACCGAGTCTTGCGGCGGTGAGGAAGTCGGAGCGGCGTGCGATTTCTCCCAGAGGATCATCGTCCAAGGTCTCCCAGCCCCGACGAGGAGGAGAACCGCCTAGAGAATCCATGGGAGCAGCGACGAACTGCCTTCTCTTCGGGGGAGGGGAACTGGCGAGGAGGAGATAAGAGCGTAGTAACCGCAGGGCCTCGTCCCTTCCAACTGTAGATCGTTCCTTAGCGAAGGGGCGAGGCTATTATTTACTACAAGTACTAGCATTATGGAACGTTATGGGATTGCATTATACTGTAAATAATAGCACTAGTAAGAAACTTTTGGCACTAGGTAGTAGTTTTTGGGGTGGATTAAGAAATTTTGGGTATGTTTTTGCCATTTTTTGTACACGCCAACTAGTGTCAAAAAACGTCTTACATTATGTGACGGAGGAGTACGTACTCGTACTGTAGCAGTACTAGTACTACTTTTCTCAACTAGTAGTGCGTTTTACTGTACTTCTAGTCTAGTCTAGTATAGTGCACCAGTTTTGAACTCTTGAATCTCAGGGCCAAGGAGCTACAGTTGGAAGTGGAGGGTACTATTGTTCTCTAGAACCATCGCTGTACTATCAATGCAGGGGAAGTACACCTGCGTAGTGGCCTAGTGGGTACTCTCGGTGCTCTATTCAACCGCTCCTCTCACGTAGCTGGCCTACTCAGCCGCTCCTCTCACGCACACACTAACAGCCTGTTTATCAGCGACGGTTACTGCGGGGGCAGAACATTTGAGTTATTTGATACAGCGAGACTAGGCTTTTCGCTTCCATTTGTGGAGGTGTAATGGATCTCGTCAAACTTTGTTAGTAGTTCCTTCTTTATGAATGAGATGAAGCACAGCTTTTGCCTCCGTTTCAAAAAAACACGTCAAGAGGAATTTCTTTTATAGTAGAGCCGATAATGGAGTGAAGTCCATGCGTGTAACGCCACAAGCTACAGAGTAGTAGTAGAGCACTTTACGTACAGAGCCATATTGCACAGTTCCCAATGCCCCGCCAGGCTTTTCCGGCTCCTCGGGCTTAATTGGGAGGCGCTAGTTTAAATATGCTACTAGCTGGAAGCTGCAAGCGAGATGCGGCTAGGGCGAGCACGCGAGCCACGGGATGCTGGGAAGGAAAACCCGTTCACGTGGCTAGGCTATCCAGTGCACCCAGATTGTGGGGCCGCACGTCCGTTAGACTTCAAAACTCAAACTACCCGTGAATATTGGCTTGCAGCGAAGTGTAGTAGTACTATTTTTAAAAAAAAGGCCGCCGTGCGTTCGGCCGGGATTGAACCCACAAAATGAGGTATACACTCCCGCGACCACTAGTAGTACTCGTTGGAGTACAACGCAACCTAGAATCGCCTTTTGTCGCTAGTAGTACGTACATTGTTCCTTACAAGAAACCCCTAAGAGCATGGTTAATAGTATAGCCAGCTGCTGGCTATAAGCCAGTGCCATGTCATCTACAGCTCATCTTATAGCCAACATGTACAATAATAGATCAAAAGAGTGTACTACTTTTTTATTATGTGGCCCACTTCTCATTCTCACATAGTGCCTAGGAGCACGTGCTAGAGCTGGCTCTTCACGAACCCGCTTACCTTCTCTCTCCTCTTCTCTTTCCTCCAACTAAGAAGAAATATACTAGTTTATTTCTTATAGCCCGCTGACTCGGCTCTATTGTACTTGCTCTAATAATGCAAGAAACCACTAAAATGCCAAGAAACTACTACCACTTGCATACGTGGCAGACTTAAGATAAGACTACCTTATCAACCATTGTACATGCTCTTACCAACAAAAATCCTCGAGTGACCTCCTACCTCCGGCCCGTCCACCTAGGGGGCGTTTGGTTCGTGGGCAAGGTTGGCTTGGCTAAGGATATACCTAACCACGTGGTTGGGGATATCCTCGTTCTCTTGTTTGGTTGCAAATTGAGAGGTGGTTAAGGTAACCAATTTTATGTTTGGTAAGAAGGATGGGAGATGGATATCTTGTAATCTGAGTTTTCTTTTTTTGTAAATCAACTAATTATACAAAACATATATACCACTGAATGCTCAAAAACACTATAGAAAAATGCATTGGATTTGTAACTTCATGGTCCAAACATATCCATGTGTACAACCAAAGGCGTACACTCCAATCTGACAAAAATAATATGAGCTATACATCGGCAGACCAATTCAAGGTCTGACCTTGCCATGTTATCTCACAGTCAGATACAAATATACTAGTCTGAAGAATGGTACCTCTAGGCAATTGCCTCGACAGCTCGACATGGTCCATGAACTCGGGACCGCCCGAGATGTGGAGGCAGTTGCCTCGTCGTCCGCATAGGCCGTGTCTACCTACTGGTCGTGGAGGCGGAAATGTAGGACAATAGGTCAGCAGTAGCTGCGGCCGGCGAGCACGATGGTCCGTCCTACTCCACATGCACCATCGGACTTTGCTGTGCCGCCGCCGTACACATCAAATGTGTCGCCGCCGATCCAAATCGTAGCCGCGGTCACATCATGTTCTGTTCGGGAGGGGTTGTTTGGTTTGAGACTAAGTTTGCCAAAGCTTGCCACATCTAAGGTTAAGCAAGTTTGACCAACTTAGGTGTGTGTTTGGTTCAAGCCACATTTTAGGCAAGCCACACTATGGTCCCACATCACATACACACAAAAAGTGTGGCAAGATTCCCTTAGGCTTGCCAACTTGTGGCTCTCATTTTGAAGAACTAACCTTAGGCAAGTTTGGCAACATTGTATGGCAAAGTGTGGCACTCCTAGGCCTAGAACCAAACAGCCCCAAAATGTTTCGCCGACTCGGGGGCATCGTGCGTGTGTGGTTTCCACCATCCGCCATAATTTCACGGCTCCCCTCAACCAGTTTTTGATGGAATATTCCCAGGTATCTTGTTATCCTTAGCCATCTTCGCTCACAAACCAAACAAGTGGCATCCCCTCTAAAACTGGCTATCCCTATCCCTTGGGTGGTTACCCATTGAACCAAACGCCACCCTAGTCATCCTCGGCCATGGGACGCAGCTACCGCCGCCGGTAGAAGGCGAGGTCAAAACCGCCGGCGGTGCGGAGCCCATGTTGCGGCAGCCCGGATGCCAGCTCCGTCCGACGCTCGCGGCCGCTAGCTAGCCAAGATAGCTCCGTCCAGCTGCTTGTCTGCAAGGTTTGCTAGCTAGATTGGAACGGCAGCGCGCTCGCGCGTGCCGCGCGAAGGCCAGCCATCTGGCTCGAGCGAAGGCCAGCACGACGGCTTGCTCGCTCGTGAGTCACGCTCGAGCCAGCCTGCCAACCCGTGCGGAGGCCCGTACGGCGTCCGGCCCGTCCGACGGAGCGGGGGCCAACTCGCTCATCATCGGCGCCACCGACGAACATGCATCAGTACTGTTTGAAGTAATGTTCAGGAAAAATAATGATTTGAGGGGGAATAACAGGATAGAAGGTCAAATGTGGGTCCCTCGTGTCAACGGTCAAACAAAATGTGTTGGTTGAAGCTGCCTCGTCAGCACAGACGTGTGGGCCAACCCTGTCATAAATGGGTTTAAACGAACCTAATTGGTAGGAGTACTAGGTAGTAGTTTTTGGCGTGGATTAAGAAATTTTGGGTATGTTTTCGCTATTTTTTGTACAATAGATTCTTCCTAGGGTTGGTTGAAAGTGGTAGTTTTTTGTTAAATACTCTACATATTGTAAGTAGGAGTGAAAGTTAAGCTTTGGAAGCCAATAAGCAAGGCTAGTTACATAGCGCATATGTGTACATGATTGAAAGTAAATATCAACCATGAGTGACTAATATCTTGATGGAAAACTAGAAACTATGGAATACTAGGAAAAGAATGCATGGTTGGAAATACTAGCAATGTTCATGTCCGTTGCAATGGATCATAATTAGAATAGTACTTATTCACAAACTTGGTAGAAAACACTCTAATTTTGATATACATATGTCACTAGAGATATATTATGTTTCAATTAGAATATATTCCTTGGGCTGTTTTGGTGAGGTCAGGGAGGGATGTGGTTGGTTTTAAGATACTAATTATGGGTTTTTCTGCAAATTGGTAGACAAGTGGGATGTTGGTGAGAAAAGGTAACAACTACCTCACAATCATTAGATGTAGATCTAATGGTCAGAAACGACGGATGGCAGACACACCAACATCACCAACTTAGTCTTGTTTAGGAGTACTAGCAAGATCCGTGCATCGCACGGAACATCAAGATGCATTTTTTTATAAAATACTTGTTGTGATTGACCCTTGCGGGAGTAATCCCATGTGTAAAACTAATGATATCTCGAGAAATATGAGATAAGGTGAAGAGGAGTGGGGTGTGGTGGTGGTTGGTGGGGGACTGAGTAGAGACATGGGGATTGACAACGCCGCCAGCAGCCACCAGGCCAGATTGTTCCAGAGGCTTCCTTTCTTAATTGCTCAACAATGAGGTTTGTTGGAGATAAGGATGAACGAGGGAAGGCCTTGTCTGCAAATGTGGAGAGGGGTGCAGGTATCTTTTAGTTTAATTTCCATCCGTCAGATATAGATCGGACGGTCTATATTGCAAGATGGCACACGTACCATCATCACCAACTCGGTTTTTTATAAGAGAAGAAATATAAGTATGGAGATACAAACGTATTATCAATACTTGCTTCCGTAAACTAGCATCTACATTCTATTCAATGCCTCAGCATGTGGGGCCTTAGCACAATGACTTCTCGACTGTGTAAAACAAAGATTTTCCCGTCGCCGACAAGGAGGGGGTGACTGCGGTGCGCTTTTTGGCTTGGTCTAGTCCTAGTAGTCATACTAGGTGGTCTAAGCACGTGTAGATTTATTCTTTTTCACGTCTCGTGTTCGCCGTACTGCCACGACTGTTGATGAATAGACGGTAAGTTATTCATGTGGAAACCGTTGTTGAGCGTGTTTGCGAGAGAGAGAGATAGTGTGCGTGTGTGATATGTTAGAGACTGAGGCAATGATAATAGATTCTTTGTGTCTATGTGTGTGGAGGATAGAGAGAGACATGTACATGGGGCTTTGTGCTGTGTAACGTGGAGACACATATACATAATTAGAGAGTGAGTGTGTGAGATACACATGCGGACATGCATGGGGAGAGATGAGGATCTAGATAAATGGGTGTTTGTGCGTGTCTGTGTGTGTTTGTGCACACGTTTGTGTGTGAGAGGGAGAGAGTGTATGTGGAGTAGAGAGACCACTGATGATGTAAACCTAGTATAAGGGAAGGGGGAATGGTGTGACATGTGTAGTAGCGGGATAGCGCGGGTGCAGGCAGGGGGGAGCAGACTATTTGGAAGAGACATCGAGTGTGTGTGTGGGAGAGGGGTGTGAGAGCGAGAGAAAGAGAGAGCTAGAGACGGAGAGAGATAGAGAGGAAGATAGGGGGCGAGAGGGGTCGTTTGTGTCCATAAATGGCGTATAGATAGGGAGACAATGTTGATGTTGTCCGAAATTGGCCTATGAATGGAGACACATGGGAAGCGAGTCATCATGTGTGTGATAGGGACTTCGTGAGAGATCTAGAATAGATGGTGTAGAGAACAATGTGCGGAATCGAGAACGATTATACATTAGGGAGCTATGCAAAGAGTCACGACATATATGTATACAGGGAAGGAGCTGGGGCGGGTCCGCATGTTGGAGAGATAGAAAGAGGAGAGTGGTGCACAAGGAGACAAAGTGTGCTTGTTTGCAGTGGGGGTGGTGTGTGAGGTGAGTGCGCGAGAACCACATAACTAGGGAGATAGACATTTGGGGCGACCTTTTGTGTGTATGGGAAATATACACTCTACATAGTGCGTGTTCTTGGGTAAGAGAGATAGCGGGATACCTAGAGAGTGAGGGAAGAGATGTGTGCATGCCCGAGAGACAAAGTGATAGAGACCTATGTTGGGGTCCGGACTTTAGAAGAGAGAGGGGTGTTAATGTGCTCGTGTGTTTGTGTTTGGGGCAGAGAACGACTTCTCTATGTGTGTGTGTGTGTGGTGGTGGGGCGGGGGGGGGGTTGACTTTAGATAAATAGTGAGGTGTCTATATTTGAGGGACTTTAGCGTAATTGAGATATTGTGCACTCATGGTTGATCAATTTGTTTCACAGTTTGTACTATGAGATAATGATACTTTTGAACATGCGTGATATACCTTGATGTACCAGAATTACAAACCTAAGATTGGAATTTTGGAATTCGACTCCATCATTAGTTTTTGTAATTCATTTAAACGGAGGTACATTTTTAAGCCGGGATTTCGTGATTTGAAATTCGTATATCAAACCTAGAGATATACACATACGGGCCTGTTCAAACTTTATAATCATCCACTTTATTCATACACATACACATTTTTGCTTTTGTCATCATATTTAGGATAAACACATTTGGAATTTCATTTGAATTGGACCGTATGATGGTATTTGCTTGTAGTAGCTCAATGATCCATATTTGAATTGAATGGACAATCTAAGTTTCGAGTTGGAGACATTGATTTTCAAAACTTGCACATTTTTTTTGCGTGCAAAACAAACAAATTGTCGGCCATGATATCATAGTCGGCCGTACGAGAGCAGAATACTTATAATTTTAGGCGCCAAAAGCTTTCAAACTTCCCGCTGACATCGAAATATCACGCACCCGAAAGTTTAGCCCTGCGATATTCCTGTTTTACCCCTGCCACATGAACGGAAAAGGGCTGCTTTGGTAACTCCATTGTTTTCCCCTCTTTGCCCCCAACATTCTTCCCTAGAGCCCCTCCCCTTCACCTCCCCGACCCCCCAACCACGACAAGCCGCCGAATCTAGTCCTCCGCCGCAGCGGTGGACCTCACACCCCGCCAGATCTACCTTCCGCACCTTGGAACCCCCAACTGCCAACTCACCACTTCACCGGAGCCGCTTCAGCGACTGGCTTGTCCACCGCTCCAGATCTCCTTGACCGCCATCATGGTCCACCGCACCGGATCTGCTTAACCGGCGCCCTCGTCCACCACAGCGTAGGCCCTTCACTGACTCCCTCGTCCGCCCCTTCGCTGGCCCTTCATACAAGCCCTCGTCCGTCGCAACAGATCCGCCTCACCGAAAGCACTGTACAACATGCCCGCCGAAGCCTTCGTCCACTGCACCGGACCCGCACCACAGACGCCATATTCAACTCCACCGGCCCTGCTTTACCGACGCCGCAGCGTCATCAGGTTATTTCGATTTGTATTCCTTCGTTTTTTCTCTTTATCGTGCAACTGTTCACTTACCACAGATGAACTTTCTTGTATGTCGACAGGCGCCGCAACCGTAGCATCGGAGCCGCTTCAGCGACGGCGACAACCGACCCAAACTCAACCGCAGCACGAGCACCATCGACGATCCTTAGCTATCAAGTATGACAACGATACCCATACGCCGCCGAGAATCAGGTACCATTATCCAACGGCCGGCGCCTACGTTCACTTTCCTAGCATAAGCACCGCACCTTTGAATTTCTTCAGGGCATCATTCAGTTTTTCATGAGACGCGTTATCCTGCTTGCACCTGTAGGGCCATACTTCTGGCAGTGAACATGTTAGATGTGCTAAATTACATACTAGTGCACATATAGTTAATATGCTTTAGTTTTGTTCTGATGCCACCTGTTGGTTCCATCAGACTGCTTAGTGTTCTCTATGCTTAATTACACATGAGCAAACTAGCATGTGGTTCCGCTGCTTTTTGTTTGTTTTACCCTACATTTTCTGATGCTAGCTATTACATCACTGCTCCGAGCCTCTGTTCATTACTTGTTTGTGTGTTCTTGATCTTCCCAAGTTGCATGACTAATTTGATGCTTCTATTAATTATGGAGCTGCCAACCCCATCAAGCAAAATATTTGTTCTTTTGGGGCTGGCACCTCGAACAAGCATAAAAATAGAGGGAAGCAGATATATTGTCATGTATGCACACACCCTTCTTTCATTAGTTTAGATGAACCATTGATGATCAATTCGGACCAGTGCATGCGATTAAAATTAATTTTACCTAAATAGAGGGTGCAGAATAAACTACAACAACTAGATTTGCAACCACGGGATGCTGACGATATCTTCAAAGAACATTGCAACAGCAGCGAGGCTTCACAGCAACATATGGTAAGCCAGTGTGTTTTAGTACATGTGAAATGTAATGCGAGTGGGCTGCTTTCTTGGCTTGTGCCCTCAACCTGTAATCCTACCGAATTACAAATAGTTCAGTTGTCTGCTTTGCTGTATTGCTTGATTCGAATGCTTGTTTGTTGTTACGCTATACCTGAGTTGGCCAATATGTCAGCAGTGCCTGCTGTACTATCGTAAAGAAATGCATGCCTATTTCATTTGAGTCCTTAACTTTTCCTCTCAACTTCATCACAAGACTGTCTTCGTAGTTTATATGAGGCCACACTGTTAAGTGCTTTCTCAGATTATTTCAACTGCTTAGATGCCTTGGCAACTTAAATATAGCGGTGTACACTCCCTTCAACTAGGGATGTCAACTGGGTCCCGTTTAATCCTGATTAAAGTCCACTAGTGGTATGATAGTTCAAAAGAGTTTTTGTTTTTTGAGGAAAATGAACTAGGGAGGTAGCAAAAACTAACTAGATGGGACTGGCGGATGTCGTTTATTTGCCACTTACATCCCTAGTTTCATCTTACCATTTTAATTTCTTTTCGGCTGATGCTGCTTCGAACCATTTAAATATAGTTTGCCATGCTCGGCAATAATTCGTCCGTCGTTTACCATGTAAGCTTACTGCCTGGATCATACGATAACTATCTCTTACTTATGTCCAGCGGAAACCTTTCAGGATGCCGTTCACACTAGGACACAATGTACAACCCCAGAATCTATTTGTGGAAGCAGTGCGCCATCCATGTTACCAGATGGTAGCAGTTCAGAGGCAACACCGCCGGAGAGCAGTCTGAGCACAGATATTATAGTGCTTGAGGCTCTACTAGAGGCAGAAAGAGATGGTGTGGCTGCCATGAATGAGGTAATCTTTATCTTGAGGCTGGAAATTACGGAATTAGCGGCACGCATTATGCAAGCAACCCAAGAATTGGAGGAAGTAAGAATGTTGCATTTGAAGACGGAGGAGGTCCTGCTGTTTCTGCTATCTGAAGCCCAAGGTAATCCCGGTTCTTCTTTAGATACCAGTTGAAATTGTCATTAGATTATTGTACTTGCATGTTGTGTCATGTCTCTGAATGGATTATGTTGCAAGACCCCCTATGTTGTCCATGTGTTGTAATGATCCGAATTTTTTAGGCGAGGTAATCCTCAGTACTTGTATGATTGACATAAGGTGAACTGTTTTTCGTGTGAGCATATTGTATTGGATGAAATAACTGTTTGACTCAGAGTGTATCCAACCTACTGAATTCGAAGATCACGACATTTCTAAATCATAATCATATATAAAGGTGGAATAAATCTTTTTGTGGTTTTGAAGAAATAAATAACAAAACATATAATTATCTGTGGATATTCGTAATCGAATACAAATTGGATTTGAATTTAGTTTGCCAGGGCCCAGGGCAAACGTGAATGCTAATTCTCCCAAGTTTTGAACGAAGCGGCTAAACACCCACTATAATTTGTGGGCTGCCCGAAGCAAGTGTTTGCGAGATGGAAATTACTGTCTACCCCTGACACTTGACATCCTTATCGACCGGATTTACGCTGCTGTCGATAGGGGTAGACTAGTAACTTCAATCAGACGTGACACGACGGCCTCTGAGCCCATTCAGACACGGTGGGCGCCAAACGTGGGCGGCAAAACACATTTGATTCAAGCTCGTCCGAAAGACATGTGTCTCTTCCTCCATTTCCCCATTCATACACGGTGGGCGGCAAAACAAACTCTCCTCGTCCGAAATCGATGTAGGCTAATATTTTAAATAGGGGCAGATGTGTAACTTCCATCAGACGTGACACAACCGCCCTACCTGTCAGCCCCGTTCATACACCGTGGGCGCCAACCGTGGGCGGCAAAACACCCTCTCCTCGCCCGAAATAGTTACCGGCAAATATTTGGGAGATGCGAGATTACCGTCCTATCCCCAACCGACGCGATGTCCGAAATTTTAAACGGGGGATAAGTTCGTAACTTTCCCCCATTTCAGAGAAGCGCGTCCCAAAGTTTGAGATCGCCCCCTCCCCCCATTTCCCCATTCATACACCGTCGGCGGCATGACAACCTCCGCACTGCGGCCAGCCTCCTCCGTCCGCCACCCCATCCTCCACCTTGCCGGAGCCGCTACCCCTACCCCGTCGTCCACTGCAAGAGATGGACGTCTCTCATCCACGGCGCTGGACCAGGATCCTTTCATCGCCTCCTCTCGCTTCATCGGCGCCGTCGTCCACCTTGCCATTGCCGCTCCTACGACCGCCTCGTCCACGGCAACAGGATATATCCCCCGACCCGGCCGTCTGCCGTCTAAAGTCTTCTTCCCCGCCGCCGACAGCCATCGCACCCACAGCACCCTCAACGTATCAGCATAGGCCTACACGGCGTCGCAAGAGAGGTGGTACTCTTCCATATGTGCTTAAGTTATTGATCTCACCCGCAAAATAGATCGTAATTTGTTTACTGTACTTTTCTTGTCCGTACCAAATCGTAGTGGCTAGTTGAAAGCAAACATTGGTTGCGAAGTAGCTTTGTCCGGTTTGCACCTTCAGATCCGCCATGGCACGGGCACTATACTCGTAAAGCTTATGGTTTCCCCCCTTTATATTCACTACCATC
The DNA here is from genome assembly GCF_018294505.1 of Triticum aestivum. NCBI lineage: Eukaryota > Viridiplantae > Streptophyta > Magnoliopsida > Poales > Poaceae > Triticum > Triticum aestivum. Next base: position 49,717,716 of record NC_057814.1, on the reverse strand, counting down.
ATCGTAGGTGCTTCGTGTCGTGCTAGCACTGCTCCTCAAGACCTCAACCCAAAGCTTACGTGTTGAAATACGAATCTGATATGATGCTCATATCACTAAAACAGAGAATGTTTAATTGGTCACCTAATGTTCCTATATTCGTTTCGAAAAGCATGTGCGCCACCCACTGGTCCAGCTAGTTCCACTTTCCTGATTTTTCTCTTGATGCTTAGGGTTTTCCCCTTTTATCTACTCTACTATGATCTGCGTAGGTGCTTTCTGTCGTACTAGCATTACTCCACCCTTCAAGCTAAACAACACAACACTCAGAATTCGAAAGCTTAGTTGTTCAAATATGATTGTGATATGATACTGATATTAGTTAACCGACACATTTAATTGGTTAGCTAAAGGTCCCACTTGAGTTTCCAAATGCATGTCGCGACATATAGAGAGACAGCATAATTGCATTTCTTTGTCACTTGTTGACCGTACTTTCTTGTCCATACCAAATCTTAGTTGTTATTTCAAAGCAAACATCGGTTGCTAACTACCCTTTGCGCGGTTTGCAGCTTCAGATCTGCCATCCCACTGCCACGGTCAACACTGTACTCATCATGCTTATGTTTTCCCCATTTTATGATGACCACAATCAGCCTACGTGGTTCGTGTCGTAATAGCACTGCTCCACCCATCGAGCTAAACAAGCTTAGTTGTACAAATTCATATATGATATTATTGCTGATATTAGTAAAACTGAGAGATGTTTAATTGGTTAGCTAAATGTTCCTACTTTAGTTTCGAAATGCATGTGAGCCACATATGGAGAGACCGGAAAGAATAGTATTTCTCTGTGCGCTCTGGTTCATCATGGGTGGCCAACCGACATTGTATTGAAAGACTTGTAATATCTTCAATCTGCTTGCTCTTCTGCTCTTCTTTAAGATGATACTCTTCTCTTGCGGTCGACTGGTCAGGTCGAGTTGTTCTCCCTTAGTATATTTTGAATCTGTCAGGTCAGGTCGACTTGTTCTTCTTTACTATATGTTGAAGCTGTCATCTGCGAAGTGTCATCACTTCTGGAGCTCTCATATTTTGAGTAGTAGGCCACATTATATTAATGCACACAACAAATTACAGCATGCATGGCATCTTTTAAAAGAATTGCAGAGATAGCACAAAGGGGTTTACAGGGAGGCAGTATTGGATTAGAATCACTTCTGCATTACAAAGAAAATCTCACTTGTTTTTATGTTTTCATGCATGTCAGATATTGAACATTATCAAAATGAATATGAGAATGGGCGCATGAGAGGAATATTGCGGAACGATCCACTGGCTAACAAACTTGGCATGGTGGAGGATGGCCTATCTTATTCACCCATCAAGGTGCTTGCTCTAACTTTGCAAAGTTGTATTGGTCGCACATATTTTGCATCTGACCTCTTGCATTACTTCTACTTTGTTACACCATCTGCTTAGTTTAAGCATCATATATGAGTATATGCCATACCTATCCATTTTCTGTACCTATTCCATGTGTCGTCACACTATGTTTTTCCAGTCAAATGTTGTTCTTTCGTAATAGATGTCCAAAAGGAAGAGGGTGAGTGCAGATCCTCAAGGAGTACAAACTAGGTATTTGGAAAAGGTAGTGATACCTGTTAAATCAGATAGATCAGCAGCCACAGAAAACACAGGCCCAACTGTACCACACTTTACCCCTACTCCAGTGGCCAAACCCCTATTAGAACTGCTGGGAGCCCAGCGTCAGGTACTGTCTATGATATCAATTCAAAATTTGAACTCCTAAATTTCTGCTTGTGCCTTACCTTCTCTCTTGTATGAAAACTAATTTCAGATGAATCTCCTTGCTCAAAGGATCATACAATCTCAAAACAATAATGGGCTCTGCATTGCTCTTGTCAGTACCTCTCTCCCTTTTGCCTTGTAACGCTGTACTTAATTAATTGCTATTTGATTATGTATCATCAGTCTGCACCTGAGCTTCATTATCCTCTGTTTCTTCCAATATTATTTGATCTATATTTACTCTTTGCAAAATGTAGAATAATGGCAACGCTTATAAAGAATTTTCTTTGGGGAATTTATTGAATTATCCTTCCATCAACATGGAGAAGGGCTTTGTCCAGCCCGTGTTAACATGTAATGTAAGTTCATCCTTCTCAAGCCTTCAAACTTTGTTCTAGTATAGATTTGGATAGGCATCATTTCCTCCACTGCTGTTTGCTTTGCTGTTTACATCTGATTGGATGTTTGCAACAACTACCAGTTTCAAATTGTAGTTGTAAAAACATGTTCCTTATGCAGAACAGATCCATTTATTTGCTTATATAATTGTGAAACCTGTTACGTGTCTCCTTGTTTCTCTTTCAGACTCGTATCTCTTACGCCAGGCAGAACTTTAGGGAAGATAGTGAGCCAAACCATCTTGAGGACAGCGAGATGACCCCGAGGTCCTGTCTTGATGAAGACAGTGAGTTGAAGCTACTCACCAGCAGGTGTGAGACAACCTCTGTGCAGTCGCTGCCTCAATCAGTTCGACTTCTTCAGTCTCAACTTAAAGCGGAAAGGCTTGCTTCAGCTCAGCTCCGACTTGAAGTCAAAGATGCAATGAAGATGTCAGAGGACTGCCATGCGCACCATCATGCCTTAAATCTAGTGTTGATGCATCTATCGTTGACACAACCGAGGTCTACTCAGCTTCTTCGGCTGTTTGGGGGGCCCGACATGGCCAGGCCTAGTGCCTCCTGAAGTGCTCTCAGTTTTGTATATTCTTTTGTCGGCGCGTTTATTTGCACTGGTGGCGAACTTTGATGCCCAGTGGATGTAATATGTGTGATAGCCTAGCATAAGTTGCTTGCTTGTTTATTTCCTTGTTGTCTTGTTTATTTGTTTGCTTGCAGTCATTGCAGTTCTTTTTCCGCGGTTTGCTAGTGGCTGCAATAGCCTATTTTTTAAAACTAGGCCACAATAACCATGGGCTAATATTTACTGTAGTGACACTGGGCCTCCTACGGGCCGTAGAAACAGTGGGCCTTCTACGGGCCATAGAAACAGTGGGCCTTCTACGGGCCGTAGAAACAATGGGCCTTCTATGGGCCGTAGAAACAATGGGCCTTCTACGGGCCGTATCATCAATGGGCCTTATACGGGCAGTATGATCGATTGGCCAAACCTGGGCCAATAACATGCCGCATTATGGCCGTAAACGGGCTAGAGTTGGAATCGTCCGTTCATGGGCCGACCATAACGGACCATCGTTAATAGGCCGTATTTGATGACGCTATGAAAACGGCCCAACGTATTAACGGACCACAAACGGGCGGACTGTAACCACGGGCTGAATTTGGCCCACAAGCAGAAAATGACAGTAACGGGCCATAAGTAAACGAATGCTGTAAATGAGCCCAAGAATAAATGGGCTCTGAGAAGGCCGAAAGATAACATGGGATGGAAACGGCCCAACGGGATAACGGGCCGTTAATGGGTATAAAGTGATACACTGTTCATTACGGGCCAGTTTCACCACGGGCCGTTAATGGGTGTAAAGTGATACACTGTTCATTACGGGCCAGTTTCACCACGGGCCGTTAATAGGCCAAGAGTTACATAGGGCCTCATATGGGCCGAAAGACGTCATGGGCCATACATGGGCCAGAAGTGAAAACGGGCTGGAATCATATTGGGTGGCCCAGATGACGCTACTGGGCCTAATTCGGATAGGGCGTAACGGGCCTTGGGTTAGCGGGCTGTAAATGGGCTATATGCGAACAGGCAGTTAACAGGCTTTACATGGGCCGGCCCGCCACCTTTTGACCAAGTCAAACGGGCCGGCCTTTTCACAGGAATGGGCCTCTGTTGGGCCGTGCCACGTGTCGACGTATCATAGGCGCCTTCTGTCCATTGAGTGGATGACATCTGTCCCAACGATGAGCCGACACGTGTTTCCTCCAGCCATTGTTAACGGGTTATCGGATCCAAAACCCGACCCGATAGCTTAACGGCGTTCCGTTACGGTGGATGCCACGTGTCGGTCACCCTTGACGAAAGCACTTCTGTGACGCGGGATTTATCGTCATGGAAGTGGACATTTCCGTGATGATAATTTTGGTAATGTCATGGAACACTTCTACGACAGCACAGGTATGACTACCTTGATTCTGTCATAAAATCGTCATGGATGTACATGCATGACAGAAAATGCGACCTACTGTGACAAACGTGTATCACCACGGAAGTGTATTTTTTTTGTAGTTTTAGCCCCGGTTCTGGAACCGGGACTAAAGGTTCGGGACTAAAGCCCAAAACCTTTAGTCCCGGTTCGCTTATGAACCGGGACAGAAGGGGCTCCACGTGGCCGCTGCGGGGCGCCTAGGCAGGAGCACCTTTAGTCCCGGTTGGTAACAGCAACCGGTACCAAAAGGCATCCACGCGTCAGCAGCTAGCAGGAGCAGGGGTTTTGGTTTTTTTTAAAGAAGGGAGAGGGGGTTTCATATATTGTGTTAGCTAGCTAATAGAGAGAAGTGACCTCGCTTATTTCCGTGCTTGGTCAACGCTAGCAAGTATCCGTATAGAGAGAACTCCAATGCGGCGTCACTAGCGCGCGCGTCCTAAGAGGCGCCCTCGATTTTTCGCACGGAATTTCCTATTTGCCGCTCGTCGCGGCAAGTTGCCAGGGCAATGCACAGGCGATCGGCCGACCAACACGACTGGGCCAGCCTATTTGAGTAGATCGCGTTGGCACTACCCCATCTGGTTTTGGGAACCTTCCAGAAGGTTCCCTGAACCAGTTTTTTTCTTTTCTACGGTTTTTTCTTTTCTTTTCTTTTCTTTTTTTCTATTTCTTTGTGGTCAGGTTTTTCTTTTTCTTTTTCCGTTTTCTTTTTATTCAATTTCATTTTTCTTTTTCTAGAAATATTCAGATTCCTAAAAAAAGTTCAAAATTTGGAAAATGTTCCTTTTTTCAAATTTTGTTTCTACATTCAAAAAATGTTTGCATTTTAAAATTGTTTCGGAATTTCCAAAAATGTTCCTGTTTTCAAATTTTGTCCAGAAATTTCAAAAATTGTTGGCTTCTTTTCTAAATATTTTCAAAACAACGTTCATGAATTTCTGAATATTTTTTTGTTTTCTATTTCATTTTTCTCTTATTATTTTTTAAGTTTATTTTTCTATTCGAACTTTTTTGAAAATTTCAAATATAATTCAGAATTTCAAAAAATGTTCTCATTTTGAAATATTTTCACAAATTCAAAAAGTGTTTACAATTTCAAAAAATGTATGTGGTTTAAAAAATTTGTTCACAATTTCAAAAAATGTTCTCGTTTTCAAAATTTGTTCACAAATTCAAAAATTGTTCGGGGAGTTTCAAATAATGTTCAGGCTTTCAAAATTTGTTCGGAATTTAAAAAATGTTCCCTTTTTCAAAAGAATGTTCACAAATTCTAAATACTTTTGTGGTTTTCTAAATTTTTTATCTGTTTTGAAAAATGTTTGAAATTTGAAATTTTATTTGTATTTTTAAAAAATGTTCATGTTTTTCAAAGAAAGATTTGGAGCTTCTAAAAGAAACTCTACCTTGCCTTGTTCGTGTCGTTACAGTACACGGTCCGGTCGCTACAGTACATGTTTGATCTGCTCCTCCCAGTAGTGCTTTTAGTATTTTGCGGTGTATAACAATAACCAACGGGTCATCAGCTCAAGTGGCTAGCGAGAGTCATTCAGTAGCCAGAGGTCGCTAGTTCGCTCCCCCCACGGGGGCGCTCAGTTTTTAGCTACAGTGCGTTTATTGGCTCGCTGCAGTGCTGCTAATGGGCCGGCCCACTCGGTGGCGCCCCGCAAAATGCGACACATAGGAGCTCTCATTTCGCACCAGATCGATGCGACAGCAAACGACAAAGTTAGCGAATGGTTGCGCCCATTCTATTCCCTTTCGTGATCGATTCCGGCCTTGAGCGCTCCACTTTTCATGAGTTCGGCCCAGCCTTGGCCCAATACCTCACCTAGCCTCTATTCCCTTTCCATGTTTTTTTCTTTTGGGCCTGTGTTTTCCTATTCCCTTTCTGGGCCAGTGGTTTTTCAGGGACAATAACGGGCCGGAAATCCCACTTTTAATTGAAATGAACTAGCACTTTCAACTAAAATGAATAGCTACTTTTACACACAAAAAATAAATTCGCATATTCCTCTATTCCCTTTCGATTAATACTTTTCATGAACATAATTTTATTAAACATAAATTAACATACTGAATTAAATTGATCTACAGCTTTTTGGTTGAATCGAAATGTTCATTAAATTGATCTACTATGAACATGTTTTAAAATTAATGAGAAAAAATTCAAATCAAGAACAAATTTGTAGAAATAAACAACTTTTGAATTCCTGAAATTTCCTGAAAAACAAGAACATTTTCTGAAATATCTAATATTTTTTTTAAATGAACATTTTTTGTGTCAATTTGACATGACATGCTAGACGACGTCCGCCTCGACTTTTAAGACAGGGTGGCAGTGGTGTCACGTGCTCGTCTCGGCGTCCGTCCCCACGGGGCGCTCAGTTTTTAGCTACAGTGCGTTTATTGGCTTGCTGCAGTGCTACTAATGGGCCGGCCCACTCGGTGGCGCCCCGCAAAATGCGACACATAGGAGCTCTCATTTCACACCAGATCGATGCGACAGCAAACGACAAAGTTAGCGAATGGTTGCGCCCATTCTATTCCCTTTCGCGGTCGATTCCGGCCTTGAGCGCTCCACTTTCGTCACGGCGTCCGTCGTTGCTAACGGGACGACGTCCGCCTCAACTCGTGTTACCCTAAGACAGGGTGGCAGCGGTGTCACATGCTCGTCTTGGCGTCCGTCATCGCTATCGCGACGACGTCCGCCTCGACTCGTGTTCCGCTAAGAAAGGGTGGCAGTGGTGTCACGTGCTCGCCGTGGCGTCCGTCGTCGCTATCGGGACGACGTCCGCCTCGACTTGCGTTACGCTAAGACAAGGTGGCAGTGGTGTCACGTTCTCGCCTAGGCATCCGTCGCCGCTTCCGCGACGACCTCCGCCTCTACTCGTGTTACCCTAAGAGAGGGTGGCAGTGGTGTCACATGCTCGTATAGGAGTCCATCGTCGCTACCGCGACGACATTCGCATCGCCTCGCGTTACCCTAAGACAGGGTGGCAGTGGTGTCACGTGCTAGTCTCGGCGTCCGTCGTCGCTACCACGACGACATCCGCCACGACTCGTGTTACCCTAAGATAGACAGGGTGGCAGTGGTGTCACGTGCTTGCCTCGGTGTCCGCGTCGCTACCACGACGACATCCGCGTCGACTCGCGTTTCCCTAAGATAGACATGGTGGTATTGGTGTCATGTGCTCGTCTCGGCGTCCGTCGTCGCTAGCGCGACGCCGTCCGCCTCGACTCGCGTTACCTTAAGATAGACAGGATGGCAGTGGTGTCGCGTGCTCGTCTCGTCGTCTGTTGTCACTACCGCGACGACGTCCGCCTCGACTCGCGTTACCCTAATATAGACAGGGTGGTCCTGGCATCATGTCCTCGTCTCGGCGTCCGTCGTCGCTACCGCGATGACGTCCACCTCGAGTCTTGCGTTACCCTAAGACAGGGTGGAAGTGGTGTCACGTGCTGGTCTCGGCATGCGTCGTCGCTACCGCGACGATGTCCGCCTCGACCCGCGTTACCCTAAGATACACAGGGTGACAGTGGTGTCACGTGCTCGTCTTGGCGTCCGTCGTAGCTACCGCAACGACGTCCACCTTGACTCGCATTACCGTACGACAGACAGGGTGGCAGTGGTGTCACGTGCTCGTCTCGGCGTCCGTCGCCGCTACCGCGACGATGTCCCCTCGACTCGCGTTACCCTAAGATAGACAGGGTGGCAGTGGTGTCACGTGCTCGTCTCGGCGTCCGTCGTCGCTACCGCGACGACGTCCCCTCGACTCGCATTACCCGTAGATAGACAGGGTGGCAGTGGTGTCACGTGCTCGTCTCGGCATCCGTCGCCGCTACCGCGACGACGTTCGCCTCGACTCGTGTTACCCTAAGATAGACAGGGTGGCAGTGGTGTCACGTGCTTGTCTCGGTGTCCGCGTCGCTACCACGACGACGTCCGCGTCGACTCACGTTTCCCTAAGATAGATAGGGTGACAGTGGTGTCACATGCTCGTCTCGGCGTCCGTCGTCGCTACCGCGACGCCGTCCGCCTCGACTCGCGTTAGCGTAAGATAGACAGGGTGGCCTTGGTGTCACGTGCTCATCTCGCGGTCCGGCGTTGCTAATGCGACGACGTCTGCCTCGACTCGCATTACCCTAAGACAGGGTGGCAGTGGTGTCACGTGCTCATCTCGGCTTCCGTAGTCGCTATCGCGACAACGTCCACCTCAACTCTCATTACGCTAAGATAGGGTGGTAGTGGTGTCACGTGCTCGTCTCGGCATCCATCGTCGCATCTGCGATGATGTTCGCCTCGACTCTCGTTACCCTAAGATAGACATGGTGGCAGTGGTGTCACGTGCTCGTCTCGACGTCCGTCGTCGCTACCGTGGCGACGTCCGCGTCGATTCGCGTTGCCCTAAGATAGACAGGGTGACAGTGGTGTCACGTGCTCGTCTCGGCGTCCGTCGTCGCTACCACAACGACGTCCTCCTTGACTCGTGTTACCGTAAGATAGACAGGGTGGCCCTGGTGTCACGTGCTCGTGTCGGCGTCCGTCGTCGCTAATGCGCCGACGTCCGCCTCGACTCGCGTTACCCTAAGACAGGGTGGCAGTGGTGCCACGTGCTCATCTCGGCGTCCGCCATCACTATCGGGACGACGTCCGCCTCGACTCGCGTATCCATGGTTGTAAAATTATATACTTTCTTAATTATTCGTCTGGATCACATGGCGACACTAAGTATTCAGAAAAGTTCTGACCTATATCACATGGCAGTCGAGTCGCGTTGCCCTAAGATAGACAGGGTGGCAGTGGTGTCACGTGCTCGTCTCGTCGTCCGTCGTCGCTACCGCGACGACGTCCGCCTCGACTCGCGTTACCCTAAGATAGACAAGGTGGCCCTAGCGTCATGTCCTCGTCTTGGCGTTCGTCGTCGCTACCGCGACGACGTCCGCCTCGACACTTGCGTTACCCTAAGACAGGGTGGCAGTGGTGTCATGTGCTCGTCTCAGTGTGCGTTGCCGCTACCGCGACGATGTCCGCCTCGACCCGCGTTACCCTAAGATACACAGGGTGGCAGTGGTGTCACATGCTCGTCTTGGCGTCCGTCGTCGCTACCACAACGACATCCCCCTCGACTCGCATTACCCTAAGATAGACAGGGTGGCAGTGGTGTCACGTGCTCGTCTCGGCGTCCATCGCCGCTACCGCGACGACATCCGCCTCGACTCGCGTTACCCTAAGATAGACTGGGGCAATGGTGTCACGTGCTCGTCTCGGCGTCCTTCATCGCTACCGCGACAACGTCCGCGTCTAGTCGCGTTGCCCTAAGATAGACAGGGTGGCAGTGGTGTCACGTACTCGTCTCGGCGTCCGTCGTCGCTACCGCGGCGACATTCGCCTCGACTCGCGTTACCGTAAGATAGATAGGGTGGCCTTGGTGTCACGTGCTCGTCTCGGCGTGCGGCGTTGCTAATGTGACGATGAAAGTTCGTTAAGTCAACTAGAGGGGGCGTGAATAGGCGATTTTTATGAATTCTTCACTGAGGAATTTCAGGGTGAGGAAATTCCTTAGCGAAGAACTACTTCAGCGGAATAAGTACTCAGATCCATACATGACATAACATAAACATGGTCATCATGATGAAACGAAAACAGACACAGAGTACAGGAAGCGTAAGCATAGGATAAAACATGATGAAGACAAAACAGACTGAAGAAATTAAACTGAGGAAATTGAGAAAGTCTTCAGTCAAAGTCTTCAAAAAGATATGAACAAGCACACAACACAGTAATGAGGAAATGAAAGAGTTGAGGAAATAGAACCAGTAGGGTTGGTGAAGACAATGATTTGGTAGACCAGTTCCAACTGCTATGACAGTTGTACGTCTGGTTGGAGCGGCTAGGTATTTAAACCTGAGGACACATAGTCCCGGACACACAGTCCTCACCGTATTCTCCTTGAGCTACGGTCACACAGCCTCGCCCAATCACTCGTGGTAAGTCTTCAGGTGAATTCCAAACCTTCACAAACTCGGTCACTCGGCGATCAACAATTTCCTCTTGGATGCTCTAGACCATGACGCCTAACCGTCTGGAAGATGCACATTCTTCAGAGGTAACAAGTGTCGGATCCACGCAGGATCAATCTCTTTAGTGATGCTCAATCACTTCGGGTTTTTAGGTGTTTGGGTTTGGGTTTTCCTCACTTGATGATTTTCGCTTAAAGTCCTCGGAGGATGGGATGCTCTCAAATGACAAGTGTCGGTTTCTCTCGGAGCAGCCAACCAGATAGTGGTTGTAGGGGGCGGCTATTTATAGCCTAGGCAGCAGCCCTACATGATAAGACATAAATGCCCTTCAATGATATGACCGTTAGGTGGGTAAGATATTTTGGGACAGCTGGCGCATAGCACAGCAACGGTCGGAATTTTGAGTGTCTAATTCCTCAGGGCTATCATGTTCCTCACTTGTAGGCAATCCGCACTGGCGAATTCCTAACTCCTCAGTCAGAACAAATTCCTCAGAGACCAGAAGTACTTCGTCTCTGTCACTGAAGAAACTGACTGAACTGCATGAGATTTCCAATGGCTTCACTCGAAGGGATTGGTAGGTGTAGGATTTTAAGTTGAGCATCACTTGGAAATTTTTCCTTAGTATTTACTCGACCCCCTTTAACAGTACAGTGTTTCCTATGACTCAAGAAAGAGAAAATGAAACTACTAAAACAAAAGTCTTCACGCTTCATGTTCCTCGAATGAATACCAAGTCTTCAAGGTCACACCAATTTCTTCACTTTCAAAGTCTTCAGAAATTAAAAGGGAGTGAGTCAAAGATAATATTTTGTAAAATATTATCAATAGAAAAAATAAGCACGATAGAAGATGTGAATCTCTTGATACATAAGTGGGTAGGCGGCATTAATCAAGAAAAGGTAGTTAAGAATGCGTCCGTTGATTGGTATGACTAGAAGAAGGGACCTTTACATACCAGAATTTCATGTTTTGATTTAAGTCTTGGTAGGGAATTTCTCGAAAACCTATTAAATGATACAAAGGAGGAGTGATCACACAGGAAAAACACCAAGATTGGCATGAAATCCCATACATGGTTTTTTATCTGTGTTGCAACCTGACATGCCAAGGAATTTATTTAAAAACCTAATGCACTTCTATATTAAAATGAACAACCTGATGCACTTGCATGTTTCATTACGATTTTCATTTTTTCTATGATGACATATACAAGGTGTAAATTTAATCAAAATATAGTTTAGTGAAAGGCCATATAGTTGGCATCGGAAAGGGTCAGCTAGCCGCACAAATGCGCGGGAAACCCGGCTAGTTAACACTATTTATTGAGTGAATTCCTCCTCTCCCTCTATTTCTTGGTTATCGAGTTGGCTTGTTGATTTCCAGGCAATTTGCAATCACATATAAATTTGTGTATTCTCATGCAAAGAATCAAGGTTGGACAATTTAATGAAATAATGGACCTATTTGGTAGCACAAGTGCATGCTAACTCAGTTGGCTGTGGCTTTTGGGCATGGAGGGGACATCATGAGTTTGAATCTCACAAAACGCAACCGTTTCCTCGTTCTTTGCAAAAAACACAACGGACGAACCTCACCTAAACCTTGACCGCGGGTTAATTAAAGAAAAAAGTAGGGTATTTTGTTGCAAAACATGAGACGGATGGGCATAAATGATCCGTCTTTTATTAGTAAGGATAGATAGATAGATAGATAGATAGATATAGATAGATAAATATACATATAGATAGCATATAGACACGTGGGTTGTCGTTGTACTATATATGTGCTTTTTTGCATGTTATGCTATGATATAAAATTGTTTCTGCATGTTGTTTTCTTGCAATTTGCTTATCTTCATCTGAAAGAGTCCTGACTAAATCTCACTTGTCTTGTGCCGTCTGATTTAGTTTGCACACCATTTGTTTGTTTGATTTACTTTTTTCAGTTTTTTCAGTTTTTAACCTTTTCCATGTCAGTGCTATTACAATTCTATATGACGAGATCTCAAAAAAATAAATCTATATGGCTGTCAGCCCACAACTGGCAAATCACCAAGTGGGTGATGTGTGTTAAATGAACAAGTGGGCAATGTGCAAGTAAATGAAATGGCATAATAGACAATCGAGTCAAAGCACAACAGCCAAAGGATTTGAACTTTGTAAATATGCAAGACAACTAGTTACTCGGATTTCTTTCATCAAATTTTTCCTTGTTGGATCTCCACGGAAACATGCCGGCTATCTAATGTTTAATTGGGACCTAATTGCCCAAACCATATAAGGTGCCTTTTATTACCTACGGACAAATTTTCCGAGCATATGGAATTCTATCCCAGAGACCGCGATGAAGGTGGGCATTAACCGTTGTAGGAATGGCACTTCTGCAGGCACTCACTCTTCGTCTTGTAACAGTCGGCATTCTTATTCTCGCAACAGTAGCACTCAGCACGAATCTCAATGTTGAAATAACATACGAGAAAGAGGCTGCAAAATTTCTCGGTTTTCTTGCTCTCGCCTACAGATGTTGAGTTGATGATGGTAGCGTTGGTACTTGTGTTCGCCGCATGATCATCTTGGTTGACCATCCTTTGCTTATTATCGAGAGCACCTGTATAGTATATTTAACCTTAGTATGCAGTACCGCAGATGTGTGTGTGTATGTATGTCTGATCCGAAGAATTAGTGGCAAGAAGTTAACACAAGATTCTAAAGACGATGATGATATATACTTACACTGTGCACAAAGCACAAGGCATCCAATGAAGAATATCATCGTCCCCTGCACTAGGCTGCTCCCTCTCATATTGGTTATCTGTTACTTGACAAACTCAGTTCTAGTGGAGTGTAAGGTTCCAGTAGGAAATAGTTGGACTCCAAATGTGGCAGACACGGATGACAAGTCTATAAATAGCAAGAGTTGGAAAATACTTTAAATATTCATTAATGTACTACAAAAGATTGCAAGTGCACCAGATATATGTTCATTAATGTCGAGATTTTTTGCACATATATATACCTATACTAATAGGCACTCCCAAGAAATTCCCACATTAATTAGAGAAAAATAGAAAATGGAGGCCGTTGATTTTGCGGGTCAAGATTATAACTGTGTAGATCAGATCTTTAATTATAGAAACGGAAAAAATTAAAACAGCTTTAATTCTCACGTATCTCTCTTATCTCTCTATTTCTCATGCGTATCTCTTTAATTACAGAAAAGAAAGAAATTAAAACCGCTTTAATTTTCACGTATCTCTCTCTATCACTCTATTTCTCACGTGTCTCTCTATCAAAGTCCGCTTTAATTATCATCCTTAACCCGTCCGTCCTTGGGTGACGGTTCCACGATTGGCGCTTGGGCGATTCCCAGGGGATTCTGCGGTGACTCCTGGTAAACCCTAGAGTCCCCTCAGGCGACCCCGTCTCTGGCCTACGCCAGCAAACTCTCCCCCTAGCCTCGGCGATCCTTGCTGGATTGATCTCGAGACCGCTCACCCATCCACCAAAAGCCTTACGAGTGTTGCTAGGGCATTCATTCATAATACAACCACCTAGTAAACCATAGATCGATGCAAGTCCTCGACACAATGGAGAAAGTGGAAGGTTTGATGCAGAAGTTGCGGTTGCCAGAAGCAGAGAAGAAGGGAGTCAAGATCGGAAGAGGCGGGTTGAGGAGAACGGGAACGGAAGATCCACAGGCGATCGGTAAGGTTATGTCCGAGAAACCAGTATATATGGAAGGTATGATCAAATCCCTCGGAAGAGTGTGGTGTCCGATCAAGGGAATCAAGTGCAAGGGGTTAGAGGACAACACCTTTCTTTTCACCTTCTTGCAAGCAGCGGGGAAGAGGAAAGCATTGGAGGAAGGGCCATGGATGGTGGGCAAGGACCTGATTGTGATGGTAGATTTCGACCCAGCTAAAACGCTAGGAGAGTATGAGTTCACTATCATCCTTATTTGGGTCAGGGTGACCAAGATGCCGCTCGGTTTCATGAGTGATGAAAACGGAGGTATCATTGGTGACGAGACTGGCGAGTTCATGGAGGTAACCAGGGGGATGATGATAATGTGGCTGGAAGTTCTGAAAGTTAGACTAGACATTACAAAGCCACTGTTGAGAGGAATCACTTTGGATATTGAACGGGAGAAGACAATGAGTCTGCAGAAGTGATGGACGTGGATAAAAGAAAGAAGAAAGATGATGAGCAAAAATGGTGCCCCCTAGAGTATGAGTACCTCCCTGATTTTTGTTACACGTGTGGTATAATTGGACACGTGAACAAGGCGTGTTCTATTGGACTTGGGAGAGGTGAGGTGCAACAGTATGGGAGATGGATGAAAGCTGATATGAGAAAAGGAACAGAGGACCAGAAAGGAGGATGGAGCTTCGACTCATAGAAACCGGCCCATTTGTCCCGGTTTCAGAGGCCCCTTAGCCCCGGTTCTGGAACCGGGACTAAAGGGTTGGGACTAAAGCCCAAAACCTTTAGTCCCGATTCGCAACGGGCTCCACGTGGCCGCTGCGAGGTGCCTAGGCTGGAGCACCTTTTGTCCCGGTTGGTAACACCAACCGGTACCAAAAGGCATCCACGCGTCAGCAGCTGGCAGGAGCAGGGGTTTTGTTTTTTTTTGAAAGAAGGGAGAGGGGGTTTCATATATTGTGTTAGCTAGCTAATAGAGAGAAGTGAGCTCGCTTATTTCCGTGCTTGATCAACGCTAGCAAGTATACGTATAGAGAGAACTCCAATGCGGCGTCGCTAGCGCGCGTCCTAAGAGGCGCACTTGATTTTTCGCACGGAATTTCTTGTTTGTCGCTCGTTGCGGCAAGTTGCCGGGGCAACGCACAGGCGATCGGCCGATCGACACGACTAGGCCGGCCCATTTGAGTAGATCGTATTGGCACTACCCCATCCGGCTTTGGGAACCTTCCAGAAGGTTTCCTGAACCGGGTTTTTTTTTCTTTTATACGGTTTTTTCTTTTCTTTTCGTTTTTCTATTTCTTTGTGGTCAGGTTTTTCTTTTTCCGTTTCCTTTTTATTCAATTTCATTTTTCTTTTTCTAGAAATATTCAGGTTCCTAAACAAAGTTCAAATTTTGGAAAATGTTCCTGTTTTCAAATTTTGTTTCTACATTCAAAAAATGTTTGCATTTTAAAATTGTTTGGGAATTTCAAAACATGATCCTTATTTTTTTTAAATGTTCCTGTTTTCAAATTTTGTTCAGAAATTTCAAAAATTGTTCGCTTCTTTTCTAAATATTTTCAAAACAACGTTCATGAATTTTTGAATATTGTTTTGTTTTCTTTTTCATTTTTCTCTTTTTCTTTTTTAAGTTTATTTTTCTATTCGAACTTTTTTGAAAATTTCAAATATAATTCAGAATTTCAAAAAAGTTCTCATTTTGAAAAAAAGTCACAAATTCCAAAATTGCTTCCAATTTCAAAAAATGTTTGTGGTTTCAAAATTTTGTTCACAATTTCAAAAAATGTTCTCGTTTTCAAAATTTGTTCACAAATTCAAAAATTGTTCGGGGAGTTTCAAATAATGTTCAGGCTTTCAAAATTTGTTCGGAATTTAAAAAATGTTCCCTTTCTCGGAGAAATGTTCACAAATTCAAAATACTTTTGTGGTTTCTACTTTTTTTATCTGTTTTGAAAAATGTTTGAAATTTGAATTTTTATTTGTGTTTTTAAAAAATGTTCACGTTTTTCAAAGAAAGATTTGGAGCTTCTAAAAAAAACTCTACCTTGCCTTGTTCATGTCGTAACAGTACACAGTCCGGTCGCTACAGTACATGTTTGATCAGCTCCTCCGAGTAGTGCTTTTAGTATTTCGCGGTGTATAACAATAACCAACGGGCCATCAGCTCAAGTGGCTAGCGAGAGTCATTCAATAGCCAGAGGTCGCGAGGTCGATGCCTCCACGGGGGCGCTCAGTTTTTAGCTACAGTGCGTTTATTGGCTCGCTGCAGTGCTGCTAATGGGCCGGCCCACTCGGTGGCGCCCCTGTGCGATATGGTGGCAATTTGCCGTAAAATGCGACACATAGGAGCTCTCATTTCGCACCAGATCGATGCGACAGCAAACCACAAAGTTAGCGAACGGTTGCGCCCATTCTATTCCCTTTCGTGATCAATTCCGGCCTTGAGAGCTCCACTTTTTGTGAGTTCGGCCCAGCCTTGGCCCAATACCTCACCTAGCCTCTATTCCCTTTCCACGTTTTTTCCTTTTGGGCCTGTGTTTTCCTATTCCCTTTCTGGGCCAGCGGTTTTTCACGGACACTAATGGGCCGGAAATCCCACTTTTAATTGAAATGAACTAGCACTTTCAACTAAAATGAATAGCTACTTTTACACAGAAAAAAATAAATTCGCCTATTCCTCTATTCCCTTTCGATTAATACTTTCCATGAACATAATTTTATTAAACAAAAATTAACATGCTGAATTAAATTGATCTACATCTTTTTGGTTGAATCGAAATGTTCATTAAATTGATCTACTATGAACATGTTTTAAAATTAATGAGAAAAATTCAAATCAAGAACATATTTATAGAACTAAACAACTTTTGAATTCCTGAAATTTCCTTTAAAACAAGAACATTTTCCGAAATATCTGATATTTTTTTTAAATGAACATTTTTTGTGTCAATTTGACGTGACAAGCTAGACGACGTCCGCCTCGACTTTTAAGAGAGGGTGGTAGTAGTGTCACGTGCTCGTCTCGTCGTTCGTCCTCGCTACTGCGATGACGTTCGCCTCGACTCGCGTTACACTAAGATAGACAGGGTGGCCAGGGTGTCAAGTGCTCGTCTTGGCGTCTGTCGTCGCTACCGCGACGACGTTTGCCTCGACTCGCGTTACCCGATGATAGATAGGGTGGTAGTGGTGTCACGTGCTCGTCTCAGCGTCCGTCATCGCTACGGTCACACAGCCTCGCCCAATCACTCGTGGTAAGTCTTCAGGTGACTTCCAAACCTTCACAAACTCGGTCACTCGGCGATCAACAATTTCCTCTTGGATGCTCTAGACCATGACGCCTAACCATCTGGAAGATGCACATTCTTCAAAGGTAACAAGTGTCGGATCCACGCAGGATCAATCTCTTTAGTGATGCTCAATCACTTTGGGTTTTTAGGTGTTTGGGTTTGGGTTTTCCTCACTTGATGATTTTCGCTTAAAGTCCTCGGAGGATGGGATGTTCTCAAATGACAAGTGTCGGTTTCTCTCGGAGCAGCCAACCAGATAGTCGTTGTAGGGGGCGGCTATTTATAGCCTAGGGAGCAGCCCTACATGATAAGACATAAATGCCCTTCAATGATATGACCGTTAGGTGGGTAAGATATTTTGGGACAGCTGGCGCATAGCACAGCAACGGTCGGAATTTCGAGTGTCTAATTCCTCAGGGCTATCATGTTCCTCACTTGTAGGCAATCCGCACTGGCGAATTCCTAACTCCTTAGGCAGAACAAATTCCTCAGAGACCAGAAGTACTTCGTCTCTGTCACTGAAGAAACTGACTGAACTGCATGAGATTTCCAATGGCTTCACTCGAAGGGATTGGTAGGTGTAGGATTTTAAGTTGAGCATCACTTGGAAATTTTTCCTTAGTATTTACTCGACCCCCTTTAACAGTACAGTGTTTCCTATGACTCAAGAAAGAGAAAATGAAACTACTAAAACAAAAGTCTTCACGCTTCATGTTCCTCGAATGAATACCAAGTCTTCAAGGTCACACCAATTTCTTCACTTTCAAAGTCTTCAGAAATTAAAAGGGAGTGAGTCAAAGATAATATTTTGTAAAATATTATCAATAGAAAAAATAAGCACGATAGAAGATGTGAATCTCTTGATACATAAGTGGGTAGGCGGCATTAATCAAGAAAAGGTAGTTAAGAATGCGTCCGTTGATTGGTATGACTAGAAGAAGGGACCTTTACATACCAGAATTTCATGTTTAGATTTAAGTCTTGGTAGGGAATTTCTTGAAAACCTATTAAATGATACAAAGGAGGAGTGATCACACAGGAAAAACACCAAGATTGGCATGAAATCCCATACATGGTTTTTTATCTGTGTTGCAACCTGACATGCCAAGGAATTTATTTAAAAACCTAATGCACTTCTATATTAAAATGAACAACCTGATGCACTTGCATGTTTCATTACGATTTTCATTTTTTCTATGATGACATATACAAGGTGTAAATTTAATCAAAATATAGTTTAGTGAAAGGCCATATAGTTGGCATCGGAAAGGGTCAGCTAGCCGCACAAATGCGCGGGAAACCCTGCTAGTTAACACTATTTATTGAGTGAATTCCTCCTCTCCCTCTATTTCTTGGTTATCGAGTTGGCTTGTTGATTTCCAGGCAATTTGCAATCACATATAAATTTGTGTATTCTCATGCAAAGAATCAAGGATGGACAATTTAATGAAATAATGGACCTATTTGGTAGCACAAGTGCATGCTAACTCAGTTGGCTGTGGCTTTTGGGCATGGAGGGGACATCATGAGTTTGAATCTCACAAAACGCAACCGTTTCCTCGTTCTTTGCAAAAAAAACAACGGACGAACCTCACCTAAACCTTGACCGCGGGTTAATTAAAGAAAAAAGTAGGGTATTTTGTTGCAAAACATGAGACGGATGGGCATAAATGATCCGTCTTTTATTAGTAAGGATAGATAGATAGATAGATAGATAGATATAGATAGATAGATATACATATAGATAGCATATAGACACGTGGGTTGTCGTTGTACTATATATGTGCTTTTTTGCATGTTATGCTATGATATAAAATTGTTTCTGCATGTTGTTTTCTTGCAATTTGCTTATCTTCATCTGAAAGAGTCCTGACTAAATCTCACTTGTCTTGTGCCGTCTGATTTAGTTTGCACACCATTTGTTTGTTTGATTTACTTTTTTCAGTTTTTCAGTTTTTAACCTTTTCCATGTCAGTGCTATTACAATTCTATATGACGAGATCTCAAAAAAATAAATCTATATGGCTGTCAGCCCACAACTGGCAAATCACCAAGTGGGTGATGTGTGTTAAATGAACAAGTGGGCAATGTGCAAGTAAATGAAATGGCATAATAGACAATCGAGTCAAAGCACAACAACCAAAGGATTTGAACTTTGTAAATATGCAAGACAACTAGTTACTCGGATTTCTTTCATCAAATTTTTCCTTGTTGGATCTCCACGGAAACATGCCGGCTATCTAATGTTTAATTGGGACCTAATTGCCCAAACCATATAAGGTGCCTTTTATTACCTACGGACAAATTTTCCGAGCATATGGAATTCTATCCCAGAGACCGCGATGAAGGTGGGCATTAACCGTTGTAGGAATGGCACTTCTGCAGGCACTCACTCTTCGTCTTGTAACAGTCGGCATTCTTATTCTCGCAACAGTAGCACTCAGCACGAATCTCAATGTTGAAATAACATACGAGAAAGAGGCTGCAAAATTTCTCGGTTTTCTTGCTCTCGCCTACAGATGTTGAGTTGATGATGGTAGCGTTGGTACTTGTGTTCGCCGCATGATCATCTTGGTTGACCATCCTTTGCTTATTATCGAGAGCACCTGTATAGTATATTTAACCTTAGTATGCAGTACCGCAGATGTGTGTGTGTATGTATGTCTGATCCGAAGAATTAGTGGCAAGAAGTTAACACAAGATTCTAAAGACGATGATGATATATACTTACACTGTGCACAAAGCACAAGGCATCCAATGAAGAATATCATCGTCCCCTGCACTAGGCTGCTCCCTCTCATATTGGTTATCTGTTACTTGACAAACTCAGTTCTAGTGGAGTGTAAGGTTCCAGTAGGAAATAGTTGGACTCCAAATGTGGCAGACACGGATGACAAGTCTATAAATAGCAAGAGTTGGAAAATACTTTAAATATTCATTAATGTACTACAAAAGATTGCAAGTGCACCAGATATATGTTCATTAATGTCGAGATTTTTTGCACATATATATACCTATACTAATAGGCACTCCCAAGAAATTCCCACATTAATTAGAGAAAAATAGAAAATGGAGGCCGTTGATTTTGCGGGTCAAGATTATAACTGTGTAGATCAGATCTTTAATTATAGAAACGGAAAAAATTAAAACAGCTTTAATTCTCACGTATCTCTCTTATCTCTCTATTTCTCATGCGTATCTCTTTAATTACAGAAAAGAAAGAAATTAAAACCGCTTTAATTTTCACGTATCTCTCTCTATCACTCTATTTCTCACGTGTCTCTCTATCAAAGTCCGCTTTAATTATCATCCTTAACCCGTCCGTCCTTGGGTGACGGTTCCACGATTGGCGCTTGGGCGATTCCCAGGGGATTCTGCGGTGACTCCTGGTAAACCCTAGAGTCCCCTCAGGCGACCCCGTCTCTGGCCTACGCCAGCAAACTCTCCCCCTAGCCTTGGCGATCCTTGCTGGATTGATCTCGAGACCGCTCACCCATCCACCAAAAGCCTTACGAGTGTTGCTAGGGCATTCATTCATAATACAACCACCTAGTAAACCATAGATCGATGCAAGTCCTCGACACAATGGAGAAAGTGGAAGGTTTGATGCAGAAGTTGCGGTTGCCAGAAGCAGAGAAGAAGGGAGTCAAGATCGGAAGAGGCGGGTTGAGGAGAACGGGAACGGAAGATCCACAGGCGATCGGTAAGGTTATGTCCGAGAAACCAGTATATGTGGAAGGTATGATCAAATACCTCGGAAGAGTGTGGTGTCCGATCAAGGGAATCAAGTGCAAGGGGTTAGAGGACAACACCTTTCTTTTCACCTTCTTGCAAGCAGCGGGGAAGAGGAAAGCATTGGAGGAAGGGCCATGGATGGTGGGAAAGGACCTGATTGTGATGGTAGATTTCGACCCAGCTAAAACGCTAGGAGAGTATGAGTTCACTATCATCCTTATTTGGGTCAGGGTGACCAAGATGCCGCTCGGTTTCATGAGTGATGAAAACGGAGGTATCATTGGTGACGAGACTGGCGAGTTCATGGAGGTAACCAGGGGGATGATGATAATGTGGCTGGAAGTTCTGAAAGTTAGACTAGACATTACAAAGCCACTGTTGAGAGGAATCACTTTGGATATTGAACGGGAGAAGACAAGGAGTCTGCAGAAGTGATGGACGTGGATAAAAGAAAGAAGAAAGATGATGAGCAAAAATGGTGCCCCCTAGAGTATGAGTACCTCCCTGATTTTTGTTACACGTGTGGTATAATTGGACACGTGGACAAGGCGTGTTCTATTGGACTTGGGAGAGGTGAGGTGCAACAGTATGGGAGATGGATGAAAGCTGATATGACAAAAGGAACAGAGGACTAGAAAGGAGGATGGAGCTTCGACTCATAGAAACCGGCCCATTTGTCCCGGTTTCAGAGGCCCCTTACCCCGGTTCTGGAACCGGGACTAAAGGGTTGGGACTAAAGCCCAAAACCTTTAGTCCCGATTCGCAAGGGGCTCCACGTGGCCGCTGCGAGGTGCCTAGGCTGGAGCACCTTTTGTCCCGGTTGGTAACACCAACCGGTACCAAAAGGCATCCACGCGTCAGCAGCTGGCAGGAGCAGGGGTTTTGTTTTTGTTTTGAAAGAAGGGAGAGGGGGTTTCATATATTGTGTTAGCTAGCTAATAGAGAGAAGTGAGCTCGCTTATTTCCGTGCTTGATCAACGCTAGCAAGTATACGTATAGAGAGAACTCCAATGCGGCGTCGCTAGCGCGCGTCCTAAGAGGCGCACTCGATTTTTCGCACGGAATTTCCTGTTTGTCGCTCGTTGCGGCAAGTTGCCGGGGCAACGCACAGGCGATCGGCCGATCGACACGACGGGGCCGGCCCATTTGAGTAGATCGTATTGGCACTACCCAATCCGTCTTTGGGAACCTTCCAGAAGGTTTCCTGAACCGGGTTTTTTTCTTTTCTACGGTTTTTTCTTTTCTTTTCGTTTTTCTATTTCTTTGTGGTCAGGTTTTTCTTTTTCTTTTTTTCTTTTTCCGTTTCCTTTTTATTCAATTTCATTTTTCTTTTTCTAGAAATATTCAGGTTCCTAAACAAAGTTCAAATTTTGGAAAATGTTCCTGTTTTCAAATTTTGTTTCTACATTCAAAAAATGTTTGCATTTCAAAATTGTTTGGGAATTTCAAAACATGATCCTTATTTTTTTTAAATGTTCCTGTTTTCAAATTTTGTTCAGAAATTTCAAAAATTGTTCGCTTCTTTTCTAAATATTTTCAAAACAACGTTCATGAATTTTTGAATATTGTTTTGTTTTCTTTTTCATTTTTCTCTTTTTCTTTTTTAAGTTTATTTTTCTATTGAAACTTTTTTGAAAATTTGAAATATAATTCAGAATTTCAAAAAAGTTCTCATTTTGAAAAAAAGTCACAAATTCTAAAATTGCTTCCAATTTCAAAAAATGTTTGTGGTTTCAAAATTTTGTTCACAATTTCAAAAAATGTTCTCGTTTTCAAAATTTGTTCACAAATTCAAAAATTGTTCGGGGAGTTTCAAATAATGTTCAGGCTTTCAAAATTTGTTCGGAATTTAAAAAATGTTCCCTTTCTCGGAGAAATGTTCACAAATTCAAAATACTTTTGTGGTTTCTACTTTTTTTATCTGTTTTGAAAAATGTTTGAAATTTGAAGTTTTATTTGTGTTTTGAAAAAATGTTCACGTTTTTCAAAGAAAGATTTGGAGCTTCTAAAAAAAACTCTACCTTGCCTTGTTCATGTCGTAACAGTACACAGTCCGGTCGCTACAGTACAAGTTTGATCAGCTCCTCCGAGTAGTGCTTTTAGTATTTCGCGGTGTATAACAATAACCAACGGGCCATCAGCTCAAGTGGCTAGCGAGAGTCATTCAATAGCCAGAGGTCGCGAGGTCGATGCCGCTCAGTTTTTAGCTACAGTGCGTTTATTGGCTCGCTGCAGTGCTGCTAATGGGCCGGCCCACTCGGTGGCGCCCCTGTGCGATATGGTGGCAATTTGCCGTAAAATGCGACACATAGGAGCTCTCATTTCGCACCAGATCGATGCGACAACAAACGACAAAGTTAGCGAACGGTTGCGCCCATTCTATTCCCTTTCGTGATCAATTCCGGCCTTGAGAGCTCCACTTTTTGTGAGTTCGGCCCAGCCTTGGCCCAATACCTCACCTAGCCTCTATTCCCTTTCCACGTTTTTTCCTTTTGGGCCTGTGTTTTCCTATTCCCTTTCTGGGCCAGCAGTTTTTCACGGACACTAATGGGCCGGAAATCCCACTTTTAATTGAAATGAACTAGCACTTTCAACTAAAATGAATAGCTACTTTTACACAGAAAAAAAATAAATTCGCCTATTCCTCTATTCCCTTTCGATTAATACTTTCCATGAACATAATTTTATTAAACAAAAATTAACATGCTGAATTAAATTGATCTACATCTTTTTGGTTGAATCGAAATGTTCATTAAATTGATCTACTATGAACATATTTTAAAATTAATGAGAAAAATTCAAATCAAGAACATATTTATAGAACTAAACAACTTTTGAATTCCTGAAATTTCCTTAAAAACAAGAACATTTTCCGAAATATCTGATATTTTTTTTTAAATGAACATTTTTTGTGTCAATTTGACGTGACAAGCTAGACGACGTCCGCCTCGACTTTTAAGAGAGGGTGGCAGTAGTGTCACGTGCTCGTCTCGGCGTCCGTCCTCGCTACTGCGATGACGTTCGCCTCGACTCGCGTTACACTAAGATAGACAGGGTGGCCAGGGTGTCAAGTGCTCGTCTTGGCGTCTGTCGTCGCTACCGCGACGACGTTTGCCTCGACTCGCGTTACCCGATGATAGATAGGGTGGTAGTGGTGTCACGTGCTCGTCTCAGCGTCCGTCATCGCTACGGCGACGACTTCTGCATCGACTCCCGTTACCCTAAGATAGACAGGGTGGCCCTGGTGTCACGTGCTCGTCACGGCGTCCTTCGTTGCTAACGCGACGACGTCCGCCTCGACTCGTGTTACCCTAAGACAGGGTGGCAGTGGTGTCACGTGCTCGTCTTGGCGTCTGTCGTCGCTATCGCGACGACGTTCGCCTCGACTCGCGTTCCGCTAAGACAGGGTGGCAGTGGTGTCACGTTCTCGCCTCCGCGTCCGTCGCTGCTTCCGCGACGACCTCCGCCTCTACTCGCGTTACCCTAAGAGAGGGTGGCAGTGGTGTCACATGCTCGTCTAGGCGTCCATCGTTGCTACCGCGACGACATCCGCATCGACTCGCGTTACCCTAAGACAGGGTGGCAGTGGTGTCACGTGCTAGTCTCGGTGTCCGTCGTCGCTACCACGACGACATCCGCCACGACTCGCGTTACCCTAAGATAGGCAGGGTGGCAGTGGTGTCACGTGCTTGCCTCGGCGTCCGTCGTCGCTACCGAGACGACGTCCGTGTCGAGTCGCGTTGCCCTAATATAGACATGTTGGTAGTGGGGTCACGTGCTGGTCTCGGCGTCCGTCGTCGCTACCGCGACGACGTCCGCCTCGACTCGCGTTACCTTAAGATAGACAGGATGGCTGTGGTGTCACGTGCTCGTCTCGTCGTCTGTCGTCACTGCCGCGACGATGTCTGCCTCGACTCGCGTTACCCTAATATAGACAGGGTGGTCCTGGCATCATGTCCTCGTCTCGGCGTCCGTCGTCGCTAGCGCGACGACATCCACCTCGACTCTTGCGTTACCCTAAGACAGGGTGGAACTGGTGTCACGTGCTCGTCTTGACATGCGTCGTCGCTACCACGACGATGTCCGCCTCGACCCGCGTTACCCTAAGATACACAGGGTGACAGTGGTGTCACGTGCTCGTCTTGGCGTCTGTCGTAGCTACCGCAACGACGTCCCCCTTGACTCGCATTACCCTAAGACAGACAGGGTGGTAGTGGTATCACGTGCTCGTCTCGGCGTCCGTCGCCGCTACCGCGGCGACGTCCCCTCGACTAGTGTTACCCTAAGATAGACAGGGTGGCAATGGTGTCACGTGCTCGTCTCGGCGTCCGTTGTCACTACCGCGACGACGTCCACGTCGACTCGCGTTTCCCTCAGATAGAAAGGGTGGCAGTGGTGTCACATGCTAGTCGCGGCGTCCGTCGTCGCTACCACGACGACGTCCGCCTCGACTCGCGTTACCGTAAGATAGACAGGGTGGCCTTGGTGCCACGTGCTCATCTCGGTGTCCCGGCATCGCTAATGCGACGACGTCCGCCTCGACTTGCATTACCCTAAGACAGGGTGGCAGTGGTGTCGCGTGCTCGTCTGGGCTTCCGTAGTCGCTATCGCGACAACGTTCGCCTCGACTCTCGTTACCCTAAGATAGATGTAAGTGCATCTAGTGCCCCTTAGTGATTTTGGTGTATTGAAGACTTATAGGTTAAGGGATTAATGTGTTTATGAGTGTACACAGGTCTATAAGTCTATGAGGAGTTTGATATTTACAGAGAAAGTCGACCCCTAAAAATGAAGTTCTTCGACTAGAGACTATGGATTTCTGAAGACTTTCTGAAGACTTTGAAAGTGAAGAAATTGGTGTGACCTTGAAGACTTGGTATTCATTTGAGGAATATGAACCGTGCAGACTTTTGTTTTCGTAGTTTCATTTTCTCTTTCTTGAGTCATTGGAAACACCGTACTGTTAAAGGGGGTCGAGGAAATACTAAGGAAAAATTTCCATATGATGCTCAACTCAAAATCCTACACCTACCAATCCCTTCGAGTGAAGCCATTGGAAATCTCATACAGTTCAGTCATATTCTTCAGTTACAGAGACGAAGTTCTTCTGGTCTCTGAGGAATTTGTTCTGACTGAGGAGTTAGGAATTCGCCAGTGCGGATTGCCTACACAGTGAGGAACATGATAGCCCTGAGGAATTTGATACTGAAATTTCCTACCATTGCTGTGCTATGCGCCAGCTGTCCCAAAATATCTACCCACCTAACGGTCATATCATTGAAGGGCATTTATGTCTTATCATGTCGGGCTGCTCCCTAGGCTATAAATAGCCGCCCCCTACAACCACTAGCTGGTTGGCTGCTCCGAGAGAAACTGACATTTGTCATTTGAGAGCATCCCATCCTCCGAGGACTTTGAGCGAAAATCATCAAGTGAGGAAAACCCAAACCCAAACACCTACAAACCCAAAGTGATTGAGCATCACTGAAGAGATTGATCCTGCGTGGATCCGACGCTTGTTACCTTTGAAGACTGTGCTTCTTCCAGACGGTTAGGCGTCATGGTCTAGAGCATCCAAGAGGAATTGTGGATCGCCGAGTGACCGAGTTTGTGAAGGTTCGGAAGTCACCTGAAGACTTACCACGAGTGATTGGACGAGGTCTGTGTGACCTTAGTTCAAGGAGAATACGGTGAGGACTGTGTGTCCGGGACTGTGTGTCCTCAGGTTTAAATACCTAGCCGCTCCAACCAGATGTACAACTGAGACAGCAGTTGGAACTGGTCTACCAAATCATTGTCTTCACCAAGCTTACTGGTTCTATTTCCTCAACTCTTTCATTTCCTCATTACTGTGTTGTGTGCTTGTCATATCTGTGTTTGAAGACTTTGACAGAAGACTTTCTCAATTTCCTCAGTTCAATTTCTTCAGTCTGTTTGTCTTCATCCTGTGCTATCCTGTGTTTACGCTTTCTGTACTCTGTGTTTGTCTTCATTTCATCATGATGACCATGCCTATGTTCTGCTATGCTTACTCTTGAGTACTTATTCCGCTGCAAGTAGTTCTTCGCTAAGGAATTTCCTCACCCGCAAATTCCTCAGTGAAGAATTCATAAAAATCGCCTATTCACCCCCCTCTAGTCGATATAACGCACTTTCAATTGGTATCAGAGCAAGGTACTCCCTTGTTCTGTGTGATTTTGGTTTAACCGCCTGGAGTTTTAGTTATGTCGACCGCAGGTATGAAGAAAGTGACATGCCCCATCTTTGACGGTCATGATTATCCCAAGTGGAAGGCCATGATGAGGAAGCGCCTCATGGCACTGAACAGCGAGCTGTGGACCGTCACTGAGATTGGTCTTACCGATCTATGCAAGATGGCGGACACTGATGATATTCGCAAGTACACTCGACTTGACATCATGGCGAAGGATATCATCTGTTCCTGCCTATCCAGAGATGAATTCAGGCGCATTATGCATCTTTGCAATGCGAAGCTTATCTGGGACCGAATCTCTGACGTCTATGAAGGTCATCGAACTTGTCATGATCCCTGGTTTGAGGATTTCAAGGAATCACTCAAAACGATGACTTTCGAACCTGAACCATCATCTTCTGCACCATGCCTCATGGCAAAAGGTGCCAAGGTAACCGAATGTTCCTCATCCGAGTCTAGTGATGATGAATCTGATGATGATTTTGGACCTAGCTATACCAAGCTTGTTTGTATTGCCACTAAACAACAAAAGGCCTTGGAAAAGGTTCAAAACATGCTAGATAAAAGTGATGATATGTTGGGTGAAGAAATGGATCGCACTAAAACCTTGACTGAAAATCTTCAGAGACTTCAGTCTAGATTTGACAACCTTCAAGGTCATCATAACACTCTCTTATCTGATCATGAGAAGCTTTCTTATGAATTTCTTCAAAGAAAGCAAGATCTTGAGAAGCTAAGAGTGAGTTATGAAGATCTTCAGAAGGAGCGCGATTCATTACTTGCTCAACAAATCAGCGCTGCTCAGGAAGAATTTGTTCCTCCATGTTTGAAATGCATTGAACGTGAATCTGCTAATTCTTCACCTGAATGTTCAAATGCTTCTAATGCTACAAATTCTTCAACTGTCTCTGCTATCACTAATTCCTCATCTGAGGACATTGCTAGTATCACTGACGATGCAGGGCTGAAGGAATTGTACATGACAGGCATGTACAAAAGCCTCAAAGGGCATCAGACTCTTTGTGATGTGCTTAAAAAGCAGATCCTCAACAGGAACCCTAGGAAAGAGGGTATTGCCTTTGAGAGGAAACTCAATGCTGATGGTACATATTGGAAGCCTGAGCAGTACCCCAAAACCTCATGGGTTGCTGCAAAGGGACCTCCAGTTGATCCATCTAATTTATCTGGCTTTACATGTGAATCTTCTCATTCTTCTGATGAGTCATTTGACTCCAACTATAAACTGTTTAAAAATCAGAATGGTGAAGTATTTGCTAGATATGTTGGCACTAACTGCAGGAACGGTTCTCCTATGAAGAAAATCTGGGTTCCCAAAAGGTGCCTTGAAAGTCTTCAGGTGAATGTCCTCATGACACCACCTGTGAAGAATAGGAACCCCAGATCAAATTCTTCATATGGACCAAATTCTTCATATGGATCCAAGTCCTCATACGGATCGAATTCCTCACGTGGATCATATTCCTCAAAAGGATCAAAGTCCTCATATGAACATCATCGTGCTAACAACTCTGTTTCGCAGGGAAGAGCTAAGGGCTATGAATATGAGCATTATTCTTCTAATCATTATGTTCATAAGTCCTCGAAGAATTTCTCTGCTTATTCATATGCTTACCCTAACTCCTCTTATGTGAAACGAAATGGATTGGCTTCTATGCCACCTTTCTCGTATGGAGCTCGCAGAGTGATGAACTCTTTGCCACCCCTTCAGATGTGGGTGGTGAAGAAAAAGGACTAATCTCTTATGCAGGGTCAGGTCTCCAGACGTGCTCAAACGTCTGAAGAATTTGCTGGAGACCTGAAAAGTGCCTGAAAGGACGCAGGCTAATCATGAAGAAATGAACTTTCATTTCTCACGTCCTCATACTGTTTTAACTGTTGCATTGCTTGATGAAATTGGCCTGATGAATTGTGATGTCATATTCTTCACTGATGAAGTATATGAAGTTCGTAAGCTGCACTAATTCATCTACAGGATGATCAACCCAAAGCCACTGAGTGGGTCCTCGATAGTGGATGTACAAATCACATGACTGGTGACAAGAATCTATTGATGGATGCTCCCTTATCACCATCGCATCTGAAGCATATCATCTTCGCTGACAAAGGCAAAAGTCAGGTATTGGGTCTAGGTAAGGTTGCGATCACAAAGGATCGACACATGGACAAAGTCATGCTTGTCGAGTCCTTAGGATACAACCTCATGTATGTCTCAATGCTTTGTGATCTTGATATGGTTGTTGTCTTTGACAAGTATCGTTGTGTTGTGGTTATGGAAGCTGACAATTCCAAAGTCTTCGAAGGCTTTAGGAGAGGAGACTTGTATATTGTTGATTTATCTATAGGACCGCAACCAGCCGTGTGCCTACTTGCAAAAGCTTCAGAAGGCTGGCTATGGCATCGACGACTTGGTCATGCAGACATGAGGAATTTGCACACGCTTGCAAAGAAGAAGCATGCCATTGGCATTGAGAATGTCAAATTCCTCAAGGATCACTTATGCGGAGCCTGTGAAGCTGGAAAGATGACCAAGGCTAAGCATCCAGCAAAGACTATCATCACCACTACTCGACCATTTGAATTGCTTCATATGGATCTCTTCGGTCCTAACCATTACTCAGCAGTCACAAATGATGCATCTCTCTATGGCTTTGTTATTGTTGATGATCACTCTCGTTACACTTGGGTACATATTGTCACTTACAAACATGAAGTGCAGGAAGTCTTCAAACGATTTTCCTCGAGGGCTTCAACCAACTTCGGTGTGAAAATCAAGCACATCAGAAGTGACAATGGAACTGAGTTCAAGAATTCTGGTCTTGATGACTATCTTGATGAACTTGGTATTACTCATGAGTTATCTGCTCCTTACACTCCTCAGCAGAATGGCGTCGTGGAGCGCAAGAACAGAACTCTTGTTGAGATGGCTCGCACTATGCTTGATGAGTCCAAGACGCCTCGTCACTTCTGGATTGAGGCAATTTATACTGCGTGCCACATCATCAACAGGGTATATCTTCACAAATTCTTCAAGAAGACTGCCTATGAACTCCTCACTGACAAGAAACCCAATGTGAGTTATTTCAAAGTCTTCAGTGCTAAATGTTGGATTAGAGATCCTCATCACAATGCTAAATTTGCACCAAAAGCACATGAAGGTTTTATGCTTGGTTACGGAAAGGACTCGCACACCTACAGAGTCTTCAACAACGTTCTTCACAAGGTTGTTGAAACTGTAGATGTGCGGTTCGATGAAACTAATGGCTCGCAAAGAGAGCACCTACCCTCTGTGATAGATGAACCAGCACCTGAGGAAACTATCAAGTTCAAGGCTACAGAGGTCATTCCTACCGAAGAATCTGCTGAAGAATTCATTCCAGAACGTGAAGAACGTCGAGCTAATGCACCTGAAGAAAATGCTGAAGAAAATGGTGCTGAAGAAAATGCTTATCAAATTCCTCGACGACAACCAGCTCATCCTCGTGTTGCAAAAGAAGTGCAAGTTGAAAAGATCATCGATGACACACCAGGTCCTCTCACACGCTCAAAAGCTTCACATTTATCTAACTTTTGTGGGCACTATGCTTTTGTCTCTATCACAGAGCCCACTAAGGTAGATGAAGCATTTCTGGAGCCTGAGTGGATTCAGGCCATGCAAGAAGAATTACATCAATTCGAGCTCAACAACGTCTGGGAACTGGTTAAACGTCCAGATCCTCGCAAGCACAATATCATTGGCACAAAGTGGATCTACCGCAACAAGCAAGATGAAAATGTCCTTGTGGTGAGGAATAAGGCACGGCTTGTAGCTCAAGGCTACACACAGGTTGAAGGAATTGATTTCGATGAAACTTTTGCACCTGTTGCTAGACTTGAAGCTATTTGCATATTACTTGCTTATGCTAACCATCATGATATCACTTTATATCAAATGGATGTGAAAAGTGCATTCCTTAATGGTAAGCTTGAGGAAGAAGTATATGTTGCTCAACCCCCAGGTTTTGAAGATCCAAAGCATCCTGACAAAGTCTTCAGACTCAATAAGGCCCTCTATGGCCTCAAGCAGGCCCCTCGGGCATGGTATGATACTTTGAAGGAATTCCTCATGAAGAAAGGCTTCAAACCCGGTTCACTCGACCCTACTCTTTTCACTAAATCTTATGATGGTGAATTGTATGTGTGCCAAATATATGTTGATGATATTATCTTTGGCTGTACTGACCAACATTATAGTGATGAATTTTCCTATATGATGAGTGAAGAATATCAAATGTCTATGATGGGAGAATCAAAATTCTTCTTAGGTCTTCAAATTCGTCAACAGCGCAATGGCATATTCATATCTGAGGAGAAATACCTCAAGGATGTACTGAGGAAATTCGGCATGCAAGATTGCAAAGGCGTCAAAATTCTGATGCCCACAAATGGCCATCTGTGCACTGATGAAAATGGTATTGACTTCGATCAAAAGGTATACCGCTCCATGATTGGTTCTTTATTGTATTTATGTGCATCTAGGCCAGATATTATGCTTAGTGTTTGCATGTGTGCCCGATTTCAAGCTACACCGAAGGAATCACACCATAAGGCTGTGAAGCATATTCTTCAATATCTAGCTCACAAACCAACACATGGATTATGGTACCCCAAGGGCTCGGCTTTTGATCTCATTGGATATTCTGGCTCTGACTATGCTGGTGATCGTGTGGACCGCAAGACAACATCTAGTACATGTCATTTCCTCGGACGATCTTTGGTCTGTTGGTCCTCAAAGAAACAAAACTGCGTATCACTGTCTACTGCTGAAGCTGAGTACATTGCTGCTGGTTCTTGCTGTGCTCAATTGCTGTGGATGAAGCAAACTCTCAAGGACTACGGCGTCAACATGAAGAATGTGCCTCTCTACTGTGACAATGAGAGTGCCATCAAGATTTCTCACAACCCAGTTCAGCACTCGAAGACAAAGCACATTCAGATTCGTCATCATTTTCTTCTTGATCATGTGTTGAAGGGTGACATTTCTATTGAGCATGTGAAGACTGAAGAACAGCTAGCCGATATCTTCACAAAGCCCTTGGATGAGAAGAGATTTAGCAAGTTGCAGTGTGAGCTAAATATCTTAGAATCTTCGAATGTTCTTTGAAAAGGACACTCATCCTAACACTTATGCAAAATTGATGACTTAGATGCGCAACACATGAAGAAACGTTTTTCTTCAATCAATGAAGAATAACACTCTAAGTGTGAAGAAATTAACGAAGAATTTGATTCTCAGAACCCTACGACAATTGTACGCGGTGTCTAAAATCATCATTCTTATACGGTGGGTCACGCCACCACCAAAAGTTGAAAATCTTCAATTCAAGTCTTTCCTCAGTTGTTCATTTTCTTCAACTTTGCATTGTCTTCACTGTTTCCGTCGTTTTTCTTCATTGGCTATATATATATATATATACTCTGCAACATTCACTTATGGCTAACTCTTCAAGTTGGTTTTCCTGCTAAGTGAATGTGATCGGACCCTTCGCCCTCTATGCTATACTCAACCCAATCTATTCACAAATTCTTCATGTGCGTTCTATTTGAAACTCGTTCAAAATCTTCACTGTGTCCTTGTCAGCTGAAGAATTTGCGAACGGAACTTTTAACTTATCTTATCCAAATTTTCGGCTTTGCCGCTCAAACCGTTCCGCATCCCATGAAATACTTATCTATTCACCCACGATCTAACACGATCTCCACTTCTCAGTACGTGGGTGACACATGTCAAGCGAATGAGAAGGGTCAGGGGCACGTTCGTCCAAAATCTTCGGGCGAACAGTTTTTCACCGTGGCTATAAATACCCCATCTCCCCTTCCTCCCTTCCTTTACTCCGCTCGACCTCTCTCCAGCTCGAGCTTCTCAAACCCTAGCACCGCCGCTACTTCATCGTCGCCGGTGAGGAAGAGCTTCACTGCCTCGACCTCGTCGCCGCCGTACTCGCGCCGACCGCGGAAATCTTCACTCCGCCGCCGCCCGTAGCCGTCTTCCTCCGCCGAGTTAGGGCGTGGAAGATCTGCACAGACGAACTTCTCATCTCTACCTCACAGTTCGTCGTGTTCTTTGTCCAGGGTAATTAAAAGTTACTTTTACTGCCCTCTTTGATTCAAATGATTTCTACAAAATCTTCAAAGGTGTTTATTCTTCAAATTCTTCACACACTAAACACCTCACATGTCATCTGTTCTTGATTCATTTCTCTAAGCAATAATTTTTCTTCAAGATTCCTCAATTGTGTGGATCTTCGATCTATGCAACTCTGGAACCTAAGACAAAGAACGCTTAGTGAAATTCTTCAAGACTCATCTGGTCAAATTCCTAAAACTTGTTCTTTTTGAAAAACCTTTTGAGAACGCATATGACCTCTCCAAATTCCTCGCAACTATACTCTGTTCACAGGTACTCATGTCCGCTGTTGAATCTCTAGGTTCTCATCAACTTAACTCATTTGTAGCGTTCCTCGAAGAAAAGTTGCATACTTCTTCAGAGAATTCAATTGTTCAAATTCCTCATCTGAAGAAAATGGTTGATGGAAAGAAGCCACAGAAAGGAGGAAAGAGGCCTGAGGTCAACACTGCATTTGAAATCCCTGAGGACATCTATGCTGGGTACTGCACACCCCCTGAGGAAGATAAAAATCAGCGCAAGGTGCGCATTCAGAAGATAGAGAGGAGATGGGCAAGAGAGTGGAGGGAGTACATGTATGTGACTCCCAAGTACATGAAGAAATTCGCACTCAATCCTCCATGCCCAAGACCTCCGTTGGCACCTGGCCAAGAAGTTGATCCCACCAGCCTCAAGCGTGGTGAGGATTATCCTGATGAATGGGCCAAGCGCCAGGCCAAGCTGGCTAGACAAGCCAGAGAAGCAGTGAGGAAATTCAATGAAGACTCTC
Organism: Triticum aestivum; assembly: GCF_018294505.1. Lineage (NCBI taxonomy): Eukaryota > Viridiplantae > Streptophyta > Magnoliopsida > Poales > Poaceae > Triticum > Triticum aestivum. Next base: position 49,683,625 of record NC_057814.1, on the reverse strand, counting down.
CTGCTGCTGCTGCCGCTGAGGCCTCTGTCAAACCGAAGAAATCCATGGCAAAGAAGCCTGCGCGTAAGCCAATTGCTTCACCTTCAATGCCCTCACGGCCAGAATCCTCAAAGCCCTCACGGCCAATTCCTCACGCTGCTCCTGCTCCTCCAAAATCCTCAGCTCCTCCGCATAAGTCCTCAGCTGCTCCGACCAAATTCTCAGCACCTGTGCATCTTGCCACGTGCCAAAGGACTACAGGGATCTTTATTGCCTCAGGAGCTTCAGCTAGTTCCTCGGCTGCTCCAAATTCTTCAACAGGACCCTCTCTGCTGAAGACAAAGACCACTGCTGGACGAGGTTCTCGCCCAAGTCCTCACAAGAAGCAGGTCGCCTTCCAAGTGCCGTCTGAAGAAGACGAAGCTGATGATGAAGAACTTGCTGAAATCATCAGAGATAGGCAAGTCAGGGCCGCTAGAGCCAAGGGCACAAATGTGCCTCTGCTTTTGGATCCAAAGTTGGTCCTCAATTACATTGATCTCTGGCACAAGGACCCAAACACTCCTATGCCTGACTTCAAGCTGACTCCTGGCCAAAATCATATGCTGACTGCCTTCATCCAAGAAGAGAAATGGAAATTTGAGAAGGCCAGGCAGATCAAGAAAGCGCAGTACGGGAAGGAGAAATTCCTGAAGAACAACGTTGTCTCTATGACAACTGATGATCTTGTGAAGATCCAGTCTGAAATCAAAGTCCTCAGCGATGATTTCAATGCTTACTTTGCTGATTGGCAAGGAGCCAAGGTCAGGTTTGTTAAACTGACTGAGAAGTTCACCTCCAATGTTGCAGCCCCATCGCAACAAGAAATTCCTCAGACTGAAGCATCTGCTCAGCCAACTGAAGAACATGCCAGCACCGCTGATGACATTCAGGATGCTGAAGAAAATGTGAGGTCTAGGGCTGATGACTGCATTCCTGCCGCTGATGAAATTGCCAGGGCATCCACTAGTGGTGCGCCTGAAGAAAATGAAGAGGTCAGGGCAACTGCATCAGTTGTGCCTGAAGAAAACCAACCACATTCCTCTGCTCCTCCTGCGCCTACCCCAACTCCAATTCTTCCATCTGCATCAGATGTGAAGAAGACCAAGGCTGCAGAGCGTGCAGCAGTGAAGAAAAGGAAAGCATCAGCTTCATCAGATTCTTCAGCTCCGAAGAAGATGAAGAAATTGACCAGCTCAGTTGCAAACCCCATTGATGCTGTTCCGATCTCAACCATGCCATCAAAGGACCTTGTTCCTTTTGATGAAGAATATTTGATCCCTAGCGGATCTGATGAAGAAAATCCTTCTGCTGCTTCGTCAGAGCAGATGGACGAAGAAATTGAAGTGGATGAAATCCCTTCAACTCCAGTTGTTTCCTCGCCTATGCCTCAGTTTACTGCTGAAGAGGCCGGCATTGAAGAAATAGAAGATGAAGACGTGGACATTGGCTGTACCACACCAGTGATGAATGATGACTTTTGGGAAAGTCAGCACCCCAACTCTCCACTCTTCACACCTTTACAGCAAATTCCTCAGTCCCCTGTTGCTACTGAAGTACAAATGGGATCTGAAGAACCTCGTGCAACCCCATCTATCCATGAAGAAATTCCAGCCACTAGTGCTGAAGAAAATGTACATGAAGAATTGAAGACCCAGGCTGTCACTGGAGTAGAAGCTGAAATTCCTCAGCCTGAAGAACCTGAGATTGCGATTCCTGAGGTGATAATGCAATTGACTGACACTCCTCAGCCCAAGCCAAAGGATCCATTCTCAAAGAAGCAGAATGTCGGGACCCCGATTCTAAGTCACACCGATCTAGCATGTAACACCTCATATCACTTTGCGGCCTCACTGTCACAGCCCCAGATCAGCCCTTGTTTGACTTTTGCTTGTTCCTCATGTCATCATGTTTAATTTTCAAAGAAACTTGAAATGGGGATGTTGAAACCCTAGCACCAAATGCATTCAACTAGGTTCAAGTAAACAATATTTTCAATGAACCCAAATGCCCTTTAGAAAAGTTCATGATTTTTGTTAAAGGTGAAAACCTCTGCCAAAAATGATGCACCTATTTCTAGGCCATCCTGGATTTTTGAATTAAATCTTATTGTATTTGAATTTTGGGCATTTAAATGCTATAAATAATTTAAATGTTCAAATAATGTTGGAACTATTTTTGGGCCACTGAAATAATTCAGCAAGTGTCCATGAATATTTTCAGGATTTTAGGAAATGCCTTGGTATTTTTCCTAAGCCCAAAACAGAGGCAAATAATTAGAAAACAGAAACAAATTAGAAAAACAGAAAGCAGAGAGAGGAGATACCTACGTGGCACCCACCACAGCCACCTGGCCGGCCCAGCTGGCGGCCCAGCCCACCAGGCGCTCTCCTGTCGCCTTCCTCGCGCCAGTAGGCGAGGGCGCGTGCCCGACGCGCGCAGCTACACGCCGCGGCCACCTCCTCCCTCCCAGCCTGCCTGGCTCCTCCCCGTTGCACCTAGACGGCGCCACGACACCCCCTCGACGCCTCGACCTCTCCCCCGAACGCTCTCCCCCTCCTCTGTTCTTCCCGCCCGAACGCCTCCGTCGCCGCCGCTCGCCACCACCGCGGACACCGCCATCCCGGCGACGCCCTGAGATGCCCAAGAGCTCCGCCTAGTATCCCTCTTCCTCCTCGTCGAGCTGTGCAACGCCGGACGCCCCCGAGTGCCTCCACGTCGTCGTCTTCAACCTCCCAACGCCGGAGATCCCTCTCGCCGCCCCGCTCGCTCCAGTGCTTCCCCGAGCACGCCGAGGCCACCTCTGCACTCACTGTGAGCCCCTGCGTCGAACCCCCCTCCTCTCTGCTCCGTTTGCTCATTGTAGACGCCGCCCCCTTGCTCACCGTAGCACGCCGCCGCGCGAGCTCGACGCCAGCATCACTCCGGTGACCATTTGGTCCCGCGCGGTGCCTAACACACTCACCGCACCTCGTAGCGTCTCGCTAGTGCATCCATTCACCCACTAGCACGCTACAGCAGCAAAACCACCGACGCCCGAACTCCGGCCGCCGCATTCGTGCTCGCCGCCGTCGACTTAGACCACCCCAGCTCCTCCCGCTTGGCCTACTAGATGCGCGCGAGCCCCAGCTACGCGTAGGACCAAACCGCGGTCGATTTGGTCGACCGTGGGCAAATCCCGAGCCCCTCCGCCGTCCCGGGTTTCACAGGCGACGAGCCGTGGACCAAGTCCGGCGGGTTTGACCCTGCTTGACCGGGGTTTGACTTCCCCCCTGACCCACTGACGTGTGGGGCCAGCCCCTGTTAAAAGTTAGTTTAGTTTAAAACCTAAACTTAATTAGGCACTGAGAGACTGACAGGCAGGTCCCACGGGTCAGGTTTGACCCTGGCCAGCCCGTTGACTCGCTGACGCAGTGATGACGTCAGGCTGATGCAGTATTACATTTTCTGGATTTATTTTTAATCAGGAAATTCTAGAAAATAGTATAAACTTCTCAAAATCATATAAAATCAACCGTAGCTCAGAATGAAATAATTAATATATGAAAAATGATCAGAAAAATGCAATCTATCCATCTGTATCATTTCCATGCATGTCAAACTAAGTTATACCTGCTGTATAGGTGAAAACATGATAATGCACTATTTGAATTCATAGTTTGAATTTGAATTTGAACCTTGAGTTCAAATCAACCCAAACCTTTCTGTTGCTAATTGCATTAGGCCAAATCACGTCATATTGCCATGTCATGATCATGCATCATATTGTGCATTGCATTGATTGTGTTCTTCCTTGTTTGCCGGTGATTGTCCCCTCTCAATAGCCGTGATTCCGACGATGAGATCGATGACACCGATGAAGAGCTATACTATCTTCGGAAGTGTCAGGCAAGCATAACCCCCTTGTTCATTCCGATACAATCCCACTCTCTCGCTCCTGCTCTCTTTTACTACATTAGGACAACAACGATTCAACCGTTACTTGTTGCGGTAGTTGAACCCCTTATCCTCTGCATGACCTGTCATTGCCACAGTAAATAGATGAAACCCACTAGCATGAGTAGGAGTTGTTTGAGCCCTGGTGTGCCTACTCATTCATGCTTGTTTGTCATGCCTGCTATTGCTTAGAGTTGTGTCAGGTCTGATTCGTCGGGGATGAATTGGAATGGTGATGAACATGTCCTACTGTGTGTAAGCTAAGAGTGTGAACACGATTTGGTAAAGGTAGCGGTGAGAGGCCATGTAGGAGTACATGGTGGGTTGTCTCATTGCAGCCGTCCTCAGGAACTGAGTTCTGTGTTTGTGATCCATGATACAGTTACTACCAATGGACCCTCTCGGCTTCTTAATCACCCTTGTCCTCTGTCCAGGAGTTGCAAGTAGTTTCTGGTGTTTGTAGTATGCTGGAGGCCGTGGGCAGCGCTGACCGGAGGGGTGGGCTGTGATGCGGTAGGCACGTGGCCGGGTATGCCGGGCGCCCGTTTGGTGTCTCGGAACCCCGCACACATCGTTCGGGGCCGTATGTGGAAACCTCGGCCGGACTCCCTGCGGATGGAACCTGAATAGGCGATAAACCTGGACTAGAGACTTGAGTGTTTAGGTAGGCTATGGCCGACACCCTCGCTGGGCCTCCGCTTGAAGGTTGCCGAGTACATGTCGTGTAAACGGCGGTAAGTGGTGAGAGTGTGTGTGTCGAAGTACACCCCTGCAGGGTTAACATCATCTATTCGAATAGCCCTGTCCGCGGAAATGGACTTCTGGGTTGCCTGTACAGTTCATAGACAAGTGAAAGTGGATACTCTAAAATGCGCAAGATAAGCGTGAGTGCTATGGATGGCGTTCTCGTAGGGAGACGGGAGCGGATCCATAGTGGTGTATTGATATGGTGAATATGTGGACTCGTGTGCGCCACCTCAAAAGAGTTACTTGCAGTCGTAGTTTAGGATAGCCACCGAGTCAAAGCTGGCTTGCTGCAGTTAAACTCCACCACCCCTTTTGTTGATACCGATGCATATGTAGATAGTTCTGATGTAAGTCTTGCTGGGTACATTTGTACTCACGTTTGCTTATTTTATGTTTTGCAGAGAGACGTCAGTCTCGCTAGTAGTTCCGTGTGGACTTCGACGTTTAGCTTGATACCTCAGCTACGATCTTGTGCCCTCGGCAGGATCTAGTAAATAGTCAGGCTTCTCAGCCTTTTCCATTTGTAGATGTCTGTACTCAGACATGTTAAGCTTCCGCATGTGTTTGACTTGTATGCTCTGAATGTTGGGTCATGAGACCCATGTTTGTAATATCTGGCTCTTCGGAGCCTAATGAATAAATACTCTGAGTCGTAGAGTCTTGTTGTGATGCCATGTTGTATTTGCACATATCGAGCATATTGTGTGTATGATTGAAATGCTTGGTATGTGTGGGATCCGACAACCTAGTTGTTTATCCTTGGTAGCCTCTCTTATGGGGAAATGTAGTCTTGTGCTTCCATGAGCCATAGTAGTCCGCTACAGCCCGGTTCACCGGAGTGCTGCTAGCCCAGCACTACTGCTCCGGAACACTTGACTGGCCGGCATGTGATTCACTTCGTTCCTGTGTCTGTCCCTTCGGGGAAATGTCACGCGGTGACATCCGGAGTCCTGCCTAGCCTGCTACAGCCCGGGTTCCCGGAGTCCTGTTAGCCCAGTGCTACAGCCCGGATTCGCACGCTGCTGACCGACACGTTCGATGTTGATTCATGTATGCCTGTCCCCATACGTTAGTGCCGCTTTGGGTTCACGACTAGCCATGTCGGCCCGGGTTCTCTGTCATATGGATGCTAGCGACATTGTCATATACGTGAGCCAAAAGGCGCAAACGGTCCCGGGCCATGGTAAGGCGACACCCGTGGGAATACCGTGCGTGAGGCCGCAAAGTGATATGAGGTGTTACAGGCTAGATCGGTGTGACTTGGAATCGGGGTCCCGACACTCACGCACGGTATTCCCACGGGTGTCGCCTTACCATGGCCCGGGACCGTTTGCGCCTTTTGGCCCACGTATATGACAATGTCGCTAGCATCCATATGACAGAGAACCCGGGCCGACATGGCTAGTCGTGAACCCAAAGCGGCACTAACGTATGGGTACATGCATACATGAATCAACATCGAGCGTGTCGGTCAGCAGCGTGTGAATCCGGGCTGTAGCACTGGGCTAACAGGACTCCGGGAACCCGGGCTGTAGCAGGCTAGGCAGGACTCCGGATGTCACCGCGTGACATTTCCCCGAAGGGACAGACACAGGAATGAAATGAAACACATGCCGGCCAGTCAAGTGTCCAGAGCAGTAGTGCTGGGCTAGCAGGACTCCGGTGAACCGGGCTGTAGCGGACTACTATGGCTCAAGGAGGCACTAGACTACATTTCCCCATAAGAGAGGCTGCCAAGGATAAACAACTAGATTGTCGGATCCCACACATAGCAATACACGTTACACGTACGCATAACATGCAAGTATGTGCTGTACAACATGGCATCACAACATAACGCAAACTCATATAGATAAAAGGCCCAGAAGAGCCACATAGCATTAAGTACAACAGGGGTCACATGACCCATCATTCAGAGCATACAAGCAACGGAAGCATTACATTTGTGAGTACAGACAACTACAAAAGAAAAAGGCTGAGAAGCCTGACTATCTACAAGACCCTCCCAAGGGTACAAGATCGTAGTTGAGGTACAAGCTACTCGTCGAAGTCCAAGCGGAGCAACTAGTAAGACTGAAGTCTCCGCTGCAAAAACATTAACAAAGCAACATGAGTACAAAGGTACTCAGCAAGACTTACTTCAGATCCTATCTTACATGCATTTGTATCAAGAAGGTAGTGTGGGGTTTAGTTGCAGCAAGCCAGCTTTGACTCAGTGGCTATCCTGTTCTACGACTACGAGAGACTTCTTTGAGGTAAGAAGGCGCACACGAGTCCACTAATCACCACCTCAATACACCACTATGGATTCATTCCCGTCTCACTACAAGAAGCCATCCATAGCACTCACACTTATCTTGAGCATTTTAGAGTATCCACTTCAGGTTGTCTATGTACCACGTAAGCATCCAAGAAGTCCATAACCGAGGACACGGCTATTCGAATAGATCATGATAACCCTGCAGGGGTGTACTGCGTCACACACGCTCTCGCCACTTACCGCCATGTACACGTCATGTACCTCGGCAACCTTCAAGCGGAAGCCTGGCGAGGGTGTCGGCCACGACCTGACTAACCACACAAGACTCTAGTCCAGGTTTATCACCTATTCGGGTTCCATCCGCAAGGAGATCCGGCCGGGGTGTCGCTCACGGCCCCAAACGATGTGTACAGGGTTCCCGAGCCCACCATCCGGGTGCCACTGGGTACACCGGGCCACGTGTGCCTAGTCTGTCCCAAGCCCACCCTGCCGGGTGCCACTCGGTAGAAAAATAGCACTACCTACAAACACCAGAAACTAGTTGCAACTCCTGGACAGAGATCAAGTTGGTTAATAAGTCGAGAGGGGTCGAGTTACCGGAACCCAATGTGTGGTAGTAGCTAGTCATTGGACAACATACACAGAACTCAGTGCTTAAGGACGGTTCCAATGAGACAACCCACCATGTACTCCTACATGGCCTCTCACCGCTACCTTTACCAAATCGTGTTCACACGCTTAACTCTCGGCACCAGAACATATCGTAACACTCCAATTCATTCCCAATGAATCAGACCTGACACAACTCTAAGCAATAGTAGGCATGGCATGGTAGGAACACAACATGGCTCAATCAACTCCTACACATGCTAGTGGGTTTCAACTATTTACTGTGGCAATGACAGGTCATGCAGAGGAATGGGTTCAACTACCGCAGCATAAAGTAGCAGTTGAATCGTTGTTGTCCTAATGCAGTAAAAGAGAGCAGGAGCGAGAGAGTAGGATTGTATCGGAATGAACAAAGGGGGTTTGCTTGCCTAGTAGATCAACAGGGTGGCACTGCTCCTCAGACAGGTACTCTGGAACACTCTCCGGAGCAGGACCTATCGAGAGGGAACGGTGTCGACAGTCAAAAACACAATCATATGCAGCAATATGATGCATGAATATGGCATGTATATGTGATGTATTTTGAGCCAATGCATTTAGCATTCAACTTGGAAGAGATCCATTTGAACCAAAGGTTCAAATGCGACTCTAATTTAAGTCCTTATATAATCCATTTATATGTTTTCACTTATACAGTAGGTATAAGTTGGTTTGTCATGCATGAAACTAGTACAGATGGATAGATTGCATTTTTCTGATAATTTTTCATATATAAATTATTTCAATCTGAGCTACGGTTGAATTTCTATGAATTTTAGAAGTTTTACTAGTTTCTGGAATTTCCTGATTTAATTTAAATCCAGAAAATCCTTTACTGCATCAGCATGACGTCATCGCTGCGTCAGCAGGTCAACGGGCTGGCCAGGGTCAAATCTGACTGGCGGAGCCCACTGGTCAGTGAGACAGGGGTTAACCCCGCGTTGACTCACCTTTGACCTGCTGTGGGGCCCGCTGTCAGCGGCTGTAGGGCGGCTAATTAGTGGGGTTTAACCACTAATGGCCGTGCCACGTCGGCACGCCGGAGTTTGGCTGGCGGCGACCTCAAACCGCGGCGGAAGATTGCCGGAAACATGCTAGGGGCTGCGGTTTGTCGCTCGGGAGGCACCGGGCATGAGCTCTTGCTCTCGTGCATATGATGGACCAGACGGGAGGTCACGGGAGGCCGGAATCTCGCCGGCGGCGAGGTTCAACGGCGACAGAGCCACGGCGTTGTGCGGGTCGATTCTACGGTGCACCATTTCCACCACTGGGCAGTGCTACGGACTCCTGCGAGCTCAACTAGCACGGCTGTAAGCTCAAAAGCGGGCGGAGGCGGCTGTGCCCACGACAATGACATGGCAGGGCGGCGGCGAGCTTCGGGCACGGCGGCGCTAGTGCTAGAGGACGTGCGGGGCGACGGGGATAGGGGCGAAACGAAGAGGGGCTCACCCCACGTAGTTTGGAGACGTCAGCGAGCTCGGGGGAGGCCGGACGGCGACTAATCAACGTCGGCGATCCAGGGCGGCGGAGGAGGAAGATGGTGATGTTGCCGGCGATGCAGGGCCTCCGGGCTTGCGTGGCTCGGTCGTGAAGATGAGGGGGACGATGGCGGAGCTTCTGGGCGTGGAGAGAGGTTGAGGAGGAGGTGGAGGCTACGGTGAACGACGTCGGCGGCGACGAGCTCCGCTCGGGCGGCGCGGAACAGAGAGCAGAGGAGGGGAAAGGGGTCCAGGGAGAGTGAGAGGGGTCAGGGGTGTGCGTGGCATTGCGGGAGGCGTCCAGGGCGATGAGGGGGGAGAAGCAGGAGGTGGCGCGCATGCGCGCGGGCAGCGAGCGCGTGCCCATCGTCCTCCTGGCGCCAGGAGGACGATGACTGGCACTGGCCAGTCGGCTGGGCCGGCCTGCTGGGCTGCTGGGCCAGGCCAGGCCTTGGGTGAGCACAGGTAAGCTTTTCCCTTTTTGTTTTCTTTTCTATTTTTCTGACATTTGTTCTGATTTAGTAGAATACTAAATCATTTTATTTTCTTATGCCAATTTTTGTAGGGGCTAGTGGTATTATTCCATAACTCCTCAACAAATGGCATAATTTTTGGACAATATTATATATATATATAACAATATATATCCAAAGCAAATAATTACTGCATTAATTCCAAATGCCCAAAATAAATATTTATGATCTCCTAAAAATATTGGTTTGATTTTTATCTCTGTCCAATATTTTCAGAGAGCAACATGAACATTTTCTTGGACCCTTTTGGAGCAATTTTTATCTGGGTCATTTCCAGAAATGATTCTGAGGGTTTCACAGATCCCCACTTCAAATTTAAATGGAATTTAAACATGATGCACACATGACTAGCTAGCCTAGGTCATACCAGAACTAGGGATGTGACACAGAAATTCAAGGCTGATGATTTCTTTGGCGAGCACGTGTTCTTCACTGACTACAATCCCTATGATTCTGCTCGTCTTAGAAGGAAGCGCTTCTGGACCGCCAGCTAGGCCAACTTCTATTCTTCACTGCTCTTCAACAAGGAAAAAGTCTTCGACCACGAGCATATTCCTCATGTGGACATGGAATCACTGCCATGCTTCACTCCTGTCCTCAGTGTGCTTCATGACACATGCCTCCTCAACTTTTGCACAGACATAGTTGATTGGAATGAAGAACTCATTCTTCAATTCTACGCAACTTTACACATCACGGGAGATCCTGACGATGTGAACTCCTAGGTTTTGGACTGGATGGCTGAAAATACTCACTATAAGGAACCGGCCACTGAATTACTTCACGCCCTGCCCATCAGTTCTCCACCTGAAGGAGCTTGTTGCATGTACCAAGAACCTGAGCTTACTGATCACTATATGCAAGTGCTGATGAAGCCATGGAAACCAGGTCAAGCCTCAAGGACAAAATTCCTCGTGAAGGAATTGCAGTATGTACCAAGGACAGTCTATCGCATTCTGACGAAGACTATGAGTCCAATCAAAGGCCACGACTCATCTGATGAGGAAATTGTTGGCATCATGAAGAATCTGGTTTTCAACATCATTCATGGCATTCCTGTCAATTATCATGATTTCTTCATGAGGACTCTGGCAAATGTTGCACTTTCACCGTTTGAGTTGAAGCCTTATGCACCGTGGATTATGAGATTCATCAGAACAAGGTCTTCACTCAACTACAAAGCTGATTTTCAGAATCACCTCAGCTACTTGCCCCCGATTGAAGTCCTCAAGTGGACCTATTCCTCAGCTGACGAAAAGGGCAAGGCACCAGCTGTTATAGATGAAGGCATTCGTCCATTGGATGGTCAATTTCCCAAGGCTGCATCTTATTCCACCAATGATGACTCTGCCACTCATGATTCTGCTGCCCATGCCTCCAAGCCAAATCCTCAAGCTACTGCTCCTCGTGTGATGACTGACCGTGAACTTATGCTAAGTCTTCACCAGAAGGTGGATCGAAACCATAAATGGGTTAAGCGTCAGTTTGGTTCAATTCTTCACAACATGACTGCTACACATAATGCAGTGAAGAAAAACCATTACTACCTCCATGAAGTCTTCGGTCGCACCTGGGCTGTTCTGTCTCACATTTACAGCGAAGAAGATATGAAGAACATGGGTCTCAAGGAGGACTTTGACTGGTCTGCACCTCCACCGAAGAAATACAAGAAGGTCAAGGTTCCTTCCTTGGTGGCCAGCTCCTATTCTTCATCGCGTGAAACTGATAAGCATGAAGACTTGGACGACACTGCGGCAGGCCCTACATCAACAAATGACCCCAACAACGCTGGCGCTCCTTCATCAACTTGATATTCTTCTGGGGCGTTAGTCCTCATTTTCGAACCTTTTGGTCATTCGATGACAAAGGGGGAGAAATTTGAGTTAGTCTTCAAGCGGGTCTATCTTTTATGGGCGTTTTTTTCTAAGTTACAACTCTCGTTCTTCTGATGACTTTGTTATATCGAGTTGTAAACTTAAAACTCTATGGTGGCCTGATACTTTTGTTGTTTCTTTTGCATGCTTATTCCTCGTTAATGTTATTGCACGCATGCTGAATTACATCAGTCACCATATTTCATCATGCATTTCAAATTCTTCATATATTATGTCAAATGCGTGTATGAATTACAAGATATAGGGGGAGATCTCCATGATTCAACTCTTCAAGTGTGCATTGCTTCAAAAACAAATTCCTCACTATGCACATCTTCAGGGGGAGTTCTTCTATATCTTGCAATCAAATTCCTAAATATCAGTATTTACACTTCATATGTTTATCCCCGTTGAAAATTTAACCTATATTGTCATCAATCACCAAAAAGGGGGAGATTGTAAGTGCATCTAGTGCCCCTTAGTGATTTTAATGTATTGAAGACTTATAGGTTAAGGGACTAATGTGTTTATGAGTGTACACAGGTTAAGTCTATGAGGAGTTTGATATTTACAGAGAAAGTCAACCCCTAAAAATGAAGTTCTTCGACTGAAGACTTTGAATTTCTGAAGACTTTCTGAAGACTTTGAAAGTGAAGAAATTGGTGTGACCTTGAAGACTTGGTATTCATTTGAGGAATATGAAGCGTGAAGACTTTTGTATTCGTAGTTTCATTTTCTCTTTCTTGAGTCATAGGAAACACCGTACTGTTAAAGGGGGTCGAGGAAATACTAAGGAAAAATTTCCATGTGATGCTCAACTCAAAATCCTACACCTACCAATCCCTTCGAGTGAAGCCATTGGAAATCTCATACAGTTCAGTCATATTCTTCAGTGACAGAGACGAAGTTCTTCTGGTCTCTGAGGAATTTGTTCTGACTGGGGAGTTAGGAATTCGCCAGTGCGGATTGCCTACACAGTGAGGAACATGACAGCCCTGAGGAATTTGATACTCAAATTTCCGACCGTTGTTGTGCTATGCACCAGCTGTCCCAAAATATCTACCCACCTAACGGTCATATCATTGAAGGGCATTTATGTCTTATCATGTCGGGCTGCTCCCTAGGCTATAAATAGTCGCCCCGTACAACCACTAGCTGGTTGGCTGCTCCGAGAGAAACTGACATTTGTCATTTGAGAGCATCCCATCCTCCGAGGACTTTGAGCGAAAATCATCAAGTGAGGAAAACCCAAACCCAAACACCTACAAACCCAAAGTGATTGAGCATCACTGAAGAGATTGATCCTGAGTGGATCCGACGCTTGTTACCTTTGAAGACTGTGCTTCTTCCAGACGGTTAGGCGTCATGGTCTAGAGCATCCAAGAGGAATTGTGGATCGCCGTGTGACCGAGTTTGTGAAGGTTCGGAAGTCACCTGAAGAATTACCACGAGTGATTGAACGAGGTATGTGTGACCTTAGTTCAAGGAGAATACGGTGATGACTGTGTGTCCGGGACTGTGTGTCCTCAGGTTTAAATACCTAGCCGCTCCAACCAGATGTACAACTGAGACAGCAGTTGGAACTGGTCTACCAAATCATTGTCTTCACCAAGCTTACTGGTTTTATTTCCTCAACTCTTTCATTTCCTCATTACTGTGTTGTGTGCTTGTCATATCTATGTTTGAAGACTTTGACAGAAGACATTCTCAATTTCCTCAGTTCAATTTCTTCAGTCCTTTTGTCTTCATCCTGTGCTATCCTGTGTTTACGCTTTCTGTACTCTGTGTTTGTCTTCATTTCATCATGATGACCATGCCTATGCTCTGCTATGCTTACTCTTGAGTACTTATTCCACTGCAAGTAGTTCTTCGCTAAGGAATTTCCTCACCCGCAAATTCCTCAGTGAAGAATTCATAAAAATCGCCTATTCACCCCCCTCTAGTCGATATAACGCACTTTGAATAGACAGGGTGGCCAGGGTGTCACATGCTCGTCTCGATGTCCGTCGTCGCTACCGCGACGACGTCCGTGTCGATTCGTGTTGCCCTAAGATAGACAGGGTGACAGTGGTGTCACGTGCTCGTCTCGGCGTCCATCGTCGCTACCACAACGACATCTGCCTTGACTCGCGTTACCGTAAGATAGACAGGGTGGCCCTGGTGTCACGTGCTCGTGTCGGCGCCCGTCGTCGCTAATGCGCCGATGTGCGCCTCGACTCGCGTTACCCTAAGAATGGGTGGCAGTGGTGTCACGTGCTCATCTCGGTGTCCGCCGTCACTATCGCGATGACGTCCGCCTCGACTCACGTATCCATGGTTGTAAAATTATACACTTTCTTAATTATTCGTCTGGATCACATGGTGACACTAAGTATTCAGAAAAGTTCTGACCTATATCAAATGGCAGTCGACTCACGTTGCCCTAAGATAGATAGGGTGGCAGTGGTGTCACGTACTCGTCTCATCGTCCATCGTCGCTACCGCGACGGGGACAGGGGGGCCCTAGCGTCACGTCCTCGTCTCAGCATCCGTCGTCGCTACCGCGACGACGTCCACCTCGACTCTTGCGTTACCATAAGACAGGGTGGCAGTGGTGTCACGTGCTCGTCTCGGCGTGCGTTGTCGCTAGCGCGACGATGTCCGCCTCGACCCGCGTTACCTTAAGATACACAGGGTGACAGTGGTGTCACATGCTCATCTCGGCGTCCGTCGTCGCTACCACAATGACATCCCCCTCGAGTCGGATTACCCTAAGATAGACAGGGTGGCAGTGGTGTCACATGCTCGTCTCGGCGTCCGTCGCCGCTACCGCGATGACGTCCGCCTCGACTCGCGTTACCCTAAGATAGACAGGGGCAGTGGTGTCACGTGCTCGTCTCGGCATCCTTCATCGCTACCGCGACAACGTCCGCGTCGAATCGCGTTGCCCTAAGATAGACAGGGTGGCAGTGGTGTCACGTACTCATCTCGGCGTCCGTCGTCGCTACCGCGTCGACGTCCGCCTCGACTCGCGTTACCGTAAGATAGACAAGGTGGGCTTGGTGTCACGTGCTCGTCTCAGCGTCTGGCGTTGCTAATGTGACGATGAAAGTGCGTTAAATCGACTAGAGGGGGGTGAATAGGCGATTTTTATGAATTCTTCACTGATGAATTTCAGGGTGAGGAAATTCCTTAGCGAAGAACTACTTGCAGCGGAATAAGTACTCAGATGCATACATGACATAACATAAACATGGTCATCATGCTGAAATGAAAACAGACACGGAGTACAGGAAGCGTAAGCACAGGATAAAATAGGATGAAGACAAAATAGACTGAAGAAATTGAACTGAGGAAATTGAGAAAGTCTTGAGTCAAAGTCTTCAAACATATATGAACAAGCACACACCACAGTAATGAGGAAATGAAAGAGTCGAGGAAATAGAACCAGTAGGCTTGGTGAAGACAATGATTTGGTAGACCAGTTCCAACTGCTGTGACAGTTCACTATAAGAAATATGTCAACTTGTGACCTTCTCTTAGTGACCCCAGCTGAATTGGTCATAAATCCACGGCCATTTCACTTGGAAGGGCTCAAACCCTGAAATTGCTTACACCAAATGGTCACAAAGCAGACAAGAGTGGCCAATGACCTTATTTCTACCTTATTACGACCAATATAAATGGTCATGAGGTTGTGAACGTGGATGCATTGGTACTTATTGCTATGACTAGGCGCTACCTCATCAGTTTTGCTTATGTGTCATGTCCATGTGTCAATTTTTGCCCTAGGTTGTGAAGCAACCTATATTTCTGTCATTCCCAAAATTCCCAAAAAAAATTGGGCATTCTTTACTATCCAAATCATTGCCTCATGACAATATTCAACTCCATTTGCCTGGTAAATCTTCCTCGGCAAATTTCCAAAGTTTTTGTTCAACTCGAACTGTTGTGAAGGAAGTACTAGCTAGGCATATCCTAATGAGCTGAATTTTTGCCACATCTTCTATATTCCCAAATCATAGCTCTCCACAAAATTTGAGCCCCATCTAACAATACATGTGAGTGTGGCTTCAACATTCATATTTCTGTTCAGTGTGGTACGTTGCAAAGCGAGTGACACCTAGGCTCCTCCATTTGAGCTGCAAATTTTCCAAGATAGTGTCCTTAGTAGATGATCATCCTCGGCCAAAACTCAGGCCCATTGGCCATGTGAATTTCCCGTACCACTAATCAAACACTTGGGTGCTAATTCATGTTTGAGCATTGTTCGGTCTCCTCGTGAGATTCTTCTGTTGTTATTTTCTTCCAAGCATCTACCTTGGGATTGCCAAACCTACTAGGCATGCCTAGGCTTCCCAGAACGCATGGCAACGCCACGGTCACGCGATGACCACGCGGCGGGCATGTGAGTCTACGCGCTTTGGAGTTGGGGCCGTGGGCCACCGTCCAAACCTCAACGTATCACCACCAAACCATGTATTTATGCTTAAATAGATACTTATGTACCTAGAAATGATTTTTGGAAAAAATAAAGAGCAAACTATAAGGCAGTTGCAGTTCAAGTTTGACACGCTTCCTACTGAATCGCGGAAATTTGTCTTTTTCACCAAAGGTGGATAAAAACCTTTTACACCCAACCATTTTGTCAATTGTGCATTAAACATGTCCTAGTATTTTATAAAATTGATTTGGTCCAATTTTACAACATTTATTTGGTAGTTCCTTAAAAAAAACCTCATTTGGGGCACTCGAAAAATGGAAAATGAATTTTCCGTGCAAAGAAAATGAAAACTCACTTAGGCAACATTGTTTGGAATTCCAAGATGCACCCTTGTGCACAATATGAGACCATCTGAACAAACTAGGCCATGAATTTGGCCATAAGATTGATCATTTGACTTGAAAGCCATGAATCTTCACACATGATAGCTCATTTCTGAGAACACTTTTTTAAAAGAATTGCCGTATTACAAGTTTATTATTTTTCCTGGTAACTTGGTCACATATAATGGCACAATGCGAAGGTTTTACAATTTTTTTGATTTGTTTTGAAATTTTTATGCCTGTTTCAAAATGCGGTCAAAACGGCGGGAATGACCGTTCCTAGCTAGTGGTTGAATCTTGGAATTTTTTTGGTGTTTCTCTGATTAAATAGATACTTTTGTACCTAGAAATGATTTTTGAGAAAAATAAATAGCAAACTATGAGGCAGCCGCAGTTCAAATTTGACCCGCTTCCAACTGAATCAGCGGAAATTTGTCTTTTTCACCAGAGGTGGATCAAAACTTTTTATACCCAACCATTTGGTCAATTGTGAATTAAATATGTCCTAGTATTTTAGAAAAATGAGTTGGTCCAATTGTGCAACAATTATTTGGTAGGTTCTTCACAAAAAAAGTCATTTGGGGCACTCGAAAAATGAATTCTTTTTGTGTGCAATGCAAATGAAGACCACAAAATCATCATTGTTTGAAATCCTAAGATACACATATGTGCACAATATTGGGTCATTTAAACATACAACATGAGGCTAATATGTTGAGTGTTTACCCCAAATAAGAGGTTAAAAAATATAAAGGAGACAAAAGAAAGAAACACAATTACATAAGCTGGATTTTGATTGGTGGAACCATGTATGACACGGATCGATGACATGGCAGACATCCTACCATCCATTGCTAGCAATCCCACGTCCATCCATCCATCCATCTGAAGAAAGGAGAAAAAAACCCACTGCACCCACTCCTCGTCCTCGCGAACCCTGCCCAACCACTCGTCGCTTCCTCCCCTTCCCATCCCCTCCCCGCCGCTACCTCCCTCCCCATCCCCTCCCCGCCGCCACCACCGACCTCGCCTGTCGCCGCCGTGCGCCAACCTCCCCTCCCCTTCCTTCCTTCCCTACCTACGTCGTCCGCCTCCATCTCCGTGTCTGGCCGCACACAAGCTCCCTCATCCTTCTCTGTTAGGGTTAGGGTTCGCGGTCGGAGCGGAGCGGCGCTGATGGGATGGGTACCTGACGGACGGAGTTGGAGGAGAAGAAGGACCCCGACGTCTTCATCAGCCAACACTGTCGGGGATATACCCCGCGGTATGACCCGGCCGGAATTGGCGACTCACTGGTGACCCGCCCGGAGCTTGGCGATTCACAGATAACCTGCCCGATCTTGGCGACTCATTAGTAACCCGGCGGGCGGGTCAGATGGACAACAAGGCCCAAGGCCCAGAAGGCCGGCTCACGTATATGATGGGCCGGCTTAAGAAGAAAGGGATGACGAATACTTCCTTTACGAGGAAGCAAGACCCGGACTTGTAATTAACTTGTAAGAGAAGATAGACTAGTCCTAGTCCTACTAGGACTCCACATGTAACCCGCCCCTCTAACTTATATAAGGAGGGGCAGGGCACCCCAAAGAGGGACAAGCAACAAGAAACAATATCTAGGGTTAGACACAAAGAGCCGGCTTACCGGCGATTCTCTTATGAGTATAATGAGACCTAGCCACAAACAGCATGTAGGGCTATTACCGGATGATATTTCCCGGGGCCCGAAGCTGTCTAAACCCTTGTCTTGTGCGTTGATCCGCCCTGCGTCTCTCATCCCAATCAACCCCTCTCAACCTACTACATAGATGCGCTGGCCTCACGACTAAGTCCTCACGCTAAGGACATCTGCCGTGACAATTCCACGACAAACACCAAGACCAGCCTTCCATCTTCGACGCCGACGGATCCGCGAGCGACCACCCAGGATCTGCGGCCACGGCGGCTTGGTCCGCGGTTGGTCCCTTGCTCCCTGTTGTTCTCTGCGCGTTTGGTCTGCGGTTGATTTCTGGTCGCCCTTGGGCGTTTGCTCCATGCAGGTGTACACCGAGGGGACCCAAATCGTCATCTGGTGGTTCGAGAAGCCGATCATCTACGACGTCTGCGCACAACCCAACCCAACCTGGTGGAGAACACCTCCGAGAGCTGGGATTGGTAACCTTCTCCTATTCTTGATTCCTCTTTACCTGATCAGATGCGTGATTTATTACTTACCTGGGAGCCAAATCCATGATTGGGAGGGTCCGATTTTAGTTGGCCTTGTTGATGTTCTTCAAGTCTAGCATTTGAGAGGATCAGACGCGTGAAGTGATTAATTTGCTAGCTACATGTGGTTGGGGTCTGGTACAAGTAAAAGGGTTTTGGCATTTGTTCATTTCTGAGCATATCATATCCTGTAACTGTGGACTGTAACGGGTCGTGCATATAGCAATTTGGACAGGTTTATGGGGTCTGGTACATGCAAAGGGTTGTGGCATTGTCATTTCCGAGCCCTGCAATAGGATCGGACACAACTGAAGTGTTTATCAATTTTGATAGGTGGGTGGCGTCTGGTACATGTAATGGGTTTGCCGCCAATATCATTTCTGAGTTTCTGGTTGCCATGACAACAGCTGCTACCGCATACCCGCCGTTGATGGGAGTCAATTTTTGTTGACTCATTTGGATTTCAATGCAACCCATGTTAGGTGATCTATGAAATCCTATTTCCTTTATACTAAATCTTGCAATTCTCGGTTGTGGCTTATGTTTTTTCCCTTGGCACCCACTCACGGCTGCCTTCTGTCTGTGCTTCTCTTCTCAGGGCGATGGTCTTGCGGCACATGGCGTCGGAGCTGAGCCTGGGCATGAAGAGCGACGACTACGTGCGGGTCCTCGACCTGCTCGGCCTCAGCCTGCAGACCTTTGCCAAGGTTCCCCTCAAGTCCCACACGGTGGATGAAATCAGGGAGGTAATATTTGGTCATGACCCATCTTCCTGCTGAACAGTAGACGATCTTACTAAACACCTAGCCCACCTTTCCTGGTATGCTTGTATCTGCTACATGTTGTTTTCATCTTGATAGCTAGCAGCCTAGCAGCATGAACTTTGATTATGAAATCTCTATATGCTGTATTATTAATTGGGTCAATCTCGAATTTGTTGTGAATTGTAAGATGCTTTGAGTGAATGTTTTTTTTTTGCCTTCTTGCGTGTAGGCAGTCAGGTGAGATAGCAAGCAGAGGTTCAGTCTGTTGGAGTAGGATGGAGAGCTGCTGATTCGGGTTAACCAGGGGCACACTATGGCAGTATGATTTCTGCCTGACCCTCCAGACCGTGGAGAAGCAGTCGGCCGCTGGCGGGGGACGTGGGCAACGACGAGATCGTCGTCCTCTCCAAGCGAAGGGGACAACTCAACTAGGTCTGCAGCTAACTCAACTTGACCCTGCTGTTGTTATGATTTCTGTAGTAGAAGCATGTTAAGAGACTTGGCTGTATTCATGGAGGTGCTTAAATATGTTCTGTTTAGCCTTAGGGCATGACTAAGGCATGCCATATGTTCTGTTTGAAGTCACTTGCAAATAATCTAACCATATCAGCGGCTTCAGTAATTATATCATTATTGCCTTGTTTTGAGACTTGCACAAAATTACTTGTGATGGCCAATATTTCAACACAAAACGCTGAATCAGGATGTGAAGTGATTTTATGGGTTTCTGGGGTTCTATTGACTAAATCCTATTTGTCTAAATCTGTTTTTCTCTAAAGCATTAAGACCTTTTGCTAGAGCCGGGGCTCCCCTTCCAGCGGCCCTATTGATTGTTTTTTTGGAATACATGTTTTTGTATATAAGATGCCACCATCAAGTTAATAGTAACACTAATAATCATCTGTACCCTTTTATTATGAGTTGATTGCACATGATCGGGCTGTGCTTCCTCTGATTACATTCAGAATTGTTTGATGTTAATGATGATGATATACTAGGAGCATTACTTTCACCTACAATAATTGGCTCAGTTTAATATAGTATAACCGACAGAACATCTACAATTCCAGTCATGATTCATTTTGACAGTGTGTTTTTTGTTTGTGCTATCCTCTATTGAATGAATTCAATAAAGTTCTCATGAATTCTGCCTGGCCTTCTACTAGCCCAAATCTGAAGTAGTATTAATAATGTTGTTAAGTTGTCTAAACATGCTACTATTTGGCAATTCAGTTTCATATTGCATTTGGATCTTAAACTTATACAGTATAATCTTAGTTATTTGCATATGTAAAATATGTTGACAAAGTGTTAAGTTGGATTACCGCCTCATGTTGATGGCATTGTCTCTAAACATTTAATAATGTTTCTTTTTGGTGATCTGGATCAGGATCTAATGTTGTTTAGGCTGCTGCTGCTGCTGTGACGGAAGATCAAGAGGCATGGAGATGCGCACCACAGTTTTAGTTGATGTTGCACCATGTTTTGGTGCTTGTGTATCTGTTTTTGCTTGTAAGCACACTTGTATGCGCTTGTGTATCGTGCATGTGTATCTATTTTTGCTTGTTTTAGTTGATGTTGGACGTGCGGACTTGTATGTGCTGTTGTGCGTATTTGGCTGAATGATTTCTGAATTTAATCATTTAATCAAGAGAATTATTGAGTGTTTGCTATCCAAATGTGTAAACTGGAAATCAGTGGATAAAAAGACCAAATGTTCTATTGGACCAAATAATATATGGGCTCTAAAAAGGCTATGGCCCAAATAATAGTGGACTGACACATTATTTATTTCTGGAAAACTTGAACAAAAATGCTTAAAGAAATGGTCTGCAAAAGGGCCATGGCCCAGAAAATTAGAAGGCTGAATTGTTGGGCTTGGCCTATGAAGTCGACCAAAAATTAGCAGAAAAAAAATATAAATGGGCTGAATTAATGGGCTTGGCCCATATAGACACCTAATCGGACTGGGTTGAATCTTATCCATGTCAGCTTGCCACGCTGGATCTTACGTGGCTTGGGAAGGCTGCTAGTGACCAAAATTTCGGTCGAAGAACCAACGACCTTTTACATATGTCGTTAATTTTAGTTTACGACCGCCAGCTTTTGACCTTCTGTTTTTGGTCAAAAAAAGGCCGCAAATAAAAAACAATGACCTTTCAGTGACCAATAGTGGTGGTCGCAAGTTGACATATTTCTTGTAGTGGTTGTACGTCTGGTTGGAGCAGCTAGGTATTTAAACCTGAGGACACACAGTCCTCACCGTATTCTCCTTGAGCTAAGGTCACACAGACCTCGCCCAATCACTCGTGGTAAGTCTTCAGGTGACTTCCAAACCTTCACAAACTCTGTCACTCGGCGATCCACAATTTCCTCTTGGATGCTCTAGACCATGACGCCTAACCGTCTGGAAGATGCACAGTCTTTAAAGGTAACAAGCGTCGGATCCACGCAGGATCAATCTCTTCGGTGATGCTCAATCACTTTGGGTTTTTAGGTGTTTGGGTTTGGGTTTTCCTCACTTGATGATTTTCGCTCAAAGTCCTCGGAGGATGGGATGCTCTCAAATGACAAGTGTCAGTTTCTCTCGGAGCAGCCAACCAGCTAGTGGTTGTAGGGGGCGGCTATTTATAGCCTAGGGAGCAGCCCTACATGATAAGACATAAATGCCCTTCAATGATATGACCGTTAGGTGGGTAAGATATTTTGGGACAGCTGGCGCATAGCACAGCAACGGTCGGAATTTTGAGTGTCTAATTCCTCAGGGCTATCATGTTCCTCACTTGTAGGTAATCCGCACTGGCGAATTCCTAACTTCTCAGTCAGAACAAATTTCTCAGAGACCAGAAGTACTTCGTCTCTGTCACTGAAGAAATTGATTGAACTGCATGAGATTTCCAATGGCTTCACTCGAAGGGATTGGTAGGTGTAGGATTTTGAGTTGAGCATCACTTGGAAATTTTTCCTTAGTATTTCCTCGACCCCCTTAACAGTACGATGTTTCCTATGACTCAAGAAAGAGAAAATGAAACTACAAAAACAAAAGTCTTCACGCTTCATGTTCCTCGAATGAATACCAAGTCTTCAAGGTCACACCAATTTCTTCACTTTCAAAGTCTTCAGAAATTAAAAGGGAGGGAGTCAAAGATAATATTTTGTAAAATATTATCAATAGAAAAAATAAGCACGATAGAAGATGTGAATCTCTTGATACATAAGTGGGTAGGCAGCAATAATCAAGAAAAGGTAGTTAAGAATGCGTCCGTTGATTGATATGACTAGAAAAAGGGACCTTTACATACCGGAATTTCATGTTTAGATTTATGTCTTGGTAGGGAATTTCTCGAAAACCTATTAAATGATACAAAGGAGGAGTGATCAAAGAGGAAAAACACCAAGATTGGCATGAAATCCCATACATGGTTTTTTATCGGTGTTGCAACCTGACATGCCAAGGAATTTATTTAAAAACCTAATGCACTTCTATATTAAAATGAACAACCTAATGCACTTGCATGTTTCATTACGATTTTCATTTTTTCTATGATGACATATACAGGGTGTAAATTTAATCGAAATATAGTTTAGTGAAAGGCCATATAGTTGGCATCGGAAAGGGTCAATATAGCCGCACAAATGCGCGGGAAACCCTGCTAGTTAACACTATTTATTGAGTGAATTCCTCCTCTCCCTCTATTTCTTGGTTATCGAGTTGGCTTGTTGATTTCTAGGCAATTTGCAATCACATATAAATTTGCGTATTCTCATGCAAAGTATCAAAGTTGGACAATTTAATGAAATAATGGACCTATTTAGTAGCACAAGTGCATGCTAACTCAGTTGGCTGTGGCTTTTGGGCATGGAGGCGACATCATGAGTTTGAATCTTACAAAACGCAACCGTTTCCTCGTTCTTTGCAAAAGCACAACGGACGAACCTCACCTAAACCTTGACCGCGGGTTAATTAAAGAAAAATGTAGGGTATTTTGTTGCAAAATATGAGACGGATGGGCATAAATGCTCCGTCTTTTATTAGTAGGTATAAATAGATAGATATATAGATAGATAGATAGATAGATATAGATAGATAGATATACATATAGATAGCATATAGACACGTGGGTTGTCGTTGTACTATATATGTGCTTTTTTGCATGTTATGCTACGATATAAAAATGTTTCTGCATGTTGTTTTCTTGCAATTTACTTATCTTCATCTGAAAGAGTCCTGACTAAATCTCACTTGTCTTGTGCCGTTTGATTTAGTTTGCGCACCATTTGTTTGTTTGATTTACTTTTTTCAGTTTTTAACTTTTTCCATGTCAGTGCTATTACAATTCTATATGACGAGATCTCAAAAAAAATAAATCTATATGACTGTCTGCCCACAACTGCCAAATCACCAAGTGGGTGATGTGTGTTAAATGAACAAGTGGGCAATGTGCAAGTAAATGAAACAGCATAATAGACAATCGAGTCAAAGCACAACAACCAAAGGATTTGAACTTTGTAAATATGCAAGACAACTAGTTACTCGGATTTCTTTCATCAAATTTTTCCTTGTTGGATCTCCACGGAAACATGCGGGCTATCTAATGTTTAATTGGAACCTAATTGCCCAAACCATATAAGGTGCCTTTTATTACCGACGGACAAATTTTCCGAGCATATGGAATTCTATCCCAGAAACCGCGATGAAGGTGGGCATTAACCGTTGTAGGAATGACACTTCTGCAGGCACTCAGTCTTCGTCTTGTAACAGTCGGCATTCTTATTCTCGCAACAGTAGCACTCAGCACGAATCTCAATGTTCAAATAACATATGAGAAAGAGGCTGCAAAATTTCTCGGTTTTCTTGCTCTCGCCTACAGATGTTGAGTTGATGATGGTAGCGTTGGTACTTGTGTTCGCCGCATGATCATCTTGGTTGACCATCGTTTGCTTATTATCGAGAGCACCTGTATAGTATATTTAACCTTAGTATGCAGTACCGCAGATGTGTGTGTGTGTATGTATGTCTGATCCGAAGAATTAGTGGCAAGAAGTTAACACAAGATTCTAAAGACGATGATGATATATACTTACACTGTGCACAAAGCACAAGGCATCCAATGAAGAATATCATCGTCGCCTGCACTAGGCTGCTCCCTCTCATATTGGTTATCTGTTACTTGACAAACTCAGTTCTAGTGGAGTGTAAGGTTCCAGTAGGAAATTGTTGGACTCCAAATGTGGCAGACACGGACGACAAGTCTATAAATAGCAAGAGTTGGAAAATACTTTAAATATTCATTAATGTACTACAAAAGATTGCAAGTGCACCAGATATATGTTCATTAATGTCGAGATTTTTGCACATATATATACCTATACTAATAGGCACTCCCAAGAAATTCCCACATTAATTAGAGAAAAATAGAAAATGGAGGCCGTTGATTTTGCGGGTCAAGATTATAACTGTGTAGATCAGATCTTTAATCATAGAAACGGAAAAAATTAAAACAACTTTAATTCTCACATATCTCTCTTATCTCTCTATTCTCATTCGTATCTCTTTAATTACAGAAAAGAAAGAAATTAAAACCGCTTTAATTTTCACATATCTCTCTCTATCACTCTATTTCTCACGTGTCTCTCTATCAAAGTCCGCTTTAATTATCATCCTTAACCCGTCCGTCCTTGGGTGACGGTTCCATGATTGGCGCTTGGGCGATTCCCAGGGGATTCTGCGGTGACTCCTGGTAAACCCTAGAGTCCCCTCACGCGACCCCGTCTCTGGCCGACGCCAGCAAACTCTCCCCCTAGCGGCGATCCTTGCTGGACTGATCTCGAGACCGCTCACCCATCCACCAAAGGCCTTACGAGTGTTGCTAGGGCATTCATTCGTAATACAACCACCTAGTAAACCATAGATCGATGCAAGTCCTCGACACAATGGAGAAAGTGGAAGGTTTGATGCAGAAGTTGCGGTTGCCAGAACCAGAGAAGAGGGGAGTCAAGATCGGAAGGGGCGGGTTGAGGAGAATGGGAACGGAAGATCCACAGGCGATCGGTAAGGTTATGTCCGGGAAACCAGTATATGTGGAAGGTATGATCAAATCCCTCGGAAGAGTGTGGTGTCCGATCAAGGGAATCAAGTGCAAGGAGTTAGAGGACAACACCTTTCTTTTCACCTTCTTGCAAGCAGCGGGTTAGAGGAAAGCATGGAGGAAGGGCCATGGATGGTGGGCAAGGACCTGATTGTGATGGTAGATTTCGACCCAGCTAAAACGCTAGAAGAGTATGAGTTCACTATCATCCCTATTTGGGTCAGGATGACCAAGATGCCGCTCGGTTTCATGAGTGAAGAAAACGGAGGGATCATTGGTGACGAGATTGGCGAGTTCATGGAGGTAACCAGGGGGATGATCATAATGTGGCTGGAAGTTTCCTTAGGCTGAAAGTTAGACTGGACATTACAAAGCCACTGTTGAGAGGAATCACTTTGGATATTGAACGGGATAAGACAAGGAGTCTGCAGAAGTGATGGACGTGGATAAAAGAAAGAAGAAAGATGATGAGCAAAAATGGTGCCCCCTAGAGTATGAGTACCTCCCTGATTTTTGTTACACGTGTGGTCTAATTGGACACGTGGACAAGGCGTGTTCTATTGGACTAGGGAGAGGTGAGGTGCAACAGTATGGGAGATGGATGAAAGCTGATATGAGAAAAGGAAGAGAGGACGAGAAAGGAGGATGGAGCTTCCACTGGTAGAAACCGACCCATTTGTCCCGGTTTCAGAGGCCCCTTAGCCCCGGTTCTAGAACCGGGACTAAAGGGTCGGGACTAAAGCCCAAAACTGTAGTCCCGGTTCGCTTACGAACTGGGACAGAAGGGGCTTCACGTGACCGCTGCGGGGCGCCTAGGCAGGAACACCTTTAGTCCCAGTTGGTAACACCAACCGGTACCAAAAGGCATCCACGCGTCAGCAGCTGGTAGGAGCAGGGGTTTTGTTTTTCGTTTTTAAAAGAAGGGAGAGGGGGTTTCATATATTGTGTTAGCTAGCTAATAGAGAGAAGTGACCTCGCTTATTTCCGTGCTTGATCAACGCTAGGAGGTATACGTATAGAGAGAACTCGAATGCGGCGTCACTAGCGCGCGCGTCGTAAGAGGCGCACTCGATTTTTCGCACGGAATTTCCTATTTGCCGCTCGTTGCGGCAAGTTGCCGGGGCAACGCACAGGCGATCGGCCGACCGACACGACTGGGCCGACCCATTTGTGTAGATCGCGTTGGCACTACCCCATCCGGTTTTGGGAACCTTCCAGAAGGTTCCCTGAACCCGTTTTTTTTTCTTTTCTACTTTTTTTCTTTTCTTTTCTTTTTTCTATTTCTTTGTGGTCAGGTTTTTCTTTTTATTTTTTTTATTTTTCCGTTTTATTTTTATTCAATTTCATTTTTGTTTTTTAGAAATATTCAGGTTCCTAAAAAAAGTTCAAATTTTGGAAAATGTTCCTGTTTTCAAATTTTGTTTTTACATTCAAAAAATGTTTGCATTTTAAAATTGTTTGGGAATTTCAAAAAATGTTCCTGTTTTCAAATTTTTTTCAGAAATTTCAAAAAAATTTCGCTTCTTTTCTAAATATTTTCAAAACAATGTTCATGAATTTCTGAATATTTTTTGTTTTCTTTTTCATTTTTCTCTTTTTCTTTTTGAAGTTTATTTTTCTATTTGAACTTTTTTGAAAATTTCAAATATAATTCAGAATTTCAAACAATGTTCTCATTTTGAATTTTTTTCACAAATTCCAAAATTGTTTACAATTTCAAAAAATGTTTGTGGTTTCAAAATTTTATTCACAATTTCAAAAAAATGTTCTCGTTTTCAAAATTTGGTCACAAATTCAAAAATTGTTCGGGGAGTTTCAAATAATGTTCAGGCTTTCAAAATTTGTTCGGAATTTAAAAAATATTCCCTTTTTCAAAAACAGTTCACAAATTCAAAATACTTTTGTGGTTTCTAATTTTTTTATCTTTTTTGAAAAATGTTTGAAATTTGAAATTTTATTTGTGTTTTTAAAAAATGTTCATGTTTTTCAAAGAAAGATTTGGAGCTTCTAAAGAAAACTCTATTCTGCCTTGTTCGTGTCGTTACAGTACATGGTCCGGTCGCTACAGTACATGTTTGATCTGCTTCTCCCAGTAGTGCTTTTAGTATTTCGCGGTGTATAACAATAACCAACGGGTCATCAGCTCAAGTGGCTAGCGAGAGTCATTCAGTATCCAGAGGGCGCGAGGTCGATCCCCGCACGGGGGCGCTCAGTTTTTAGCTACAGTGCGTTTATTGGCTCGCTGCAGTGCTGCTAATGGGCCGACCCACTCGGTGGTGCCCCTGTGCGATATGGTGGCAATTTGCTGCAAAATGCGACACATAGGAGCTCCCCAATACCTCACCTAGCCTCTATTCCCTTTCCATGTTTTTTTTTGGGCCTGTGTTTTCCTATTCCCTTTCTGGGCCAGCGGTTTTTCAGGGACAATAATGGGCCGGAAATCCCAATTTTAATTGAAATGAACCAGCACTTTCAACTAAAATGAATAGCTACTTTACACAGAAAAAATAAATTCGCATATTCCTCTATTCCCTTTCGATTAATATACTTTCCATGAACAAAATTTTATTAAACAAAAATTAACATACTGAATTAAATTGATCTACAGCTTTTTGGTTGAATCGAAATGTTCATTAAATTGATCTACTATGAACAGGTTTTAAAATTAATGAGAAAAATTCAAATCAAGAACATATTTATAGAAATAAACAACTTTTGAATTCCTGAAATTTCCTGAAAAACAAGAACATTTTCTGACATATCTGATTTTTTTAAACGAACATTTTTGTGTCAATTTGACATGACATGCTAGACGACGTCCGCCTCGACTTTTAAGACAGGGTGGCAGTAGTGTCACGTGCTCGTCTCGGCGTCCGTCCTCGCTGCCGCGATGACGTCCGCCTCGACTCGCGTTACACTAAGATAGACAGGGTGGCCAGGGTGTCAAGTGCTCGTATTGGCGTCCGTCGTCGTTATCGCGACGACGTTTGCCTCGACTCGCGTTACCCGATGATAGACATGGTGGTAGTGGTGTCACGTGCTCGTCTCAGCGTCCGTCGTCGCTACGACGACGACTTCTGCCTCGACTCGCGTTACCCTAAGATAGACATGGTGGCCCTGGTGTCACCTACTCGTCACGGCGTCCGTCGTTGCTAACGCGACAACGTCCGCCTCGACTCGTGTTACCCTAAGACAGGGTGGCAGTGGTGTCACGTGCTCATCTTGGCATCCATCGTCGCTATCGTGACGACGTCCGCCTCGACTCGCGTTCCGCTAAGACAGGGTGGCAGTGGTGTCACGTGCTCGTCGTGGCGTCCGTCGTCGCTATCGCGACGACGTCCGCCTCGACTCGCATTATGCTAAGACGAGGTGGCAGTGGTGTCACGTTCTTGCCTCGGCGTCCGTCGCCGCTTCCGCAACGACCTCCGCCTCTACTCGCGTTACCCTAAGAGAGGGTGGCAGTGGTGTCACATGCTCGACTCGGGGTCCGGCGTCGCTACCGCGATGACGTCCGCCTCGACTCGCGTTACCCTAAGATAGACAGGGTGGCCCTAGCGTCACGTCCTCGTCTCGGCGTCCGTCGTCACTACCGCGACGACATCCGCCTTGACCCTTGCGTTACTCTAAGACAGGGTGGCAGTGGTGTCACGTGCTCGTCTCAGCGTGCGTTGTCGCTACCGCGACGATGTCCGCCTCGACCCGTGTTACCCTAAGATACACAGGGTGGCAGTGGTGTCACGTGCTCGTCTCGGCGTCCATCGTCGCTACCACAACGACACCCCCCTCGACTCGCATTACCCTAAGATAGACAGGGTGGCAGTGGTGTCACGTGCTCGTCTCGGCGTCCGTCGCCGCTACCGCGACGACGTCCGCCTCGACTCGTGTTACCCTAAGATAGACAGGGGGCAGTGGTGTCACGTGCTTGTCTCGGCGTCCTTCATCGCTACCGCGACAACGTCCGCGTCGACTCGCATTGCCCTAAGATAGACAGGGTGGCAGTGGTGTCACGTACTCGTCTCGGCTTCTGTCGTCGCTACCGCGTCGACGTCCGCCTCGACTCGCGTTACCGTAAGATAGACAGGGGTGGCCTTGGTGTCACGTTCTTGTCTCGGCGTCCGACGTTGGTAATGTGACGATGAATGTGCATTAAGTCGACTAGAGGGGGGGGGGTGAATAGGTGATTTTTATGAATTCTTCACTGAGGAATTTCAGGGTGAGGAAATTCCTTAGCGAAGAACTACTTGCAGCGGAATAAGTACTCAGATGCATACATGACATAACATAAACATGGTCATCATGATGAAATGAAAACAAACACAGAGTACACGAAGCGTAAGCACAGGATAAAACAGGATGAAGACAAAACAGACTGAAGAAATTGAACTGAGGAAATTAAGAAAGTATTCAGTCAAAGTCTTCAAACAGATATGAACAAGCACACAACATAGTAATGAGGAAATGAAAGAGTTGAGGAAATAGAACCAGTAGGCTTGGTGAAGACAATGATTTGGTAGACCAGTTCCAAATGCTGTGATAGTTGTACGTCTGGTTGGAGCGGCTAGGTATTTAAACCTGAGGACACACAGTCCCGGACACACAGTCCTCACCGTATTCTCCTGGAGCTAAGGTCACACAGACCTCGCCCAATCTCTCATGGTAAGTCTTCAGGTGACTTCCAAACCTTCACAAACTCTGTCACTCCGCGATCCACAATTTCCTCTTGGATGCTCTAGACCATGACGCCTAACCGTCTGGAAGATGCACAGTCTTTAAAGGTAACAAGCGACGGATCCACGCAGGATCAATCTCTTCAGTGATGCTCAATCACTTTGGGTTTGTAGGTGTTTGGGTTTGGGTTTTCGTCACTTGATGATTTTCGCACAAAGTCCTCAGAGGATGGGATGCTCTCAAATGACAAGTACCAGTTTCTCTCGGAGCAGCCAACCAGCTAGTGGTTGTAGGGGCGGCTATTTATAGCCTAGGGAGCAGCCCTACATGATAAGACATAAATGCCCTTCAATGATATGACCGTTAGGTGGGTAAGATATTTTGGGACAGCTTGCGCATAGCACAACAACGGTCGGAATTTTGAGTGTCTAATTCCTCAGGGCTATCAGGTTCCTCACCTATAGGCAATCCGCACTGGCTAATTCCTAACTCCTCAGTTAGAACAAATTCCTCAGAGACCAGAAGTACTTCGTCTTTGTCACTGAAGAAATTGACTGAACTGCATGAGATTTCCAATGGCTTCACTCGAAGGGATTGGTAGGTGTAGGATTTTGAGTTGAGCATCACTTGGAAATTTTTCCTTAGTATTTCCTCGACCCCCTTTAACAGTACGGTGTTTCCTATGACTCAAGAAAGAGAAAATGAAACTATGAAAACAAAAGTCTTCACGCTTCATGTTCCTCGAATGAATACCAAGTCTTCAAGGTCACACCAATTTCTTCACTTTCGAAGTCTTCAGGTCTTCAGAAATCGAAAGTCTTCAATCGAAGAACTTCATTTTAGGGGTCGACTTTCTCTGTAAATATCAAACTCCTCATAGACTTATGGACCTGTGTACACTCACAAATGCATCAGCCCCTAACCTATAAGTCTTCAATACACCAAAATCACTAAGGGGCACTAGATGCCCTTACAGACGATGTCCGCCTCGACTCGCGTTACCCTAAGACAAGGTGGCAGTGGTGTCACGTGCTCATCTCGGCGTCCGTAGTCGCTATCGCGATGACGTCCGCCTCGACTCACGTTACGCTAAGATAGGTTGGTAGTGGTGTCACGTGCTTGACTCGACGTCCGCCTCGACTCACGTTTAGCACCGAAGTCTTTGAAATAACTCACATTGGGTTTCTTGTCAGTGAGGTGTTCATATGCAGTCTTCTTGAAGAATTTGTGAAGATATACCCTGTTGATGATGTGGCACGCAGTATCAATTGCCTCAGTCCAGAAACGATGAGGTTCTTGTATTCATCAAGCATAGTGCGAGCCATCTCAACAAGAGTCCTGTTCTTGCGCTCCATGACGCCATTTTGTTGAGGAGTATAAGGAGCAGATAACTCATGAGTAATACCAAGTTCATCAAGATAGTCTTCAAGACCAGTATTCTTGAACTCAGTTCCATTGTCACTTCTGATGTGCTTGATCTTCACACCAAAGTTGGTTGAAGCCCTCGAGGAAAATCGTTTGAAGACTTCCTGCACTTCATGTTTGTAAGTGACAATATGCACCCATGTGTAACGAGAGTAATCATCAACAATAACAAAGCCATATAGAGATGCTTCATTAGCGAGTGCAGAGTAATGGTTAGGACCAAAGAGATCCATGTGAAGCAATTCAAATGGTCGAGTGGTAGTCATGATAGTCTTCACTGGATGCTTGGCCTTGGTCATCTTCCAGCTTCACAGGCTCCGCACAGGTGATCCTGGAGGAATTTGACATTCTCAATGCCAATGACATGCTTCTTCTTCGCGAGCGTGTGCAAGTTCCTCATGCCAGCATGACCTAGTCGTCGATGCCATAGCAAGCCTTCTGAAACTTTTGCAAGTAGACATATAGCTGGTTGTGGTCCTGTAGAGAAATCAACATATATACAGATCTCCTCTCCTAAAGCCTTCAAAGACTTTGGAATTGTCAGCTTCAATAATCACAACACAACGATACTTGCCAAAGATAACAACCATATCAAGATCACAAAGCATTGACTGACATGAGGTTCTATCCTAAGGACTAGACAAGCATGACTTTGTCCATGTGTTGATCCTTTGAGATCGCAACCTTACCTAGACCCAATACCTTGCTTTTGCCTTTGTCAGCGAAGATGATATGCTTTAGATGTGATGGAGATAAGGGAGCATCCATCAATAGATTCTTGTTACCAGTCATGTGATTTGTACATCCACTATCGAGGACCCACTCAGTGGCTTTGGGTAGATCATCCTGGAGATGAATTAGTGCAACTTACGAACTCATATGCTTCATAAGTGAAGAATATGACATCAATTTCATCAGATCAATTTCATCAAGCAATAAAACAGATAAAGCAGTATGAGGACGTGAGAAATGAGGATTCATTTCTTCATGATTAGCATGCGTCCTTTCAGGCGTTTTTCAGGTCTCCAGCAAATTCTTCAGACGTTTAAGTACGTCTGGAGACCTGACCCTGCATAAGAGATTAGTTCTTTTCCTTCACCACCCACATCTGAAGGGGTGGCAAAGAGTTCATCATTCTGCGAGCTCCATAAGA
Organism: Triticum aestivum; assembly: GCF_018294505.1. Taxonomy (NCBI): domain Eukaryota; kingdom Viridiplantae; phylum Streptophyta; class Magnoliopsida; order Poales; family Poaceae; genus Triticum; species Triticum aestivum. The sequence continues at coordinate 49,651,024 of NC_057814.1, read as the reverse complement.
GAAAGGTGGCATAGAAGCCAGTCCACTTCGTCTCACATAAGAGGAATTAGGGTAAGCATATGAATAAGCAGAGTAATTCTTCGAGGATTTATGAACATAGTGGTTAGAAGAATAATGCTCATATTCATAGCCCTTAAATCTTCCCTGCGAAACAGAAGTGTTAGCACGATGATGTTCATATGAGGACTTTGATCCTTTTGAGGAAATTTATCCTCGTGAGGAATTCGGTCCATTTGAGGACTTGGATCCATATGAAGAATTTGGTCCATATGAAGAATTTGATCTGGGGTTCCTATTCTTCACAGGTGGTGTCATAATGACATTCACCTGAAGACTTTCAGGGCACCTTTTGGGAACCCAGATTTTCTTCATAGGAGAACTGTTTCTGCAATTAGTGCCAACATATCTAGCAAATACTTCACCATTCTGATTTTTGAACAATTTATAGTTGGAGTCAAATGACTCATCAGTAGAATGAGGAGATTCACATGTAAAGCCAGATAAAGTGGATGGATCTACTGTAGGTCCCTTTGGAGCAACCCATGAGGTTTTGGGATACTGCTGAGGCTTCCAGTATGTCCCATCAGCATTAAGTTTCCTCTCAAAGGCAATATCCTCTTTCCTAGGGTTCCTGTTGAGGATCTGCTTTTTAAGCACATCACAAAGAGCCTGATGCCCTTTGAGGCTTTTGTACATGCCTGTCATATACAATTCCTTCAGCCCTGCATCATCAGTGATACTAGCAATGTCCTCAGATGAGGAATTAGTGATAGAAGAGACAGGTGAGGAATTTGTAACATTAGAAGCATTTGAACATTCAGGTGAAGAATTAGCAGATTCATGTTCAATGCACATCAAACATGGAGGAACAAATTCTTCCTGAGCGGCGTTGATTTGTTGAGCAAGTAATGAATCACGCTCCTTCTGAAGATCTTCATAGCTCACCCTTAGCTTCTCAAGATCTTGCTTTCTTTGAAGAAATTCATAAGAAAGCTTCTCATGATCAGATAAGAGAGTGTTATGATGACTTTGAAGGTTGTCAAACTTAGACTGAAGTCTCTGAAGATTTTCAGTCAAGGTTTTAGTGCGATCCATTTCTTCACCCAACATATCATCACTTTTGTCTAGTATGTTTTGAACCATTTCAAAAGCCTTTTGTTGTTTCACAGCAATCTTAGCAAGTTTAGAGTAGCTAGGCTTGAGGTTTTCATCAGATTCATCATCACTTGATTCAGAGGAGGGATATTTGAGTACCTTGGCACCCTTTGCCATGAAGCAATAGGTGGGAGCATAGTCATCATCATCGTCATCAGCCTTGTTGTAGAAGCCATTTTCTTCAGTGTTGAAGATGGACTTGCTGACGAACGCAGTAGCGATGGCTAGGCTCGCCACACCAGATTCTGACTCCTCAGATGCCTCCTTTTCTTCATGTTCCTCTGATTCAGCTTCAGAGTCCATTTCCTTGCCAATGAATGCCCGAGCCTTCTTGGAGCTGCTCTTCTTGTGAGATGAAGACTTCGAAGATTTTGATGATGAAGACTTTGAAGATTTCTTCTTCTTCTTTGAGTCATCAGAACTGTAATCCTTGTATTTCTTCTTCTTTGATTCCTTTTCACACTGAGGACAATCTTGAATGTAGTGACCGGGTTTCTTGCATTTGTGGCATAGCCTCTTCTTGTAGTCACTGGATGAGGAATCATTACTCCTTGAGGATTTTCCAAAATGACCACGTCTTGAGAACTTCTGAAATTTCTTCACGAGCAATGCTAGCTCCTGGATCAGTTCTTCTGGATCACCAAGACTGCTACCAGAATCTTTACCTTCAGATTCAGAGACTGCCTTGGCCTTCAGGGCACGTGATCTGGCGTAGCTCGAACCATAGAGATCTCTCTTCTCAGCAAGCTGGAACTCATGACTGTTTAGCCTCTCGAGGATATCAGCGGGATCAAGTGACTTGTAATCTCCATGTTCTTGTATCATCAGTGCCAGAGTGTCAAATGAGGAATCAAGCGATCTCAGCAATTTCTTCACCACCTCATGGTCGGTGATGTCAGTGGCACCAAGTGCTTGAAGCTCATTTGAGATGTCGGTGAGACGATCGAAGGTTTGCTGGACATTCTCATTGTCGAGTCTTTTGAAGTGGTTGCAGAGATTGCGAAGAACGTCAACACAAGAGTCACGCTGTGTCGAGACTCCTTCATTTTCTTTGGACAGCCTATCCGAGATAAGCTTAGCAGTTTCCAAAGCACTCACTATACCATACTGCCCTTTACTCAGATGGCCACATACGATGTTCTTCGCTTGAGAATCGAGTTGCTTGAATCTCTTCACATCAGCAACATTCACAGAAGGTGTGACTGAGGGAACACCATTTTCCACAACATACCAGAGATCGTTGTCAATTGCCTCAAGATGCATTCGCATCTTATTTTTCCAGTAGGGGTAGTCCGTCCCATCGAAGGTAGGACACCCAGCAGATACCTTGATCATACCTGCGGTCAACATAACTAAAACTCTAGGCGGTTAAACCAAAATCACACAAAACAAGGGAGTACCTTGCTCTGATACCAATTGAAAGTGCGTTAAGTCGACTAGAGGGGGGGTGAATAGGCGATTTTTATGAATTCTTCACTGAGGAATTTCAGGTGAGGAAATTCCTTAGTGAAGAACTACTTGATGCATACATGACATAACATAAACATGGTCATCTTGATGAAATGAAAATAGACACAGAGTACAAAAAGCGTAAGCACAGGATAAAACAGGATGAAGACAAAACAAACTGAAGAAATTGAACTGAGGAAATTGAGAAAGTCTTCAGTCAAAGTCTTCAAACAGATATGAACCAGCACACAACATAGTAATGAGGAAATGAAAAAGTTGAGGAAATATAACCAGTAGGCTAGGTGAAGACAATGATTTGGTAGACCAGTTCCAACTGTTGTGGCAGTTGTATGTCTGGTTGGAGCGGCTAGGTATTTAAACATGAGGACACACAATCCTCACCGTATTCTCCTTGAGCTAAGGTCACACAGACCTCTCCCAATCACTCGTGGTAAGTCTTCAGGTGACTTCCAAACCTTCACAAACTCGGTCACTCGGCGATCCACAATTTCCTCTTGGATGCTCTAGACCATGACGCCTAACCGTCTGGAAGGTGCACAGTCTTCAAAGGTAACAAGCGTCGGATCCACGCAGGATCAATCTCTTCAGTGATGCTCAATCAGTTTGGGTTTGTAGGTGTTCGGGTTTGGGTTTTCCTCACTTGATGATTTTCGCTCAAAGTCCTCGGAGGATGGGATGCTCTCAAATGACAAGTGTCAGTTTATCTCGGAGCAGCCAACCAGCTAGTGGTTGTAGGGGGCGGCTATTTATAGCCTAGGGAGCAGCCCTATGTGATAAGACATAAATGCCCTTCAATGATATGACCGTTAGGGGGGTAAGATATTTTGGGACAGCTGGCGCATAACACAACAACGGTCGGAATTTTGAGTGTCTAATTCCTCAGGGCTATCAGGTTCCTCACCTGTAGGCAATCCGCACTCGCGAATTCCTAACTCCTCAGTCAGAACAAATTCCTCAGAGACTAGAAGTACTTCGTCGCTGTCACTAAAGAAATTCACTGAACTGCATGAGATTTCCAATGGCTTCACTCGAAGGGATTTTGGTAGGTGTAGGATTTTGAGTTGAGCATCACTTGGAAATTTTTCCTTAGTATTTCCTCGACCCCCTTTAACAGTACAGTGTTTCCTATGACTCAAGAAAGAGAAAATGAAACTACAAAAACAAAAGTCTTCACGCTTCATGTTCCTCGAATGAATACCAAGTCTTCAAGGTCACACCAATTTCTTCACTTTCAAAGTCTTCAGAAAGTCTTCAGAAATCCAAAGTCGTCAATCGAAGAACTTCATTTTTAGGGGTCGAATTTCTCGTTAAATATCAATCTCCTCATAGACTTATGGACCTGTGTACACTCACAAACACATCAGTCCCTTAACCTATAAGTCTTCAATACACCAAAATCACTAAGGGGCACTAGATGCACTTACAGACGATGTCCGCCTCGACTCGTGTTACCCTAAGACAAGGTGGCAGTGGTGTCACGTGCTCATCTCGGCGTCCGTAGTCGCTATCGTGATGACGTCCGCCTTGACTCACGTTACGCTAAGATAGGTTGGTAGTGGTGTCACGTGCTTGACTCGACGTCCGTCGTCGCTTCCGCAATGACGTCCGCCTCGACTCGCGTTACCCTAAGACAGGGTGGAAATGGTGTCACGTGCTCGTCTCGGCACCCGTCATCGCTACCACGACGATGTATGCCTCGACTAGCGTTACCCTAAGATAGACAGGGTGGCAAGGGTGTCACGTGCTTGTCTCGGCGTCCGCCGTCGCTACCGCAACGACGTCCGCGTCGACTCGCGTTGCCCTAAGATAGACAGGGTGGCAGTGGTGTCACATGCTCGTCTGGGCGTCCGTCGTCGCTACCGCTATGACGTCGCGTCGACTCGTGTTGCCCTAAGATAGACAGGGATGCTGATACGTCTCCAACGCATCTATAAAATTTTTATTGTTCCATGCTGTTATATTATCATTCTTGGATATTTTACAATCATTTTAATAGTCATTTTATATCATTTTTTTCTACTTATCTATTGACATAGTGCCAAGTGTCGGTTGCTGTTTTTTTGCATGTTTTTTACATTGCAGGAAATCAATACCAAATGGAGTCCAAACGCAGCGAAACTTTTTGTGGATTTTTTTGGACCAGAAGACATCCAATGGGCTGGAGAAGCACCTGGGGGGTACTCCGAGGGGAGCACAACCCACCAGGGCGCGCATGGTTTGCCTCCCAAATAGCCTCTTCTCTATAAATACCCCAATATTCCAGAAACCCTAGGGGAGTCGACGAAAATCAATTCCAGGCGCCGCAAGTTCCAGAACCACCAGATCCAATCTAGACACCATCACGGAGGGGTTCATCATGTCCATTGGTGCCTCTCCGGTGATGCGTGAGTAGTTCTTTGTAGACATACGGGTCCATAGTTAGTAGCTAGATGGCTTCCTCTCTCTTGTTTGATTCTCAATACAATGGTCTCTTGGAGATCCATATGATGTAACTCTTTTTGCGGTGTGTTTGTTGGGATCCGATCAGATCTATGTTTTTATCCATGAAAGTTATTTGAGTCTTTTTTTATCTCTTATATGCATGATTGCTTATAGCCTTGTATTTCTTCTCTGATATTTGGTTTTTTTGGCCAACTTGATCTATTTATCTTGCAATGGGAAGAGGTGCTTTGTGATGGGTTCGATCTTACGGTGCTTGATCCCAGTGATAGAAGGGGACACTACTAGGGAAATGCCTATACACAGGAGCTTAGTAGTACCGGATTTTAGAAGGAACCGCTGCTACTATTTATCAGTAGCGCTTGTCCTCGGAATGCGCTGCTACTACGCACTTACTAGTAGCGCTCTATTCATAATACACGCTATTACTACAATTGCCAGACCGTTGCCGGTAGGCCATGCATACTAGTAGCGCTTGTATGTAGAAAGCGCTACTGCCATTGTACGTAGCAGTAGCGCTTTCTACATACAAGCGCTACAAGTACAGGCACCTTATCCACACTCCGGCAAGCGCTCGACTTCACTCTCCCCCCACACACTCTCACTCGCGCGTCTCCGCCGCGCGCCGTCGCCGCCACCGTCCCCCGTGTGCCACTGTCCCCCGCGCCGCCCGCCCTCACCATGCCGGCTCTCCTCCCACGCCGTCCATCCTCCCCACGACGGCCTCCTACCCTGTCGGCCGCCCTCCCGTGCCGGCCGTCCTCCCCCGTAGGCCGCCCCCCGCGTCGGCCATCCTCCACCGAGAGGTACTCCTCCTTCCTCCTTCCTCCTCCTCCCTAGTTAATTTTGAACCCTAGGTTGTTGAAAAATGTAGGTTAAATATTAGAATAATGTAGTAGGTTATGATCTTAGGTGTTTAATTTTAGAATCATGTAGTATGAACCCTAGCTAGTTATGATCGAACCATGTTCAAAATGCAGGTTTTTAATTAGGTGTAGTCAATATAATTTAAGTATTTTAGGTGTTTAATCTTAGAATAATGTAGATACAACCCTAGTTATGATCGAACCATGTTCAAAATGTAGGTTTTTAATTAGGTTGATTTGTTTTGAAGTGGACATGCCATATTTCGAACACGTCACATTTGTTGTTATTTTTTTAGTTCAAGCAATTATTCTCGCATCGACATCGACGATGCCTATCCTACATCCTCGTCGTCGACTCGGCGGAGGAGGCCTGCTTGATCAGAGGGGCCATGTCCTGGACTGGGCTACCTTTCGGGGGGTGCAGTTGGTGAGGAGCCAGCCCGTCATTGACCCGAACCTTCTTTGGTGGCAGTCGCGTGGGCTAGTGATGGTGCAAAGGCTTGAGGACCCCGCGGAGGTGGTACGTCACCATGTCAGCGAGGAGGACGAGCACATCTGTCGCTACATGGTTGCGTTGGAGGACAGGTTCGACAATACCTGGCAGGTTCTTCAGGGATCTCACTGGAGCTATGATCCAGTGATGGTTCCTTCTCTTTGGGTGTCTGATACGTCTCCAACGTACCTACATTTCCAAACACTTTTTCCCTTGTTTTGGACTCTAACTTTCATGATTTGAATGGAACTAACCCAGACTGACGCTGTTTTCAGCAGAATTGCCATGGTGTTATTTTTGTGCCGAAACAAAAGTTCTCGGAATGACCTAAAACTTCATGGAGATTATTTTTGGAAATAATAAAAAATACTAGCGAAAGAATCAAGGCCAGGGGGCCCACACCTTGTCCACGAGGGTGGGAGGCGCGCCTGCCCCCCTGGGCGCGCCCCCTGCCTCGTGGGCCCCCTGGTGCTCCACCGACCTCAACTCCAACTCTATATATTCGTGTTCGGGGAGAAAAAAATCAGAGAGAAGGATTCATCGCGCTTTACGATACAGAGCCACTGCCAAGCCCTAATCTCTCTCGGGAGGGCTGATCTGGAGTCCGTTCGGGGCTCTGAAGAGGGGAATCCGTCGCCGTCGTCATCATCAACCATCCTTCATCACCAATTTCATGATGCTCACCGCCGTGCATGAGTAATTTCATCGTAGGCTTGCTGGACGGTGATGGGTTGGATGAGATTTATCATGTAATCGAGTTAGTTTTGTTAGGGTTTGATCCCTAGTGTCCACTATGTTCTGAGATTGATGTTGCTCTGACTTTGCTATGCTTAATGCTTGTCACTAGGGCCCGAGTGCCATGATTTCAGATCTGAACCTATGATGTTTTCATGAATATATGTGAGTTCTTGATCCTATCTTGCAAGTCTATAGTCACCTACTATGTGTTATGATCCGGCAACCCGAAGTGACAATAATCGGGACCACTCCCGGTGATGAACGTAGTTTGAGGAGTTCATGTATTCACTATGTGTTAATGCTTTGGTCCGGTACTCTATTAAAAGGAGGCCTTAATATCCCTTAGTTTCCAATAGGACCCCGCTTCCATGGGAGGGTAGGACAAAAATGTCATGCAGGTTATTTTCCATAAGCACGTATGACTATATTCAGAATACATGCCTACATTACATTGATGGACTGGAGCTAGTTCTATGTCACCCTATGTTATAACTGTTGCATGAATAATCACATCCGGCATAATTCTCCATCACCGATCCAATGCCTACGAGCTTTTCACATATTTTTCTTCGCTTATTTACTTTTCCGTTGCCACTGTTACAATCACTAGAACACTATCACTGTTACTTTTGCCACCGTTACCGTTACTATCATACTACTTTGCTACTAAATACTTTCTGCAGATATTAAGTTATCCAGGTGTGGTTGAATTGACAACTCAACTACTAATACTTGAGAATATTCTTTGGCTCCCCTTGTGTCAAATCAATAAATTTGGGTTGAATACTCTACCCTCGAAAACTGTTGCGAGCCCCTATACTTGTGGGTTATCAAGACTATTTTCTGGCACCGTTGCCAGGGAGCATAGCTCTATTCTTTGAGTCACTTGGGATTTATATCTGCTGGTAACTATGAAGAACTTGAAAGACGAGGAAACCAAAATTTATCCCTCAACTACGAGGGGAGGTAAGGAACTGCCATCTAGCTCTGCACTTGATTCACCTTCTGTTTTGAGTATGCTTGCGACACCTAAACCTGCTTCTGCTATTAATTCTGATATGTCGCATGTTATTGATGATGCCACTTCTGCTATGCATGATACTTATGATGAAACTACTTCTATGCTTGATACTACTGTGCCACTAGGTGAATTTCTGGATGAACAACTTGCTAGGGCTAGAGAGAACGAAATTATTGAAACTAATAATATTGATGAAAGTGATGATGAAGATTCTCCTCCTAGATATGAACTGCCTGTTGTGCCTGAGGGCTATGTTATGGATGAAGAAACTGCTACAGACTTTCTTGCTTGCAATGATAGAAGTGATCTTAAGAAATTATTAGTTAAGCTGAAAGAAAAATCTCTGAATGCTAGAATGAAATATGATCCTGCTTATGCTACTTCACCTATCTTTGTTACTGATAAGGATTATGATTTCTTTGTCGATCCTGAGATAACTACTTTGGTTGAATCTGATCCTTTCTATGGCTATGAATCTGAAACGGTTGTGGCACATCTTACTAAATTAAATGATATAGCTACCCTGTTCACTAATGATGAGAAAATTCGCTACTATTATATCCTTAAATTATTTCCGTTCTCATTAAAGGGTGATGCTAAGACATGGTTTAATTCTCTTGATCCTGGTTGTGTGCGTAGTCCCCAAGATATGATTTATTATTTCTCTGCTAAATATTTCCTTGCTCATAATAAACATGCTGCTTTAAGGGATATATATGTATATATATATAATTTCGTGCAAATTGAAGAAAAGAGTCTCCCACAAGCTTGGGGGAGGCTTCTCCAATTACTTAATGCTTTGCCTGATCATCCTCTCAAGAAAATGAAATACTTGATATCTTTTATAATGGACTAATTGATGCTTCCAGACACCACTTGGATAGTTGTGCTGGTTGTGTTTTTAGGGAAAGAACTGTCGATCAAGCTGAAATTTTATTGAATAATATGTTGACAAATGAAAACAATTGGACACTTCCTAAACCAACTCCTAAGCCAACTCCGAAGAAAAGGGGTGTTCTATTTCTCAGTCCTGAAGATATGCAAGAGGCAAAGAAATCTATGAAAGAAAAAGGTATAAAAGCTGACAATGTTAAGAATTTACCTCCTGTTGAAGAAATACATGGTCTTAATTTACCGCCTGTTGAAGAAATACATGGTCTTGATAACCCGACACATGTAGTAAAGGTAAATTCTCTCTATAGATATGATAAAGCTGAAATCCCTCCTACTAAGTTTGCTAGCCAATGCTTAGATGAGTTTGATAATTTTATGGTTAATCAAGAAGATTTTAATGCTTATTTTGGTAGACAACTGAAACACAATGCTTATATGATTGAGCACTTGAGTGATTATATGTCTAGAGTTAAAGGTGAACTTAAACTCATTAGTAAACATACTTCTATGGTTACCACCCAAGTAGAACAAGTACTTAAAGCTCAGAATGATTTGCTCAATGAAATGAATAGTAAGAATAATGACTTTGATGTTAGAGTTGCAACTAGAGGTGGTAAAATGACTCAGGAACCTTTGTATCCTGAGGGCCAACCTAAGAGAATTGAGCAGGATTCTCAGAGAACTAATGTAGATGCACCTAGTCCTTCTAAAAATAAGAAAAAGAAAAATGATAGGAGTTTGCATGCTTCTAGTGAACCTGTTGTTGAAACACCTGAGAATCCCAATGATATTTCTATTTCTGATGCTGAAGCACAATCTGGTAATGAACATGAACCTAGTGATAATGTTAATGATGATGTTCATGTTGATGCTCAACATAGCAATGACAATGATGTAGAGATTGAACCTGCTGTTGATCTTGATAACCCACAATCAAAGAATCAACGTTATGATAAGAGAGACTTTGTTGCTAGGAAGCACGGTAAAGAAAGAGAACCATGGGTTCAGAAACCCATACCTTTTCCTCCCAAACCATCCAAGAAAAAGGATGATGAGGATTTTGAGCGTTTTGCCGAAATGATTAGACCTATCTTTTTGCGTATGCGTTTAACTGATATGCTCAAAATGAATCCTTATGCTAAGTATATGAAAGAAATTGTAACTAATAATAGAAAGATACCGGAAGCTGAAATTTCCACCATGCTTGCTAATTATACTTTTAAGGGTGGAATACCTAAGAAATTAGGAGATCCAGGAGTACCAACCATACCATGCTCCATTAAAAGAAATTATGTTAGAACTGCTTTGTGTGATCTTGGAGCCGGTGTTAGTGTTATGGCTCTCTCTTTATATCGTAGACTTGATTTGAATAAGTTGACACCTACTGAAATATCGTTGCAAATGGCCGATAAATCAACTGCTATACCTGTCGGTATTTGTGAGGACGTGCCTGTTGTGGTGGCAAACGTTACTATCTTAACAGACTTTGTTATTCTTGATATTCCCGAGGACGATAGTATGTCAATTATTCATGGAAGACCCTTTTTGAACACTGCAGGGGCTGTTATTGATTTTAAAAAAGGCAATGTCACTTTTCATGTTAATGGCAATGAGCATACGGTACACTTTCCGAGGAAACAACCTAAAGTCCACAGTATAAACTCTATTGGAAAAATTCCATCGGTTATTATTGGAAGCTTTGAATTTCCTCTTCCTATTGCCAAAAAGAAGTATGATATTCTTATTATTGGGGACATGCATCCCCGTTGAGGTAGCTTAGTGCTATTCGAAAATTCTCCGGTTTCATGCGATTCGGAATGAGTTTATTAACAAGACTTGATCAACCTTGTTAGTGGATTCCTTTTGATGAGCATGAGATGGATTAAGTTAGAAGGCACAACCTTCTGTACCCTCCTTTTACTTTATGTTATTTAGTTGAAATAAAGCAAAATTAGTATTTTTTGTCTGTTTTCTGATTTATCTGCACAATAGAAAAATACCTCGAAAATAAAAAGTTCTTCGAATGCCCCGAAATTGAAATATGATTTTTTCTGGAATATTTGAGAATATCTTGCACTGAGAACACAACAGGGGGAGCAAGCACCTGGCCACGAGGGTCCAGGGCGCGCCCACCCCCCTGGGCGCTCCCCCCTGCCTCGTGGGCCCATGGTGGCTCCCCTCCACTTATTCCAGCCACCACACACTCCTTCTTCCTCCCAAAACAATCACCAGCCAGCTCAAGCACGAGTTCTAGCTCATTTTGCTGCGGCTTTCGATCTCCTTGCTCAAAGCCCCATTCACAAAACTGCTTTGGGAGATTGTTCTTTGGTATGTGACTCCTCCAATGATCCAATTAGTTTTTATTCGAGTGCTTTATTTATTGAAATTTTTTGCTGCTTAGGTGACCCTGTTCTTGAGCTTGCATGTCAAATTTATTTGGTCCCAAGTAGTTCTAATGTATGATATAGTCTCTAGGCACTTGTGGGAGTAGTTGCTATCAATTCTGTTGAGCTTGATTCACTTTTGTTTGAAGTTATTAAAAATTTCAGAAATTTTTCAGAGGAAGAAATATGTTTAGGAAAATGTACCAAGGTGGTCCTTCAAGGAAGCAAGGACCCAGGCTCGCAATACGCGATGCAGACGATGAACTACCGAGGGAAGCTCAAGTGCGGGCTTGTGAATGGCTGTCAGAGGACTTTATGGTTCGAGTAGGAATCAAGGAGGAATTTGACGCATATGTGCGTAACGCTGATCTTGAGAGCTTCGAGGCAGATAAGTGCCGTCAGTACCGCTACCTCACTGATTCCTTTGTGAGAAGGTTTGAATTTTCATCATCACACAATTCTCAACCTGTCCCGTTTGATCTTTATGAAAATTCTTATACTATGGACTTAGAGGATTTTAATACTGCTTGCAAACTTCCACAATGGGATAGCACTAGTGAGCCTTGCAAATCTGAGTTTAGAGATTTTCTTGCTAGTATAACTGTGGGCGACTCTAGAGATATAACACAAACTACCATAGGGAGCATTCATTTTCCCGCTATACATTAGTTTGCTCTCTTCATAGGTAGGTGCATAAATGGTAAGGATGAAGCATGTCACATGTGTGTCCCTGACCTCAGTGTTCTCAGGTGTGTTGTATTAGGAGATAAACATTATAATTTGGGAGCCATTGTTGCACGTAGGTTGCCTAATAATAAAATTAATGGAGATTTCTTTGGTTGAATTTATGCAACCCGTCTAGCTATTTTTCTTGATATACCCATACATGAGAATGATATTGAGTTGCCTCCTGTTTATTTAGATTATGAGGCTATGGTTCGTCATCAGTTTGTTGAGAGGAACGATCAGTTCCTCCAGTAACGACTAATCTTTGACAGACGACGTACCTATCACGTCGCTCTCCCTGCTCCTACTTTCTTTGACTTTCAGGCAAAAGGGAGACATTTTATAACCAGGGAGGAGGCAAACGAGTACGAGAGGAGGACTGAGACAGCTCGCCTCTGATAACCCACAAGTATAGGGGATCGCAACAGTTTTCGAGGGTAGAGTATTCAACACAAATTTATTGATTCGACACAAGGGGAGCCAAAGAATATTCTCAAGTATTATCAGTTGAGTTGTCAATTCAACCACACCTGGATAACTTAATATCTGCAGCAAAGTATTTAGTAACAAAGTAGTATGATAGTAACGGTAACAGCGGCAAAGGTAACAGTAGCAGTATTGTGGTGATTGTAGGAGTAGCAACGGTAAAGTAACTAAGCGGAGAACAATATGTGAAAAGCTCGTAGGCATTGGATTGGTGATGGATAATTATGCCGGATGCGGTTCATCATGTAACAGTCATAACATAGGGTGACATAGAACTAGCTCCAATTCATCAATGTAATGTAGGCATGTATTCCGAATATAGTCATACGTGCTTATGGAAAAGAACTTGCATGACCTCTTTTGTCCAACCCTCCCATGGCAGCGGGGTCCTAGCGGAAACTAAGGGATATTAAGGCCTCCTTTCAATAGAGTACCAGACCAAAGCATTAACACATAGTGAATACATGGACTCCTCAAACTACGGTCATCACCGGGAGTGGTCCCGATTATTGTCACTTCGGGGTTGCCGGATCCTAACACATAGTAGGTGACTATAACTTGCAATATCGGATCAAGAACACAAATATATTGATGAAAACATAAAGGGTTCAGATCTGAGTTCATGGCACTCGGGCCCTAGTGACAAGCATTAAGCATAGCAAAGTCATAGCAACATCAATCTCAGCACATAATGGATACTAGGGATCAAACCCTACAAAACTAACTCGATTACATGATGAATCTCATCCAATCCATCACCGTCCAGCAAGCCTACGATGGAATTACTCACGCACGGCGGTGAGCATCATGAAATTGGTGATGGAGGATGGTTGATGATGACGACGGCGACGGATTCCCTTCTGCGGAGCCTCGAACGGACTCCAGATCAGCCCTCCCGAGAGAGTTTAGGGCTTGGCGGCGGCTCCGTATCGTAAAACATGATGAATGCCTCTCTCTGATTTTTTCTCCCCGAACGTGAATATATGAAGTTGGAGTTGAGGTCGGTGGAGCACCAGAGGGCCCATGAGGTAGGGGGCGCGCCCAGGAGGGCAGGCGCGCCTCCCACCCTCGTGGACAGGGTGTGGGCCCCCTGGCCTTGATTCTTTCGCCAGTATTTTTTATTATTTCCAAAAATAATCTCCGTGAAGTTTCAGGTCATTCCGAGAACTTTTGTTTCTGCACAAAAATAACACCATGGCAATTCTACTAAAAACAGCGTCAGTCCGGGTAAGTTCCATTCAAATCATGCAAGTTAGAGTCCAAAACAAGGGCAAAAGTGTTTGGAAAAGTAGATATGACGGTGACGTATCAACTCCCCCAAGCTTAAACCTTTACTTGTCCTCAAGCAATTCAGCTGATAAACTGAAAGTGAAAAAGAAAACTTTTACAAACTCTGTTTGCTCTTGTTGTCGTAAATATGTAAAGCCAACATTCAAGTTTTCAGCAAAGATTATGACTAACCATATTCACAATAACACTTAGGTCTCATGTTTACTCATATCAATGGCATAATCAACTAGCGAGCAATAATAGCAAATCTCGGATGACAACACTTTCTCAAAACAATCATGATATGATATAACAAGATGGTATCTCGCTAGCCCTTTCTGAGACTGCAAAACATAAATGCAAAGCACCTTTAAAGATCAAGGACTGACTAAACATTGTAATTCATGGTAAAAGTGATCCAGTCATAGTCATACCCAATATAAATTAATAGTAACGGATGCAAATGACAGCGGTGCTCTCCAGCTGGTGCTTTTCAATAAGAGGGTGACGACTCAACATAAAAGTAAATAGATAGGCCCTTCGCAGAGGGAAGCAGGGATTTGTAGAGGTGCCAGAGCTCGGTTTTGAAATAGAGATAAATAATATTTTGAGCGGTATACTTTCATTGTCAACATAACAACCGAGAGATGGCGATATCTTCCATGCTACACACATTATAGGCGGTTCCCAAGAAGAATGGTAAAGTTTATACTCCCCCACCACCAACAAGCATCAATCCATGGCTTGCTTGAAACAACGAGTGCCTCCAACTAACAACAGCCCTGGGGGAGTTTTGTTTGCAAATATTTCGATTTGGTTTGCATAAAGCAAGGGACTGGGCATCCCGGTGACCAGCCATTTTCTCGTGAGTGAGGAGCAGAGTCCACTCCTCTTGAGAATAACCCGCCTAACATGGAAGATACAGACAACCCTAGTTGATACATGAGCTATTCGAGCATACAAAACAGAATTTCATTTGAAGGTTTGGAGTTTGGCACATACAAATTTACTTGGAACGGCTGGTGGATACCGTATATAGGAAGGTATGGTTGACTCATCTGGAATAACTTTGGGGTTCAAGGGATTGGATGCACAAGCAGTATTCCCGCTTAGTACAAGTGAAGGCTAGCAAAAGACTGGGAAGCGACCAACTAGAGAGCGACAACAGTCATGAACATGCATTAAAATTAATAAACATTGAGTGCAAGCATGAGTTAGATATAATCCACCATGAACATAAATATCGTGAAGGCTATGTTGATTTGTTTCAACTACATGTGTGAACATGTGCCAAGTCAAGTCACTTAAATCATTGAAAGGAGGATACCACCCTATCATACCACATCACAACCATTTTAATAGCATGTTGGCACGCAAGGTAAACCATTATAAACTCCTAGCTAATTAAGCATGGCATAAGCAACTATAATCTCTAATTGTCATTGCAAACATGTTCATTCATAATAGGCTGAATCAGGAACGATGAACTAATCATATTTACAAAAACAAGAGAGGTCGAGTCCATACCAGCTTCTCTCATCTCAATCATTTCATCATCTATCGTCATAATTTCCTTTCACTTGCATGACCGAACGATGTGAATAATAATAATGATAGTGCACGTGCATTGCACTAAGCTGGAATCTGTGAGCATTCAATAAACCGGAGAAGACAAGGTAAAACAGGCTCTTTGTTAAATCAACAATAATGCATATAGAGCCACTTCAACATTTTCATTATGGTCTTCTCCTCTCGACCCCCAAAGAAAAGAAAGGTAATAAAAACTATTTACATAGGAAAGCTCCCAACAAGCAGAAGAAGAACAGGAAATATTTTTGGGTTTTCTTTTTAATTATTACTACTACAAGCAAGAAAAGTAAACTAGCTAAAAGCTACTACTAATTTTTTTGTTTTTTCTTAAGGTTTTTCAAACACACAAGAAGAAAGCATAAAAAGGAAAATAAACTAGCATGGATATTACAATGAAAAAGTATGAACACCGACAACGAGCATGAGTGTGTGAGCATAAATGTAATGTCGGTGAGAAATACATACTCCCCCAAGCTTAGGCTTTTGGCCTAAGTTGGTCTACTGCCAAGGCTGGCCTGGCGGATATCCAAAGTTGTAGTTGGGGTCGTACTGAGAAGAAGCCTCGGATTGCCACTCGTTAGCAATCACCTCCGGATCCCACTGGTAATCGGACTGTCGTGGAGGATCAAATTGTGGTTCCAGCTCTGGCTCTGTAACTGATGTGGGGTTTCGGTAGGCGTGAATGGCCTTCAGCGGAACCAGGTACTTGCTGTTCGCGTTGGTCGCGCAGGAAGTCGGTGAGGCCTGCATTATCAGCCAACTCATAAAAATCATCATATATCCCGGCTGCTCTCAAGAAATAATCACAAGGCCATTCACACGGCCGAACTTCCGCGATGCGAGGGAGATTATATTTGGGCCTCTCTTCTTCTTCACTTTGCTTATCCTTCGAGCTTCGGCTCGAAGAACCCCTCAAAAATCTCTTCATCATTTTCTGAAAATATCTGAAATTTTTAGTAACCTCAAATAAAAGTGAACCAAACTCAACAAAATTATCAGCAACTACTCCCACAAGTGCCTAGAGCCTATATCATGCATTAGAACTACTTGGGACCATATAAATTTGACATGCAAGCTCAAGAACAGGGTCACCTAGGAAGCAAAGATTTGCAATGAATAAAGCACTACAACAAAAACTAATTGGACCATTGGAGGAGTCACATACCGAAGAACAACCCCCCAAAACAGTTTTGCGAGATGTGCTTTGAACAAGGAGATCGAAAATCGCAGCAAAATGTGCTAGAACTCATGCTTGAGCTGGTTGGTGATTTTTTTTGGGAAGAACAAGGAGTGTGTGGTGGCTGGAATAAGTGGAGGGGAGCCACCATGGGCCCACGAGGCAGGGGGGCGCGCCCGGGGGGTGGGCGCGCCCTGGACCCTCGTGGCCAGGTGCCAGCTCCCCCTGATATGTTCTCAGTGCCAGATATTCTGAAATATTCCAGAAAAAATCATATATAAATTTCAGGGCATTTGGAGAACTTTTATTTTCGGGATATTTTCTATTGCATGGATAATTCAGAAAACAGACAGAAAATACTAATTTTACTTTATTTCAACTAAATAACAGAAAGCAAAAGGAGGGTACAGAGAGTTGTGCTTTCTAACTTCATCCATCTCATGCTCATCAAAAGGAATGCACTAACCAGGTTGATCAGGTCTTGTTAACAAACTCATTCCGAATTGCATGAAACCGGAGAAATTTTGAATAACACTATGTTACCTCAACGGGGCTATGCACGTCCCCAATAATAAGAATATCATACTTTTTTTGACAGTAGGAATAGGAAATTCAAAACCTCCAAAAATAATCGATGGAATTTTTCCAATAGAGTTTATACTATGAACTTGAGGTTGCTTCCTCGGAAAGTGTACCGTATGCTCATTGCCATTAACATGAAAAGTGACATTGCCTTTATTGCAATCAATAACAGCCCCTGCAGTATTCAAAAAGGGTCTTCCAAGAATAATAGACATACTATCGTCCTCAGGAATATCAAGAATAACAAAGTCTATTAAAATAGTAACATTTGCAACCACAACAGGCACATCCTCACAAATGCCGACAGGTATAGCAATTGATTTATCAGCCATTTGCAAATATATTTCAGTAGGTGTCAACTTATTCAAATCAAGTCTACGATATAAAGAGAGAGGCATAACACTAACACCGGCTCCAAGATCACATAAAGCAGTTTTAACATAATTTCTTTTAACGGAGCATGGTATATTGGGTACTCCTGGATCTCCTAACTTCTTAGGTATTCCACCCTTAAAAGTATAATTAGCAAGCATGGTGGAAATCTCAACTTCCGGTATCTTTCTTTTATTAGTGACAATTTCTTTCATATACTTAGCATAAGGATTCATTTTGAGCATATCAGTTAATCGCATACGCAAAAAGATAGGTCTAATCATTTCAGCAAAGCGCTCAAAATCCTCATCTTCCTTTTTCTTGGATGGTTTAGGAGGAAAAGGCATGGGTTTCTGAACCCATGGTTCTCTTTCCCTACCGTGCTTCCTAGCAACAAAGTCTCTCTTATCATAACGTTGATTCTTTGATTGTGGGTTATCAAGATCAACAGCAGGTTCAATTTCTACATCATCATTATTACTCGGTTGAGAATCAACATGAACATCATCATTAACATTATCACTAGGTTCATGTTCATTACCAGATTGTATTTCAGCATCAGAAATAGAAATATCATTGGGATTCTCAGGTGTGTCAACAACAGGTTCACTAGAAGCATGCAAGGTCCTATCATTTTTCTTTTTCTTCTTCTTAGAAGGACTAGGTGCATCTAAATTATTTCTCTGAGAATCCTGCTCAATTCTCTTAGGGTGGCCCTCAGGATACAAAGGTTCCTGAGTCACTTTACCTCCTGTAGTTGCAACTCTAACAGCAAAGTCATTATTCTTACTATTCAATTCATTGAGCAAATCATTCGGAGCTTTAAGTACTTGTTCAACTTGAGTGGTAACCATAGAAGCATGTTTACTAATGAGTTTAAGTTCACCTTTAACTCTAGACATATAATCACTCAAGTGTTCAATCATATAAGCATTACATTTTAATTCTCTACCAAAATGAGCATTGAAGTTTTCTTGCTTAACCATAAAATTGTCAAATTCATCTAAGCATTGGCTAGCAAACTTAGTAGGCGGGATTTCGGCTTTATGATATCTATAGACAGAATTTACCTTTACTACCTGTGTAGGAATATCAAGACCATGTATTTCTTCAACAGGCGGTAAATTAAGACCGTGTATTTCTTCAACAGGAGGTAAATTCTTAACATCTTCAGCTTTTGTACCTTTCTCTTTCATAGATTTCCTTGCCTCTTTCATATCTTTAGGACTGAGAAATAGAACACCCCTTTTCTTCGGAGTTGGCTTAGGAGTTGGTTCAGGAAGTGTCCAATTATTTTCATTTGTCAACATATTATTCAATGGAATTTCAGCATGATCGACAGTTCTTTCCCTGAAAACACAACCAACACAACTATCCAGGTGGTCTCTGGAAGCATCAGTTAGTCCATTATAAAAGATATCAAGTATTTCATTTTTCTTAAGAGGATGATCAGGCAAAGCATTAAGTAATTGGAGGAGCCTCCCCCAAGCTTGTGGGAGACTCTCTTCTTCAATTTGCACAAAATTATATATATATCCCTTAAAGCGGCTTGTTTCTTATGAGCGGGGAAATATTTAGCAGAGAAGTAATAAATCATATCCTGGGGACTACGCACACAACCAGGACCAAGAGAATTAAACCATATCTTAGCATCACCCTTTACTGAGAACGGAGATAATTTAAGGATATAATAGTAGCGAGTTTTCTCATCATTACTGAATAGGGTGGCTATATCATTTAATTTAGTAAGATGTGCCACAACAGTTTCAGATTCATAGCCATAGAAAGGATCAGATTCAACCAAAGTAATTATATCAGGATCAATAGAGAAATCATAATCCTTATCAGTAACAAAGATAGGTGAAGTATCATATGCAGGATCATATTTCATTCTAGCATTCAAAGATTTTTGTTTCAGCTTTGTTAATAATTTCTTAAGATCACTTCTATCATTGCAAGCAAGAAAATCTCTAGCAGTTTCTTCATCCATAACATAACCCTCAGGCACAACAGGCAATTCATATCTAGGGGGAGAATCTTCAACATCACTTTCATCAATATTATCAGTTTATATAATTTCATTCTCTCTAGCCCTAGCAAGTTGTTCATCAAGAAATTCACCAAGTGGCACAGTAGTATCAAGCATAGCAGTAGTTTCATCATAAGTATCATGCATAGCAGAAGTGGCATCATCAATAACATGCGACATATAAGAATTAATAGCAGAAGCAGGTTTAGGTGTCGCAAGCTTACTCAAAACAGAAGGTGAATCAAGTGCAGAGTTAGATGGCAGTTCCTTACCTCCCCTCGTAGTTGAGGGATAAATTTTTGTTTTGTCATCTTTAAAGTTCCTCATAGTGACCAGCAGATATAAATCCCAAGTGACTCAAAGAATAGAGCTATGCTCCCCGGCAACGGCGCCAAAAAATAGTCTTGATAACCCACAAGTATAGGGGATCGCAACAGTTTTCGAGGGTAGAGTATTCAACCCAAATTTATTGATTCGACACAAGGGGAGCCAAAGAATATTCTCAAGTATTAGCAGTTGACACTACATAAAAAAAGACACAGCCGTGACATTTTGGGCCGAACAAATTTTTTTCTGTCATACTTATGACACTTCTATGACGATAATTGTGACAAAACCCGGTATCATCATAGATGTGGTGGGGTCCTACTTCTATGACAAAAAATCATGACAGATAATGGGCTTTTCGTCCTGGGCGGGCCAGAGACGCAGCTGCATGACATTCTTTGGGCCGTCCATGACGGAAAAAACCGTGGTAGAAGCGAGGGCGAGGAAAATATCGGGGTGTTCCCGGTTACGGTGGGTGGTCGGGGCCGAGCGATGCGCGTTTCTCTCGTACACACATGCGCGTGGGTGTGAGGCGTTGGGCTCTAACTGAACCCGAGCGATTGCACTGCAGGCTACGCGTTACTGAACCCGAGCGATCGACCAATGGCTGTTAACTGAACCCGATCGAGTGATTCCTTCGCTACTGCTGCTAACTGAAGCCGATCGATGTTGCCTCAGGATGAACAGTGAGCGTTGCTGGGGGGGATTTGGATGAACAGTTCCCGATGGGGGTGGATGTACAGGACCCCGTGGTGTTGCCTCTGGATGAACAGGACCCCGATCGATTGAGCCGGTTGGGGCTGGATGAACAGGACCCCGTGGAGGGTAGGATGAACAGGACCACCCCGTGGAGGGCAGGATGAACGGTAGACGGTGGAGGGTTGGATGAACAGTAGCCCGTGGAGGGGTGGTTGAACAGGAGCCCGTGGAGAGGGCTGGTTGAACAGGAGCCGGTGGAGTAGCGCGCGGTGGAGGCTGGATGAACAGGAGCCCGTGGATGAACAGTCGCAGGTGGAGGCTGGAGGAGGTCGACGGTGGATGAACAGTAGCCCGTGGAGGCTGGAGGGGGTCGACGGTGGAGATGAACAGTATCCCGTGGAGTCCCGTTTTGCGGTACGCCAGACCCCTCCCGATGAACAGGACCCCCGATTCGACCGTAGCGCTCCAACACAACTCTGTTTCCTCCGTTTTGCGGTACGCCACACCCCTCCCGATCAACAGGACCCCCATTTCGACCTTACGAGGTCCGTTTCCTCTGTCTTGCAGTATGCCAGACCCCTCCCGATGAACAAGATCCCGTTTCGAACGTGGCCGGTCGAACACAAGGCTGTTTACTGCGTTCTGGGGTACGCCAGGCCTCGTTTCCATCGGCTGTTCCGTCCAGGCCCTCCCGATGAACACGATGACGCATTCTGTTCCGACCCAGCCGGTTGGCTCCCCATGAACACGACGACGACGCTGTTTCTCCGTTCCGACCCAGCCATTTACACGAGCCCTGGCTGTACGTACACGCGAATAGGCGTTCGAGACCCCGCCCGTATGTACGCACGTGGCCGTATTTACTTTCTTGCACCCTGTCAGCTGTACATACGTGTACATGCTACGTGCGCGCCTCTACTACGACACGTGCACGCCTCTACATCAACCAGTATGTACGTACACGTTCGCGACCAGAATGACAACACTACGTACGCTTCGACCAGGTGGGTCCCGACTGTCAGGCACTTCCTTGCGTGCGAAGATGTAGCTGGTGGGTCCCAGCAGTCAGGGGGCGAATCGTTTTTTTCCCAGACGCACTTCCTTGCGTGCGAAGATGTAGCTGGTGGGTCCCAGCAGTCAGGGGGAAACGATTTTTCCCGAAATACGGTGGCCCGTCCGGTGGGTCCCCGCTGTCAGGTGGAGGAATAATTATTTTGCGCGTAATAAGGAGGCACTTCCTTGCTGCGGCCGTGGACCCAGCTGTCAGCCTCTCCACGTACAGTACTCTTCCGATGGAAGTCGGTCGTTGACCACATTGACCACGCCGCGCCGAGAGCACCAAGGCGGTGGACGACGGCGAGGCCTAGGAAGGGGACGACGTGGAGCCAGGGAAGAAGCGGCAGTGGATGCCCACGCGAAGAGGAGTACGAGGGTTCACTGGTTCGCTGCGGTGTGAGGCTGCTGTCGTCGCAGAATAACAGGGGGTGTGGGTGAGTAGAGGGATGGCCTGGCCAGCGGTGGGAATAGTAGGGGGCGGTGAGGCCTCCGCGGCAGCACAGCTGGCCACGGGAGGCAGGAGCATGCGGCATGACCGGCGCTGCTTTGGGCGGCTGGAGCAACAAGACCAGAGGTTGAAGAAGCACTACGGCCGTTGGATGGACATCGTACGGTCACTGGAGCTAGAATCGTTCATATTGACTAAGTGGACAAAGCACTCCATCCCCGTCAACTTAGTAGGCCCACAAGTCACCCTCCCACCAAGGTGGGTCCCAACCAGCAGGGGGAGTATTCATTTTTTTTGTGCGTAATAAGGAGGCACTTCCGGTGGGTCCGAGCTGACAGCGGGGGGAACGTTTTTTCGCGCAATAGGTGGCCCGTCCGGTGGGTCCCAGCAGTCAGGGGGAAACGTTTTTTTCGCGAAATACGGTGGCCCGTCCGGTGGGTCCCTGCTGTCAGGTGGAGGAATCATTATTTTCCGCGTAATAAGGAGGCACTTCCTTGCTGCCGTCGTGGACCCAGCTGTCAACCTCTCCACGTACAGTCCACGTCTGATGGAAGCCGTTCCTTGACCACGTTGACCACGCCGCGTTCCGTTGCATGCATGCGTCCATGGGCGTGGTGCGTCCCCACTGTCAGCCTCTCACGTACAGTCATCTTCCGATGACTCTCGGTTGTTGACCACGTTGACCACACCGTGCCGAGCGCACCAAAGGCCGGTGGACGACGGCGAGGCCCCAGACTGGAACGACCCAGAGATGGGGAAGACGGGGCAGTGGAGTCGCAGATGGAGAGGAGTGGGAAACTTGACTGGTTCGGGTGCGCGGCAGCACAGCCGCGGTGCCGCCCACGGGAGACAGGAGCAAGAACAGAGGTTGAAGAAGGAGCACGGCTGTTGGATTAACATCCAACGGTCCAGCTGCTAGAATCATTTGTTGATTAAGTTGACAAAGCCCTGCGTACACGTCCGCTTAGTAGGCCCACAAGTCAGCCACCAAATCTGACGGGTCCCAGCTGTCAACGGGAGGAATAATTTTTTTCGCATAACAAGGAGGCACTTCCTTCCGTGCGAAGATACAGCCGGTGGGTCCCAGCTGTCAGGTGGAGGAAACATTTTTTCAGCTTAATAAGGAGGAACTTTCCTTGCGTGCGACCATGGACCTCGTGGGTCCCAGCCGTCAGGCTCTCCACGTACAGTCCTCTTCCGATGACTCTCGTTTGTTGACCACGCCGCACCGAGCGCAGCGAGGCGGTGGACGACGGCGAGGCCCCGGACGGGAACGACTCGGAGATGGGAAGACGCGGCAGTGGAGTCGCAGATTGAGTGGAGGAGAAGGGTTATAACTGGTTCTGGTGCGGCGTGGGGCTGCAGTCGGTGGAGAATAACAGGAGGTGTGGAGGGGTGGAGGGATAGCCTGGCCGGCGGTGGGGTAGCGCTTCGCAGCGATGCGTGCTAAGCAGAGCCGCTAGCCGCCGGAGGCCGGACCAGGCGGTCCCGGCGACGCTGGAGGAAGAAGACGAGAGATTGAAGGTGCATGCCGACCAAGTTGACAACGCCCTGCGTAGGCTTCGACCTATTGGCCCACATGTCAGCCTGCAAAAATGTGGCATATATTTAACCCATGTTTTCTAGAATGTACAGTCCATTTGCTGGGCTGGGTGAACAAATAATTTCGCGTCAATGCGGCCCATTTATATTATCTAAGAAATCCCAGCCCATTTGCACTTCCTTCAAATACACGAATTAGCTGGGCTCGTTATATATATAATGTTATGTTAGAAGGAGCAATTAATATCAAAAATAAACCGGAGAGGCACATTTTTTATATACATAATTAACAAATTAGCGAGTTATTGCTCAAAATAAAAATGAGCGCGTTATTATTACATTGGTCCTTAAAATCTTCGCAAGCTTTTGTACGCAATCACCAGGATTTTCCTTGCCTGTGAGTCAAAAACAACCAGGATTTTCCTTGCCAACTTCTGTTAAACATTTACTTTTATAAGTTAATAACACGTGGGATGTTTTTATAATGTATATATAAGTCTCTATAAAATATACGATAATAGTAATAATATAAATATATATAATGTGGTTAAAAAATACATTGGGCTGCCGATCTTTAAGAAAAAGCCCATAGGCCGGTATGGACCTCAAAAAATAAGTTGAAACCACTGTCACCGTATGTCGTGGGCTACGCATGTTAAAATACAAAACCTAGGCCTAGCTGATACTTGTTCGCCCTCTGGAAAAAATGATACCAGATCCCCGAGCGAACTGGATTATAGAGGGGGCCGGCGGCACGACTGAAGAAGCACATCAGGAGCGATTTTTTTCTTCAGTGGATGGCTCTCGATGGCGTTTTTTTACTTGCCTCTGCACCATACAACTTGTATTTTTAGCCTCCCAGTCCGTGGTGGACCAGCAGCCCATTTGCTGGGCGGGCCAACCTACAGAAACCAGCACTCGATTTTTCATCAAGCCCCAAAAACAACGCAGTACTATGTTTGTTTTGAGGCCGAAAACATTACGGCAGGGGTTGAGCGGGGGAGGGGGCAAGACAGAGCAAAAAGATTAAAAAGAGCTGATGCGCCGTTGCTACCCTAACAAAGCAGGTGCAATTCTTCTCGGGAAGAAGGTGTGCCGTTGACACCCACACGTCACATACCCCACAGTAGGCATACTAACAAGTTCACACACAAGCACAACAGAAAAGGTAAACATTCGTATCAAACTCAGGTTCACAGGACACGTTCATATTCATAGCCAACATTCACTATCAACAACTCAAAAGATTCATATATACACAAGTTCAGCATGTCTATGGATCCAAATGATTGATAGATCACACAACAATATTCATAGATAATTCACAAAAAGATTCAGATATACACATGTTCAGTATGTTTATGCATCCAAATGATTGAGATCACAGCCAATATGATCCATGGACGAACTTTAATTACCTAGGGTACAGACTGGTAAATGGTGTTCAGTCGGAGGTACTTCTTGCTAAAATTAATGCTTGTACGAGTAACCTTTCGAGTACATAAGAGGCAGCACAGACAATCTGAACTTTGCTTGTAGGTTTATCCTCAAATAGTGGCCTCGTGCCGAGGGAGGTTTGAGCAACTTGGCCACTACTTTCATCCAACTAGTTTACTGGCTCATCTTGGTCCTGTAGCTCGCCAAAATTCTACATTGCAGACTGGTAAATGGTGTTCAGTCGGAGGTACTTCTTGCTAAAATTAATGCTTGTACGAGTAAACTTTCGAGTACATAAGAGGCAGCACAGACAATCTGAACTTTGCTTGTAGGTTTATCCTCAAATAGTGGCCTCGTGCCGAGGGAGGTTTGAGCAACTTGGCCACTACTTTCATCCAACTAGTTTACTGGCTCATCTTGGTCCTGTAGCTCGCCAAAATTCTACATTGCAGACGAGAAAGGAGGCGGTTGAGAAAATGAACCACCCAAATTTTTTGTGCAGTTCAACTGAAATGGAGCATCCCTGGCGTGCAGACTGATTAAGTGCCAGATGAATATACGCGTCAACCAACTTGTCTGGAATCTTTAGACTCCATGCCATACAGTTCGCTACCATATCTGCCGATAACCAAAAGGCACAAGTTGGGACCAAAGACTGGACTGTGTTTTTCTGGGCTATGCGCCAAGCAATATTTTTAGTGTTCACTCTCCTAATACTTGGAGTTTGACAACTGGTTGACGCCGGTTGATACTCGAATGAATATAGGCACTTCTTGTCAACATCGATGCTTGTCTGAGTGAACTTTGGAGTACATAGCAGCAGCATAAGTATCTGTCCATCTGATCTTTTTGTGCAGTTCTACTGAAATCACCCAATGCAATGATTTGCCTGCGAGTTCAGGCTCCAAGTTACTCCTTTATAAAATCGGCAAACAGTAGCACAATACCAAATTACCAATACATGACAAGCACAATAATCAGGATAAAGACCAGTACCAACCTGTGTGAGGTAGCATATCAATTACTTTTTCCTTTGACTGGAAGCCGAGATAAGCGAAGCGACTGACAGCAAAGGAAGAAAGCAGGCCCAGATTAGCGACTGACAGGAAAGGACGGAAGCTGTCGAGGCAATGAAGCACCCAAAGTTTTTGTGCAGTTCCACCAAAATCGAGCATCCCTGTTGGCACATATATTGAGAGAGTGAGATTACTGTAATAGTGGGACTAGTTGATGAAACATACACTAACAAATAGAAGCACCCTCATTATCTTAATGGGTAAAGTTAGCAACATAGTAGTCTTGCTTAAAGAGAGGTATTAGTTTATTTAATCAGTGCCAATTAGCTCAACACTCAAAGCATTGCCATGTATCATAGGTTGCAAAACTTTAACGTGCAAAGATAAAGGAGTTTCTCATGACAGTAGCACGATACAAATAGAGATGACAGCAAACTAATATGGATGAAGGCCTTAGGCCCGTACCAACCTGAGGAAAAAAGCTTATTCATGTAGTCCCATAAGAGATGATAAAGCACTCACTGGAATCACTCAATAGTATATATTTTTGTGCACTTCAAATGTATGGTTGAAATCACTCTTGTTTACCAGTGCTGAGATTATATCGAAAGATTATCAAGAACTTCCAGCAGAATTAAAGCACAGGCTGGGATACAGTTCATTGTATTGTCTTGTGTAGTTCCACTAAAATGTATGATTGGCACAACATGATCCCTGTTTGCACAAGTAGGAACAAGGTGAAACCTTCATTAGCTTAGTGAGAAAGGATAGAAAGACATTAGCATATTACTCTAACAGTAGCATCAAATTCATGATGGACAATACGCAAAACATTGCCTCATTGAACCAATGGCAATAAATTGACATGCAAAACAATAGCACTATTATGTCATGACACTAATAATATTCCCTCCCTGCTCCACCACATGATTCACCTCCATAGACAAACATACACACGTACATGATTCAGCATAGGGTGCTACTAAAGATTTGTTTAACTCCGACAGGAAAATTAGGCAGCAATAAATTAGTGGTACTTAAGTACTCCTAATTAATTAAGTGAGACAGCAGAAGTGGAAGGGCTCCCTGGAGGATCGTCTCACATGTAAGGTAGTCGTTGCCGGAGCCCTTGAATGGCCTCGACTGAGGCCTCTGGCTTCAGCAAGATCGCCTTGGCACTGTTTATTCTTCTTCTTCCTCTTCATGCTCTGTTTCTCATTCTCCTCACCAGTTGGTGAAACCAAGTACATGATTGGCCTTCTATTTCAGAATTGGTTTTGTCAGTGAGGGAGTACAAGTGTACTAGTAAAAAATAGCATTATTTTCTCATGGCAGTCGCAAAATAGAGATGAACACATGCATTAAATATCATTCTTACCTAAAGGAAGGTTATGGTGCCAATATGGATGATGAGGATTGGAACACAGATCTCCCTTTGTGCAGTTCCACCGAAATGAACCAACTGTTCCATTCTGACATTCCAGTTAAACAACACAAAAGTCACTTCTTTTAAGAAGAGTTTTGTGCAGTGCACCAAAAGGTCACAATAGCAACCAGGTGAAATGGATATCCCTGTTTACACAAAAAGCTACAGAGGAAACAGTCAGAGTCTCAAACAATTACAGGCAAAAACATTTGGCTAAACTTGTCATGGCTTATAACAGTGGCATGGCTTCATTTTTACCAGGGGCATTAGATTAAGAACAACTAAATATTTGGTATAAGGGCATGGGACAGTGGGTGCACCAGCAGTCCAGCACCATGTACCTAAACAGGGGCATAAAGTGGTGATTCATAGTTTGTTGCCCCGAGAAACAAACATCCAAGAAACATATCTGGGTTGGTCCCATTTTTGTTCACTCTAGCCACCTACTCCTATGTGTGGATAGCAAATCTAGTCCTGGTCATACCACTGTGTTCAGCGTTACCCCTATATTTCCCTTTTCGACCAAGAGACCGGTTGGATGACCAGTCTGTACTACTTTCACCCCCTTTCCTTCCTGTTTGTACCAAGTCCGATGTACTACATACTAAATTCCCCCACCCCCACTTTATTTCTTGTTTGAACCAAGTACAAGATTCGACTCCATGAAGTAGCTTTACCTCTAACAATAGAAGAAAAAATAGGTGACGTTGGACCATCCGATCGAGAGGGGCTGAGAGGTAGAAAATGATGCACATGCAGCGACGTAGCGAGCTGGGGAAGTAGAGCTAAGGCGGTTTCGAAGGAAGATATACCTGAAGGTCGTCGGGATGTGGATAGGTGGGCGGCGGGAGGCCGGATCCGCCCACACTAGGGCAACGACGAAGGGATCGGAGGACCTCCCGCGCCGGCGCTCGGCCAGAGATAACGGTGCGGCCGGCAGTGGGTCTCCTCCCTCGCTGTCGACGACGGCCTAAACGCTGCCCCTCCTCCCCTTCACCGGCGGAGGGGGATACGTCCGGATCTGTAACCAGCGGTGAGGATAGAAAGACAGTGTTTTTTGAAGGGAGAAAGACAGTGTTACCACCCCTATCTTGTTTAGATCTGGAGAGGATGAGAGTGTGTGAATAGAGCAACCCTAGCACGCAAGCGCGGAGGCTCCGGCCTATATATACGTAGTGGGGTAGTTTTCCTTTTTCACTCCATCAAAACAATCGTTTAAAATTGTGTACTACGTGCCAGGTCGCCGTTTTTTAGTTGTTGATTGTTTTTTGAGATAGCTACCCGCTTGTTCCAAGTGGTGTTACGGTGTGCCAGGTCGCACTTTGTATCGTTCAAGTCTGGTACAAGTCCCTCCATTAAATGAACAACCACCCCCTCGTAAAAATTGTGAACAAGCCCACGGCTAAAATTATCGGAAACGTGGGTTGCCCCAACATGCATTATTATTTATATTTTCTACTCCCTCCGTTCCTAAATATAAGTCTTTTTTATTAGCCACACCTAAGACAAGAATTTTTTTATTAGCAGTGAACCCCACATGTCATAGACACAAAAAGTGTGGCAAGATTCCCTTAGGCAAGCCAAAGTGTGTCTAACAATTTGAGCAACTCAAGTTAGGCAAGTGTGGCAAGTGTGGGAAAAATAATGTGGCAACATAAGACAAACATAGTCACAATCCAAACAGCCCCGTAATTTTTTGTGACATGCATGAAAATTTGGTTAGTTAAATTTATAGTCAAAATTTGGCAAGGTGCATCAAATCAACACATGCAAGTATCAAAAGGGAAGTCACGGCATGCATGCATGCGTTGTACTCCCTCCGTTTCCAAATATAAGTCTTTTTAGAGATTGCAACAAGTGACTACATACGAAGCAAAATATGTCTACATACATCCGTATGTAGTACTCCATTTGAAATGTCTAAAAAGACTTATATCGAGTGCAGTGCTTTGATGTGTCGCGTCAACTCGTACAAGACCGAAAAGTTTGATTACTACAACGCCATCTCCCTCGTGGACTGAGCTCCGGTGCCTTAACTGCACCTGCCTTTAGTTGCATGACAGGTGGGCCAACCACCTGTTGGGCCCACCTGTCATAGACGCAAAGGCAGGAGCAGTAAGTCAATGAAGCTGCGTCCCTCCCTCGCGCATGAGCGTGGTAGCTGGCAGGACTAGTAGGAGCTTTCGCTACACGCTTCTTGACGGTGGCGAACTTGCGAATGGAGTTGACCATCATGTCGTCCATGCGAGAGGCGAAGCCGGCGTCGGCGAGGGCTACGACGCCGGCGGTCACCAGCACCGTCTGGAAACGTTGTGCGGTGCGGGGCAGCAGGCCGGCGCCTTGGATGATTTGGCACAGCCAACTGCCGCTCGCGACCATCGCCTCCATAGGTTGCTTCTGGCTTCTGGTCACTTGGTCTTTTTTTTGAAACGGAACACTCGATTCCATAACTCACACAGGTCCAGCCTAAGATGCTGGCCATATGAACATTTACATCATCTGGCATGTCCTCTAGCCAGAACTCCTGATCAACTTGGTGACGGGCACCGTAGGCAGCTAACTCATGAGCAGCCCGCGGGGCGAAGCTAAAAGAAACATGGCTGAAGTTCAGTCGCGCGAAATCACGGATTTCTTGGAGTGAGCAGTGTTGCGCAGAGACTAGAGTGAGCAGTGTTGCGCAGAGACTAGGAGTAGATGGATTGGAGGGGTGGGGATTTGCCGATGGTCGGTTTGCTCAACTGCGGCCCCACCTCATAGTGAAAACGTTACTACTGGAATAAAATGCCATATACTCCTATACTAATAAAACATTAAGGCCACGAGGCGATGCAGTGCTGGTTACAGGAGGCAAGAAGAAGAGATGCATCCATCGACGACGTCCACCTCCTCGACTCAGGGCGCCGGCCCACCGAACGGCGGCTATGTAGCAAGCGGGCTTTCGTGGCCAGGTCGACGTGCTTCTGAACAATGGCGTCCAAAGATTCCAGCCGCTGGAAGAAGGCCAACGTCTTTCTGTCCTCGCTGGCCTTGTAGTGGCCTATGTAGACGATTTCCTCGTAGACGTGGATGTGCAGGTCGACGGTTTCTTGCATGGCGAGGCGCTGCGCGACGAGCGCGGCCTTGAGGTGCACATTCTTCATCGCGACCTCCGGCACCTGCAGGGCCACCATGGCTTGAAAGAGTTCGTCACCATGGAGGCCGATGAGGGTGGCAGGCAATGAGGAGCCTGGGCGCACGGGTTGGAGCAGTACGGCAAGGTCGTCCGCGCGCTTCTTGACGGCGGTGAACTTGCGGATGGAGTTGACCATCATGTCGTCCATGCGAGAGGCGAAGCCGGCGTCGGCGAGGGCTACGACGCCGGCGGTCGCCAGCACCGTCTGGAAACGCTGTGCGGTGCGGGGCCGCAGGCCGGCGCCTTGGATGATTTGGCACAGCCGACTGCCGCTCGCGTCCATCGCCTCCATAGGTGCTTCTGGCTTCTGGTCACTTGGTCTTGGATTGGAGCGAGCAGTGTTGCGCAGAGACTAGGAGTAGATGGATTGGAGTGGTGGGGCGCCTTTATATGAGAATCCAAACTCTGTTGCATTCACATCGTGCTGGCTCTATTCTGCTTCTCCAATTAATTCCCTCTGCATGTAGAGTAATTTGAGGATGCATCATTGACCGTTCAACGTCTCGGGAACCGCTACCCTCTCCCTCCTTGGCATTCAAGCACCTATGGAGGCGACTGCCGCTCGCGTCTATCGCGTGTCAGGAGACGTTCCCGTCGACGACGAGGTGCCTATGGTGACTTCGTAAATTTCAAGATGATAGTACTAGTATACTCAATATTGTGCACCGCGACCAAGGCCGAGAGGAAAACGAGAGAACTACGTATTTATTTACGGTGTAGATTCACTCATTTTGCTCCATATGTACTCCGTCTCGGTGTAGTCTAGTCACTTGTTGAAATCTCTAGAAAGGCAAATACTCCTTTCTGGTTTACAGGGCTATACTAGCAAGTACTCCCTCCGTCCGAAAATACTTGTCATCAAAATGGATAAAAAAGATGTATCTAGAACTAATATACATCTAGATACATCCCGTTTTATTCATTTTGATGACAAGTATTTCCGGACGGAGGGAGTACTACAATAGTGGGCTCACATAGCAATTTTGTCTCATGCAAGAGCCTGGCTATATGCGTGCTCCAAGGTTCGCAACTGCCACGTTTGGGTTGCACTTGGCTCTTCGCCTCTTCGAGAAGACGAACAATGATGTTACTACTACTGCTTCTACAGTATCGAATCCACTGCTGCATGTCCGTCCACCGCGAGCGGGAGGGATAGCTTGTTGTAGTACTATAAGCAAAAGCCTGTCCTCGTCTGCGAGCCACCGCGCGCATGGGCGAGGGAGAAGGCGTGTAGTAGTAAAATCAAGCTTCTCCTCGTTGTACGAGTTGACGCGACACATCATAGCACTGGCCCCACATGGTTGCCTCTAAACTTGGCTGAAAGACCCGCAGTGTACAATACTCCATTTGCTGCAACCTCTAACATTTACCCCACCACAAATTAAAATATATATTCCTGTCTTGACCAGATGAGCGTGCAAACTAGAATCACCAGGATGACAGGTAGGGCCAGAAGATTATTTTAATCAAAAAATATAGCATGGAGCCGACCCCAACGATTTTAAGCTTACAGGCACGGTACACGCTATCCTAGACTACTCTACACATGAAACTGCCACACGAGCGTCCGGGCTGCGCTTGGCTCTTCGCCTCTTCAGGAGTACTACTGCAGTGGAGGAGTACTACAGTATGCTTCTGGCCATCTGACACCGATTGAACTGCTGCATGTCCACCGCGTACGGGAGGGAGAGCGTGTAGCGAACGAAAGCTTCTCCTAGTCCTGCCAGCCACCACGCTCATGGGCGAGGGAGGGACGCAGCTTCATTGACTTACTGCTCTTGCCTTTGCATCCATGACAGGTGGGCCCAACAGGTCAGTGGCCCACCTGTCATGCAGCCAAAGGCAGGTGCGGTTAAGGCGAGAGGGCGTTGTAGTAATCAAACTTCTCGGTCTTGTACGAGTTGACGCGACACATCAAAGCACTGCACTCGATATATTTCAATAATTTGCGTTTACCGATGCATTAATTACAACGCATGCATGCATGCCGTGACTCTCCTTTTGATACTTGCATGTGTTGATTTAATGCACCTTGAACTGAAGTAGTATGAATATGTGACGGTAAAGCTTTGTGATGCCCCGGCCCTAATAAAGCGAGAGATGGTTGTGCATGAGGAGGGCGAGATCATGCAGACGGAACAGGACCTGACGATGGAGCTCTCTATGGTCTCGATGGACCTCACCTTGCTCCACTGCCCCTTGTGCCTGCGCCCCTTGAAGCCTCCAGTGTATGAGGTTCGAATAGACCTCGTCCATTCAGCTGATCGAGCAAGGTGCAGGTTTCTTGATTGATGTGTTGTTCGATTGATTTGTGCAGTGCAAGGGAGGGCACCTGGCTTGCATAGACTGCCGCGTCGAGCATCCCGGGAACCAGCGGCAGTGCCAGAAGTGCGAGCGCGGCGGTGGCTTCGACGTGCGAAACACGGCGGTGGATGCCGTCCTCTCCTCGGTGAGGGTGGAGTGCCCGCACGAACGCTCTAGGCTCTACGTCACTTACCAAAAGCTCGCCGATCACCAGAGCGTGTGTCCGCTCGCGCCCTGCAAATGCCCCGTGCCCGTCTGCAGCTACCAAGGCCCGTCGCCAGTGCTCTCCCACCACATCAGCACCGTGCATCGCATGCCCGTGCACAGGATCCAGTACGGGAAGGCGCTCCAGCTGCAAGTGCCACTGTCGGAGCCACGGCTCTTGCTGTTCACGGAGGAGGACAGTCGCGCATTTTTATTGGTCGGCGGCGTGCTCGACATCGGCGCGCCTATTGCCGTGTCGGTGGTCTGCATCAGAGCGGGGGCGTCCCCACTGCCGCACTACGTGGCCAAGCTGTGGGCGAACGGATCGCCGGGGGAGCCCAAAGGGAGGACCGACGCTGTCAAGGTGGAAATGGAGGTGACAAGCAGCAGGGATCCTGGCGACGTCGCCGTGTAGGAGCTGACCTTCTTCACAGTTCTGCCCAAGCTGCTGGCCGGGGCTAAGCCGGTGTCCCTCCACATTCAGATTGACCAGCTCACGTCCTAAGCTTCTGTTTATCTTAGTAGTATGCTAATATAGGGGTTAGCTCGGCCTACTTTAGCTTAAGAGATGGTGGGTTTTGGTGGCGATGCAGCAATTACCTCGACATCAGATCAGCAGTGAAAGTAATTTCAAACAGTTGAATGGATATTTTGTGTCTGTTGGATATAAAGATCCTTTGGGTAAGAAGTAACAGCTTATATGCTTTTTTTTCTCGAAACGGAACATCGATACTAGTATAATTTTTGTTGACATGCACTAATATTTTTGAAACGAACGTTGGGCTGTAGCTAGAAGGGCGGTTGGGACGCGACATTGGCCCATACCGCGGTGACCCCCGATTGGGACCCACCGACTGGGGATTTTCTCCCTCGCCGATGTCGACCGCGTTTACGCAGAACATTGTTCCCTTCCCCCAGCTGCGGGATCAGGCCGGATATGTGACCAGCGGTGTGGCCACCGTCGTTCTATGCTTGTGAAGAGAGCAACCCAAGCAAGCAGGCTTGTAGCTTAGGCTCCTGCTAGTGTATATATAGTGGTTTTCTTTTTCTCTCCATATCAACCATTTTATATTGCGTACGTGTCATTGAAGAGTGAATGATGGTTGCTTCTTCCGACTAACTTACTGTGTGATTTGACTGCTCCTTTAGTGGACCCTACACGTGCTCCCCCTACGTGTATGCAACAGTCACACGTACACATGGACACAAAAACGCGCGCGACGCCCTAATGCATGCATGTCCGAGCACACGACGGAACACACACGGTCACGCTCAAGTGCTCAACCTACACGTGCATGCACACACATACTCAGCCAGGGTGAGCTAGTGACCGTATAAACACCGGAAAATGTATATATTGAGCGCAATGAGCGTATTATGAAGTCCACTGACAGTATTTTTACAAATATACAGTGACAGACAGTGTATTTATCTCGTTTGAAATTAAGCCATATTAACCGGAGAGGAGGCAGTATGGACTAGCATTACTTTGCTGTGTCCCGTCAACTTGCCGAACGAGGAGAAGCTTGCAGGATGGGAGAAGCTTGCGCGCGGTGGCTCGCAGGACAAGGAGAAACTTTTGACTAATGCAAGCTGTCCTTCGCTCAGGCGGTGGACGTGCAACAGTTAATTCGGTGTCAGATTGCCAGAAGCATACACTATACTAGCAGTACTATTATTGTTGCACTTCCCGAAGAGGCGAACAGCCAAGCGCAAAGTTTACTAGTACTAGTACTACTACTATAGTCTATAGAGGTACTATACTAGTACTAGGAACCGGATGGAGGAGCGTCTGCACTCTTATTATATTTTTAAAATGTGATAAAGCAATCTTCAACACATTTGGTTCTCTTCGAGGGTTCTCGCATGTGATAATGGAAGTTGATTGCATGGAACACTCGCCACAATTCTCGCTTAATTCTGGCTCATATCCTGTTACAAATAGGAGCGCTCGGGAATATTTCCTCTTTTTTTGTTATTCAGCATGTAAACAGGTCAGCAAACCTTGCGGCGCATCTTTGTGCGAACCGTGCTTGCTGCACTTTGAATGTGGCCGAGAGCTGGCTTGATGAAACACCTCGCTTCCTACTTCTTTTTTTGCGGGGTACCTCGCTTCCTAGTGACCAGTGTCTTGGCTGATCGTCCTAAGAATGCTTATATATGAATAAAGCTCTCTCATTTACCCGCAAAAAAGATTAAGCCATATTAACCGGAAAGGAGGGAGTATGGACTAGCACTACTTGTTGGTGTGTCCCGTCAACTCGCAGAACGAGGAGAAGCTTGCAGGACAAGGTGAAGCTCGCTTACGCCTTTTGACTAATGCAACGTACCCTCGCCCAGGCGGTGGACATGCATCAGTTCATTCGGTGTCAGATTGCCAGAGGCATACACTGTAGTACCGAACATGCGGAGTACCATCATTGTTCGACTTCACGAAGAGGCGAAGAGCCAAGCGCAAGGTTTAGTAGTACGAGTAGTACTACTACTAGAACCGCATGGTGGAGCCTCTGTACTCTTATTTTTCTTAATCTTTGATAAAGTACACATTTATTCCGGAGAAGGGCGGAAAACGGCAGCCCAACATGTAATGATGATATCGATCAACCATGCTCGAATATATCTTGGCCTCCGTGCGAGCCCGTCTGTGTGTTCTCGCTCCTCGTCTCTCTCAAGGAACGGCGGGTTGGCCATTTTGCCGTCAATTGAGATCGGTTTGCTCACACTCCGGTCCCACATGTCAGTGATATGCCAAGAGGAGGTGCGTTGACCGACTGGCCATACGCGTACTTGGTTTTGCACCTTCATACTACTCCTCCCTCCGTCACAGTTTACAGGGCGCGCTTCATTATGATGCATTTCTCTCAATGCATTTCCACCACCAGAGAGACTTTAGACGCGTTTGGTTTAATGCTCAATTAATTAGGGCATGGTAACCGCAATTTTCTCTCGATGTAGTACTACGGAGTGGAGTAAGTGCATGCATGTGTGTACCCGGGGTGGAAGCACTGCATGCATGTGTGTACGCATTATTTCCTCTAGTAATAGACGCCGTGCTATAACTACCAATGCTATTTTTCAGGCCGATCGCTAGTCGCCTTGGTCCCAGAGATTTTCTCTTTTTCTGAAGCGCGCTCTATAAACAGTGACGGATGGAGTAGTATGAGCGGATTCAAAGAAGAGCGTATTGATGGTTGCTTCTTCCGAGCAACTTACAGTGGGAAAGGTGGGGCTTATGATTTGACTGCTCATTACTCACTATTAATGCGGCGCAACGACCGGTCTGAGTCTCCCATGCGGCTGTGCACTACCCCCTCGGTTCTTAAATATACTCCGGAGTATTTGTCTTTCTAGAGATTTCAACGAGTGACTACTCAAATATTTGTCTTTTTAGAGATTCAAATGGACTACTACATACGGATGTATATAGACATATTTTAGAGTGTAGATTCACTCATTTTGCTCCGTATGTAGTCACTTGTTGAAATCTCTAGAAAGACAAATATTTAGGAACGGAGGGAGTACACAGACGAAGCAAAATGAGTGAATCTACACTCTAAAACATGCCCATTTGAAATTTGTAAAAAGACAAATATTGTTGATGACAGTTGCGACGACAAAAAAGAAGCATATTCCTTGCCCTAAGGGAAGATAACAACACGGTTGTGTTTGTCTAAAACGGTGTGAGGACGAGATTGCAATATGGAAAGTACGCCGGACGAGCTACGTTTTGTGCAAAGAACTATGGAAGATCCACATGCAGCGACGTGGGAAGACGGGCAGTGGAGCAAGGCCGGAGGGGATACCTGGAGGTCGTCGGGATGTAACTAGGTGAGCGGCAGCGGGCGGAATCTGCCCATACTGCGACAGCGAGCAGGTGGCGTAGGCCCTACCGCACTGGAGCTTGGTCAGAGAGAACGGCGTGTACCGCAGATCGGGACGTGCTGCCTCGGCGCCGTCGAACGGAGAAACGATGCACGTCCTCCCTTTCCGTCGGCGGACGGGATGCGGCCGGATCAGTGACCAACGGTGAGAGAGAGAGAGGCCACCGCAGCCTTGTGTGAGATACTCTGAAGAGAGACAAACCAGGCAGGGAGGCTCCATTGTATATAGTGGAGCGGACTACCTTTTTCTCCATAAAAATCGTTTTATATTCTGTGTACGTGCCATTGAGCGATATAACTTTATTTAAAAATAACGCGCCAACGCATCAAGTCGAACTTTGTTTCGTGCACGCGTGGTACACGACCTCCGTAGGTAAACAACCGCTACACGCGTTCAAATTAGCACGTGGGCTGCCATTTCGTACAGAAATGAGCTCCACCGTGTACCCGCGCGGGTGTGGCTGGGCACGAAGCGTGAGTACGTGCACGGTGCACCTATTCTCTTCTTGTATACGTACACCACCTACGTGGGGTTGTGTGAGAGAGATACAAACGTAGAGAGATATAGTGTGTGGGTTCGTGAGAGTTTTTTTAGGGGGGGGGGTCAATCAAAAAATGTAACATATGCAATGTGTGTGAAATAGAGTCCTGGATATATCATATATATAGAGGGGGCGATCCACGAGAAGAGAGTGGAGGTATCATCGACTTGAGGTGTCCATAGAATCGAAGAGAGGGATGATGTGTG
This sequence comes from Triticum aestivum, assembly GCF_018294505.1. Taxonomy (NCBI): domain Eukaryota; kingdom Viridiplantae; phylum Streptophyta; class Magnoliopsida; order Poales; family Poaceae; genus Triticum; species Triticum aestivum. The sequence goes on along the minus strand of NC_057814.1, from coordinate 49,613,073 downwards.
TGTGTGCGCGCGCGGTCGATAAAGAGTGCCATCGAATTTGTGTGTGCCCACGTCAAAGATATAGAGTGGCTGGCCTACTAGAACGAGAGAGGGGACAGGTGCGGTTTGTCTCTGTGGCATGGATACCTACCTACAGCGCTCGACTATCGGTGTGTGGTGGGGGGGAGGGAGGCCTAATTAACTATAGAGGTACAATGGCTGGTATATGTGTGGAGGAGGAGAGAGGCCTACCTCATGTATTAAGGGAGATCGATCTACCTCATGTATTAAGGGAGATCGATCGGCATCCATGCATATGTGTAGGAGAGGAATAAGGTTGGGAGAGAGACAGAGCTAGAGTGTTGGAGGGGGTGGTAGTGGAGTTGCTTCTAACAAATGGTGGGATAGGCTTGCTAGACAACCGGAGGGCACGCCTGCAATATCAATAAGAGAGGGGATGGCTGCCTGTCTGTGCACGTGCGTGTGAGAGACGTGTCAGGAGGCATGCACGAATGATGAGGGGGGAAGATATGGCTGTGGTAAGCAGACATAACTACATAGGAAGATCAATCGTCCTTTGTCAGAGAAAGGAGAGACATAACTTGTGAGGTACGTCGATCGATGGGGGGGAATAGTTAAAGTCGACCTAGGTATATGTTGGGAGATCGATCGGTATACATGCATGTGTGTCTTAGAAGCAAATGAGGCACGGGGAAAAGGATAGAGAGAGAGGGATGCATCTAGGAGGTGGTGCGAGAGTCGTACTATATAGAGGGGGAAGGAGTGTGCGAGTACGATGTCGATGAAAAGAGTGGTGGGAGTGAGGCATGGATGGTGATAAGAGAAGAGGGGAAGCTTGTGTTTGTGCTAGGCACACCTAGCTAGAGAGGCATATCGATCGATGTGTGCCGTAAAGAAGGAGCTGGGGGGGCCTACACACACCATGGGTGAACGACCTAAAGTGAAAAGACGAATTTGCGCGATGGAACTAGAGAGAGTTAGCGCTAGCTAGCTACAAAGATAAGAGGATTGTGTGGGTGTAAAAGACGAATAGAGATCATACTTCATTATAAAAAGCGAATTCGGATATTTGAAGAATTTATCATAGTGTTTTAAACCGACGCATGTGTGAATATATATAATGGTGATACACATGGTGTGGTTATGAACATGTCATACTACATATAATATATTTTATCTCTACTCTTATAAAAAAACGGAGTTGTTGATTATGGTGCCATCCTGCAATATAGGCCGTCCTATTTATATCTGACGGATAGGAAGGAAACTATGGCAATTTTGAAAAAAGATACCCACACGCCTCTCCGTATTTGCAAATTAGGCCTCCCCTTGATCATGTTGATGTTATGTGGAACGCATGGGCATCTTGCTAGTAATACGTATAACATATAGAACATTGATCAAAATTTGGGCTAATGTGTGGCTTTTGCAGCTCATGTCTAAATACTTGTCATAATGTAGGGGGCGGGGCACTATACTATGTGTGATAAACACGGTGTATACGCATGGAACATGGTTTAGATTATGAATATATAGCTAGTACATCAAATGTACTATTATTTGGAATCAACATCAAGTGTATTCAAAAAATAGAATTCGAGTTCATGTAGTACACATAGTTCATATCTATCTCTATAGTAATCATGTGGTGTGTTATTAAGGTAATACACGAATGATGGTTGAAGTTGGCAACAATCATGATTACAGATTCTTATTGAAATAGAGAAACGAGTTCAAATTCAGTTCGAATTGCAGCGGTAGAATAGACATTTGGAATGCACTAAAATGTTGGTATGAGTAGGTTACATGCATTATACAGCAAGTGAAACAATTTAATTGGACATAACATGGATTCATACTCCTTCCATCTATATAGGGCGTAATGCATTTTTTAAGACCGCCTTTGACTATTGACAAGATTAATAGTACATGACATGCACAATGTGAAAATTATATCATTGAAAGAACCTTTCACAGACGAATTTAACGGTGTGCTTTGTGTAAGTTGCATGTCATATATTATTGCTCCAATATTTGGTCAAAGTTAGCATCGAAAAACGCATTAGGCCCTATATAGATGGAAGGAGGGAGTAGCTTTGAATAGCATTTTTATAGTAAAATGGGGCAAGACTCTCTCTTTGTGTGGTGAGAATAGTTTTATTTTTTTCGTTTTCTTTTTGATTGAGGGAAGTGCGAATTGATTTGGTACGTACAAGTACAATATTACACATTAGGCTTGTCCCTAAAATTCAACCCGGGCCTTGTTATATCCCGAAAATTCAGATATCGTGCTCCCAAAAATGGCGCCTTCACAGCCCGCGCCTTGCTATCCCGAAATTACAACGCGCGCGAAAACTCCCTCCAGCTGCCAAATCCCGACACGCGAAATCCCCCTTCTAACCCTGAGCCGAAAGGGCCACTAGTTCAAATCGGTGGGGGGTACTTTTGTAACACACCCTACATTTTGGACAAGCGCGTCCCTAAGTCATGGTTCAAGCCCTCCCATTGCCTCCTTTTTGCCATTCGAAATCCCAGGCCACCATAACCTCTCTGCTCCAGCCGCGAAACCCCACCCTCCTCCGTCCGCCACCTCACCGCTGCCCAGCCGGAGCCTCTTCCATGATGACATCGTCCACCGCAACAGCTCGACGTCCCTCGTCCACCTCCCTGGATGAGGATCCGTCGTCCATCTCGTCGTCCCGCCGGTTCAGCCGCCCCATCCTCCACCTCCAAGGAGCTGCTCCGACGATCGCCTCGTCTATCGCGGATGCTCCATCCCCACAGCGCCGCCTTAACCTGCTCCACCGGAACCGCAACATCATCACCGACTCCTCGGACGAAGCCGAGGCCTACTCGGTACCACCAAAGAGGTTGTACACTCATCGCATCGCACCTTCTCCTTAGCTCGACCTCCCGGTGCCGACGGTGCTCCATCTCGCACCCCCATGTAGCGGCTACCTTGAAGCCGGCGCCGCGGGCGACATCTCCATGGCGGCTCTCCCCCAGTGCGAGGCCCCTTCGGCGGCGGCGTCCATACCAGCCGGATCTGCTGCTACTGCTGCTCCGGCTCTCGCTCGCTCGATCGCGCTGCTGTTGCTGCTTCGGCTCTCGCTCGATCGCTTGCTTGCCCAACTGCTGCTGCTCCGGCTCTCCCTCGCTCGCTCGCGCTGCTGCTGGTGGTCTCCCCCTCGCTCGTGCTGCTGCTCTTCTCCGATTTAGCTACACTTTAGTCGACTGAATCGACTTTTGGGTCAGTCGATTTTCAGGGGGTGGGGGGGGGGGGGTTCGCCGGAGTTAAGGAAGAACCACCCGCAGCGGGGACGGGGGCTCGCCGGAGAGGTACCCCACTATCTATCTTAGGGTTCAGGGTGGGGGGCGGGGGCCTATAGGGCTGGCCGGGGCGGCGGCAGACGGGCGGTGGGGAGTTGTTTCGGGGTGGCGAGGCGGCGCTGGGGCAGGCGGTTCGGCCAGTGGTGGCTGGCGGCTTAGGGGGTGCAGGTTGAAGATGAACTGCAGGCCCTCCCTAAACTACATGTCAAGTGCCTCTATGCTACCATTGCGTTCAGTTTCGACAGTAACATTCAGATTCCACAGTAAATCTTGGGTGGGAAACAAATAGTAAAGCAATCATCATCTGTCTTTTTATCAAATTAAAGCAATCATCAGCCTGCTATCATTATTTTTGGATCCATCCACTGGTTGTTACCATCACTCTAAATTTCTGCATGCTCTCCTTACATAATCTCACAACATTTTTTTCGTATGCATGTCAGATATTGTACACAGCCATGCTGAACATGTAGAGAAAAAGAGAAGAGTTTTGCGTGGCAATACAATGTCATGCAGACATCGCTCCATGGTGGGTTCAATGGCAAACCCTCCCCACCCCTCTCCAGATTGTAATCCAGAGGAAGATATCTGTTCTGAGGCGGATTCAGACGCCGCTGACCACTCCTATTTACCCCCCAAGGTGTTTGCTCTACCTTGGCATGGTGATGTTAGTCATATCATGCATATGTTGCCCTGAAGTGCCTACTTTTTACATCATATATGTCATCTGCTTAGTTTAGACATGTTCTGTAATGCCACCTGTTTAGTTTCTATATCATATATGGGAATTGTGCAGTCTCATGTCTTTTAGCCAGCCATAATATACATGAAATGTGCAATGCCATCCTGTTTAACCAGGCATCATATATTTGAATGATATCTTGCCCATCCTTTTCTTCATTACATTTCCATTTGTCGACAATGTTTGTACATTAAATACTCTTCCTGTGAATCAACCATTTGGGTGGGAGACTGAAAAATCTGGAGTGAAAACAAGGCCTTCAGAGCAGACAGTGCTACCTGTCGAAGCAGATCTCTTGGGTCCCGATAGCTCGTCAGAGATGGATTCAGAGATAGATGACCAGTCCTATTCCCCCACCATGGTGTATGCTCTAACTTGGCACGGTTATACTGCTCATATCATGCATATGGTGTCTTGCATTGCATAGATTAGACATCCAATACACAATATTCAACACCATTTTCTTAGTGCAGACATCATATCTAATGCCCTCTGTTTAGCATATAAATCACATATGTGAATTAAATGATGCGATCCTGATTACTTAGATAACATGTAGGTGAATTATGTCATGCGATCCTGTTTAGTTATTCATCATATCTTTGAATTATGTTATGCTATGCTATCCAGTTTAGATAGACATCATATATGTGACATTATGTCATGCTATCCATTTTAGTTAAACAATATACATGTCAACTATTTCATGCCCTCTTTTTTCCACACTATCTATTGCATCTGTCTCTCATACAATGTCTGTACATTCAACTATGTTTCCTGTTTATCAGCCATTTGAATTGGAGCGGGTGATGCCAGCATCTAGCAGACTAAAAACACGGTCTTCAAATAAAACAGTGCTACCTCTTGGGGGAGATAGCACCTCGGTTGTACATGCACGAGAACCAGCCCTACCACACATAACCCAAACTCTCGCAGATTGTACCCCTACTGCGATGGACAGAGAACCAGCTTCACCCAATCTAACCCCAACCCCAGCAGATAGTAACCCAGTTCCTATTGACACAACACCATCCCCACCACAGAGCTCCCAAACAAGAGCAGTTAGTAAGGCAGCTCCAGTGCCCAAAGGGCCAGTACTACCATGGCGAACCCCAACTCCACCAGTTAGTACGCCTATACCTGTGGAGGAAGCACAACCAGCTAGTCGTAGTTTAGCATCTATCGCATTTGATGTTGTTAAATCGTATGTGCGTATCTTCCCATCTTGGAAATATTATACTGAAGATGAAGGAAAATGCCAGTTGCAGGTGTTTGTCCAGGAGTTATGTGTAAGTAATGTTATTCATGGCAATTACTTTGCTTTGTCCCATTCATCCTACCTCCATGATGGTTATAATACAGCAAATTTTCCCATTTTTCTCTATAGAGAAGGACCGATTTGGAAATTCAGGATGAGGTAGCCTGTGCTAATACCTCTGCTATCTTCAAGAATGCTTGGTGGCAGTATCGGAATTACCTAAAGAAAATGTACTTCACCGGCAAAGAAACCCATCAAATTCCCTTACGTTCTCCTGAGACACATTTACTGGATGATGACTGGGAACGCCTTGTTCTGTACTGGTCCCGTACCAAGAATGTGGTATGGTCTATGAGCTCATTTTCTATTTTAAGTACTATATTCTTGCGTCTTACTGTACTCTGTTCATGTAGAACAAGTGCTAAATCCTGAAGAACAACTATTCTAATTTAAGATTCCATTGCTATCATAGTTCAAAAAAGCGCTAGGTGTTAATTGTGCGTTTTGCCACCGCCTTGCACTTTACTGACCAAAGCGCATGCTTATGCACAGTTATGCACAGATTAAGCGTAGTTATGCACAATGCGTTTCGCCAACGCCTAGATCCTAGGCGTGCTTAAGCGCTCGCTTAGGCGCGCCTTTTTTTAACTATGACTGCTATCGTGCATACTGCTTTGCTCTTGTATCACTGTATTTACTCATACAAACTTATTTTTAAATTGAAGGATCCAATCGAAACTGCAATGGCACAACTGGTATGTTCACGCATGTTTCTTTAACAGGCTTGCTCTTATCAATAGCTCTGTTGATTTCAATTTCAATTGTGTATACAGTATACTTCTCATATCATGCACATTACTAGCATCACAACAGAGCCAATAGTGTTGTTGTACATGTAGACCCATGGCACCCATCTGAAATCCTGCTGTGCCATGTAGTTTCCCACGCTTTGTATTCTTTCACTGCTGCTTTGTCTTGAACTGATATGATTTGAACCGTGTCTCTATTTTGATTTGGTAAGACAATGCAGTGACCATAGGACATAGATATATGTTTGTTTGATGCTTTTATTATGTACTAGTACTTGGCAATAGAAGACTTGGTAGTTTAATCCTTTCCACCTTACTAATGAACTGGTTCACCGAAATGAGTTTCATATACTAGTACATGCTAAACTGTTATGTGTCTGCTTGTTTCTTCTTTTAGAATGCAGACAGAATATTGGGGAAGAGTGCCTTATTAAGCAATGGTAAAGGAAGTAATGCAGATAAGGTTCAGGATAGTGACACATCCTTGTTGGTCTCGGACAAAGCTGATAAAACAGCTAAGGAAGACTATCTCGAAGACAGTGAGACAACCCCAAAGTCCTGTCTTGGTTTAGTGTTGGAGTTACTGGCCACTACCGCTTGCACAAGCTATTCAAACTCACTGTCTGAATCAGCTCGGTTTCTTCAGTCTCAACTACAAGCTGAAAGACATCGATCAGCTGTGCTGCGACAAGAAGCGGAAGGACTGCGGAAGTCCCTGGAGCATTCAGATGCATACTTTCTGGTGCAACAGCAAGTGTTGGAGGATTTTAGCGCCAAACAGGACAAAGCTAATAAGCTTGCTAAGCTTATTGCCAGCATGGTGGATACCACGTTTCTTGATCTCTTCTGAAGTTGTTTCAGTTATGCTCTTGTTTTGCTGCCGCGTTTATTTGCACTGGTGGGAAATTTTGACGGCCAGTGTATGTAGTATGCTGCTTTGTTCCCTATATTTGCACTGGTGGCGAACTTTGATGCCCAGTGGATGGAATATGTGTAATAGCGGTAATAGGCTAGCGTTAATTGCTTGCTTATTTATTTCCTTATCGTCTTGTTTAGTTGTTTGCTTGTAGTCACTGCAGTTCTTTTTCTGTGTTTTTCTAGTGGCCACAATAACCTATTTTTGGAAACTAGGCCAAAATAATCATGGCAACACACGCACTGTTGTAACCATGGGCCTCCTGCGGGCCGTATGATCCATGGGCCTTCTACGGGCCGTAGGATCCATTGGCCTTCTATACGGGCCGTATGATCCATGGGCCTTCTACGGGCCGTACGATCCATGGGCCTTTTATGGGCCGTAGGATCCATGGGCCTTCTACAGGGCGTATCATCATTTCACCAATCATGGGCCGTACTATTCGTGGATAATAACGGGCCGTTTATCGACCGTATTTGATAACTCTATGAAAATAGCAGAACATGTTTTTTTCGACATGAAAACGGCCCAACGTATTAACGGGCCACAAACGGGCCGACTATAACCACGGGCTGAAGTTGGCCCACAAGCAGAAAATGACAGTAACGGGCCGTAAGTAACCGAATGCTGGAAATGAGCCCAAGAATAAATGGGCCCTGAGAAGGCCGAAAGATATCATGGGCTGGAAACGGCCCAACGGATTAATGGGCCGTTAATGGGTATAAAGTGATACACTGTTCATTACGGGCCAGTTTTACCACGGGCCGTTAAGGGGCCGAGGGTTACTAAGGGCCTCATATGGGCCAAAATACGTCATGGGCCATACATGGGCTGAAAGTTAAAATGGGCTGGAATTATATTGGACGGTCCAGATGACGCTACTGGGCCTAATTCGGATAGGCCGTAAACGGGCCCTGGGATAGCGGCTGTATATGGGCTATATGCGAACATGCCATTAACAGGCTTGCCGTGAGCCGGCCCACCACCGTTTGACCAAGTCAAATGGGCCGGCCTTTTCACAGGAATGGGCTTCTATTGGGCCATGCCACGTCCAATGAGTGGATGACATCTGTCCCAACGGTGAGCCGACACGTGTTTCCTCCAGCCAATGATGATTTTACACATGGAAAATCCCCATTGGTCGGGGCTGTTAATGGGTTATCGGATCCAAAACCGGACCCGATAGCTTAACGGCGTTCCGTTACGGTGGATGCCACGTGTCGGTCACCCTTGACGAAAGCACTTCCGTAACGCGGGATTTATCATCATGGAAGTGGACACTTCCGTGATGATAATTTTGGTAATGTCAAGGAACACTTCTACGACAGCACATGTATGACTATCTTGATTTTGTCATAAATTTGTCATGGATGTACATGCATGACAGAAAACGTGACCTACTGTGACAAACACGTATCATCACGGAAGTGTATTTTTTTTGTAGTGTGAGTTGTCAATTCAACCACACCTGGATAACTTAATCTCTGCAGCAAAGTATTTAGTAGCAAAGTAGTATGATAGTAACGGTAATAGTGGCAAAGGTAACAGTAGGAGTATTGTAGTGATTGTAACAGTAGCAACAATAAAGTAACTAAGCGAAGAAGAATATGTGAAAAGCTCGTAGGCATTGGATCGGTGATGGATAATTATGCCGGATGCGGTTCATCATGCAACAGTCATAACATAGGATGACACAGAACTAGCTCCAATTCATCAATGTAATGTTGGCATGTATTCCGAATATAGTCATACGTGCTTATGGAAAAGAACTTGCATGACATCTTTTGTCCTACCCTCCCGTGGCAGCGGGGTCCTAGCGGAAACTAAGGTATATTAAGGTCTCCTTTTAATAGAGTACCGGACCAAAGCATTAACACATAGTGAATACATGGACTCCTCAAACTACGGTCATCGCCGGGAATGGCCCCGATTATTGTCACTTCGGGGTTGCCGGATCCTAACACATAGTAGGTGACTATAACTTGCAATATCGGATCAAGAACACAAATATATTGATGAAAACATAAAGGGTTCAAATCTGAGTTCATGGCACTCGGGCCCTAGTGACAAGCATTAAGCATAGCAAAGTCATGGCAACATCAATCTCAGAACATAGTGGATACTAGGGATCAAACCCTAACAAACTAACTCGATTACATGATAAATCTTATCCAACCCATCACCGTCCAGCAAGCCTATGATGGAATTACTCACGCACGACGGTGAACATCATGAAATTGGTGATGGAGGATGGTTGATGATGACGACGGCGATGGATTCCCCTCTCTGGAGCCCCGAACGGACTCCAGATCAGCCCTCCCGAGAGAGTTTAGGGCCTGGCGGCGGCTCCGTATTGTAAAACGCGATGAATCCCTCTCTCTGATTTTTTTCTCCCCGAACGTGAATATACGGAGTTGGAGTTGAGGTCGGTGGAGCACCAGGGGGCCCACAAGGCAGGGGGCGCGCCCAGGGGGGCAGGCGCGCCTCCCACCCGCGTGGACAGGGTGTGGGCCCCTGGCCTTGATTCTTTCACCGGTATTCTTTATTATTTCCAAAAATAATCTCCGTGAAGTTTCAGGTCATTCTGAGAACTTTTGTTTCTGCACAAAAATAACACCATGGCAATTCTGCTGAAAACAACGTCAGTGCGGGTTAGTTCCATTCAAATCATGCAAGTTAGAGTCCAAAACAAGGGCAAAAGTGTTTGGAAAATTAGATATGACGGAGACGTATCAGCCTCCAAGCTGCAGCCAACGATGCAATAGCCGTTGCATCTTAGTACGACCCCATGTACAACTTTGGATATCCGCCAGGACAGCCGTGGCCATAGACCAACTTAGGCCAAAAGCCTAAGCTTGGGGGAGTACGTATTTCTCACCGACATTACATTCGTATTCACACACTCATGCTAGTTGTCGGTGCTCATACTTTTTCATTGTATTATCCATGTTAGTTTATTTTTCTTTTTATGCTTTCTTTTTGTGTGTTTGAAAAACCTTAAGAAAAAGAAAAAAAATATTAGTTGTAGCTTTTAGCTAGTTTACTTTCTTGCTTGTAGTAGTAATAATTAAAAGAAAACCCAAAAAGATTTCCTGTTGTTCTTTTTTCTTGTTGGGAGCTTTCCCGTGTAAATAGTTTTATTACTTTTCTTTTCTTTGGGGGTCGATAGGAGAAGACCACGATGAAAATGTTGAAGTGGCTCTTATATGCATTATTGTTGATTTAACCAAGAGCCCATATTACCTTGTCTTCTCCTGTTTATTGAATGCTCGCAGATTCTAGCTTAGTCCAATGCACATGCACTATTTTTATTATTCGCATCATTCGGTCGTGCAAGTGAAAGGCAATTATGATGATATATGATGGACTGACTGAGATGAGAGCAGCTGGTATGAACTCGACCTCTCTTGTTTTTGTAAATATGATTAGTTCATCGTTCCTAATTCAGCCTATTATGAATAAACATGTTTGCAATGACAATTAGAGATTATAGTTGCTTATGCCATGCTTAATTAGCTAGGAGTTTATAATGGTTTATCTTGCATGCCAACATGCTATTAAAATGATTGTGATGTGGTATAGTAGGGTGGTATCCTCCTTTGAATGATTCAAGTGACTTGACTTGGCACATGTTCACACATGTAGTTGAAACAAATCAACATAGCCTTCATGATATTTATGTTCATGGTGGATTTTATCCTACTCATGTTTGCACTCAATGTTCATTAATTTTAATGCATGTTCATGACTGTTGTCACTCTCTAGTTGGTTCCTTCCCAGTCTTTTGCTAGCCTTCACTTGTACTAAGCGGGAATACTGCTTGTGCATCCAATCCCTTAAACCACAAAGTTATTCCATATGAGTCCACCATACCTTCCTATATGCGATATCTACATGCCGTTCCAAGTAAATTTGTATGTGCCAAACTCTAAACCTTCAAATGAAATTTTGTTTTGTATGCTCGAATAGCTCATATATCAACTAGGGCTGTCTGTATCTTCCATGCTAGGCGGGTTATTCTCAAGAGGAGTGGACTTCGCTCCTCACTCACGAGAAAATGGCTGGTCACCAGGATGCCCAGTCCCATGCTTTATGCAAATCAAATCAAAATAATTGCAAACAAAACTCCCCCGAGGCTGTTGCTAGTTCAAGGCACTCGTTGTTTCGAGCAAGCCATGGATTGATGCTTGTTGGTGGAGGGGGAGTATAAACTTTACCATTCTGTTTGGGAACCGCCTACAATGTGTGTAGCATGGAAGATATCGCCATCTCTCGGTTGTTATGTTGACAATGAAAGCATACTGCTCAAAATATTATTTACCTCTATTTCAAAATCGAGCTCTGGCACCTCTACAAATCCCTGCTCCCCTCTGCGAAGGGCCTATCCATTTACTTTTATGTTGAGTCATCACCCTCTTATTAAAAAGCACCAGCTGGAGAGCACCGCGGTCATTTGCATCCATTACTGTTAATTTATATTGGGTATTACTATGACTGGATCTCTTTTACCATGAATTACAATGTTTAGTCAGTCCTTGATCTTTAAAGGTGCTCTGCATTTATGCTTTGCGGTCTCAGAAAGGGCTAGCGAGATACCATCTTGTTATATCATATTATGATTGTTTTGAGAAAGTGTTGTCATCCGAGATTTATTATTATTGCTCGCTAGTTGATTATGCCATTGATATGAGTAAACATCAGGCCTAAGTGTTATTTTGAATGTGGTTAGTTCATAATCTTTGCTGAAAACTTTAATGTTGGCTTTACATATTTACAACAACAGAGCAAATAGAGTTTGTAAAAGTTTTTCTTTATCACTTTCAGTTTATCAACTGAATTGCTTGAGGACAAGCAAAGGTTTAAGCTTGGGGAGTTGATACATCTCCAACGTACCTACATTTCCAAACACTTTTTCCCTTGTTTTGGACTCTAACTTGCATGATTTGAATGGAACTAACCCGGACTGACGCTGTTTTCAGCAGAATTGCCATGGTGTTATTTTTGTGCAGAAACAAAAGTTCTTGGAATGACCTGAAACTTCACGGAGATTATTTTTGGAAATAATAAAAAATATTGGCGAAAGAATCAAGGCCAAGGGGCCCACACCCTGTCCACGAGGGTGGGAGGCGCGCCTGCCCCCTAGGCGCGCCCCCTGCCTCATGGGCCCCTGGTGCTCCACCGACCTCAACTCCAACTCTATATATTCGTGTTCGGGGAGAAAAAAAATCAGAGAGAAGGATTCATTATGTTTTACGATATGGAGCCGCCGCCAAGCCCTAATCTCTCTCGGGAGGCACTACTAGAAAAAGGGCTGTTAGTGGCGCACCCATTTTTGCCATTAATGGCGCACTATAGGTGCGCCACTATTACCACGCCACTAGTAATAAAATCTAATGGCGCACCTCTGGAGCGCCATTAGTAATCCAGATAGTAGTGGCGCACCACCTGGTGCGCCATTACTAACCATACATGTGCGCCACTGGTAAGATGAACAGGTGCGCCACTTGTAAGATGAACATGTGCGCCACTACTAAAATTTTGAAATCTAGATCTGGATTTGGGCTGATATTTTTTTGCAATTTTTTTTGAATTTTGTTCTGGATCTGGTACGTTCTTTGTGCCGGGGAGCTCCACATGTGGCTGGAAGTAGAGGAGGGAGGAGAGGAGGGAGGAGGAGGGAGGAGAGAGGAGAGGAGGAGAGGAGGGAGGAGGAGGGAGGAGAGAGGGCGAGGAGGAGGGAGGAGAGACCGTGAGGAGGAGGGAGGAGTAGGTCACCGGAGAGGAGGAGGAGGAGGACGCCGGAGAGCCGTGAGGAGGAGGTCACCGGAGAGGAGGAGGAGGAGGAGGTCGCTGGAGAGCCGTGAGGAGGAGGGAGGAGGAGGTCGTCGGAGAGCCGTGAGGAGGAGGGAGGGGCATGGAGGAGGGGAGGAGGAATAAGAGGTAGGTAGAAAAGGGAAGATGTGATGGAGGGGAGGAGGAAGAGGAAGAAGAGGTAATATATATAGTGGTTGTGGCGTTACAGACTTAGTAGTGGCGCACCATGGGTGTGGTACGCTATTACTAGTTTTGAAATTTCAAAACTAGTAGTGGCGCACCACACCCATGGTGCAACACTACTAACTTTGTTTATTTTTTTGAATTTGGAAGGCGGGAAAATTACTAAAGGCGCACCACACCCACGGTGCGGCACTACTAATTTTTTTTATTTTTTTGAATTTTTTTGCCTTTAGATCTTACAAGCATCGTAACTTTTTTCTGTTAGGTTTTTAAGGATTCCAGAAAATCGATAACGGGCGTAGCCGGTCTAATTCGGATGTAACTTTTTGAGTAGATGATTTTTCATATAAAAAACTTTGTCATCGGAGGTCGTATGCAAAAGTTACGGCCATTTTACCGAAACACGGCGGCCTTTTGCAAAATTTTTTCCAAAATTCATGTTTGTTAATTTTCCTAACAACTAGAACACATAACACATGGGCATCTTTTTTTTGAATCTTTTATCATTTTATTTTATTTTAAAAAAAACCTAAAAGGCGATCCACTGGGGTGTTTGTGTGTGTGAGACGTTAGTAATGACGCACCCTCCCTGGTGCGCCATTACTAACCTCACACACAAACACCCCCCACCAGACATAGCAATGGCGCACCACACCTAGGTGCGCCACTACTATGTAGCATAGCAGTGGCGCATCTAGGTGTGGTGCGCCATTGCTATGTCTGGTGGGGGGGGATGGACCCAAAAAAATAGCAATGGCGCACTGCTCATGTGGTGCGCCATTAGTAAAAACATAGCAATGGCGCACCTGATTCTGGTGCGCCACTGCTATATAGCAGTGGCTGTCGGTGTGGAACGACACCTATGGGATCACAAGAATCCCTACTACGGTTGCCGGGGCGCGGGGTTGCAAGAAGAGCAGGATCAGTAGCCAGCACAAGGATCGTTTACCCAGGTTCGGGCCGCGAGGATGCGTAAAACCCTAGTCCTGCTTTGGTGGGTGTATTTCAGAGAGTTCTTGAGCTCTCGAACTAGCTGTGGTCAGTGCGTGGTTCGAAAGAGCCGAATCCTTCTCCAGTATGCCATGAGCCTCCTTTTATAGTCGGAAGGGGCAGACACATTGGCACACAGGAGGTGGAAAGGCGTACAGTACCCTGAGCTTATCGCTCATATTACAGGACAAGACGCATTTAATGCGTAGCTTTGGTGTCCTCTTGCTTTATCGGGGACGGGGGCGAGGCCCGTCCTGTCGGTCGCCGCTCCTGCTCGCTTCGACACGCGCCTCGGCCAGTGATGTGTGCGGTGCCATGTAGGCAGGCAGGCAGCTGAGGTGGTGCGGTGGTGGAGCCTTCACGAAGATCTGCATGCCGCTACACAGGCGCTTGATGAGTTGGCCTGGGAGCTGCATGTTGCCACGCAGGTGCCTGCCCAGCTGGTTGGGCTGGCAGCTGCATGTGAACGGCGGTGGAAGCTTGGTTGACGTGGGCCTGGCAGTGGCCCTGCCGGCGTTCTTTGCGAGGGCCTTGCCGGGTGGCCCGGCAAGGGTCTTGCCGTGTGGCCCGGCAAGGGTCTTGCCATGGCGCACTGTCGTCCCCGGCAAGGGCCTTGCCGGGGGTCTGGTGGCCTTCCTCGGCAAGGATCTTGCCGAGGATCGTCGTCTTCTAATCCTCATCTGATCTTGAATATGTCTCCACAAAGATCTGCATGCCACCACAGAGGCGCCTTCCCGAGCCCTGGCCCCGCGTGGAAGGATGGCGTTGGGGACCGTGGGATCAAGGGCGGCTCGCTCTGTTGTTGTGGGGCGAGCTGCCCCGGCAAGGGCATTGCCGGGGCTGCTGAGGCTGCCCCCAGCAAGGGTCTTGCCGGGGGAACCTGCTTCGTCCCTCTTCTCTTTGTGGCCTTGGTCTTGGCGTTGCTCTGATCATCTTGGGCTTCGGTCTTACCTTGGCTCATCTCCCCTGTTCTGCTTAGCGTGACCATAGGCGCGGCTCCGACTGCCCGTGCACAGGTATAGGGGTACAAAAAACGCACCCCTCTTTTCGTACACCGACAGGAGCCCCCGGGCCTGGGCCACACATAAGCGCGACACTTTGTTGGGTCAGGCCCAAAATGGTGTGCGGGCAGGCGGGGTGGTTTTTACCACGTTAAGACTTTTCGCGCGCTGTGCTTCCCACGACCCGCGCGCACGATGCGGCGTGGAGGGGTGTGCGTGACGTGGGCGGCATGCGTGGGGTGGTTTCCGCATGCATGCGTCACATCACAGTAAAGAGGCGGCTCATGCCTTCCCTGTAAAAAGAGGGAGGCGTGGAGGCGCGGCTCATTTACTGAATGGGGTCGGGCCGCGGTCTTCAAGGCGTCCACACCCCCTGATCACGGGGTGAGGAGAGGTCGCTTCACCCGTCCACTCGGTTCTGCACGTTCGCCCCGCGTCCTTCATGCGTCTAGGTGGCAAGCGGTGGAGGCGGGAAACCGGGCCGTCGCTGGTTGGGGCAGCGGGCCGGTTCTGATTCCCTGCGCCTCCAGTGGCTGGATTGGCCGAGCGGGGCGGCCGAGCCCCGACCCTGCTCCCCTATAAAGAGAGGGAAGGGGGATGGCATCCCGCATTCTTCTATCTTCTATCTCCTCCTGCTTCTGCTTCTTCCTCTCACTCGTCATAGAGAAGGGGAATCCCGGTCCCTCGACGGTGGCGGCGAGGGTCGCCGCTCGACAACGCGTCCCTCCTCCCCCTGAGCCCGTGGTGGTGGAACCGGCCGCGAGGGGAAGCACTACAAAAAAAGACACATCCGTCACATTTTGGGCCGAACGAATTTTTTTTCTGTCATACATATGGCACTTCTATGACGATAATTGTGACAAAACCCGGTATCATCATAGATGTGGTGGGCTCCTACTTCTATGACAAAAAATCATGACAGAAAATGGGCTTTTCATCCTGGGCGGGCCGGAGACGCAGCTGCATGACATTCTTTGGGCCGTCCATGACGGAAAAAACCGTGGTAGAAGCGAGGGTGAGGAAAATTTCGGGGAGTTCCCGGTTACGGTGGGAGGTCGGGGGCCGAGCGATGCGCGTTTCTCTCGTACATGTACGCGCGTGTGTGCGAGGCGTTGCTCTAACTGAACCCGAGCGAGGCGTTGGGCTCTAACTGAACCCGAGTGATTGCACTGCAGGCTACGCGTTAGTGAACCCGAGCGATCGATCGATGGCTGTTAACTGAACCCGATTGAGCGATTCCTTCGCTACTGCTGCTAACTGAAGCCGATCGATGTTGCCTCTGGATGAACAGTGAGCGTTGCTGGGGGGTTTGGATGAACAGTTCCCGGTGGGGGTGGATGAACAGAACCCCGTGGTGTTGCCTCTGGATGAACAGGACCCCGATCGATCGAGCCGGTTGGGGCTGGATGAACAGGACCCCGTGGAGGGCAGGATGAACAGGACCACCCCGCGGAGGGCAGAATGAACAGTAGACGGTGGAGGGCTGGATGAACAGTAGCCCGTGGAGGGGTGGTTGAACAGGAGCCCGTGGAGAGGGCTGGTTGAACAGTAGCCGGTGGAGTAGCGCGTGGTGGAGGCTGGATGAACAGGAGCCCGTGGATGAACAGTCGCAGGTGGAGGCTGGAGGAGGTCGACGGTGGATGAACAGTAGCCCGTGGAGGCTGGAGGGGGTCGACGGTGGAGATGAACAGTATCCCATGGAGTCCCGTTTTGCGGTACGCCACACCCCTCCCGATGAACAGGACCCCCGTTTCGACCGTAGCGCTCCAACACAAGTCCATTTCCTCTGTTTTGCGGTACGCCACACCCCTCCCGATCAACAGGACCCTCGTTTCGACCGTAGGAGGTCTGTTTCCTGCGTTTTGCGGTACGCCAGACCCCTCCCGATGAACAGGATCCCGTTTCAAACATGGCCGGTCGAACACAAGGCCGTTTCCTCCGTTCTGCGATACGCCAGGCCTCGTTTCCATCGGCTGTTCCGTCCAAGCCCTCCCGATGAACACGACGAGGCATTCCGTTCCGACCTAGCCGGTTGGCTCCCCATGAACACGACGACGACGCTGTTTCTCCGTTCCGACCCAGCCATGTACACGAGCCCTGGCCGTACGTATGCGCGAGTAGGCGTTCGAGACCCTGCCCATATGTATGTACGTGGCCGTATTTTCTTTCTTGCACACTGGCCGCTGTACGTACGTGTACATGCTACGTGCGCGCCTCTACTACGACACGTGCGTGCCTCTACATCGACCAGTATGTACGTACACGTTCGCGACCAGAATGACAATGCTACGTACACTTCGACCAGGTGGGTCCTGACTGTCAGGCACTTCCTTGCCTGCGAAGATGTAGCTGGTGGGTCCCAGCAGTCTGGGGGGCGAATCGTTTTTTTGCCCGGACGCACTTCCTTGCGTGCGAAGATGTAGCTGGTGGGTCCCAGCAGTCAGGGGGAAACGTTTTTTTCGCGAAATACAGTGGCCCGTCTGGTGGGTCCCAGTTGTCAGGTGGAGGAACCATTATTTTCCGTGTAATAAGGAGGCACTTCCTTGCTGCGGCCGTGGACCCAGCTGTGAGCCTCTCCACGTACAGTCCACGTCCGATGGAAGTCGTTCCTTGACCACGTTGACCACGCCGCACCGAGAGCACCAGGGCTGTGGACGACGGCGAGGCCTAGGAAGGGGACGATGGGGAGCCGGGGAAGACGCGGCAGTGGAAGCCCGCGAGGAGAGGAGTACGAGGGTTCACTGGTTCGGCTGCGGTGTGAGGCGGCCGTTGCCGCAGGGCCTGGCCAGCGGTGGGAATAGTAGGGGGCGGTGAGGCCTCCGCGGCATCACAACCGGCCATGGGAGGCAGGAGCATGCCGCACGACTGGCGCTGCTTTGGGCGGCTGGAGCAAGAAGACCAGAGGTTGAAGAAGCACTATCGCCGTTCGATGGACATCGTACGGTCACTGGAGCTAGAATCATTCATATTGACTAAAGTTGACAAAGGCCCCCGTTCCAGTCAACTTAGTAGGCCCACAAGTCAGCCTCCCACCATGGTGGGTCCCAGTTAGCAGGGGGAGTATTCATTTTCTTGTGCGTAATAAGGAGGCACTTCCTTGCGTGCGAAGATATAGCTGGTGCGTCCGAGCTGTCAGCGGCGGTAACGTTTTTTTTTTGCGAAATACAGAGGCCCTTTCGGTGGGTCCCTGATGTCAGGTGGAGGAATCATTATTTTGCTCGTAATAAGGAGGCATTTCCTTGCGTGCGGCCGTGGACCCAGCTGTCGGCCTCTCCACGTACATTCCACTTCAGGTGCATGTCGGTCGTTGACCACGTTGACCAGGCCGCGCCGAGAGCACCAGGGCTGTGGACGACGGCGAGGCCTAGGAAGGGAACGACACAGAGGCAGGGAAGACTCGGCAGTTGTTTCCCACACGGAGGGGAGTACGACTGTACGAGGGTTTACTGGTTCGTCTGCCGTCGCCGGAGAATAACAGCAGGTGTGGGTGAGTAGAGGGATGGCTAGGCCAGCGATGGGAGTACGGTGGGGCGGTGAGGCCTGCGCGGCAGCAGAGCCGGCCGCGGGGAGGAGGGAGCAGGCAGTCCCGCCGGCGCTTGTTTGAGCGGCTGGAGCAGGAAGAGCAGAGATTGAAGAAGCACGACGGCCATTGGATGGCCATCCAACAGTCACTGCTTGTGCGTCAACCTTTTTTTGGGAAAGCCTCAAATCTGTGGAAAACAGCATACAGCCCATCTGCCATTATTTCTAATAATTTACTGCCCATTTGCTAATTATTAATTTTTTTGGAGCCCATATTCTTTTTGTTAGCATTACAGCCCATATTGTGGCCACGGTTAAAAAATTATACGAAATTTTGCATATTTCGGTGCGGTCCGAACTATTTTTAATCCCGAAATTTCGACTCGCATTCAAACTGATTTTAAAAATAAATGTATATCAATATAAAATCCAACAAATTCTCCATGCATAAAAATTAATGTAATTTAAAATCTCGAAATGAAAAAAAGTCATTTGAAACTAATTGCCGGTTTGATGTGTTTTAAAAATGTACAGCCCATTTCTCATTACTGATGGGCCATTTTCTCGGCCAGCCGAATGAAAGCTCTCCTCGTCTTGAAAGATTTGCAGCCCAACAGGCCTGACAAAGCGACTTACTTGGCAAATCTCAAAAAAACTGGGCTGTGGCCGTGGACCCAGCTGTCAGCCTCTCCACGTATAGTACTCTTCCAATGGAAGTCGTTCCTTGACCACGTTGACCACGCCGCACGGAGAGCACCACGGCGGTGGACGACGGCGAGGCCTAGGAAGGGGACGACGTGGAGCCGGGGAAGACGCGGCAGTGGAAGCCCGCGCGGAGAGGAGTACGAGGGTTCACTGGTTCGGCTGCGGTGTGAGGCTGCCGTCGCTGCAGGGCCTGGCCAGCGGTGGGAATAGTAGGGGCGGTGAGGCCTCCGCGGCAGCACAGCCGGCCACGGGAGGCAGGAGCATGCGGCACGACCGGCGCTGCTTTGGGCGGCTGGAGCAAGAAGACCAGAGGTTGAAGAAGCACTACGGCCGTTGGATGGACATCGTACGGTCACTGGAGCTAGAATCGTTCATATTGACTAAGTTGACAAAGCCCTTCGTCCCCGTCAACTTAGTAGGCCCACAAGTCAGCCTCCCACCAAGGTGGGTCCCAGCTAGCCGGGGGAGTATTTATTTGTTTGTGTGTAATAAGGAGGCACTTCTGGTGGGTCCGAGTTGACAGCGGGGGGAATGTATTTTTCACGAAATACGGTGGCCCGTCAGGTGGGTCCCAGCAGTCAGGGGGCAAACGTTTTTTGGCAAAATACGGTGGCCCATCCAGTGGGTCCCTGCGGTCGGTTGGAGGAATCATTATTTTCCGCCTAATAAGGAGGCACTTACTTGCTGCGGCTATGGACCCAGCTGAGACTCTCCACGTACAGTATACTTCCGATGGAAGTCGTTCCTTGACCATGTTGACCTCGCCGCATTCCGTTGCATGCATGCGTCCATGGGCGTGGTGCGTCCCCACTGTCAGCCTCTCATGTACAGTCATCTTCCGATGACTCTCGGTTGTCGACCACGTTGACCACACCGTGCCGAGTGCACCCAGACTGGAATGACCAGGAGATGGGGAAGACGGGGCAGTGGAGTCGCAGATGGAGAGGAGTGGGAAACTTCACTAGTTCGGGTGCGCGGCAGCACAGCCGCGGTGCCGCCCACGGGAGAGAGGAGCAAGAACAGAGGTTGAAGAAGGAGCACGGCTGTTGGATTAACATCCAAAGGTCCAGCTGCTAGAATCATTTGTTGATTAAGTTGACAAAGCCGTGCGTACACGTCCGCTTAGTAGGCCCACAAGTCAGTCACCAAATCTGACGGGTCCCAGCTGTCAACGGGATGAATAATTTTTTCGCAAAACAAGGAGGCACTTCCTTCCGTGCGAAGATACAGCCGGTGGGTCCCAGTTGTCAGGTGGAGGAAACATTTTTTTCCAGCTTAATAAGGAGGAACTTTCCTTGCGTGCGACCATGGACCTCGTGGGTCCCAGCCGTCAGGTTCTCCACGTACAGTCCACTTCCAATGACTCTCGTTTGTTGACCACGCCACACCGAACGCAGCGAGGCGGTGGACGACGGCGGGCCCCGGACGGGAATGACTCGGAGATGGGAAAACGCAGCAGTGGAGTCGCAGATTGAGAGGAGGAGAAGGGTTATAACTGGTTCTGTTGTGGCGTGGGGTTGTTGTTTGTGGAGAATAACAGGAGGTGTCGAGGGGTGGAGGGATAGCGTCGCCGACGGTGGGGTAGCGCTTCGCAGCGATGCGTGCTAAGTAGAGCCGCTAGCCGCCGGAGGCCGGACCAGGCGGTCCCGGCAATGCTGGTGGAAGAAGACGAGAGATTGAAGGTGCATGTCGGCCATTGGATATAAATCCAATGGCCGTGGATGACACAATCATTTGTTGACCAAGTTGACAACGCCCTTCGTAGGCTTCGACCTATTGGCCCACATGTCAGCCTGCAAAAATGTGGCATATATTTAACCCATGTTTTCTAGAATGTACAGTCCATTTGCTGGGCTGGGTGAACAAATAATTTCGCGTCAATCAGGCCCATTTATATTTTCTAAGAAAACCCAGCCCATTTGCACTTCCTTGAAATACACGTATTAGGTGGGCTCGTTATATATATAATGTTATGTTAGAAGGAGCAATTAATATCAAAGAATAAACCGGAGAGGCACATTATATATATATATAATTAAGAAATTAGCGAGTTATTGCTCAAAATAAAAATGAGCGCGTCATTATTAAATTGGTCCTTAAAATCTTCGCAAGCTTTTGTACGCAATCACCAGGATTTTCCTTGCCTGTGAGTCAAAAACAACCAGGATTTTCCTTGCCAACTTCCGTTAAACATTTACTTTTATAAGTTAATAACACGTGGGATGTTTTTATAATGTATATATAAGTCTCTATACAATATACGATAATAGTAATAATATAAATATATATAATGTGATTAGAAGGGAAAACATAAATTGGACACATCATTACTTTTATAAGAGACCTGCGTTTTATACCCCACAGTAGGCATACTAACAAGTTCACACACAAATACAACAGAAAAGGTAAACATTCATATCAAACTCAGGTTCATAGGACACGTTCATATTCATAGCCAACATTCACTATCAACAACTCAAAAGATTCATATATACACAATCT
Organism: Triticum aestivum; assembly: GCF_018294505.1. Lineage (NCBI taxonomy): Eukaryota > Viridiplantae > Streptophyta > Magnoliopsida > Poales > Poaceae > Triticum > Triticum aestivum. Next base: position 49,591,301 of record NC_057814.1, on the reverse strand, counting down.
CAGCATATCTATGCATCCAAATGATTGATAGATCACACCACAATATTCATACATAATTCACAAAAAGATTCAGATATACACATGTTCAGTATGTTTATGCATCCAAATGATTGAGATCACAGCCAATATAATCCATGGATGAACTTTAATTACCTAGGGTACAGACTGGTAAATGGTGTTCAATCGGAGGTACTTCTTGCTAAAATTAGTTCTTGTACGAGTAAACTTTTGAGTACATAAGAGGCAGCACAGACAATCTGAACTTTGCTTGTAGGTTTATCCTCAATAGTGGCCTCGTGCCGAGGGAGGTTTGAGCAACTTGGCCACTACTTTCATCCAACTAGTTTACTGGCTCATCTTGGTCCTGTATCTCGCCAAAATTCTACATTGCAGACGAGAAAGGAGGCGGTTGAGAAAATGAACCACCCAAATTTTTTGTGCAGTTCAACTGAAATGGAGCATCCTTGGCGTCCAGACTGATTAAGTGCCAGATGAATATATGCGTCAACCAACTTGTCTGGAATCTTTAGACTCCATGCCATATAGTTCGCTACCATATGTGCCAATAACCAAAAGGCACAAGTTGGGACCAAAGACTGGACTGCGTTTTTCTGGGCTATGCACCAAGCAATATTTTTGGCGTTCACTCTCCTAATACTTGGAGTTTGACAATTGGTTGACGCCGGTTGATACTCGAATGAATATAGGCACTTCTTGTCAACATTGATGCTTGTCTGAGTGAACTTTGGAGTACATAGCAGCAGCATAAGTACCTGTCCATCTAATCATTTTGTGCAGTTCTACTGAAATCACCCGATGTAATGATTTGCCTGCGAGTTCAGGCTCCAAATTACTCCTTTATGAAATCGGCAAACAGTAGCACAATACCAAATTACCAATACATATGACAGGCACAATAATCAGGATAAAGACCAGTACCAACCTGTGTGAGGTAGCATATCAATTACTATTTACTTTGACTAGAAGCCGAGATAAGCCAAGCGACTGACAGCAAAGGAAGAAAGCAAGCGGAGATTAGCGACTGACAGGAAAGGACAGAAGCTGTCGAGGCAATGAAGCACCCAAAGTTTTTGTGCAGTTCCACGAAAATCGAGCATCCCTGTTGGCACATATATTGAGAGAGTGAGATTACTGTAATAGTGGGACTAGTTGATGAAACATACACTAACAAATAGAAGCACCCTCATTATCTTAATGGGTAAAGTTAGCAACATAGTAGTCTTGCTTAAAGAGAGGTATTAGTTTATTTAACCAGTGCCAATTAGCTCAACTCAACACTCAAAGCATTGCCATTTATCATAGGTTGCAAAACTTTAACGTGCAAAGATAAAGGAGTTTCTCATGACAGTAGCACGATACAAATAGAGATGATAGCAAACTAATATGGATGAAGGCCTTAGGCCCTTACCAACCTGAGAAAAAAAGCTTATTCATGTAGTCCCATACGAGATGATAAAGCACTCACTGGAATCACACAATAGTATATATTTTTGTGCACTTCAAATGTATGGTTGAAATCACTCTTGTTTACCAGTGCTGAGATTATATTGAAAGATTATCAAGAACTTCCAGCATAGTTAAAGCACAGGATGGGATACAGTTCATTGTATTGTCTTGTGTAGTTCCACTAAAATGTATGATTGGCACAACATGATCCCTGTTTGCACAAGTAGGAACAAGGTGAAACCTTCATTAGCTTAGTGAGAAAGGATAGGAAGACATTAGCATATTACTCAAACAGTAGCATCAAATTCATGATGGACAATACGCAAAACATTGCCTCATTGAACCAATGGCAATAAATTGACATGCAAAACAATAGCACTATTATGTCATGACACTAATAATATTCCCTCCCTGCTCCACCACATGATTCACCTCCATAGACAAACATACACACGTACATGATTCAGCATAGGGTCCTACTAAAGATTTGTTTAACTCCAACAGGAAAATTAGGCAGTAATAAATTAGTGGTACTTAAGTACTCCTAATTAATTAAGTGACACGGTAGAAGTGGAAGGGCTCCCTGGAGGATCATCTCACATGTAAGGTAGTCGCTGCCGGAGCCCTTGAATGGCCTTGACTGAGGCCTCTGGCTTCAGCAAGATCGCCTTGGCACTGTTTATTCTTCTTCCTCTTCCTCTTCATGCTCTGTTTCTCTTTCTCCTCACCAGTTGGTGAAACCAAGTACATGGCAGGTAGCCTAGACTAATGTACCAGCAAATTACCAGTACATTAGCCTAGACTAAATGGAAAAATTCCTATCCTAAGCATCAAATGGCATCTCTTTCTCTATAGGAATTGAGATGCATGTCATCTCACTTCCTATGATTTTCATATTCCTATCCTATGAACGAAAGGAGGCCTCTGTTGGAGTAACTACTGTAGCTAGCAGTACTGCTGGTACAGTAGTTTTCTTCAAGAAGCGGAATTCAACGAAGCCATGATGGTTCCTTCGTCCGAGCAACTTCAAAGTGGGAAGTGGGCCTGTGATTTGACGGCTCATTAGACATTGTTACTGCGGCGCGACATCCCACATGTTGGCGAACGGAAGTATTCTTTCCGATATCGAGGAGCAAGGAAATCGCGTGGAGTTCTGCGTGCATGGCAAGTGGACCAGGATGGTCGACGTCCCACATGTTGGTGAACGGAAGTATTCTTTACGATATGGATGAGCAAGGAAACCGCGTGGTATAGTATCACTACTGATTGGTTCGCAAAAAAATAGTATCACTGCTGATTTATAATTATTTTTCATTTCTGATGAATGCTAGCGTTTCAACTCTTACGACGAAGGGTGCCAAACACGGCACGTGCTGGATGTCCCACACGTCAGCGAAAGGAGTGGGACATGAACAGCGTGGTAGAGCCCAGCGTAAAAAACAGCATGGTAGAGCGTCTCCACTTCTTCCACTTCTGGGTCGGAGACCACACGTAGTAGTACTTAGTGGTATGAATGGTACAAAGTGCGACCTGGAGAGAAAGACACGTCTAGTTGGAAGGTCTCGGGGCATACACGTAAACAAATATAAAAGTTAATATGTGCCTCCAACTAATATAGTAGTAGTAGAGTACTTAGGCACGTACTCCATAACATCACCGTGCATTGCACGTACAACATTTAGTGGTAGTACGTAGTAAGAGACAAATGCCGCCCAAGAGTTCCCTTCTCGACCTACTTTTGGGTGTTTGGTAGAGTGTATGGAGGGTGCATGAGTCCACACTAGTTTAGCACAAATACACTAGAAGCATGCATGAAGAGAGCATGCATGAAGAGCGGTGTTGAGTTGAGCATGCATGAAGAGGGAACAACTATGCTGACAAGAACGCAACCAAACACACCCTATATGCCACGCATGTTCATACCATTTGTGCCTTTCTACTTCACTTACTGCGCTACATTACTCAGGTTCGTACGTCCACTCCTGGGTACATGTCCGTCTTGTAGTTCCAGTCCCACGTGTTCCTCATATAGATGGAACAATCCTTGCATAACACGTGCACCTTGATGCTAGATGTCTCGTGTGTTGGCAAAAGGATGAACAAAGCTCACGTAAAAAAATAGAGTGCAAGAACATAGATTCCGGACGACCGAGAAGGAGCAAGGAACCTCGTGGTGGAGCTTCTGCACTCATAATATTTAATATTATTCAGCGATATAAAATTAACCAATCATCTCCACAGTGGACTGGAAGAGTACGAAACACGGCAGCCCAGTGTAGTTACATCATACTAGTACATGGCTAACCCACGCTATCACCATCTTTCTTGGCTTCCGTGCAACACCTATCTCTAGTAATCCAGCAGCCTGTATCGCTTCTCCCTCCTCGTCTCTATCAAAGTGCGGCGAGCTGGCGTTTCTGCCGTCTATTGAGGTCGGTTAACTATCACATGTTAGCGACATGCCAAGAGCATTCTAAAAAAAATCCTTTCACGTTCCGTTTTCAAAAAGAAAAAATCCTTTCACGTACGAATTTGCCTGTATGCTTTGAGCAACTTGCATGTCCTATACTGCTCCTGTTTGATACTCTAACTTAGCTAGAAGTTAGACTAACTCATGACTAACCCTGAACTAACTGTAGCGAAAGAGGTGTTTGGTTGACAGGGTTAGATTGACAATAAATGCACTTCATGGAGAGAGAAAAGTGATTTTTCAGTGGTTCCAATGAGAACTATCTCCAGTTAGCACCTCTTGGGTGAGATAGTTTTTTTTTGGTGGGTTCGGTGCAACTTGCTCTAATTTAAACCCTCATGCTTGGATACTTTAGGGCTATTTGAGCCCCAACTAGCTCAAACTAACTCTAACCCATGGATCCAAATAGGGCCTATGGCCAGTCTCGACGCGGAGCAGTCGCGTGCACCGGGAAGCGGCGCTCTCTCGGCCGTCGCGCCACTTCAAAGCCGGTGCCAGTGAGAGGTCGCCTCCGCTCTGGCCGGGCATTAATGCGGCACTGACGCTCCAGGGCGACACTGACCGTTTCACGCGGGAAGCGCGCGCTGGCAAGGGAGTATAGGTTTTGAACCGTTTCAGGTGTAGTACTGGTAGTTTGCAAAACTACTCAATTATCGCACTCAGTTTCCTAAGAAATTGTGGTAAAAAATGTAACTCCACAGCCCGCTTCCCTTCTCCTTCCTCTTCCACCACCCGCGCACGTCCGCGGGAAGCGACCGGTCAACTCTTATATAGGAGTGCTAGCACAAAAAGATGCATGCATGACCACTAAAATTTCCATATTAAAGTGCCGCTCTGGTGGGAGTATGGCGTATGTTGTTACCTTCGGCTGGCCCATGGCTACTGGGCGATGGCGACCAGAGAAGAGGCGGCGGGAGGGGAATGAATGCAGCTACTGTTTGGGTTCGCCTTCCGGCTTAAATAAATGCGCAGCATCACGTGTACCCGCGGGTGCACAAATTGTAACATACGTGTCTGCTTAAGTGGGCGTCACGTAACTAGTGTGTGTGTGTGTGTGTGAGAGAGAGAGAGAGAGATTCCGAGAGACAGATTGCGTGTGTGCGACTCTACTCTTCGGACATGTACTCAACCTTTTGCATCAGGATATAAGTATAATGGTATTTACTTTAGCTAGTGATTTACGTGGCCATGTTAACGTGGTTGTGTCAAAAAATGTCACTTCCTGCTCGTGATTTGCGTTATATAATTACAAGCAAGATTCTCGTGCATTGCATGGAACATCAATATGCATTTTTTTACAGAACACCTGTTGTGATTGACCCATGCAGGAGTAATCCTATGTGTAAAAACTAATGATATCTCGAGAATTTTATCGGAAAACTGGTATCTCGAGAATGTCATCGAAAAAAATGAAAGATGAGAGATAAGGCGAGGAGGAGTGGAGCGTGGTGGTGACTGGTGGTCGGAATGGGCGGAGGCATGGGATGGATGGCGCCGGCAGGCGGCAGCGGCCACCCTGCATGCTAGATTGTTCCAGAGACTTATTCCTTTTTTAATTGCTGAGCAATGAGGTTGCGGGAGATAATGATGTGGAGAGCGGTGCGGGTATCTTTTGTACAATTATCATAGTTTGCTTTCTATCCTCAGATATAGATCATACGGTATGTATTACAAGATGGCAGGCACACCATCACTGCCAACTCGTTTTTTATAAGGGTACAGATGATAAGTTTGCTGACTACTAAAGTAAAGTGGAATTTGTCCATGTTATGCAAGTAAATAAAGGTGATTGTTTATCATACGGGTAAGGTTGGATGAAGGGTGGTAGGAACAAATGCTCCGCCTAGAGCATGTGTGTGTGAGATGGAGTCTTAGTGTGTGTGTGGGGTGTGTGTGAGAGAGAGAGAGAGAGAGGAGAGAGAGAGATGGAGTCTTAGTTTGTGTGTGTGTGTGAGAGAGAGAGAGAGAGGGAGATGGAGTCTTAGTGTGTGTGTGTGTGGGGGGGGTGTGCGTGCATGCGTGTGTCTGTGTTTGTGTGTGTGTGTGAGAGAGAGAGAGATGGAGTCTTAGTGTGTGTGTGTGGGGGGGGGTGCGTGCGTGTGTGTGTGTGTGCGTGTGTGTGTGTGTGCGTGTGTGTGTGTGTGCGTGTGTGTGTGTGTGTGTCGCGGGGTCCTCTGTGGCGGATGTAATTTAAGTGTGCATGGCTTCATCATAGAGAGGTGATGTGTATGGCAGAGGCCACCAACGATGGGGTGCGAGAGAGAAAATGCCCGTAGAGAGGGAAGGGAAGGTGTGTGCGCGTGAGAGGAGTCGACATCGAGAGAACGTGTTTGTTCGAGAGACACCGAGGAAGACTACTATATATCGATGGTGCATGTAGGCGGGAATTAAACAAAGGGATGGTCTTATTGGTTTCGGGGATATAGGGGAAGAGTGAGAGGCGCGGGGGGGGGGGGTAGCTAGAAGGAGATTGTTAAGTGTGAGTGTGTGTTTTACCCATCCAGGCGGAAGTTATGTGCACAAAAGAGGAGAACGATTCGATGTGGCGTTAGGATTGAGGGTAATTAACTACGTATGGAGACATAGAGACCTTGAACGTGCATGTGTGAGAGGTATACATGTATACGTGGGATGTGTGTGTGTGCGCGCGCGCATGATCGAGATAAAAGAAAGAAGACATAAGTCATAAGATCAACGACATGGGAGAGACGGATCGGTATGACAATATGCATGCATGTGAGAATGCAGGGAAGAAGGCCCGACAAGTGAGCATGTGTTTTTGTCTTTAAGAGATAGTGGCGTGGGCTGGAGCATGCATCTATGGCGAGCAGAGGGAGTGAGGCGCAACGATTGTGCAAAAGAGACCAACCTATAAATGCATATGTATGGAGAGACATATATAGTGTGGGTGATAGGAAGCAAGACTCCGTGCGAGGAAGAAATGTTGACGGAGAAACTACACATAGATACAGAGATGGAGATGCTAGCTAGAGGGACATTCGCTAGTTTGGGTGTTGGAGATGACCGTTGGGTGGTTCAAAGGGTGAAGTTATATATGTGTGTGAGAGGGCACTTGACTGCATGTAGAGAGAAACATATGTAGTGTGTGTGATAGGAATCAAGAGTGAGGGTGAGAAAGAAGGTTGATGGAGAAACAGATAAATAGAAAGATAAAGATGCTAGTTAGTGTGTGTTAGAGATAGGAGTCGAGTGGATCAGAAGGCTGGGTTATGTGTGTGGGTGTGAGAGAGATAGAGAGAGGGTGCATATGAGTCACATACAAACAGATATCAGAGAGAAATGAGAACTAGAGAGACGGAGTTTTGTGTCTGCGAGAGAGAAAGATATTTCACAACGAGAGTGATAACTAGAGAGACATACAAGGGAACGCAAGATATCTCTAGGGAGAGAGGGTCTGTGTGAGCAACATACAAGAGAACAATGGAGAAATATGAGACCCTGGGAGACAGAGTTTGTGTTTGTGTGTGAGAAAGAGACATTGAAGAGGAAGAGTCGTAGGTTCTCATATCTAAGGAGCGAAAGACATCTCTGTATGAGGGGTGTGCGAGTGGAACACATGGGAATAGTAGAGAGAAATGAGACCCCGGGAGACAAAGTTTTGTGTTTGTGTGAGAGAAAGAGATTCCACATGAGAATCATAGTTAGAGACACATATCAGGGAGCGAGATATACTTAGAGAGAGATAGAGTGATGAAGGTCGAGGGAGAGAGTACCGTCAGTGTGTTACGAAGATAAAAGATCATTGTCAACATACAGGTAGCACGAGAGTTACCTGAGAGACGATGAACGCGTATAGGTCCAGAGAGATAGTCCTATATAAGCATGAGTGATAGCTATATGAGACGAATATCTGGATTAAAGGGGATTCAAATATTTAAACTGGAGATCACGACATCGATAATATCATAACGCAAATTGGTGTATCAAACATGCATATTCATTTGAATTTGGGCACACGTGTAATGTTATATAGTTTATCAATATTGGTGATCCATAGATTCTTCAATTTCAAACAATGCATGGTTTATATGCAATTAATGTCTAAACGGGATTACACTATATGTTGCGTGTGTGAAACACATTATACATGTTTGAGAAGTAAAAAAAACCCGCATGAAACACACATTAATTGGAGACAGTTAGCGAGGAATGCATATATCGGATTTCAACATAAAGTGGTTTCAAATATTTGAAAATCCAAATTGATGGATACAACCTTATGAATCTGAGATCATGCCATTTGTAAACCATATTTATGTATAAATGGTGTTGTGCTTTTGAAAGTATATATATAAAAATCATGTATATAGAATGTAATTCCAATTGAAAATGGATCCCGCCCGAAAAAATAGAATACAAACGGGATTCGAATTGAGTTGGCACGGTAAACGTGCACTCTGCAAAATTTGAACGAAGCGGGGAAAGTCGCAGTAACCGCCCGAAACCAAAATCTGCGAGATGGAAATCACTACTGCATATCCCTGCCACGCAAAGCCTATCTGCTGGATTTCTATAGGTTTCGATAGGGGTAGGTTTGTAATTTCACCCAAACGTGACGTAACCGCCTCTCACCCGGATTCATACACGGTGGGCGCCTAAAGATAGTGTGTCCTCGGCCGAAATCGACTCCCTCCCCGATTCATATTCATACACGGTGGGCGCCAAAAACAAACTCTCGTCGGCAAATATTCGGTGTATGCGAGATTACCGTCCTATTCCCAACCGACTAATGTTGCTGTGATGTAGTAGAAATTTGAAACGGGGGCTAAGTTTGTAAATTTCCTCGCATTTGAGACAAGCGCGCCCTGAATACATGGTTCCCCCCTTCCTCTATACCTCCCTTTTCCCCATTCGTACTCCGTTGGCGCCAAAACACCCTCTCCACCCCACCCTCCTCCGTCCGCCGCCGTCCACCACCCCATCCACCGCCGTCCTCCTCCACCATGCCGGAGCTGATACCCCGACGCCGCTGTCCATTACAAGAGATCGACCTCTCTCATCCACGGCTTCGGACCGGGATCCTTGCATCCCGTCGTCTCGCTTCATCCCCGCCGTCGTCCACCTTGCCGGCGCCGCTCCTACGACCGTCTCGTCCCCCGCGCCCCGCCGCCACCGGCTACACTCCTAGATCTGCTTCCACGCCGTCGACAGCCATCGCTACTGCAGCACCGTCAAATTCTCAGCAGATGCGTACACGGCGCCGCACCAGAGGCGGTACTCTTTCGTATCTACTCAACTTATTTATCGCAGCAAGAAAATAGATCGCCACTGCTTTACTCTGATTTCTTATCTTGGTTGCGAAGTTGCCTTTGTCCGGTTTGCACCTTCAGATCCGCCATGGCACGCTCAACACTATACTCCCAACGCTTATGGTTTTCTCCTTTTATATTCCACACTAGTTAAATCACAGTAGACTAAATTTCAAAATTGGGTCAGTCGATTTTTCAGAGCTCATCGGAGTTCGCCGGTGCGAATGAAGGGGCTCGGGTGGTTGTGGGGCCTCACCGAATGAAGAAAACTCGACGCGGGTGGGGGTTGGGGCGGGGGTGGGGGTGGGGGTGGCGGAGGAACACAGGCGGCGGGGGCGGGTGGTCCGGCCGGCAGCCCGTGCGGTGTTCTGTATGGGAAGAATCAGAGACAAGGAAGAAGATGGGTTAGGAGACGTAGGATCTTCATCCAACCACCTGAAATGGTCGAGAGACAGCTGGGAGTTGCATTCTTAACGCGCTCTGGTTCATCATGTGTGGGCACTGCGCAACCAACATTTTATTATCCAAAATCTGCTTGCTCTTCTTTACCATGTTCCTCTTCCGTTCTTCTTTAATATGTACTCTCTCCGTTCCTAAATACAAGTCTTTGTATAGATTCCACCATGGACTACATATGGAGCAAAATGAGTGAATCAACACTCTAAAATGTATCTGGATACATCTGTATGTGATCCATAGTGGAAATCTCTACCAAGACTTATATTTTGGAACGGAGGGAGTATGATAGTAGTACAGTATGTTCCTTGTACTGAAGATGAGCAGGGACATTTGCAGTGTAGAGGTCTACACAGTCGGTTGTGATGGACACTTTGAGCCTCTTTGATTCGTAGGATCTTGTAACATAGGAATAGGATTTGTAGTGGCCTGCCCACTTGAATCCTATAAGAATAGCAAGGAAATGCGGGGAGCTGTGTCGCCTTTGAGAGTAACACTGATATTAATAGTACCGCACCTTCACTTGAAGAGAGCTGGTATCCGAAGCCTTTCTAGCCGTACCGGCAATACTAGCACATTTATTCCAGCAAGTTCCACTTTGCTTATTTTATTCTGATGCTTACGGTTTTCCCCGTTATATCTACACTATGATCTGTGTAGCTGCTTTTTGTCGCACTAGCAGCAGTCCACTCTTGAAGCTAAACACTGCAATGACTTACAAAATTGGCACCAAGGCATTGAGTGCCATTCTGGATGCAATGAAACTCATACGCTCCCCACGTGTTGATTCTTGTTCAGAATATGATCCTAATGACTCTTGTTCAAAATTGCCACATATAGAGAGACAGCATGGAATTGCATTTCTTTGGGCACTGTGATTTATCATGAGTGGGCAACCAACATTGTATGCAATGAAGCGGAACCTCAAGAATATGCTTCCTCTTCTATTCTTTAACATGTTCCTCTTTGTTTATTCTGTATTTAGAACGTACAGTATGTTCCTTGTCAGGAAGGGGCGCAGGGACATCTGCAGTCAACAGCTGATAGAGCTGGCCTGTACGTGATCGATAGGCTTTCAATTACTAGCGGCAATACAACACCGTATTTTCAAGCCAGTTCCACTTTCCCGATTTATATATCGTGGTTATGGTGCGCATCAGAAGAATATTGTGGAACACTGCAATGACTTACAAAATTAGCACCAAGGCATTGAGTGCCATTCTGGAAGCAATGAAACTCATACGCTCCCCAGCTGTTGATTCTTGTTCAGAATATCATCCTAATGACTATTCTAACCTCGAGGAGTCAAAGGCAGATGGCCTGTCCTGTTCACCCATCAAGGTGCCTGTTCTAATTTGGCAAGGTTTTATTGATTGCACGTATCTTGCATATGTTGTCTTGCATTTCTTCTACTTTCTTGCATCGCCATCTGCATAGTTTACTCATCATATAACTCGAGATGTCATGCCCATCCATTATCAATACATATTCCATCTGTCATCATACCATGTTTTTCCACTCAAATGCTGTTCTTGTGCATCAGACATCAAAAAGGAAGAGGGTGATTGCCGAACCTGAAGGAGCACCAGCAAAGTCCTTGAAAAACGTGGTGGTGCCGGAGAAATCAGACAGCGCCCCACTTATATTGGCTGTACAACCAGTGACACTAAACGTAGGACCGACTCCAGCAGACTGTACCCATACTTCACTGGCCACACCACTAGCCCCACCACACAGGACCTGCACTCCAGCAAAAGGTATACCGATTTCATTTGCCATAGCACCAGCTGTACCACAGAAAAATCTCACTCCAGCAAAAAATACAGCAAGTCCACCGGCCGAAGACCTATCCCAACTACAGAGACGGCCAATTCCTGCAGATTGGAACCCCATTCCATTTATTCCCCGTTTAAAAGACAATGCTTTCAATGTTGTTAGGGACTACGTGCATATATTCCCATCATGGGAAGATTATAGTGAAGACAAACACCATTTTCACATCTTCCTGTCCAACTTACGTGTAATTGCTATTATTCATGGCTATTATTTTCCTGTTTTCTGCTGATCGAACACATCAATGATTTACATTACATTGTTGTAACTAGGCGAGGGTCAATCTGGATAGTCATGACGAGCAAAGCTTGCTTGTGCTTTTCAAGGAAGCATTGCAGCAGTATCGGTGTTACCTGAGGAAAACACACTTTGATGGCGAGTCTATAAACGAATTTCCGGTGAAGTCTCCTGTGCTAAATTTAGAAGACATTGAATGGAAAAACCTTGTTATGCACTGGTCCCGTTCCCAGGATGAGGTACTGTCTATGAAATCAAATGACAATTTGAACTTTTACTTTTCCGCATGTGCCTTACGGATCTTTTTTGCAGGAAATCTGCTTGAAGAAGAATTCCGGTTTGAAAAGAATGACAGGATATCGCAAATATGCTGCCCGCTGGTTTGCTCTTGTTAGTACCCGTTGTCCTGTATCACTGTACTTGCATACATACCTTGTTCATTATGTGACAGCAGTATGCATGATAGCTTGCTTATCAATTGTTCGCTCCAAATTATCTGATCTGTATGAATGGTTACATTAGTGTAGAATATATCCAATGCCAATGATTTTTTAGCTCTGCATTGTTCTTGTAAGTACATGTTGTCATTTATCAGTGTACTTATATTGATAGGTAGTTGTTCATGTACCATCACTCTGCAGCTTATTTTCCTTTGCCCTCCATTTTCTACACATCAGATCTATATTTACTCTTACCATAAGGTTGGTACTGAAGAAGTTTAGCTGTGCATTGCTCTTGGCTGTGCCTTTTGCCTGTATCGCTGCACATACATTTATAGCTACTTGGTTATGTAGCATCACTCTTCATCTTATCTTAATTATTCTCCATTTTTTCGTATATTATCACATCTATATTTATTCTTTACAAAATGTAGAATAAAAGCAATGCTTATATAGAAGATTCTATGGTAAACTTCTTGAATTGCCCCCCATCAGCATGGACAAGGGCTTTATAGAGCCTGTCTTCACCAGTAATGTAAGTTTGTCCTTCTCAAGCCTTCAAACTTTGTTGTGTATATTTGGTTAGGCATGACTGCAACAGCTGTTTATTTTTGGTGTTTGCATCAAATTTCATGTTTAAAGTTTATTATGTAGTTCATAAACAAAAGTTTGTCCTTCTCAATTTAAGTTTTCAGTTGTACAACCAAGTTCCTTCTTCATACCATGTAAATTAAACTATACAGAGCAAGTGATCTTCTTTTGCACTGGATGTATGCTTCTGTTCTTCATCCGTAATCCAGTGGTGTGGTGAACCTACCCACTACAACACAATGTCATATTCTGCAATGTCTTAACTATGAACAATGTCATATCATTCTACTATTATTTAAACCATCTCTTTATTTTCCAATCTGAAATGGGATAAATTGACAGCACACTAACCATTGATACTTATGAGTTCTTGATCTGTAATCCAGTGGTGTTGTGAAGCTGCCAACTCAATGTCATTTCCTGCCATGTCTTGACCTAAACAATACGATATTGTGTTAATGCAATTTTAAACTGTGTCACTTTATTCGTCAGTAAGAAATGTGATGAATTGTCAGCACTGATACTTTTATGTGCAAAACCTGTCATCTGTCTGCTTGTTTATCTTTCAGAGTGAGGAAGATATAAGTGTTGAAAAAGTGCAGTCTCATCATCTTGCTCAGGTGGTTGCGCTATAGCTCGCCAGCTGGGCTAACCTTTCTTGAACTCTATTGAAGTCCTGTCGGTTTTGTATATTATTTTGTCGGCGTGTTTATTTGCATTGGTGGCGATCTTTGATGCCCAGTGTATGTAATCTGCTGTCTGCTTGTGCTTTATTATCATAGTGGCGAACTTTGATGCCCAGTGGATGTAATATGCCGTAATTTCTTTATTGTATAGTCTAGGTTTTTTCTTATTCACGATGTTGCCGTTATTTTATTGTATATATATCCTGTCTTCGCAGTAAACCGGCCAAACCGTAAAATTACGGTACATAATCGGGCCGTCATGCAATCACGATGTATGATCCGCATCATGGGCCTCGTCAAACTGGCCCACTAGTAGATTCGGGCCTTTAATAGGCCGAGTAAACCCCGGCCCTCTTTTCGCAAGAAAACTCAATGGGCTTTTAGGAGGCGGAGAAGTAGGTTGGGCCTCAAACGTGCCGAACAGCTCACGGGCCGGCAGCAGCCCGAAATGGACCCTGGCCCATGATTGAGCGAATCAAATCATGGGCTTTTAACAGGCCAAGATTGTCTTGGTCCATGTTTGGCCCAATCAGATATCGGCTGCGAGCAGGCCGGATGCAAACCGGGCCGTAGTTAGGCCCAACTATATGACGGTCTTTTAACAGGCCGAAATTAATATAGGGCCGAAATGTTAAACGGGCCCTTAACATGCCGAAACTAATATCAGGCTGAATTACTAAATGGGCCTTTAGCAAGTGGGCCCAAAAGCATAGCGTCCAGTCAACGGGCCCAAGCTGATATGGGCCATAATTGAGGCCAAAGCCTCTTAAAGGGCCGGACCTGATCTGGGCCGTGATTTGGCCCAGAACGTGGGAGGCTTTTAACGGGCCGGATCTCATATGGGCCATTATTAGGCCCGGAACGTGGCAGGCCATTAATGGACCGGATCAAATATGGGCCGACATTTGGCCCAAAACATGGCAGCCAGTTAATGGGCCGGCCTACTAGGGTCCTCAAAATCTTGTGGGCCTACAGCTAGGCCGGCCCATTAGTGTCGGCGAAATCTCATGGGCCTTTAGCTGGCCCGGCCCATTATGATCCGCAAGAATTTTGTGGGCCTTTACCTGGGCCGGCCCATTATGGCCCGTGAAATCTTGTGGGCCTTTAGCTGGGCCAGCCCATTATGGTCCACAAAATCTCGTGGGCCTTTAGCTGGGCCAGCCCATTATGGTCCGCAAAATCTTGTGGGCCTTTAGTTGGGCCGGCCCATTTAAACCTGATGGGCCGTGCCACATGTCGACGTATCATAGGCGCCTTCTGTCCAATGAGTGGATGACATCTATCCCAACGATGAGCCGACACGTGTTTCCTCTAGCCAATGATGATTTTACACGTGGAAAATCCCCATTGGTCGCGGCTGTTAATGGGTTATCGGATCCAAAACCCGACCCGATAGCTTAACGGCGTTCCGTTACGGTGGATGCCACGTGTCGGCCACCCTTGATGAAAGCACTTCTGTGACGCGCGATTTATCGTCATGGAAGTGGACACTTCCGTGATGATAATTTTGGTAATGTCATGCAACACTTCTACGACAGCACAGGTATGACTATCTTGATTCTGTCATAAATTTGTCATGGATGTGCATGCATGACAAAAAACGCGACCTACTGTGACAAACACGTATCATCACGGAAGTGTATTTTTTTGTAGTGAAGGGGGAGGGGGAGAGGTCGTGGGCGAGGCCGGGGCAGAGGTCGCAGTGCTCGGGGAAGAGGAGGACGGGGCGGCGCGCCGGCTTCGCCCCCGCCAATGGTGCCTTTCCCGATCAAAGGCCATGTCGGAGACCAGCCCCGCGAGTTCTTCATCAGGCTGCGCCAGCCTCCGCGTCGTCGTCTCCGTCTTCCTGCCCCGTTTGCTTGGGAGATGGAGCGTGACCGGCCCCAATCCCTCATATTGCACATGAGGGGTTGTGGGAATGGGGGCACGCGGGTCGACGTCGACTTCCCAGCTCCTTGGGTCATGTACCTCCGTCGTGGGTGGAAGACGTTCGCTCACATCTACAGCCTGACGGTGGGGCTCGTCCTCTACTTCAAATTAATGGATGACGGCCTGCTCTCCATCAATATCTTCGGAGAGTTCGGAACTCGCCTGAAGTGCTGCGTGGAGAGCTCCTTTGATGGAGATTCTGACGATGGAAGCTCTTCCTCGAGAGAAAGTGATGAGGAGGACAGCGGGGCAGATGACGGGGATGAGTCCGACTAGGCGTCGGACGCCCCGCGCCTGGGTGGGTGCGCCAGCAGCAGCATCTACACCTGGCCGCTCCTCCGGCAGAGGTTTGCCGGGGGCGGGCCCAGCTCCTTGAACTTCTCGGGGCCGTCTCCTTGGGCGGCTGGCGTCGGGAGGCTGCGGAAGAGGAAGAGGGCGGGCGGCAAGGCCGTCAACTCGGAGTACCCGGGCACCGACGCCTTCATCGCGTATTGCCGGTCCTGCCGCCTCGTCTTCCATCTCCTTTCCCGGCACCGTCATCACCGGCCCACCCGTGGGCGGCCACCGAGGTGTTCTCTTGGTGCTTTCTGCTGCTCGTAGCTCGCCTAGGCGCCCCTTTTGCCCTTTCGCCTCCTTGACCTACCTCCTGAGGAGAGGGACGAGAAAGGGATTACAGGCATCTTATCTCTTTTTTAGTTTGTAAGCCCGCGGGCCTTTGTTAAATTTAGAACTTGTAATCCCCTTTGCTCATGTTTTTCATTCCGTATGAACTGTACCTGTATGGGATTTTTTAATGAAGAAGGGATGCTTGCCGGGTTTTTCGTTCGTGGGTAAATCCCGCGACAAGGAGCGAATCCTTGTTATTGTTTAAGATAAACGTTTTTCGCCCGGCAACAGGCCTTGCCGTCCTCCCACTCCACTCGACCGTTCTCGCGCTCTTGGCGGAGGCAGGGATGAGGTGGGCTTTAGGCTCCTCGTTCTACCTCCTTGCCGCTGCGGCTACAACCAAATCCAGACCCAGGAAATAATCCTTAGGTATAGGAAAAAGGGGAGCACGGCAGCCTAGAGATACAAACGAGGTTTCACATACCCCAGTCCGGTTCCGAAATGCATGACAGAGGATAAAAGACTTACTTGGATCTGCAGCCCCCAGCAATCTCATCTTGCCACGGTTGGATCCTTGTGCTTGCAGCCCCCGGCAACTCTGGTTTGCCGGGGTCGGGGCACCAGTCTGTTTCCTTCTTTCCAAGTAGCTCAGCAGAAGTGCTCATGTGCCCTACGAACCAAAGGAGGACAGAAAAGGAACAGATAGACGCGCACTCGACCTCTAGGCTAGGGGTTAGTCGCTGCTAAGCACTATCAACCCTAACCAAGGAAGAGACTCGACCTAGCATGCATGCTATAACTTTGGGCGCCAGCGCTTCATTTATTTATGCTCGGGGTCTGCGCCTGACTTTGTACAAAGGGTCACATGCCTTGCCGGAAAAGGTTGTACAAAAGGTGGCTTGCCGAGAGGCCCGGCAAGCCGCGCCTTATGGGTAAAACTTGCGAAGATGCTCGACGTTCCAGGAGTTGCTCACTGGGATGGCATCTTCGGTCTCCAGGCAGACTGTGCCGGGCCTGGTGACTCGTATTACCCGATAAGGGCCTTCCCACTTTGGTGTCAACTTTTTGGTATTCTTGGCCGACTGAACGCGCCGAAGAACAAGGTCGCCTTCCTCAAAGCTTCGGGCATGAACCTTGTGGCTATGGTAGCGGCACAAGGCTTGCTGGTAGCGCGCTGCTCTCACAGCCGCCCGAAGAAGATCTTCCTCAAGGAGCGCCGCGTCATCTTGGCGCAACTGCTCTTGCTCAAGCTCATCATAAGCGAGCACTTGAGGTGACCCGTATATGAGTACCGTGGGGAGAACTGCTTCTGCCCCGTAGACAAGGGCAAAAGGTGTCTGGCTGGTGGCTCGATTTGGCGTCGTTCTAATTGACCAAAGAACCGCCGGCAATTCATCAATCCAGCGCCTTCCGCTCTTGCGCAGCTTGTCAAAGTCTTTGTCCTTAGGCCTCGCAACACTTCAGCATTCGCCCTCTCCACTTGGCCGTTGCTCCGTGGGTGTGCCACGGAGGCAAAACAGACCTTGCTGCCGAGGTCTTGAATGTATTGCATGAAGGTGTGGCTCGTGAAGTGCGTGCCGTTGTCGGTGATGACTGTTTGGCACACCAAAACGGCAGACCAGTCCCTTGAAAAACTTGACAGCCGACTGAGCAGTCACCTTTCTCACTGCTTCCACCTCCGGCCACTTTGTGAACTTGTCTATTGCAACATACAATTACTCAAAGCCCCCGGCAGCGCGGGGAAAAGGGCCCAGTATATCGAGCCCCCAGACCGAGAATGGCCAGGAGAGAGGGATTGTTTGAAGGGCTTGAGCTGGTTGATGAAGCTTCTTTGAATGGAACTGACATGCTTCACACTTGGTTACTAGTGCCGTCGCATCCTGGAGGGCGGTGGGCCAGAAGAAACTTTGCCGGAACGCCTTCCCGGCAAGGGCCCTCGACCCTATGTGGGAGCCACATATGCCTCCATGTATCTCTGCCAACAGCTCCAGTTCTTCCTCCCAGGGGATGCACTTCAATTTCACACTGTTTGGCCTTCTCCTATACATGACGTTATCGACGAACTAGTACAGGGCGGACCGACGGACTACTTTTTCTGATTCATCCTGCTCCTCAGGAAGCTCCCCTGTTTGGAGGAAATGGACGGTATGCTACGCCCATGCCGGAGCCTGGTGCTCGACGGCAAGGACCAAAGGCATTTCTTCTGCCATGGGAGCAGCTGTCTCTACGGCCGGGGCTTGACGCCCTGCCGGAGCCAGTTGCTCTTGGGCAGGCTCAGCGTCCACGGCAGCACCCTTGCCAGCGGCCCCAGGTGGCTCGGTAGGAAAGTACTTGCCGGGACCTGACTTCCTTCGCTTGTTCTGCCCTGTTGATGGCTCGACGGATGGTTGAGTTAACCGGAGCAAAAAGGTACCTGGTTCCACAGGTAGCTTGAATGCAACACGCTTTGACAGGTAATCGGCGATGTCGTTCTCCACTCGAGGGATGTGCTCCACTTGGATACCGTCAAAGCGTTCCTCCAGCTTCCTCACCCCATCTACGTAAGCTTCCATCAGTGGGCTCTGAGAATCCTTGTTGACCTGCCTAACAACAAGCTGCGAGTCACCCCTGACGATGAGCTTCTTAATCCCGAGGTCTGCCGCGATCCTGAGACCGGCGAGCAACCCCTCGTACTCAGCAGTGTTGTTGGTGGACATCTCCCTGGGGAAGTGCATCTGGATCACGTACTTGAGGTGCTCTCCGGTGGGCGCGACGAGCAGCACACCAGCACCGGCGCCTTGTAGCGAGAAAGCCCCATCAAAGTACATGATCCAGTCGCGGTCTGCTTCCTTGCCGGGGAGAGTGGTCTCCTGGATTTCTTTGTCGGGCGTTGGGGTCCATTCTGCAATGAACTCCGCCAAGACTCTACTCTGGATTATCGAGGTACTTTCAAACTTCAAACCGAAACTTGATAGCTCCAAGGCCCATTCCACAATCCTTCCGGTTGCATCTGGGTTATGCAGTATTCGTTGCAACAGGAGGCGGGTGACGACAGTGATCTCGTGGGCTTGGAAGTAATGACGCAACTTCCTCGAGGCCATAAGGAGGCCGAAGAGCAATTTTTGCACACCGGAATACCTCGACCTAGCCCCCTGCAAGAGGGAGCTGACAAAGTAAACTAGGTGCTGCATCATCTTCTTCTTCTGCACCACCTCACTTGACTGCGCGGGCACTGCCTTGGTGGCATCAGACTCTGCCGGGGCCGCGCCTTGCCGGCACCAGGCCTTGCCGGGGGAATCTTTGGCTTGCCATCCGCTGGTTCGGCCACCGTCATTGCCTCCTCGTCGACCTCCCTCTGTGCCACCAGTGCGACGCTGACCAATTGATTCGTCGCCGCCAGATATAGCAGCAACGGCTCTTGTGGTTAAGGCGCAACCAGTATTGGTGTGGAGGAAAGGTATTTCATCAGATCCTGCAATGCTGCCTCGGCTTCTGGGGTCGACTCCATTGGGCCTGCCTTTTTCAAGATCTTGGAGAAGGGAAGGGCGTGCTCGGCGGACATGGAGATGAATCGGCTCATGGCGGCAACGCAGCCGGTGAGCAGACGCACATCCTTGATCCGCTTGGGCGACTCAATCTGCTC
The DNA here is from genome assembly GCF_018294505.1 of Triticum aestivum. NCBI lineage: Eukaryota > Viridiplantae > Streptophyta > Magnoliopsida > Poales > Poaceae > Triticum > Triticum aestivum. The sequence continues at coordinate 49,571,694 of NC_057814.1, read as the reverse complement.
AATAGCCTTGATCTTGTCTGGGTTCGCCTCGATCCCGCACTGTGACACAAAGAACCCGAGAAGCTTGCCGGACGGAACGCCGAAGACACACTTCTCAGGGTTCAGCTTGAGGTTAATCTTGCGCAGGTTGGCAAACGTCTCTTCCAGATCTTGCAAAAGAGTTGGCCCGTCTTTGGTTTTGACCACTATGTCATCCATGTAGGCCTCCATATTTCTATGGAGCTGAGGTTCAAAACCAATCTGGACTACTCTTGCAAATGTTGAGCCAGCGCTCTTCAACTCGAAAGGCATCCGTAAAAAGCAATACGTACCACATGGGGTGATGAACGCTGTCTTTTCTTCATCCTCTCTGGTCATGAAGATCTGGTGGTAGCCTGAGTACGCGTCGAGGAATGATAACAGATCACACCCGGCTGGGGAGTCAACAATCTGGTCGATGTGCGGCAACGGGAAGGGTTCCTTAGGACAAGCCTTATTAATATTTGTGTAATCAATACACAGGCTCCGCTTCCCATTTGCCTTGCGCACCACTACCGGATTGGCCAACCACGTCGGGTGGAGCACTCCTCTCACCAAACCTGCCACTTCCAACTTCCTGATCTCCTCTGTGATGAACTCCTGCCTCTCCAGAGCCTGCTTTCTAATCTTTTGCTTGACGGGCCGTGCGTGGGGGCATACAGCTAGGTGCTGCTCAATCACCTCCCTGGGAACACCAGGGATGTCGGACGCTTGCCATGCAAATACGTCGACATTTGCCCGCAGAAAGGTGACGGGCTCTCCTTCCTATTTGCTGTCGAGGGTGGAGCCTATGGTGAAGGCCCCTCCCATGCCATCCTCCCTGTCGTGGAACTGTCACGGCAGATGTCCTAGTGCAAGGACTTAGTCGTGGATCCATCGCAGCTAGGAAGCTTAAAGGGGGTTAAGCGGGACAAGGAACATGAGGATTATACTGGTTCGGCCCCTTACGGTGAAGGTAAAAGCCTACGTCCAGTTGAGGTGGTATTACTTAGGGTTTCGATGACCAGGGAGCTAATCGCTATGCCTGGCTCTCGATCTGTTGTCCTCGTCCTAAAACGCCGCCGGGTCACCCCTTTATATAGAGAGGTCGACGCCCAGCGGCTCTCAGAGTCCCGGCCGGCTTATAACAGTATCCGTCTAGGACTCTTAACTACTCTTGCCTTACATTACAAGTCTTGCCATAACGGCGGTTTATCACTACGGGCCTTAAGCCGCCTCCGGGTCATAAGCCCATTATTGATCCGCCATCCTCAAGCTTGATACTGGGCTTCACGTGATGATAATTATGACGTAACCCGGCCCCTCCTGGGCGGGTGATTTAATGGTTATATCCTCTACATTAGGCCCTAGATTGATTTGAACCGGTTCATGTCAATCTTCAAAATCTTCCGGCCTCTGCTTGGGCAAAGGTTATAACCCGCCGTGACGTCATCTTCTGGATTCTTGGTAACCCGCCATGACGTCATCTTCCATTAAATTCATTTTTTATTCTGTCATATCTCAACGGATCTTATGTTTAAAGACCATCCCGAAAATCGAGGCGTTTCTGTGGCAATATAATCATGTCTTCCGCCTCCTCTTTTCCCACGCCCATTTACCAGCCGGCCCTTATAAATAGGCCCGGCCCATAGGTCTTCGTCACTCTTCCCCTCCATCGTCTTCCTTCTCTGACGCTCCAGAGCCCGAGCTCCGCCGCCGCCGCCGCGCCTCTCGTCTTCCTCAACCTCGGCCGCTGCATCACCCTGAACTGATCCAGAGAAACGACGACGACCTCCGCGGCTCATTAGCGCCAGTAAGTCCTTGCCATTCCATACAGTAGATTCGCATTAGGGTTCTGTCGTTCTCCCCTGTTCTTCGTAGTTTCATCTCAAGTTCTTCACAGTTCCTCCACCACGGCTCCTTTTGATCCGAAAATGGTACAAAATTCCTGCGGTAGTAGTTTCTCACCCATTCTTATGCTAGCAGATCCCTCTTGCCCGCAAAAAGATCTCGTTTAGAGCTTATGAACTTCTCTGTATCAGCTTTTTAGGTCTAGAAATTTTTCCTTTCTGGACGATCGTTTGATCCAAAATAATCCCTGCGATCTGTGAAACTTGTTTATGCAACTCTTAGACAAAAACTGCATCTGTCAGCCATAGCGGCTGATATCGCCGGCTTAAAAGAAGCCATGATTTGTGAAGTTTCCGGCTTACTCATAATAGAGTTAAATAACTTAAATTGCTGATAACACCCACGGCGGCTTAAATAACCTGACACAAGTAGTCATATATCATTAGGCCCCTTCATGAACCGCCGTCCTGAATACTGAACTGAAAATTTTCTCCGGCTTAAATTTGAACCGGAAATTTTCCTTTGTCATAGGCTTCCATTTTCCACAATGCCGCCCAAGGCTCCCAAGGCACCCATTACGTGCAACTGGGTGAGGTCCAACGTTACTGAAAGCACCTTAGATGACTTCGTAAAAACGGGTTACCTGCCCAAAAAGGAGGTCATGTCCTACCGTGCGCCTGACCCGTCCGAAGAGAGACCTCAACCAAAAGACGGAGAGGTTGTTGTATTTGCTGACCACATGAGCCGGGGCTTTGCTCCTCCTGGCTCAAAATTCTTCAGAGATGTTCTGAACTTTTTCGATCTGCGACCTCAAGACATTGGACCCAATTCCGTGTCGAACATTTGTAACTTTCAAGTGTTCTGTGAGGTATATCTTGGAGAGGAACCCAGCCTGCTACTCTTTAGGGAGTTATTTTACCTGAACCGCCAGAATGAATGCGCCAATGGGCCTAGCTTGGAACTTGGCGGAATATCAATTCAATGACGGAGGGATTGTCTCTTTCCTTACACTGAGCCGCCAAGCCACCCAAAGGACTGGAATCAGACATGGTTCTACTGCCAGGATACTTCTCCGGCTGATGAGAACCCTCTGCCCGGCTTTCGCGCCCTGCGTCTGGAGTCAAACCACCCCCTGCCAGACAAATTATCTCAAGCTGAACGTCAACCACTTATCCCCACCATCAACAAAATCAAAGCTCTTCTGGGAAATGGCCTTAACGGCGTTGATCTGGTCCGGGTCTGGATTGCTTGGCGGGTGATTCCTCTAAGCCGCCGCCCCGGCTTAATGTGTGATTACACGGACCGGAAGGATGATCCTCTTCGGCACAACCCCAACGACCTACCTGAAGACGTCATTGATGACATGACCAAGTCCCTTCTGAACGAGAGATTAGCAAATTGCGGGAGGACCGGCTTAGGTCCCTTCTGCAAAGCTAACCCGGCTCCGGCGGTAAGCTACTGATCTGAGCACTTTACTTTCCATTTTAACAATTTTCGTCTTAACTTCAATAAACCTTTGTTGTATTTTTCAGGCTAATGATAAGTTCTGGAAGGTCAGGTATGACCATGAGGCTGCTAAAAAAGCAAGGAAGGCTAAAAAAGCCGCCAGGAGAGCCGCTCCCCGCAAGAAGGGGAGTAAGCCTAGCGCCTCAGACCTGCTTCAGCTGGATGACACCTCCGAGTCAGAGGTAGCCCTTGATTCTTGTGCTCTTCTTTGTTTTTTGTTTGTTCTTAACCACCTTATTGACACTGATTATCAGCAGGAGGACACCGGAGCCAGTAACCCGGTGACTGAAGAGGTAACTATACTTTCCTCCGACTCGGAGCCCTTGCCAAGGCTGAAAGTCCGAAGAGTAACCCGGAAAGTAAGATTTTCACATCCTTTAGCTTATCAAGATCCTCAATTTCTTTTGAAGCGACAGATTCATGAGAGCCGGAGACACACCCGGACCAACAAGGATGCAGACCTCTCCTCCGGCTTACCTGAAGCATCAAGGAAGCGCCGGACCGAGGTTATCTCCAACTTATATCCTTTTCATCCTTTAGCGGGCGTCACTCGTCAACCACTTAATTCGTCTGATTCAAACTATCAGGAAACTTCACCTTCCTCCGGTGACTCCATGCAATCTAACTTGCCGGCTTTCAAGACCGCACCCGGGTAATGATGATCAGCTTATTTTGTGCTTATCCTACTCATGTTTTTGCACTAACCTTTTGACTTTCAGTGCACAAGCAAAGCTCAGCAAGAGGGCAAAGAAAAGTAACCCGGTCGAAGAGCCGGTCTTGACTGAACCCAACGCCTCTGCCTCTGAGCCGCCGTCTGCACCAGCTCCAGAAACCACCGCTCCAACTGAAGAACAAGCCATGGGGGGTTCTGACAACCCGGAGATTCCCAGCCCAGCTCAACCGGCCGATGACCCGGATGTGGTGATTACCCGGACCGAATATGTTGAGCCGGGAAGACCCACTGTGCTGGCTAGATGCTCTGCTAAAGAAGAACTGCTTGAGCGCCACAGGGCCAGACTGGATATCACTGACTATGCTAACTTGAGCATTGGAGATATTGTTGCTGGTTATATTGGTCAAGTGCACAACAGCCGGGACCTGGAAATTGACATGGTGAAGCAGATACAGCAAAAATCTGAGGTATGATTCCCTTGTTTACTCCATAGTCATCCTTACCATACTAGCCCCCAAGTCTATTACTTATGACAGAATATGTTGTAGACTTAATACCGGCTTACCTGGTAACACTCAAGGGCCGGGTTAAACAGCCTAGGTGAACCGGTCTTTTACCTTATGTTTTAATCAAGTATTTGAGCAACTTTGCCCATTAGCCCCCAAGTGCCAAGCACCTTTTCCTGCAGAGTGCTTGGGACTTATTTTCATGAACCGGCACTGTAAATAAAGCTTCTCAGCCTACATTAGCCCCCAAGTGCCAAGCACCTTTGCCTGCAGAGTGCTTGGGACTTATTTTCATGAACCGGCACTGTAAATAAAGCTTCTCAGCCTACATTAGCCCCCAAGTGCCAAGTGTCTTTGCTTGCAAAGTGCTTGGGACTTTAATGTTGCATGATAATCACTCAAACTGTAACCCGGAACTTGTACAGGCTGCCTGCAAGAAACTTGAGTCGGAAATCTCTGATCTGAAGACCCGCCTGAAGACTCAGGAAAATGAGACCCAGAAGGCCAATGCCAAGTTTGAGTTCAGTGTCTCTGCACAAGAAAAACTGAAGAAAAGATTTGAAATAGAAAGAAAAGCCTGGGCCAATGAGAAGACTGCCTTGCTCAGCCGGGCCGAACAAGCGGAGGCTGCTCTTACTGAAAGAACTGCCGAACTCTCCGGCTTAAAATGCCATGTATCGTAGATGGCCTCCGCAATCTTTGGTAAGTTACTCTGTAAGCTTTAAATAAGTTTACATCATTTATGTCTCATAAGCCCCTCCATTGGTATCATCTCACCTGACTTTGTTATACAGGCCCCAGAAGCTCCAATCTCAATCAGAACATGCTGACCAAGCTGAAGGCTGTTTACACCTTGGTGGAGCAACTCTACACCGGGTCACAGCGTGCTTTAGCCGTTGTGGCTCTGTCCAATGAGGTTCCCACTCACCTGGCAGACGTACTTAGGCGGCTTGCCGTACTTCCTCAACGCTTCCAAGAGCTGAGACGGGCTTCTGCCAGAGCCGGAGCTATCGCTGCTCTGAGCCGGGCCAAGGCGTTTCTACCGGAGCTAGACCCGGCTGACATCGCTCTTGGATACCCCAGCCTGAAGGAAGACGGCACCCCCTGACCAGAAAGACTTCGCCGCCTGTGTGAAGAGCGTGCGCCCGGTGGCCACCTTGATCGGGACTGACACAGACCTTACCAAGTATAAGCCGGGCTATGACGCGGAGAATCAGAGGATCCCAACTCCACGCTATGAAGCAGTCAGCCTGATCCCTCCGACTCGTAAGCATACCTTCGCCCCAGAAGTTGACCCGGCTGGGTTAATTGATGATGAGGCTCAATTTGAAGCCTTGAGCGGCATTGACTGGAAATCATCAACCTTCCAGGTCATGGAAACAGCCGGAGGAGCGGAGAGGGATGAGCCGGAAGCTTCAACCCAACAAGCACCTTTGATTACTTAGGCAGCTCATGGTTACGCCTTATAAACAATGCCTCACCTTTTGGACTCGGGGAGTCCTATAATAGAGTATGAAAAACAGTTAATTTTGTCGTGCCATCGTGCACGTGTGCAGCGCTTAACTCCGTTGAAGCTGCTCTTTTATATTCCTCCGGGTTATGTTTGATCATTTACTTTCCATAAGCTTGAAGAACTGTCTTTAATTGTTCTGCATAGAAAAACAAATCACAAGTCTCTAGGCGGCTTACCGCATGGAGAGTCATATATCCTACATATAACCCAGAATATAAATCAAGGTCATAAAAGACCGGCTCTCAATCATATCTTCGGGATAACCACAATAGCATACCTGCAAGCCTTGCAAGTACACCTCCGGCTTATGTAACCCAAATAATGAGGTTGAGAACGCAACTCCGGTTCACCAGCACCTGTAATGCCTATTGTGTGCTATCAACATTATTAATCAAAGTTAAGCCGGCGGAGTAAGAACCGCCCGTGCACACTTTTGATTTGATCCAAGGAACTTGTTGCAAACCAAAAGATCAAAAACTTAGGGGCTTCTGATTCGAATACGACCAGAGAACCGTCCCAAAGGGGTTAAGCTAAGATTCGAATGCGATCATATAGCCCCCAGTGGCTTTGGCGTTGCTGATCAAGAGGGTACCGACAACTATGTTCTCTTTGGTTCGAATACGACCTATGTTTGAACAGGAAGCCCCCAAATGACCTTGAGAATTGTTTAACGACGCTGATTCGAATACGATCCACGTCGGTTCCCAAAGGGGGTTGAGCTATGATTCAAGTATGATCAAGAAAACTCCCCAATGGGCTCGGCAATATGCCAATCAAGTGGGTATCGACAGCTATGTTCTCTTTGGTTCGAATACGACCTATGTTTGAACAGGAAGCCCCCAAGTGATCATATTGTTAAGATTCGAATACGATCGTAAGCCGGATCCACCTCCAAGTGACCATGTAATGTTGTAATGGAAATAACACATTTACCTTTGGAGGAGAAAAGGACAGAGGTCCTCCTTTATTATTTATCATAATATATACATGGCTATAGAAATATGTACATTATGAGAGCCGGTGGCTCAAGTGTAATAAGGCCGAAGCTGAGCTATGTTCCACGGCCGACGGGTCTCTTCCTCCGACTTACGTGAATCTTTGTGCTCCCGAACATCGATAAGGTAGTATGACCCGTTGTACAAGTTCTTGCTGACCACAAAGGGCCCTTCCCAAGGCGGGGATAACTTGTGTGCATCTGTTTGATCTTGGATGAGCCGGAGCACCAGATCACCTTCCTGGAAGACCCTGGACTTAACCCGGCGGCTGTGATAGCGGCGCAGGTCTTGTTGGTAAATCGCCGAGCGAGCTGCTGCCACATCACGCTGTTCGTCCAACAAGTCAAGAGCATCTTGGCGCGCCCGCTCATTATCCGCCTCAACATAAGCCGCCACTCGAGGCGAGTCATGACGGATGTCGCTAGGGAGGACCGCTTCCGCTCCATAAACCATGAAGAAAGGCGTGTAACCCGTAGACCTGTTAGGAGTAGTATTGATGCTCCATAACACGGAGGGTAACTCCTCCACCCAACAACCCGGCGTCCGTTGCAAAGGGACCAAAAGCCGGGGCTTGATGCCCTTCAAGATCTCCTGATTAGCTCTCTCAGCTTGACCATTGGATTGAGGGTGAGCCACTGATGAAACATCAAGTCGAATATGCTCTCGTTGACAAAACTCCTCCATGGCGCCTTTAGACAGATTGGTACCATTGTCAGTTATAATGCTGTGTGGAAAACCAAAGCGAAATATCACCCTTTTCATGAACTGAACCGCTGTGGCTGCGTCACACTTACTAACTGGCTCTGCTTCAACCCACTTTGTGAACTTGTCGACCGCCACCAAGAGGTGAGTCTTCTTATCCTTGGATCTTTTAAAAGGCCCAACCATATCAAGCCCCCAGACCGCAAATGGCCAAGTAATTGGAATCATCCTCAACTCCTGAGCCGGCACATGAGCCCGTCGCGAGAACCTCTGACAACCGTCACATTTACTGACCAAGTCCTCTGCATCAGCATGAGCCGTCAGCCAATAAAAACCATGACGAAAAGCCTTGGCCACAAGGGATTTTGAGCCGGCATGATGGCCACAATCCCCCTCGTGAATCTCACGTAAAATTTCTTGACCTTCCTCAGGGGAAACACAACGCTGGAAAGTTCCAGTGACACTGCGACGATGCAGCTCGCCATTGATAATTATCATCGACTTAGACCGCCGGGTTATTTGTCTGGCCAAAGTTTCATCCTCAGGCAATTCTCCCCGGGTCATGTAAGCCAAGTATGGTACTGTCCAGTCTGGGGTAATGTGGAGAGCCGCCACCAACTGTGCCTCCGGGTCAGGAACAGCCAAGTCTTCCTCTGTAGGCAACTTAACAGAAGGGTTATGCAAAATGTCCAAGAAAGTATTAGGCGGCACCGGCTTTCGCTGAGAGCCCAGCCGGCTTAATGCATCAGCCGCCTCGTTCTTCCTGCGATCGATGTGCTCTACTTGGTAACCCTGAAAATGTCCAGCAATGGCATCAACTTCGCGGCGATAAGCCGCCATGAGAGGGTCCTTGGAATCCCACTTGCCTGACACTTGTTGGGCCACTAAATCTGAGTCGCCAAAGCACCTTACCCGGCTCAAGCTCATCTCCTTAGCCATCCGAAGACCATGGAGCAAGGGCCTCGTACTCAGCCGCATTGTTAGTACAGGGAAACATCAACCGTAGCACATAGCAAAACTTGTCACCTCGAGGGGAAGTTAATACAACTCCAGCCCCCGAGCCCTCCAATTGCCTAGACCCGTCGAAGTGAATAGTCCAGTATGTATTATCCGGTTTCTCTTCAGGCACCTGCAGCTCTGTCCAATCGTTGATGAAATCCACCAATGCTTGAGATTTGATAGCAGTGCGCGGCATGTATTTTAGACCATGAGGCCCAAGTTCTATAGCCCACTTAGCAACTCTTCCTGTGGCTTCTCTGTTTTGGATGATATCTCCTAGGGGAGCAGAACTAACCACAGTGATAGGGTGACCCTGGAAATAATGCTTAAGCTTCCGGCTTGCCATGAACACACCATAAACAAGCTTCTGCCAATGTGGATACCGCTGTTTGGACTCAATGAGTACTTCGCTGACGTAGTAAACCGGCCGCTGAACCGGATACTCCTTACCCGCTTCCTTACGCTCCACCACCACAGCCACACTGACGGCTCGTGTGTTAGCGGCTACATACAGCAATAAGGGCTCCTTGTCAACAGGAGCAGCAAGGACTGGGGGCTCAGCCAGCTGTCTCTTCAAATCCTCAAAAGCAGCATTAGCAGCATCATTCCAGATAAAGTCATCTGTTTTCTTCATCATCTGGTACAGTGGCATGGCCTTTTCACCCAAACGGCTTATAAACCGGCTCAAAGCGGCGATGCGACCCGCCAGACGCTGGACGTCGTTTATGCACGCCGGCTTAGCCAGAGAGGTGATTGCTTTGATCTTTTCCGGGTTAGCTTCAATGCCTCTGTGAGAAACCAGAAAACCCAAGAGCTTGCCTGCGGGAACACCAAAAACACACTTGGCCGGGTTAAGCATCATCTTGTAAACCCGGAGATTATCAAAGGTTTCTCTAAGATCATCTACCAAGGTCTCCTTCTCCCTGGATTTAACCACGATATCATCCACATAGGCATGAACGTTGCGCCCAATCTGGTTATGAAGACAATTCTGCACACAACGCTGGTAAGTCGCCTGTGCACTCTTGAGTCCAAAAGGCATAGACACATAACAGAAGGCTCCAAAGGGAGTGATGAACGCCGTCTTCTCCTGGTCCTTAACTGCCATTTTAATCTGATGGTATCCAGAATAAGCATCCAAAAAACTTAAGCGCTCACAACCCGCCGTAGCATCAATAATTTGATCAATACGGGGGAGAGCAAAAGGATCAGCCGGACAAGCCTTGTTTAAGTCCGTGTAGTCCACACACATCCGCCAGGTGCCGTTCTTCTTGAGCACGAGCACCGGGTTAGCTAACCATTCTGGATGAAAAACTTCAACAATAAACCCGGCCGCCAAGAGCCGGGCTACCTCCTCACCAATGGCTTTCCGCCTCTCCTCATTAAACCGCCGGAGGAATTGCCTAACCGGCTTAAATTTCGGATCAATATTGAGAGTGTGCTCAGCGAGTTCTCTAGGTACACCCGGCATGTCAGAAGGTTTCCATGCAAAAATGTCCCTGTTCTCACGGATGAACTCGATGAGCGCGCCTTCCTATTTCGGATCCAGATTGGCACTGATACTGAACTGCTGAGATGAATCACCTGGAACAAAGTCAACAAGTTTAGTCTCATCAGCTGACTTAAATTTCATTACCGGCTCATGCTCCGTGGTTGGCTTTTTCAAAGACGTCATATCTGCCGGGTCAACATTGTCCTTGTAAAACTTCAACTCCTCTGTTGCACAAACAGCTTCAGCGTAAGCCGCGTCACCTTCCTCACACTCCAAGGCTATCCTTCGGCTGCCATGAACCGTAATGGTCCCATTGTGACCCGGCATCTTGAGCTGCAAATACACGTAACACGGCCGTGCCATGAACCTGGCGTAAGCCGGCCGCCCAAATAAAGCATGATACGGACTTCTTATCTTAACCACCTCAAAGGTCAGTTTTTCCGCCCTGTAGTTGTACTCATCTCCAAAGGCCACTTCCAGCTCGATCTTACCGACTGGATATGCCGACTTGCCGGGCACCACGCCATGGAAAACAGTATTGGACTGGCTGAGGTTTTTATCAGTTAAACCCATACGACGGAAGGTCTCATAATAGAGGATGTTGATGCTGCTGCCTCCGTCCATGAGCACTTTAGTGAATTTATATCCCCCAACCTGAGGAGCCACCACCAAGGCCAGATGACCCGGATTATCAACCCGGGGAGGATGATCTTCCCTACTCCACACAATAGGCTGCTCAGACCATCTTAAATAGCGTGGAACCGCCGGCTCAACAGCATTCACAGCCCTTTTATGGAGCTTCTGCTCTCGCTTGCACAGACTGGTAGTAAACACATGATACTGCCCGCCATTGAGCTGCTTTGGATTGGTCTGGTATCCCCCCTGCTGCTGCTGCTGATGACCCTGGCCGGACTGCTGATTAAAGCCCCCTTGAACATTCTGAGAGCCGCCGGCGCCTGAGCCGCCGCCCGGGCCATTGTTGCCATTGAAAGCATTGGAATTCTTAAAGGCCTTCATGATTGCGCAGTCCTTCCATAGATGAGTGGCCGGCTTTTCCCTAGAGCCATGCCTTGGGCAAGGCTCATTTAACAATTGTTCAAGCGTCGGGCCTGACCCGCCGGCTCGGGGAGGTGGTCTCCCCTTGCGCCGGTGGTTGTTACCCTGTGAATTGGGGTTGGCCACAAATTCCATACTGCCATCAGCCTTACGCTTGTTACCTCCTTGGTTCGCCGGGTTATGCTGGGGCCCTTGCCATTGCCATTCCGTTTTCCCTTCCCTGTCCTTTCATCATCCGACGCGGGATCCTTGGTACTATCAGAGTCGGCGTACTTGACCAGAGCCGCCATCAGCGTACCCATATCATTGCAATCGCGCTTGAGCCGCCCGAGCTTCATCTTCAGGGGCGCAAAATGACAATTCTGCTCTAACATTAAGACTGCAGAGCCGGCATCCATCTTATCAGATGAATGTATTATCTCTTTGACCCGGCGAACCCAATGGGTTGTAGACTCACCCTCCTGCTGCTTGCAGTTAGTCAAATCCACAATTGACATAGATTGCCTACATGTATCTTTGAAGTTTTGGATGAACCGGGCTTTTAGCTCAGCCCAAGACCCAATAGAGTTCGGTGGCAGCCCTTTCAACCAAGTGCGGGCAGTCCCATCTAACATCATGGTGAAGTACTTGGCCATTGCCGCTTCACTGACCTCCAGCAACTCCATAGCCATCTCGTAACTCTCGATCCATGCTCCGGGTTGTAAATCAGCTGTGTAATTAGGTACCTTCCTCGGCCCTTTGAAATCCTTGGGCAGACGTTCATTACGGAGAGCCGGCACCAGACAAGGAACACCTCGAGTCCTCGTAGGTATACCCGCGTCGATGGCAGCCGTCGGATAAGCCGGGAGTGGCTGGTAAGCCGTCAACTGAGCCGCCTGCTCCGCCTCTTGTCATGCTCTGTCTTGGTCTACCGTCTTAAAAGCTCCATTATGAACCGGGCCGTGGCCTGGAGGCAAGTCACGGCATCGGACATTGCTAGAGCCGGTCGCTGAGACCATGTGTCTGCTATAACTCGGGCTCCGGCCTGGACGAGGGGTTGAATGAATCATGTCCCGGCTATATGAGTATGCCTCCTGTTGCGCCAGAGCATCTGAAGAAGTTCTCTGACCCGGCGGGTTTCAACTGCCGTCGGAGAGTCGCCCTCGATTGGGAGAGCCGCCAGTCGCGCCGCCGCGGCGACCATGTTTTCCAACGGGTTGGCATAATGACCCGGTGGTATTGGCACGTACCGAGGCGGGGCAGCGTTCACCCGGGGAGGCCCCATCACTTGGGGCTGAATTGGCGTTCCAGCCCAGGGCGCCGTGATCTCTGGCGGGTTACTGGGCCCTGCACCAGGCGTGTTGAAGAGGTTTCGAGGATCGTAAACCGGAGGGAGTCGAGATTGGGCCTTTTGATGCCTCCTTCTCATGACCTCATTGGACGCGTTCTGATCCATCGTGAGCTGGAAAGACTGCGCCTGAATCAGCTGAGTCTGGGCGTCGAGACCCGCCCTCTCTGCAGCCATCCTGATCCCTTCCGCTGCCAGATCCTCCTTGGCCTTTGCTAGATCCAACTTTAACTGTGCCACCTCCGCGTCATGCTGAGCTTGATCCGCTGGGGCGACCGTAGCGGTTAACAGGGCCGTCATCTTGTCTGTGAGATCCATCAGCACCTGAGCCGGCGGGGGCACAGGGCTTCCTGCCCCAGCGGCGGAGTTTTGAACAGGTTGTGCGCCAGCCATAAAGATTCCAACCCGGCTCGGCGGCTCAAAGGTGTCCAAAATACTGTCGCCATCGGAACAACCCCTGAGCTTATCATCTTGAAGTTGGTATAACGAGTCGGTCTCCTCTGTGGATGACTCGCCGCCAGAGCGAGCGGCCGTCTCCTCGCCAGATCCAGATCTTTCAGAGAGTCCTCCATGGACACATCCTACGAAAGCATGCTTCAAGGCAGGCAGAGTCCGGGCGGGTCGTGCACACTGAGCCGTCTCGATGAGATCGGCGCAAAGGTCCGGCTCAAGGCCCGGCTCACCAATCTTGCCAATAAAGACATGGATTCCGCCGAAGGGGACCCGGTACCCGTACTTGATTGAGCCGACATCGGGGCCCCAGTTTGCATCGTCGATGTAGAGCTTGCCGCGACGACTCTTGGTCATCCGGCCCACAGCGTATCCCTTGAGCCCTTCGAAGCTGCCCTTCAAGAACTCAAATCCACCGTGCGCTGGCCCCACGGTGGGCGCCAACTGTCGTGGAACTGTCACGGCAGATGTCCTCGTGCAAGGACTTAGTCGTGGAGCCATCGCAGCTAGGAAGCTTAAAGGGGTTAAGCGGGACAAGGAACACGAGGATTATACTGGTTCGGCCCCTTACGGTGAAGGTAAAAGCCTACGTCCAGTTGAGGTGGTATTACTTAGGGTTTCGATGACCAGGGAGCTAATCGCTATGCCTGGCTCTCGATCTGTTGTCCTCGTCCTGAACCGCCGCCGGGTCACCCCTTTATATAGAGAGGTCGACGCCCAGCGGCTCTCAGAGTCCCGGCCGGCTTATAACAGTATCCGGCCCGGACTCTTAACTACTCTTGCCTTACATTACAAGTCTTGCCATAACGGCGGTTTATCACTATGGGCCTTAAGCCGCCTCCGGGTCTTAAGCCCATTATTGATCCGCCATCCTCAAGCTTGATACTGGGCTTCACGTGATGATCATTATGACGTAACCCGGCCCCTCCTGGGCGGGTGAATTTAGTGGTTATATCCTCAACACTCCCCGACGGGCACCTTCTTGGTCCGCGGCGGCTCGGCTCTGGATCTCTTGCTCTTGTCGGTAGAGCTCTCTCGCACGTCCTCGACGCTAGCACAACACTCCGAGGAGGTGCGCTTGCCGGAGTGGGTGCGAGAGGTCTTGCCGGCCTTCTTCTTCCCTCCCGGGCCTTCAGCGGCAGGAGCAGGTGCCTTGACGGCAGCTGCTGCAACTGCTTCCCGGTAGAGTTGGTCAGCGCAGATCAGCGCGTCATTCTTGTCGGAGGGGACGGAGATGATGGTCAACGGCCCGGGCATCTTTAGCATGTTGTAGGCGTAGTGTGACGCCGCCATGAACTTGGCTAGTGCCGGGCGGCCGAGGATCCCGTTGTAGGGCAAGGGGATCTCGGCCACGTCGAAGACGATCCTCTCCGTCCTGTAGTTCAATTCTCCTCCAAATGTCACGGGTAGTGTAACCTTTCCCTTCGACTGGCTCCTCCCCGGATTGACCCCTTGGAACGTGCCCGTTTCCTCGAGGTCTCCACGGGGATTTGAAACCTTTTGATCACGACAGGCGAGATCAGGTTCAGGCCGGCCCCGCCGTCAACCAACATCTTGTTCACCCTGAGGTTGCGTATCGTTGGTGAGACCAACAATGGCAAACACCCGACCGCGGTAGTGCAGTCAGGGTGGTCCTCGGCGTCAAAGATGAGGGGCGTGCTGGACCACTTCAGCGGCTTCTGAGCGTCGAACGACGGCTCTGCTGCTGTAATCTCACGTGCCCACTGCTTGAGCTGGCGGTGAGAGGTATGCAGCGAGGCGCCGCCATCGACGCACATGGCCTCCGTATCCTTCTAGAACCCTTGCCCACCAGACTCGTCGTCCTCGTCGTGATCATCGTCTTCTTGTTTCTTGTCGCAGCCCTGGGCGGGCCTCTCTTGCTGGTTGTCCTTGCCGGGGCGGCCACCTTGGCCGCCACGCTTCTTGCCGGATCCCTCAGCACTGTCCTGGTCCTTCTCCTTGTCCCGCCTCTCATACTCAGCCTTTTGCTTCTCAGTAAGCAGCTCGACTTGTCGGCAGTTCTGGAGGTCGTGGCCCTTGGTGCGGTGGATCTTGCAGTATTGCTTGCCGGAGCTTCCTCGCTTGTCGGTAGCCACCAAGGCCCAGCAGGCGGCGCACCCGGCAATCTCCTTGCCGGGGGCGTCTGTCCTGACCATCTTGCTTGCACCGGTATCGTCAGATCCCTCAACGGCAAGCACGGCGTTTCCTTTGCATTTCCTGTTGCGACGCCGGCCCTTCTTCGTCGGGGTGGCGGTGTCTTCATCGGTAGAGTCGGTTTCCGCACCGGCATCCTCGCCGGGGTACTTCCATCCCTCTTCAGCCCAGGCGCACCTATCGGCCAGAACGTAGAGCTCGGCCAAATCATTAACCTTGGTCATCGCCAGCTCATCGCGCATCTTGCGATTGCGTATCACAGCGGCAGGATGAATGTCGGGGATGTTGTATTGCACCCAGCTGAATCTCTGGATGTACTTGCGCAGGGTCTCCCCTTCGTTCTGGGGTATGATATGCAGATCACTGGGCTGGCCATGAGCTTGGTGGGCTCCTGTGAAGGCGCCAACAAACTCATGGCACAGATCCGGCCAAGAAGAAATGGAATCCACCGGCAAGTGCATCCACCAAGACATCACATTGGGCTTGAGCGCCAGCGGGAAATAGTTGGCGAGCACCTTGTCGTCGCGAGCTCCAGCAGCCTACATCGCGATGGTGTAGATGCTGAGGAACTCGGACGGATGGGTCTTGCCAGTGTACTTCTCGCCGACGTCGGGCTTGAACGTGCGGTGGGACGGCCACTGGAACTGCCGCAGCTCACGAGTAAAGGTCGGGCAGCCCACCTCGTACGGTAGGCCGCCGGAGCCCCCCGGTGCCGGGTGGTCCATAGCGGGTCCCGCCCGCTTGTCCGACTGGCGGTGCATTTCGCGCCGGCGCTCGACGGTGGTTCGAGCGTCTTCGTGAGCTCACTCCCGGAGGACCTGGCGCTGGTCGCGGAGGGTCCGCGGTGGAGATGTTATCACAAGCGTCGTCGTGACGGGCCGACGCCCGCGGCGGCTCGCGAGGAGGAGGAGAGTGCACCGTGGCAGCAGCTCCCCTGGTCCTCCCAGCGCCAGCATGTGGTGGCTCGGTGGAGCGCCGACCCGAGGGCCCCGCTGGTCGTGGATCGACTTTGTTTGCGACAGCGACGAGGCTCCGGATGGTGGCCCTCCACTCGTCGAGCTTCTCCGCGGCAGGAGGGAAGTCGAGGAGTAGCTGCGCGCGTGCCAAAGCTTCCGCTGGCGTGGGTGGTGGCGACAGCTGCGTGGATCGCGGTGCGCTTCGAGTTCTAACTACGTAAGAAGGAGCTCCATCACGACCCAGCGGCTGCATGCCATTTTCGCCAGCGCTTCGGCGAGCGTGCTGAACCCCTTCATCTTGCGGATGACGCACAGGGCTCTTCCCACGGCGGTGCCCAGGGTCACCAACATGGTGACGCTGCTCGGCGCGCACACCATGGGAGGAGCGCGCGGTGGTCGCCGGTGTGTGCGTCTTGGAGGTCGCCGTGCCGCCCGGTGGTGGCACAACGACACCTCTGGAGGGCCCCGCGCCGCCTGTGGGGGGCCCGGCTCCGTCTTTGGATCAGGCGACGCGCGGCCGGTCGTCTGGCGCGCGAACGACACTGCTCGCCAGGCTCTGACTGCCTGGGTGATGCTGGTGCTCGCGGACCGCGGACCGGGTCCTATCCGCGACCGGTCCACTGCCCGTCCGCACTGGCACGGGCCGTTTGGCTCCCAACGAGCCGATCGCCGTGGCCATCTTCTTCTAAGGAACCATGGTGACAAAGAACTGCTAAGCTAACTACTAGACCAGATTCTCACAACTTGCGCCCCCTACCTGGCGCGCCAAAGATGTCCGTGTGGAACGACACCTATGGGATCACAAGAATCCCTACTACGGTTGCCGGGGTGCGGGGTTGTAAGAAGAGGAGGATCAGTAGCCAGCACAAGGATCGTTTACCCAGGTTCGGGCTGCGAGGATGCGTAAAACCCTAGTCCTGCTTTGCTGGGTGTATTTCAGAGAGTTCTTGAGCTCTCGAACTACTTGTGATCAGTGCGTGGTTCGAAAGAGCTGAATCCTTCTCCGGTATGCCATGGGCCTCCTTTTATAGTCGGAAGGGGCAGCCACAGTGGCACACAGGAGGTGGAAAGGCCTACAGTACCCTGAGCTTATGGCTCGTATTACAGGACAAGACGCATTTAATGCGTAGCTTTGGTGTCCTCTTGCTTTATCAGGGACGGGGGCGAGGCTCGTCCCGTCCGTCGCTGCTCCTCCTCGCTTCGACACGCGCCTCGGCCACTGATGTGTGCGGTGCCATGTAGGCAGGCAAGCAGCTGAGGTGGCATGGTGGTGGAGCCTTCACGAAGATCTGCATGCCGCTATGCACGCGCTTGATGAGTTGGCCTGGGAGCTGCATGTTGCCACGCAGGTGCCTGCCCAGCTGGTTGGGCTGGCAGCTGCATGTGAACGGTGGTGGAAGCTTGGTTGACGTGGGCCTGGTAGTGGCCCTGCTGGCGTTCTTGGCGAGGGCCTTGCTGGGTGGCCTGGCAAGGGTCTCGCCGTGGCGCGCTGTCGTCCCCGGCAAGGGCCTTGCCGGGGGTCTGGTGGCCTTCCTCGGCAAGGATCTTGCCGAGGATCGTCGTCTTCTAATCCTCATATGATCTTGAATATGTCTTCACAAAGATCTGCATGCCACCACAGAGGCGCCTTCCCGAGCCCTGGCCCCACGTGGATGGATGGCGTTGGGGACCGTGGGCTCAAGGGCGGCTCACTCTGTTGGTGTGGGGCAAGCTGCCCCGGCAAGGGTCTTGCCGGGGCTGCTGAGGCTGCCCCCGGCAAGGGTCTTGCCGGGGGAACCTCCTTCGTCCCTCTGCTCTTTTTGGCCTTGGTCTTGGCGTTGCACTGATCATCTTGAGCTTCGGTCTTACCTTGGCTCACCTCCCCTGTTCTGCTTAGCGTGACCGTAGGCGCGGCTCCGACTGCCCGTGCACAGGTATAGGGGTACAAAAACCGCACCCCTCTTTTTGTACACCGACAGTGGCGCACCTATGTCACGGTGCGCCACTAGTATAGATATTGGGGATAAGCCTTTTTCTAGTAGTGAGGGCTGTCCGTTCGGGGCTCCGGAGAGGGAACTGTCATCGTCGTCATCATCAACCATCCTCCATCACCAATTTCATGATGCTCACCGCCGTCCTTGAGTAATTTCATCATAGGCTTGCTGGATGGTGATGAGTTGGATGAGATTTATCATCTAATCGAGTTAGTTTTGTTAGGGTTTGATCCCTAGTATCCAATATGTTCTGAGATTGATGTTTCTATGACTTTGCTATGCTTAATTCTTGTCACTAGGGCCCGAGTGCCATGATTTCAGATCTGAACCTATTATGTTTTCATGAATATATGTGAGTTCTTGATCCTATCTTGCAAGTCTATAGTCACCTACTCTGTGTTACGATCCGGCAACCCCGAAGTGACAATAATCGGGACCACTCCTGGTGATGACCGTAGTTTGAGGAGTTCATGTATTCACTATGTGTTAATGCTTTGGTCCGGTACTCTATTAAAAGGAGGCCTTAATATCCCTTAGTTTCCAATAGGACCCCGTTGCCATGGGAGGGTAGGACAAAAGATGTCATGCAGGTTCTTTTCCATAAGCACGTATGACTATATTCGGAATACATGCCTACATTACATTGATGAACTGGAGCTAGTTCTGTGTCACCCTATGTTATAATTGTTGCATCAATAATTGCATCCGGCATAATTCTCCATCACCGATCCAATGCCTACGAGCTTTTCACATATTGTTCTTCGCTTATTTACTTTTCTGTTGCCACCGTTACAATCACTACAACACTATCACTGTTACTTTTGCTACCGTTACCGTTACTATCATACTACTTTGCTACTAAATACTTTGTTGTAGATATTAAGTTATCCAGGTGTGGTTGAATTGACAACTCAACTGCTAATACTTGAGAATATTCTTTGGCTCCCCTTGTGTCGAATCAATAAATTTGGGTTGAATACTCTACCCTTGAAAACTGTTGCGATCCCCTATACTTGTGGGTTATCAGTGTCCACAGCCCGCACCGATACCTGTCGTTCGCTAGGGTTTTAGGTGTATTAGTGATGTTATATGTATGATACTATTCGAGATGTATTAGTGATAATATTCGACAAGACGCAAGAGATGATGTAGTTTTGCTTATTGAATGCATGCTAATTTGAATACTAATTTATTTTATGGTTTTGTTTTTCTTATTGAATGCTCAAATTCGAGAACCACTCCAATTTTGAATGATCAAATTGAAGAGCATTATGCAAGGCATATGCATTTGATTAGTTGATAACTTATTAGGTTTCACTAAATCCTAAGATGAGGATAATAATGTTTTTGTTTATATTTTGTTTTTTTGCAGAATTTAGGAGCACCTCCATCAACCCCACCGTCGTCCCCATCACCGACACCCTCCGACCTCGAGGTGAGACCAGCCGGCCATGTATCTTGTGTTTCTCAAATAGGATATGTGCCTGCCCAAGTGGCCGGCCATGTTCGCAGGTAACACCTCCGAGTGGCCTATGTTTTGCGGGAGTGTTGATTAATTTCCGTTCCGGCAAATTTCAGGCGCTCGATATGTCCGTTTTTAGCAAAGGTCATGCCGGATTTTCCATGAATTTTGGCATGACTTGTGCTAGAATATGTAGGAAATATTGAGTGGCCTGGATTTTCTAGAAAGATAATTAAACGACATTTCGGGTTGACTTTAAGTGTGTCGAGGCTCCATACATGACAGTCAACAAATGAGTGAGGGAGAAAGTCTACACCATATATGAGAGAAGAAGAATCCCGACTATTGTCGTGGGGGTCATTTTTCCTTCTTCTCCTTGTGCTAGACCTTTGTTATGCACTAGGGGAAGGAGTAATAACGACCATGACCGACGGTCAAAAAATCAATGAGGGAGTGTCCACCATATATGAGAGAGAAGAAGAATCCCGACTATTGTCGTGGGGTCGTTTCTCCTTCTTCTTCTTGTGCTAGACCTTTGTTATGCACTAGGGGAAGGAGGAGTAACGACCATCACCGACGGTCACAAATGTCACAGAGGAATCAGTGAGGGAGAGTCTCCACCATATATGAGAGGACGAAAAATCCCGACTGTTGTCGTGGGGGTTGCTTCTCCTTCGTTCCTGTGTGCTAGACATTTTGGTGTAATGCACTCGGGGACGAAAGGAGGAGTGACCATCACCAACAGTCGAATGTATACACCACGTGAGCTGAGAGTTTTCAAGAAAAGACTCGGCAGACCGATAGTCAACCTGTGATGAATAATAATGATCTAATTTAGTTTTTTAGTACATATATCTAATTGTACATGTTTAATCTTTGAATTATGAACTTAGGAAATGTCATCGTCGGACGACAAAAGTCTCCCGGGGGAGTGCGACTGGTGCGGCGACGACCGGGGTCTGTGCGACAGGCCTCACCTGGACGAAGGTCGGCTCTTCAGCATTAAGCTCCATGAGACCTTCGATGTTGCAACGGTACGCAATGACTGAGGAAGTCCTGGACTAAGCGCAGGGGCGGAGCCAGGATGAAAACTAAGAGGGGGCAAACATTTGTTGGAACTTTTTTGCCGAAGATGTGTACGTACTTGTTCTTGTTGGGAGATGTGACAAAACCTTTTTTTTTGCCAGGAATTATGTAGAAACTTTTTTTCTGGGGGAGATGTGTCCGTTTTTTTCCCATAGGGAAATGTGTAGAAACTCATGGCTAGATCATTCACAAAGACTGGTCACAAAAATATTGATACAATGACTAATAAACAAAATCTTACATTTTCTTGTAAGATAATTTTATCACACGGAATTATTTTAGTTCACCGCAAAAATCAAATAAACCAACTATTAATATTCTGGTCCTAACTGCAAAAAAGAACATCTATCTGGTTGAATAAAATTTCTTGCATGCAAGCTTTAAGAGAAAAAATTAGTTAAAATAGAGTGAGAATGTATACATGCATAGATAAGAAAAGGCTTGATCACATTACATTTTAGATGAATCCCAAGGAAGCTTCCTCAAATCAACGATTTCAGGCACATTGCTGATTGTAGATTTTTCAAAAAAATCTCTTCATTAGCTTCCCTACGGATGTCAAATAACTGAAATATTAAAGAAATTGGCATACATGAAAAGGAAATTTGCTATAGATTTTATTCTGTTCTTACATTTTCTAACAGGGAACTTGGAAAGAGGATAAGAATTGAAAATCGGAATAAGAAATAATAGAGGAACTGCTACTAGGGCTTAACTTGATGGTGACACGATGTTGCGGGCTCGCGGCGATACATTCCAAGGACCGAAGAACAGCCGGCCGGCGGGATTGGATCGACGGCGAATGCCGGAGCCGAGGGGATGAGTACGCGTCACGTAGTCTTCACCTGGTCAGGGCGGCGGCGGCGGCTGAGTCGCGTCTCTGCGACCAAATTAAAAGGGTTGTTCATGTCACCGGCATTTCTGGAGCGGTGCGTCCGCTCCTGACACACATGTAGGCTTGCTCGTAAGATTTTTATGGGCAAGGCTTGCTCCTAAGTGCCTAGGTGGGCTTACCAGCTGATGGGCTTTTTTACCAGAAGAAAGAAAAGGAGTGGGGGCAAATAAACTGGGCTAAGTGGGGGCAGAGTTACCCATACGAAGGGCCAGGTACAAATGGACTTGAAAATCAAGTGGGGGCATTCGCCCCCACAGGGCCTAACGTGGATTCGCCCCTGCTCGGGCGTCCGGCCTATTATCCATGGGTCGGACTGATGGGCTGTGAAGACATGAAGGCCGAAGACTGTACCCGTGTCCGGATTGGACTCTCCTTGGCGTGAAGGCAAGCTAGGCTACCAACTATGAAGATTCCCTCTGATGTAACCAACTCTATGTAACCCTAGATCCCTCCGGTGTCTATATAAACCGAAGGGCGTAGTCCGGAAGGCGGATATTCATTACCATAGTCTTACAGGCTAGGCTTCTAGGGTTTAGCCATTACGATCTCGGGGTAGATCAACTCTTGTAATACTCATATTCATCAAGATCAATCAAGCAGGAAGTAGGGTATTACCTCCATAGAGAGGGCCCGAACCTGGGTAAAACATCGTGTCCCCCGTCTCCTGTTACCATCGATCCTAGACGCACAGTTCAGGACCCCCTACCCGAGGTCCGTCGGTTTTGACACCGACAACAACGACAAGTGTTTTTTTGTAATTAAGCACGACTTCTGCTACCTCAACGTGTAATTTTTGCCTTTACAATTCGACTAGCTTATCCCATGCCATGCAAGACGCTATGTCTTGGAGAGGATGGATTTTGAAGATCATGAAAGTATGGAAACCAAGATAATTCACCTAAGGACCCATCATGGTATGGATTTTGATGTAAATCTACACGATTCTGAGAGTGTATCCCATTTTGGTTGCCCGAATTGGGAAGCACTTTGCAAGATGTATGATTTTCATGAGGGTATGCTTGTCACCATGGATCTTGGTGATCCTGACATCGCCCAAGACAGTATGGACATTTGGGTCCTTGTTGATACACTTCCAATTCTACCGCTATGTGAGTTTCCCAAACATAGTTATTAAGTAATTTATATTGTTTATTTCAAAATAGTTGACACCTTATTTCCATTGATAGCTTATTTTCATTCTTCAAAGAATGTGCGGAAGATGGTAGACGGAACCTACTACACCGATGGCTCAGAATTAACTTATCAGGAGAAAGATCATCTGATCTCATTTATTACTGATCTTGAGAATTACAATATCTATTATCAAACTCCTCCACATTATGGTCAATATGTGCCACTAGTGCACATGTTGAACTACGGTAACATCCATGGAGATGTCATGGTAAGATTTTTTACTATTACGACATCCGTGCATCTTTTGCATAAATTCTTCTAAAACTCAACTACATTGCTAACTACGAAATTATTACTGTGTTTTTCAACAGAAAATCCTGAAGGATTGTGTGCCTCATCTGATGTTTCCGAATGATCGCCTTGATGTTATGAACTTACGGCCTGGTCAACCTACGCATCACTGTTGTTCATACCGGATTTCTAAAACCGATGAAGACATGACAATCAAAGATTGGAAAAAATGTATGGTCAATCATAGGGAGCTACTTGGAAGCAACATTGTCCGAAGGGCAAGAATTGGATATAGGATAATCTCCATTCTCCATAATGGAGAGTCAGGGCCTATCTTGTTTTATGCTATTTTATCTTAGAGGGGGTATTTAGGTCCTAGCTAATACTCATGATCATGTGATAAGAACAATTAAGTAGGGTTGGTTATATGACTATGATGATGATGAGTATGACTTGTTATTATGATAACGAGTAGAAGTTGTATGATGATGATGCGTAGGACTTGTTATTATGATACCAATGATGAGTTATTTATTATTATGATCGATGATGCATGATGCTAAGTTGTTATATGAGCATGATGAGTTATTATATATATCAGTAGGTGAAATGAACATGGATTAGATTCAAGAGGAGGCAACATGTGGTGCACATCGAAAGTACTACTAATCCAAACTAGATCAAGTTTGGATTAGTACTACTTTTGACATGCACCACATGTTGCCTCCACTTGAATCTAATCCACATTCATTTCACCCACTGTTATATATAATAAATAATCATGGTCATAAAATCATATGATGAAAGTATTGTATATAAAACCTATAGCAAAAATAAGCTGCATTTTCAAAAATACAGGAAAAGTTAGAAACAGCGCTTTCCAAAAGAAACGCTACTGCTACTTACTATTATCAGTAGCGCTTTCCCAAAAAAGAGCGACTGCGCTAACTAGGTATAGCAGTAGCGCTCTGTTTCCAGCGCTACTGCTACCAGTTAGCTGTAGCGCCTTAGTGGTAGAGCTTGTACAAGCGCTACTAGTAGCACCAAAACCAGTGCTACTACTAGGGTTTCCCTAGTAGTGGTAATCGACACGTATGTATAGTTGCTATTAAGGATAACAAGATGGGGTCTATTTCTACATAAATAGATCTTGTCTATATCATGTCATCGTTCTTATTGCATTACCCGTTTCTCCATGAACTTAATACACTAGATGCATGATACGTCTCAAACGTATCTATAATTTTTTATTGTTCCATGCTATTATATTATCTGTTTTGGATGTTTAATGAGCTTTAATGTGCACTTTTATATTATTTTTGGGACTAACCTACTAACCAAAGGCCCAGTGCAAATTGCTGTTTTTTTGCCTATTTTAGTGTTTCTCAGAAAAGGAATATCAAACAGAATCCAAACGGAATGAAACCTTCGCGACGATCATTTTTGGAACAAACGCAATCCAGGAGACTTGGAGTGGAGGTCAAGGAAGCCACGAGGCGGCCACGAGGTAGGAGGGCGCGCCCAAGGAGGGTAGGAGCGCCCCCACCCTCGTGGGCCCTTCGTAGCTCCACCGACCTACTTCTTTCGCCTATATATACTCTTATACCTTAAAACATCGGGGGCAGCCACGAAACCTATTTTCCACTACCACAACCTTCTGTACCCATGAGATCCCATCTTGGGGCCTTTTCCGGTGCTCCGCCGGAGGGGGAATCGATCATGGAGGGATTCTACATAAACACCATTGCCTCTTCGATGATGTGTGAGTAGTTTACCACAGACCTTCGGGTCCATAGTTATTAGCTAGATGGCTTCTTCTCTCTCTTTGGATCTCAATACAAAGTTCTCCTCGATCCTCTTGGAGATCTATTCGATGTAATACTTTTTGCAGTGTGTTTGCTGAGATCCGATGAATTGTGTGTTTATGATGAATATTATTTGGTTCTTCTCTGAATTCCTATATGCATGATTTGATATCTTTGCAAGTCTCTTCGAATTATCAGTTTAGTTTGGCCTACTAGATTGATCTTTCTTGCAATGGGAGAAGTGCTTAGCTTTGGGTTCAATCTTGCGGTGTCCTTTCCCAGTGACAGCAGGGGCAGCAAGGCACGTATTGTATTGTTGCCATCGAGGATAAAAAGATGGGGTTTATATCATATTGCTTGAGTTTATCCCTCTACATCATGTCATCTTGCCTAATGCATTACTCCATTCTTATGAACTTAATACTCTAGATGCATGCTGGATAGCGGTCGATGTGTGGAGTAAAAGTAGTAGATGCAGAATCGTTTCGGTCTACTTGACACGGACGTGATGCCTATAGTCATGATCATTGCCTTAGATATCATCATAACTATGCGCTTTTCTATCAATTGCTCGGCAGTAATTTGTTCACCCACCGTAATTTATGCTATCTCGAGAGAAGCCACTAGTGAAACCTATGGCCCCCGGGTCTACTTTACATCATATAAGTTTCCAATCTACAATTCTAGTTTACTATTTATTTTGCAATCTTTACTTTCCAATCTATACAACAAAAATACCAAAAATATTTATCTTATTATCTTTATCAGATCTCACTTTTGCAAGTGGTCGTGAAGGGATTGACAACCGCTTTATCGCGTTGGTTGCAAGGTTCTTATTTGTTTGTGCAGGTACTAGGCGATTTGCGTGTAACCTCCTACTGCATTGATACATTGGTTCTCAAAAACTGAGGGAAATACTTCCGCTAACTCGTCGCATCACCCTTTCCTCTTCAAGGGAAAACTAATGCATGCTCAAGAGGTAGCAAGAAGGATTTCTGGCGCCGTTGCCGGGGAGGTTTACGCCAAGTCAATTCAAGATTTGATCTCCCGCCAACGTGCGGATTTCTGTCGCCGTTGCGGGGGAGATCTACGCACAAGTCAAGACATACCTAGTACCCATCACAAACTCTTATCCCTCGCATTACATTATTTGCCATTTGCCTCTCGTTTTCCTCTCCCCCACTTCACCTTTGCCGTTTTATTCGCCCTTTTTTGTTCACCTCTTTCCGCTCGCTTCTTGTTTGCTTGTGTGTTAGATTGATTGTTTGTCACGATGGCTGAAGACAATACTAAATTGTGTGACTTTTCCAATACCAACAATAATGATTTTATTAGCACTCCGATTGCTCCTATTACCGATGCTGAATCTTGTGAAATTAATGCTGCTTTGTTGAATCTTGTCATGAAAGAGCAATTTTCTAGCCTTCCTAGTGAAGATGCCGCTACCCATCTAAACAATTTCGTTGATTTATGTGATATGCAAAAGAAGAAAGATGTGGATAATGATATTGTTAAATTGAAGCTATTTCCGGTTTCGCTTAGAGACACTACAAGAAATGTGTCAACTTGTGACCTTGACTATTTGTCACTGAAAGGTCATTGTTTTTCATTTGCGACCTTTTTGTGACCAAAAAATAGAAGGTCAAAAGCTGGCAGTCGTAAACTGAAATTAACGACCTTCTCTGTGAGAAGGTCGTAGACGTTTACGACCAAAACAGAAGGTCGTTGAACCCATGACCTTTTGTTTTGGTCACTGGCTGTCTGCCCAGGCCACGTCGGATCCGACGTGGCAATCTGACGTGGCAAAACTACGACCAATTGAAACGGTCGTTACTTAGAATCAGCCCGGTCCATTTCGGTGCTTTAGATGGGCCGAGCCCATTGATTCAGCCTTTATATATATATATTTTTTCTTATTAATTTTGGCCAGCTATATGGGCCAAGGCCTACAATTCAGCCTTCTTATTTTATGGGCCTAGGCCATTTCACAGTCCGTTTCATTAAGCCTTTTGTTACCGGTTTTTCATAAATGCACAATATTCCAGCCCAATATTGTTTGGGCCATAGCCTTTTTAGAGCCCAAATATTATTCGACCCAATAGAACAATCAATCCTTTTCATTCACAGATTTTAATTTTACACATTTCAACAGCAAACAATCAATAATTCTCTCAACTAAATGATCAAACAAGTTTGCACGATCCAGAAATCTCTCAATGAAACTCACAACAGCACATACATGTTTGCACGATCCAACAAGTGTACGGACAATCAAAAACAAATACACAGGCACCAAAACATGGTGGAAACATCAACTAAAACTAAGGTGCACATCTCTAGGCTTCTTCTAATCTCCGGTAAGAGCAGCAGCCACCTCGACAACATTAGATCCTGATCAACATAAATTAGTAGTGAGATACAGTGGAAGTTAAATGATTGACAATAAAATATATCAATTCAAGAGAATAAAAGTTATACATAAATGCCCAAATGCCTCAGATCAATAAACAAGAAGCATGGCATAGCAAAACTTCTAACCTGATGATGTTCTACTAAGATATTCAAGTTCAGAAAACTTATAGCACCAACTATAAATCACTACAGAGAACATAAAGGTTCTATTTTAACTTCAATTTTATTAAGTACCGGACATCTCAACGAAATCACTATAATCATACATGACACCTTGTTGTGATGTAACAGCATGCTACAACTGACTGCTTCCGGAACAAAGTGTGGATTATATAGAAGAGTAGATATCTGTGTCCCTTGGAAGCACATCAAATGTAAAAAATCTGGACTGGTTAAATAATAATTGTATCCCTCTCTACAAGCACATGGGTAGTTAATAAGTACTAATCCTATCATGTATGGCAAGCTTGCAAGATGGAGATTCATACATGACTAAACACTAACATATTATGGTATCACCAGGGCGAGAAAATCAACAACTCGGTCGACCCAACATTTAAATCAGACATGATATCCTAAAATTGCAAGAAATAGGAAAAGTAGGCTCATACATCAAGACCACATCACAACCATGGTCTAGTCTCATACCATAGTATAGCTGGAAAGAAAAATAACTTCAAGGTGCAGGCTCTCCTGCGCCGATCGTGACCATCCAGCTGATCATACAACTTCGTGTACAAGTCACCCACGCCCAAAAAAAACACCCAGCCGCCACAGGCTGTTGTTAGTCAACAGCTAACACAACATAATTAACAGCCAGCTAAAGCTTAATACAAGATCTTTTCATAGCTGGCATGCATCAATACATGAATCTACAATGTTGGATAAGGTGATAAAAAAATAGAAATAGTGGAGTTGGAAACATATCCAGCATAATGATAAAACAGAACAATGGATTTATTGTGGCATCCATGCAACACACAAGATATGTGATCCCTCATCCAAAAATATACGTAATAATAGTTTCCAAGTACTTGCAGCTAGAGCAAGTATGCAACAGAAGCGACTGCATTACTCCTGATTGCTATCTCTAAAGACAAAGTGCACCTACTATATACACTACTTTAATACAACAAAAGGCTAGCACTAGAAATAACATCTTGCTTGCTCTGGCCATGGAATATTATACTCTGGACAAGAAATACACAGCACATTTTCTGGACTGAGAAAGAGACTAGTATCTCAGCACAAGTAACTGCAAACTGACAAAAATGCTCAGGGCAGAACTATCAAAGTGTTTTATTAACCTCTAGGTTGAAACAACCACATTTTTATTGTCACTTGTTAGTCAGAAAATCTAGCTATCTCTCCTGTGTAAATATGTACTGTTGGGGAACGTAGTAATTTCAAAAAAATTCCTACGCACACGCAAGATCATGGTGATGCATAGCAACGAGAGGGGAGAGTGTTGTCCACGTACCCTCGTAGACCGACAGCGGAAGCGTTATCACAATGCGGTTGATGTAGTCGTACGTCTTCACGATCCGACCGATCAAGTACCGAACGCACGGCACCTCCGAGTTCTACACACGTTCAGCTCGATGACGTCCCTCGAACTCCGATCCAGCCGAGTGTTGAGGGAGAGTTTCATCAGCACGACGGCGTGATGACGATGATGATGTTCTACCGACGCAGGGCTTCGCCTAAGCTCCGCAATGATATTATCGAGGTGTAATTTGGTGGAGGGGGGCACCGCACACGGCTAAAAGATCTCAAGGATCAATTGTTGTGTCTCTGGGGTGCCCCCTGCCCCCGTATATAAAGGAGCAAGGGAGGAGGAGGCCGGCCCTAGGAGGGGGCGCACCAAGTGTGGAGTCCTACTAGGACTCCCTAGTCCTAGTAGGATTCCACCTCCCATATGGAATAGGAAAAGAGGAAGGGAAAAAGAGAAGGAAGGAAGGGGGCGCCCCCTTCCCTAGTCCAATTCGGACCAGACCAAGGGGAGGGGTGCGGCCACCCTTGAGGCCCTTTTTCTTCTTTCCCGTATGGCCCAATAAGGCCCAATACGTATTCCCGTAACTCTCCGGTACTCCGAAAAATACCCGAATCACTCGGAACCTTTCCGAAGTCCGAATATAGTCGTCCAATATATCGATCTTTACGTCTCGACCATTTCGAGACTCCTCGTCATGTCCCCGATCTCATCCGGGACTCCGAACTCCTTCGGTACATCAACATACATAAACTCATAATAAAACTGTCATCGTAACTTTAAGCGTGCGGACCCTACGGGTTCGAGAACTATGTAGACATGACCGAGACACGTCTCCGGTCAATAACCAATAGCGGGACCTGGATGCCCATATTGGCTCCCACATATTCTACGAAGATCTTTATCGGTCAGACCGCATAACAACATACGTTGTTCCCTTTGTCATCAGTATGTTACTTGCCCGAGATTCGATCGTCGGTATCTCGATACCTAGTTCAATCTCGTTACCGGCAAGTCTCTTTACTCGTTCCGTAACACATCATCCCGCAACTAACTTATTAGTCACAATGCTTGCAAGGCTTATAGTGATGTGCATTACCGAGTGGGCCCAGAGATACCTCTCCGACAATCGGAGTGACAAATCCTAATCTCGAAATACGCCAACCCAACAAGTACCTTTGGAGACACCTGTAGAGCACCTTTATAATCACCCATTTACGTTGTGACGTTTGGTAGCACACAAAGTGTTCCTCCGGTAAACGGGAGTTGCATAATCTCATAGTCAGAGGAACATGTATAAGTCATGAAGAAAGCAATAGCAACATACTAAACGATCGGGTGCTAAGCTAACGGAATGGGTCAAGTCAATCACGTCATTCTCCTAATGAGGTGATCTCGTTAATCAAATGACAACTTATGTCTATGGCTAGGAAACATAACCATCTTTGATTAACGAGCTAGTCAAGTAGAGGCATACTAGTGACACTCTGTTTGTCTATGTATTCACACATGTATTATGTTTCCGGTTAATACAATTCTAGCATGAATAATAAACATTTATCATGATATAAGGAAATAAATAATAACTTTATTATTGCCTCTAGGGCATATTTCCTTCAGTCTCCCACTTGCACTAGAGTCAATAATCTAGTTCACATCGCCATGTGATTTAACATGAATAGTTCACATCACCATGTGATTAACACCCATGGTTCACATCGTCATGTGACCATCACCCAAAGGGTTTACTAGAGTCAGTAATCTAGTTCACATCGCTATGTGATTAACACCCAAAGAGTACTAAGGTGTGATCATGTTTTGCTTGTGAGATAATTTTAGTCAACGGGTCTGTCACATTCAGATCCGTAAGTATTTTGCAAATTTCTATGTCTACAATGCTCTGCATGGAGCTACTCTAGCTAATTGCTCCCACTTTCAATATGTATCTAGACCGAGACTTAGAGTCATCTAGATTAGTGTCAAAACTTGCATCGACGTAACCTTTTACGACGAGCCTTTTGTCACTTCCATAATCGAGAAACATATCCTTATTCCAGTAAGGATAATTTTGACCGCTGTCCAGTGATCTACTCCTAGATCACTATTGTACTCCCTTGCCAAAATCAGTGTAGGGTATACAATAGATCTGGTACACAGCATGGCATACTTTATAGAACCTATGGCCAAGGCATAGGGAATGACTTTCATTCTCTTTCTATCTTTTGCCGTGGTCGGGCTTTGAGTCTTTACTCAATTTCACACCTTGTAACACAGGCAAGAACTCTTTTCTTTGACTGTTCTATTTTGAACTACTTCAAAATCTTGTTAAGGTATGTACTCATTGAAAAACTTATCAAGCGTCTTCATCTATCTCTATAGATCTTGATGCTCAATATGTAAGCAGCTTCACCGAGGTCTATCTTTGAAAAACTCCTTTCAAACACTCCTTTATGCTTTGCAGAATAATTCTACATTATTTCCGATCAACAATATGTCATTCACATATACTTATCAGAAATGCTGTAGTGCTCCCACTCACTTTCTTGTAAATACAGGCTTCACCGCAAGTCTGTATACAACTATATGCTTTGATCAACTTATCAAAGCGTATATTCCAACTCCGAGATGCTTGCACCAGTCCATTGATGGATCGCTGGAGCTTGCATATTTTGTTAGCACCTTTAGGATTGACAAAACCTTCTGGTTGTATCATATACAACTCTTCTTTAATAAATCCATCAAGGAATGCAGTTTTGTTTATCCCTTTGCCAGATTTCATAAAATGCGGCAATTGCTAACATGATTCGGACAGACTTAAGCATAGATACGAGTGAGAAACTCTCATCGTAGTCAACATCTTGAACTTGTCGAAAACCTTTTTGCGACAATTCTAGCTTTGTAGATAGTGATACTACTATCAGCGTCCGTCTTCCTCTTGACAATCCATTTATTCTCAATTGCTTGCCGATCATCGGGCAAGTCAACCAAAGTCCACACTTTGTTCTCATACATGGATCTCATCTCAGATTTCATGGCCTCAAGCCATTTTGCGGAATCTGGGCTCACCATCGCTTCTTCATAGTTCGTAGGTTCGTCATGGTCTAGTAACATAACCTCCAGAACAGGATTACCGTACCACTCTGGTGCGGATCTTACTCTGGTTTACCTACGAGGTTTGGTAGTAACTTGATCTGAAGTTACATGATCATCATCATTAACTTCCTCACTAATTGGTGTAGAAGTCACAGGAACAGATTTCTGTGATCCAATAAGGGAGCAGGTACAGTTACCTCATCAAGTTCTACTTTCCTCCCACTCACATCTTTCGAGAGAAACTCCTTCTCTAGAAAGGATCCATACTTAGCAACGAATGTCTTGCCTTCGGATCTGTGATAGAAGGTGTACCCAACTGTCTCCTTTGGGTATCCTATGAAGACACATTTCTCCGATTTGGGTTTGAGCTTATCAGGATGAAATTTTTTCACATAAGCATCGCAACCCCAAAATTTTAAGAAACGACAACTTTGGTTTCTTGCCAAACCACAGTTCATAAGGCGTCGTCTCAACGGATTTTGATGGTGCCCTATTTAACGTGAATGTAGCTGTCTCTAATGCATAACCCAAAACGATAGTGGTAAATTGGTAAGAGACATCATAGATTGCACTATATCCAATAAAGTACGGTTATGACGTTCGGACACACCATTACACTGTGGTGTTCCAGGTGGCGTGAGTAGTGAAACTATTTCACATTGTTTTAACTGAAGGCCAAACTCGTAACTCAAATATTTTACCTCTGCGATCATATCGTAGAAACTTTTATTTTCTTGTTACGATGATTCTCCACTTCACTCTGAAATTCTTTGAACTTTTCAAATGTTTCAGACTTTGTGTTTCATCAAGTAGATATACCCATATCTGCTCAAATCATCTGTGAAGGTCAGAAAATAATGATACCTGCTACGAGCCTCAATATTCATCGGACCACATACATCTGTATGTATGATTTCCAACAAATCTGTTGCTCTCTCCATAGTTCCGGAGAACGGCGTTTTAGTCATCTTGCCCATGAGGCACGGTTCGCAAGCATCAAGTGATTCATAATCAAGTGATTCCAAAATCCCATCAGTATGGAGTTTCTTCATGCGCTTTACACCAATATGACCTAAACGGCAGTACCACAAATAAGTTGCACTATCATTATTAACTTTGCATCTTTTGGCTTCAATATTATGAATATGTGTATCACTACGATCGAGATCCAACAAACCATTTTCGTTGGTGTGTATGACCATAAAGGTTTTATTCATGTAAACAGAACAACAATTGTTCTCTAACTTAAATGAATAACCGTATTGCAATAAACATGATCAGATCATATTCATGCTCAACGCAAACACCAAATAACACTTATTTAGTTTCAACACTAATCCCGAAAGTACAGGGAGTGTGCGATGATGATCATATCAATCTTGGAACTACTTCCAACACACATCGTCACCTCGCCTTTTACTAGTCTCTGTTTATTCTGCAACTCCCGTTTTCGAGTTACTACTCTTTAGCAACTGAACCAGTATCAATTACCGAGGGGTTGCTATAAACACTAGTAAAGTACACATCAATAATCTGTATATCAAATATACCTTTGTTCACTTTTACTAGTCTCTGTTTATTCTGCAACTCCCGTTTCGAGTTACTACTCTTAGCAACTGAACCAGTATCAATTACCGAGGGATTGCTATAAACACTAGTAAAGTACACATCAATAATCTGTATATCAAATATACCTTTGTTCACTTTGCCATCCTTCTTATCCACCAAATAGTTGGGGTAGTTCCGCTTCCAGTGACCAGTCCCTTTGCAGTAGAAGCACTTAGTCTCAGGCTTAGGACCAGACTTAGGCTTCTTCACTTGAGCAGCAACTTGCTTGCCGTTCTTTTTGAAGTTCCCCTTTTTCCCTTTGCCCTTTTCTTGAAACTAGCGGTCTCGTCAACCATCAACACTTGAAGTGGTCTCGTCAACCATCAACACTTGATGTTTTTCTTGATTTCTACCTTCGTCGATTTCAGCATCACGAAGAGCTCGGGAATTACTTTCGTCATCCCTTGCATACCATAGTTCATCACGAAGTTCTACTAACTTGGTGATGGTGACTAGAGAATTCTGTCAATCACTATTTTATCTGGAAGATAAACTCCCACTTGATTCAAGCGATTGTAGTACCCAGACAATCTGAGCACATGCTCACTAGTTGAGCGATTCTCCTCCATCTTTTTGCTATAGAACTTGTTGGAGATTTCATATCTCTCAACTCGGGTATTTGCTTGAAATATTAACTTCAACTCCTGGAACATCTCATATGGTCCATGACGTTCAAAACGTCTTTGAAGTCCCGATTCTAAGCCGTTAAGCATGGTGCACTAAACTATCAAGTAGTCATCATATTGAGCTAGCCAAACGTTCATAACGTCTGCATCTGCTCCTGCAATAGGTCTGTCACCTAGCGGTGCATCAAGGACATAATTTTTCTGTGCAGCAATGAGGATAATCCTCAGATCACGGATCCAATCCGCATCTTTGCTACTAACATCTTTCAACATAATTTTTCTCTAGGAACAAAAAATAAACACAGGGAAGCAACAACGCGAGCTATTGATCTACAACATAATTTGCAAAATACTATCAGGACTAAGTTCATGATAAATTTAAGTTCAATTAATCATATTACTTAAGAACTCCCACTTAGATAGACATCCCTCTAATCATCTAAGTGATTACGTGATCCAAAGCAACTAAACCATGTCCGATTAACACGTGAGATGGAGTAGTTTCAATGGTGAACATCACTATGTTGATCATATCTACTATATGATTCACGCTCGACCTTTCGGTCTCTGTGTTCCGAGGCCATATCTGTATATGCTAGGCTCGTCAAGTTTAACCTGAGTATTCCGCGTGTGCAACTGTTTTGCACCCGTTGTATTTGAACGTAGAGCCTATCACACCCGATTAACACGTGGTGTCTCAGCACGAAGAACTTTTGCAACGTTGCATACTCAGGGAGAACACTTTTATCTTGAAATTTTAGTGAGAGATCATCTTATAATGTTACCGTCAATCAAAGCAAGAGAAGATGCATAAAGGATTAACATCACATGCAATCAATATAAGTGATATGATATGGCCATCATCATCTTGTGCTTGTGATCTTCATCTCCGAAGCACCGTGCTCGTGATCTCCATCTCCGAAGCACCGTCATGATCACCATCGTCACCGGCGCGACACCTTGATCTCCATCGTAGCATCGTTGTCGTCTCGCCAACTTATTGCTTTTACGACTATCGCTACCCTTTAGTGATAAAGTAAAACTATTACATGGCGATTGCATCTCATACAATAAAGCGACAACCATATGGCTCCTGCCAGTTGCCGATAACTCGGTTACAAAACATGATCATCTCATACAACACATTATATCACATCATGTCTTGACCATATCACATCACAACATGCCCTGCAAAAACAAGTTAGACGTCCTCTACTTTGTTGTTGCAAGTTTTACGTGGCTGCTACGGGCTTAGCAAGAACCGTTCTTACCTACGCATCAAAACCACAACGATAGTTTGTCAAGTTGGTGCTGTTTGAACCTTCGCAAGGACCGGGCGTAGCCACACTCGGTTCAACTAAAGTGAGAGAGACAGACACCCGCCAGTCACCTTTAAGCAACGAGTGCTCCAAACGGTGAAACCAGTCTCGCGTAAGCGTATGCATAATGTCGGTCCGGGCCGCTTCATCTCACAATACCGCTGAACCAAAGTATGACATGCTGGTAAGCAGTATGACTTATATCGCCCACAACTCACTTGTGTTCTACTCGTGCATAGCATCAACGCATAAAAACAGGCTCGGATGCCACTGTTGGGGAACGTAGTAATTTCAAAAAAATTCCTACGCACACGCAAGATCATGGTGATGCATAGCAACGAGAGGGGAGAGTGTTGTCCACGTACCCTCGTAGACCGACAGCGGAAGCGTTATCACAACGCGGTTGATGTAGTCGTACGTCTTCACGATCCGACCGATCAAGTACCGAACGCACGGCACCTCCGAGTTCTACACACGTTCAGCTCGATGACGTCCCTCGAACTCCGATCCAGCCGAGTGTTGAGGGAGAGTTTCGTCAGCACGACGGCGTGGTGACGATGATGATGTTCTACCGACGCAGGGCTTCGCCTAAGCTCCGCAATGATATTATCGAGGTGTAATTTGGTGGAGGGGGGCACCGCACACGGCTAAAAGATCTCAAGGATCAATTGTTGTGTCTCTGGGGTGCCCCCCTGCCCCCGTATATAAAGGAGCAAGGGAGGAGGAGGCCGGCCCTAGGAGGGGGCGCACCAAGTGTGGAGTCCTACTAGGACTCCCTAGTCCTAGTAGGATTCCACCTCCCATATGGAATAGGAAAAGAGGAAGGGAAAAAGAGAAGGAAGGAAGGGGGCGCCCCCTTTCCCTAGTCCAATTCGGACCAGACCAAGGGGAGGGGTGCGGCCACCCTTGAGGCCCTTTTTCTTCTTTCCCGTATGGCCCAATAAGGCCCAATACGTATTCCCGTAACTCTCCGGTACTCCAAAAAATACCCGAATCACTCAGAACCTTTCCGAAGTCCGAATATAGTCGTCCAATATATAGATCTTTACGTCTCGACCATTTCGAGACTCCTTTTCATGTCCCCGATCTCATCCGGGACTCCGAACTCCTTCGGTACATCAACATACATAAACTAATAATAAAACTGTCATCGTAACTTTAAGCGTGCGGACCCTATGGGTTCGAGAACTATGTAGACATGACCGAGACACGTCTCCGGTCAATAACCAATAGCGGGACCTGGATGCCCATATTGGCTCCCACATATTCTACGAAGATCTTTATCGGTCAGACCGCATAACAACATACGTTGTTCCCTTTGTCATCAGTATGTTACTTGCCCGAGATTCGATCGTCGGTATCTCGATACCTAGTTCAATCTCGTTACCGGCAAGTCTCTTTACTCGTTCCGTAAAACATCATCCCGCAACTAACTTATTAGTCACAATGCTTGCAAGGCTTATATTGATGTGCATTACCGAGTGGGCCCAGAGATACCTCTCCGACAATCGGAGTGACAAATCCTAATCTCGAAATACGCCAACCCAACAAGTACCTTTGGAGACACCTGTAGAGCACCATTATAATCACCCATTTACGTTGTGACGTTTGGTAGCACACAAAGTGTTCCTCCGGTAAACGGGAGTTGCATAATCTCATAGTCAGAGGAACATGTATAAGTCATGAAGAAAGCAATAGCAACATACTAAACGATCGGGTGCTAAGCTAACGGAATGGGTCAAGTCAATCACGTCATTCTCCTAATGAGGTGATCTCATTAATCAAATGACAACTTATGTCTATGGCTAGGAAACATAACCATCTTTGATTAACGAGCTAGTCAAGTAGAGGCATACTAGTGACACTCTGTTTGTCTATGTATTCACACATGTATTATGTTTCCGGTTAATACAATTCTAGCATGAATAATAAACATTTATCATGATATAAGGAAATAAATAATAACTTTATTATTGCCTCTAGGGCATATTTCCTTCATGTACATGTTGGCATTAATTGAAAAAATGGGTATGAACAAGCATGCGGTGCTGCACAATAATGAATGAGAACAATCAGGTACTGGCAGGGGTATATGGCAGCACCATCAGTCAATGCAGGACACTGCCAGGAGCGTAAATGCAGTAGCAACCCTTCTGATGTTTGAGAGCACTCTCACTGTGCTATAATTAACTGCATTTTCATATTCAGCAACACTTATGAAGCACTTAGTTCTAAATAGCAGTCATGAAACTAGGGAGACCCATCTATGTGAGATTTGGCAAACCAGAAACACAGATAGAGCATCAGTCAACTTCAGGTTTACAGTGAATTACAAAGGTACTATACACTGTAACTGAAAGCAAACAAACATAAAGAAGGACTAAAAGAATAAACCTTTGTAACAAAGTAACTAGAATTAGCAACAACTGCAAGATGACATGTGGTGCAGCAACTAATTATAGCTAAATGGGTTGTCCAAATACATAGATTATCATTAGAT
Organism: Triticum aestivum; assembly: GCF_018294505.1. Classification (NCBI taxonomy): domain Eukaryota; kingdom Viridiplantae; phylum Streptophyta; class Magnoliopsida; order Poales; family Poaceae; genus Triticum; species Triticum aestivum. Next base: position 49,533,821 of record NC_057814.1, on the reverse strand, counting down.
GGATGAAACCAACAAGATCCGATCATACAAATATTCCAGGGTATCCGACTTTGTTATCCAGAAATATCGCATGGGTGTACTGCACACCAGGATAAATTGCAAGACGGAAACACTGGGAGCAAGCAACTGATGTAGTAATAAGCTTTCATGGAATTTGATTTTATGTCATGCTAAATGCAGTAGGCATGCATAACTTGATTCACAAGGCTGCACGCAACATACACAGTGAACTCTCATGAACAAACACACCACAACTTTAAAAATGAAATTTCAAGCATCACAGTGCACCATACGAATCAACAATGAAACACTATAGTTCATCAATATCACTAGGCCCAACTAGTGTGTGGTGGGATATCGAACCATTTAGAATTTTTTTCCAGTGGATTCCATACAGCAAGGGGGATTTTCCACAACTAGCTCTCAAGAACAAACACGCCAAAACAAGGAGACGGTGAGGGTGATCCCCTTTGCCGAAGTCAAACCCATGGCTCCTGCATAACAGTGCCCAAATACCGTCAGGAGAGAGACAAAATCAACAGCAATACAACATGAATGAATGTGTCATCACGATGGCATAGCAACAACAGTAAATAAATGCAACTAGGTGATCGGCTGTAAATATAGCGAAGTGAATCGCCCACAAACAGCGGATGTCGTTTCTCCTCGGGGACTAGACGATCAGCGATGATGCTCGGCTAACACAAGTACTACAAATTGAAAACATTTATACCACAGGAACAAAGCTAACACAAGTACTACAAATTGAAATCCTTTATTCAACAAGTGCAGAACACAAGTGACAAGTGTAACTAATTACCACATATAAGAACTGAGAGTCATATGCCATGATTCAGTTCACGGATCAGCAATTTAAAACCACACATCACAAGTCTAAAACTGAACATATCATATCGTTATACAGTACTAGTTCTATTATTACAGAGAAAGAGAGAGAGAAATAGATAGGGAGAGAGAGCAGCAGCAGCAGTAGGGGGTTCAGACTTCAGAGAAGATCAGCAGCGAGGTTAGGAGAAGAAGAAGCATGCGTGGGGATGGAGAGAGGAGTAGCAGCGAGCAGCAAGAAAGAAGTTCAGAGAAGAAGTGAAGCAGCAGGTTTAGTGGATTCAGAGAAGAGGCAAGCAACGGGAGGGAGGTGTGGGGCACACGCGCACGCGCACTCACGAAGCCCAGTGCTACCAACCCCGTGCAGAAATCGCCACCGCGGTAGAAGCCAATCCCAGGCTTGACGCTGGAAGTTTGACACGTAGCGCCACCTCCGTCGTCGCAAGAATCAAGCGCAATATCTCTACGACTGCGACTGCACCAGAACTTCCGTCGACGAACAAGTCGATCAATTCACCGCGACGGAGGGGAGGGCATGGGCGCTGGGGTCTTACCTTGGGCAGGCGACATCGGCGGTGGCGACGGCGGCGGCCGCGAGGTGACCGTTTCCGAGGCTGCATCCCGCCGAACCCGGAGGACGACCCGTCCTCGTCCCCGACCTCCTCCTCGTCGCGGCCGCAGGACTCCTTCTCCTCCACGCAGCACCGGATCCACGCCATCTGCAAAGAGAGAGTGGGGATTCAGATAGAGAAATCGAGAGAAAGAGGCAGTGGGGGAAGAGAGAGATAGGGAGAGGGAGGAGGCTAGATCCGTCGAGGGGATCCGGCGAGGTTTACTCCCACGCGGGTCAAATTTGTCAGAGAGCTCGATACAGGTTGCAGCGGTGGTTGGATCCGGATGGGGATGGCCGTGTGGCTGTGTGGCCGTGTGGCTGCAGAGGCAGACGAGGCCGCGCGATGAGGCGCGCATCCAGCTCGACGGCGGCGCGAATCCAGAAGGCCCGCTGTGGCCGTGACGGATCTGGCCGCGGACTGACCCCGTCGGCTCAATCTGGCGCCATGGGAGAGAGGGAGAGGTACGGCTAGAGAGCGGCACGGAAAACATGGAAGCGAGGGCGGAGGCGGCGGTGGCGACGAGGTGGTCACGGAGAGGGTGGTCGGCGGGGAAGGCGAGGAGCGAGGCGATGAGGAGGGAAGGTGGCGTGCGGGCGCGAGGTGCGGGAGCAGGTGGTCATCGACGAAGGCGGGAGGAGCGGCTTGAGGTGGGAGGGGAGGTCGCGGCGGGATCGGCCGCCGTAGGTGGCGGAGGCGGCGGCGGTCCAATCGGGGGAGAGGGGTCCGACG